>NC_080194.1:42019565-42660701 GCF_030028045.1 Hippopotamus amphibius kiboko | reverse complement strand
CAGGGATGATCACTGTCCCTTAGTCTTAAATGTCCATTGATCATTAATAAAACTAGTTTTATATTTATTAGGGTGCTGCTGAGGGGGCTGCCCTAAGGAGGTTGTTAAAGTATCCTACCTCTCACCTGGTCCACTGGGTGCAGATGTGTGTGTTGTGCACTGTTTAAGGGTACCTGGTTGGGGGCAGGGAGAACTGGGAGAGGAGGACTTAAATCCAGCCTGTCATCTTTGCTGAGCTGCATGCCCTGCTTTGGGGCTCCTGAAGCAAGAGACATTTTTTCTGATTTGCTCAACGGTCCCACCTAGGTTGGAGGCAGCCCTGCTTTCCCCAGGAGAGGGGAGTGGGTGAGTTCACTGTGGGGTGGAGCATGTGCCCTGCCTGGGGCCCCCCAGGAGGAGGTTCAGGAGGCAATGGGATATCCAGTCCGGAGCCCTCTGGAGGGGCGTGGCTGGAGGCAGGATGTGGGAGTCATTGGCAACCGAGGAACCGAGAATTCCAGGGTGCTGAGGGCGTCCAGACTAGAGCCTGGCTACAGGGCCAGCACCAAGGGCCCCTCTGGACGGGCCCAGCCAAGGCCTTGGGGCTGGGAACGGGAAGTGTCCATCTTAGCAGCAGAGGAGTGAGCAGACGCCGAGTGAGTGTGGCCTCGAGTACACACATGGTCATGTGTCATGGTCATCTGGGTGACAGCTCTGATCTGTGGAGGGGGAAACTGAGGCTCACAATGTGATGTGGCTTGCCCAGGGCTTCAAGCAAGAAGTGATGGAGCCAGGACTGGAACCTGGACTTGCCTGGCATCCTGGGGAGGTGGGGTTCTGGCCTGGAGCTGGTGGCCCCCAGCTCCCCACCACATGGCTGAGGCAAGCCCTGGTGCCCAGACTCCATCCGTCCTCACTGCCCTGAGGGCTGTTCCTTGTCAGCCCCCACCACTCCTGGGATGCCAGAGGACAGGCCCCATCACAGATGGGATGGTGCCTGGGCAAATGACGGGCAGAGATCTGGGGTTGGGGTCAGGGCAGGAGACCCCGGTGTGCCTCCTTGGCAGCCATATGCTGTGGCCACCAGTGCCTGAGAACAGAAAACAGGCTTCCTGGTCCAGGAGTCAGTCAGCTGCCTGCCCGAGGCCGCACCTGCTGCCTTGCCTGGCAGGGCTGGAGGGAGCTGGCTTTTGCTGAGGGGCGGGGGCCACGTCTGCACCCTCCGGGCTAGGAACCCAGCCCCCACCTAGTTCCTCATATCTGAGGGAAGTGTCTCCAAGTCCTCTCGCCTGTGTTAACAGAGCTCTGAGAACAGCCAGGAGGGCAGCAGACAAGGGTGGTTCTGCCCACAGGTATGACCTGCTGATTGGGCTGGGGGACTTGGGGGCTGGGGGCGTGGGCAGCGTGAGGCTCTGGGCAGCTGTACACAGGCAGGTTGCTGGTCGTGAGTGCGGGGACGGGAGGCTGTGTGTGTGCCGGGGGCAGGTCGGCCATGTGGCTGCGAGGTGGGGTGGGAGGTGTGTGTCCCTGGAGGCTGTGTGAGGTGTGCATGGGATGCGGTAAGCAGACCCAGGCCTGGCTGGATGTGTACTGCTCTTAGTTCCTGTGCGGAGAGCTCTGAGGGCTTGCCTGAGGTCTGGGCACTGGGGTCTCTGCCCACCCTGCCTGGGGTGGGGCGGGGTGCTGTGAGGGGGAGGAGAGGGTGGAGGGTGGACGAGCACAGGCTGCAGGTCCAAAGCCCTAGGCCTGCCTTTCTCCCCTTCCGCTCCCACACCGTCGGGCCTTCCCTTGAATCCAGAGCACAGCTCTGTTCAGACGGGGCTTTGAAGTTGCCGTCGGGGAAGGGTCCTCGCTGAGGGGTCTCCAGAGCTGAGTGGGGAAGCAGTTAGGACCGTCAAGGCTCCCTGATCCAAGCCTGACTTATTCATGCAAATCAGAATGCAAAGGAGGCTCACCCCCACATGGGTGGCCAAGGGCAGATCCCTGAACTTCTCTGGGTGTCACTACTGTCCTTCACATCCCCTGTTCCTGCCCCACTGAACCCGTCCCATCTCTGGATCTGCCACGTCCTTTCCCATCCCCGAGCCCTGCACACTCAGTTCCCTTTGCCTAGAAGTGCAACCTCCTATTTATGCTTCAAGGCCCAGCTCCGAAGTGCCCTCTGGAAGCCTCCACCAGACAGACAGTTACGTCCACTGAAGGCCCTGCTGGCTCTAGCAAGTGACCTGGGCAAGTTTCCATCTCACACAACCTCCATGAAATGGGGTAAAAATCCCAGGCCTTGGGACTGTTACAGGGATGATTCAGGTGAAGGTGGAAACCCGGCGGAGGCTGGACATGTGGCAGATATTTAGGAAACCAAGGAAGTGGGAGTGTGCTTGTCCTTGGCTAAGGCTCAGGCCTGCCTTCCTGCTGGACTGGCGGTATTGGTGTCCCTAGTCAGTAGTGGGCAGGGATGGTATAAGAGGGATGCCTGGCTGGGACAGAGAAGGGGCAGTGAGATGTAGGTTGGAAAGGTAGTTAAAGGACAGAAGGGTGAAAGCTTTGGCTCCAGCAAGAGGGACTCAGGCCAGACCTGAAGAAGGACTGGCTGGCAAGGATTAGAGATGCCAGAGCCCCCTTGCTTACCCCTGGACTGAGTGCCCTTGTGAGCCCAGCCAGGTCCTGGGCTCTACTGTGGAGGGCAGGGGGATAGGAGGGGGTACAGGTTGTCAGGATACCCCAGGCTAGGGTGGGGATTGGGTGGAGATGGACCCCCCCCCCCCACACACACACAAATGGGACAACCAGGAACAGAGCAGGAGCAGCACTGAGCTGTATGACTCAGCCTCTGAGGCTTAGGAGCCCATGGGGGCAGTCAGGGAGGACTTTCTGGAGGAGGCAGCCTAGAATCACCACCTGAAGGTGGAAGGATGTGGTTCATTTACTCATTGTCAGCAGACAGTTTTGGGGGCTTCCATGTGCCAAGCTGGTGCCTGGTACAAAAAGTGAAATGGAGGGAGTGGTGGGCCAGCTGAGCCTGGCTGGAGCTTGGGGCATGTGCTGACAACTTGGGCAAGTCACTTCCTCCCTGTGGGTGTTTGTTTCTTCATCTGTAAACGGCAGGTCTGGAGCTGGTCGAAGGATGGTCAGAGAAGCTGGACTTGAGGGCACTGGGAATCATGGCAGGAGCTTTGAGCAGGGGCGGGACCGTGGTTGGCCTCGTGAAGAGGGGCTGGAAGGAGACGGGGTAGAAGCAGGGGCAGGATGGGGGTGGTGAGATGTTGAAGCCTGAGCTAAGCCCTCGAGGTGGAGGGGGGAGGGGAACCCCCAAACTTGTGGCCATGCTGTCGCAACAGGATGACACTCTTCTCTGCTGGTCCCTGCTTCCCTGCGGGTAGAGATTCCGTGGTGTGTCATAGCAGCTCAAGGGCTTAAACCTCCAAAAGTGGCCAGGATTATGGTGGAGCAAGTGAGGCAAAATATAAGGGGGGAGGGGTGACCAAAAAGCTCAGTAATCAAGGTAGATAATATTTTTTAGCAGTGTTTTTTAAAAAATCAAAGGTAATGAAAAAAAATTCAAGGTAAACAAAATGTCAAAAATTTACATTAAGAGGTTCAGTATTACTGATTTGTTTCTTTGCCTCAGGCGCTCGTGTGGCTCAGCAGGGCACTGCTCCAAACTTCTTTTTTCAAGGAGCTGCCTCCTCCAGGAAGCCTTCCCTGACCCCAGCCTGGTGAGGGCCATGTGGGCTGTTTTCACTGGCTAGGTGATATCTGACGCCCTCCAGCCTGAGATTCCTGGAGGGTGGGTCCAGGTCTGAGGTCTGGCTTGTGCTTCTAATGCTTTGAATGAGGCTATCCTAGAGGGGTGTCAATGAGCAATCCTGAGCCTGACCTTGGCCTGAAGCCTTTAGTGCAGGAATAGGAACTTGAGAGAGGCCCAGGAAGGGGCTGGGCCCTTCTCAGGGACAGAGGTGGTTTCCTGTTTCCCAGCCCTGGTCATTCCAGTAGCCTGGTTGGGCCGTCATCCAGCAATCCATGTTGAATCCTGAGAACAGTGCCTGCCCTGTAGCAGTTGCTCAGTTAGAGCTCGTTGTCACTGTTGAGAGGCAGTGAGCAAAGTGGTCAAGAGTCTGGAACTGCACCATCCAGTAGAAATGTAATGCGAGCCACAAGTGCAACTTAAAATTTTCTAGTAGTCACATTAAAAAGAAACAGGTGAAAATAATTTTAATAATATATTTAATCCAAATATCCAAAGTACTATAATTTCCTTATATAATAAATAGAAAAAATTATTGAGATGTTTTATGTTCTTAGCTTTTGTGCTAAGTCTTCAGAATTCAGTGTGTATTATGTAGAGCACACTTCGTTATGTGGCCATATCTGGAGTTTCAGTAGCCATATGTGGCTACCATTAGTTACTGTAGTGGACAAAGCGGGTCTAGACTGTATTCAAGTTGCCCCTTCCCAGTTGTGTGACTTTGGGCAAGTTACTTAACGTCTCTGTGCCTCCGTTTCTTCATCTTAAATTGTGAGGTATGTACTTCATAGGGTTGCTACGAGAATTAAACAAGTTAATGAAAAATGCTTTAGGGTGCCTGGCATATAATAAAGACTATTTATGTTGTCTTATTAAATTCTTTTTTAAAAATTGTCATTGGCGTAGCCCTGCCATTTTTTGCCAACTCTTTATGAAGTATTAATTATGTAAGATTTATTTTTAAAATGGTCACTTTAATTTTTATTTTTTCTTTTTTAAAAAATTTATTTATTTATTTGGCTGTGTCGGGTCTTACTTGCTTCACGCGGGATCTTTGTTGCGGCATGCGGTCTCCTTTAGTTGTGGCATGCGGGATCTAGTTCCCTGACCAGAGATTGAACCTGGGCCGCCTGCATTGGGAGTGCCAAGTCTTAAACACTGGACCACCGGGGAAGACCCCAAAATATTCACTTTTAAAACATACCTATTTTAGCTGCATCCTAAGAAATAACTGTGGAGTCTGCTTAAGATAAATACCTAGCTAATAAATGTAAAATGTTCCCCTGTACCCAGTAAAGTCATCCTGCAGAGACCAGCGGTTTGCGGTTGACCCTGCCTGAGACTGGCCCCTTCCACCCACCCTCCTGGCCATCTGAGCTTGCTGGTGGCCTGCCCTCAGGGGTGGCCGCTTCTTTCTCCTGCCTGGAAACACCTTCCTTTGATCCCCACACACATTTAGGAGCAGGGCCCCTGGGGTCTCATGCCCCTGCCCCCCCCCCCCCCCCCCCGGCTCCCTGGCTTAGTGGAGAGGGCCCTGTCTCCCTGGGTCTCCCCAGGGTCCCCCGTCTCTTTCTGACAGACTCTGCATTGTGGGGGCCCTGCCTCAGTCATGGAACTACATCTAGCCCCTCCCTGTGTCTTCCCTGGGGGCAGTCCAGCCTCCTGGCCAGGCCCGACATCCCTACCACAGCCGCTGGTCCTGGGGGGAGCTGACTCCCCTCTCCCACCGGTGTGGCCTCCACCTCCGGGCAGGCCTGTAAGTCTGCCGCCTCACCCCCCTCCTCGTCCCCGCTGGAAGGCCTTCCTCCCTTTAACCATCGTCTGGCTTCCACTGGGCTCCCTGAACCCTTCCCTCTCTTCCTTCTCTGCCTCTACCTTCTTCCCCATCTCTTGCTTTCTTACATCTCTTTCCTTTTCCGCATCCCTCCCCGCTCCCCCTTCCCCCTTCCTCTTCCTCCTTCTGGCATCCAGCTGCTCAAAGTGCCCTTGCCTCATAGACTTTCTCCTTTACCCCTGTCCTTGCAGCTTCCACCTCAGGCCAAGATGAGGAGCCGTTCAGAGTAGCTGCTGCCTCTGGGGGGACCCCAGCGTCCTGGGCAGCCCAGCCGGTGAGTTGGGGGGGAAGGGGGGGCGTTGGGCTGGGTGTGGCAGGCTAAGCCCCAACGTTATGGTGGAAGAGGCTTCATGAAGGTGAGACCTAAGGTTCTCTTTTCCATTTTGAAAACTGAGGTTGAGAGGCAGAGAGAGGGGGAAGCCAGAGACCTTGAGAAGAGCCTCCCAGGAGGGCTTTGAAGGGATGGGGCCAGGCAGGGACCAGTGGGTTGGTTGGGGTGTGTACCTGCTTACTTGATTTCCTTCCATGCCTGGTGAATTATGGTCTCTTTCTTACTCCCAGGTGATCATGTTATCTTTTAAATTGTAATTGTTAGAAAATGGTATAAAATTAAAAAGATACAGAGGATACAGTGAAAGGTAACCCTCCCTCTCTTGTCCCCCAGCTGCGGGTCTCCTCCCCAAAGGCTGTTTCTCATAAACCCATCAGAGTGTTCTGTGTATATGTGTGCATATATGTATATGTTTTCTTTGTCTTTTTTTAAAAATAACTTTATTTATTTATTTATTGGCTGTGTGGGGTCTTTGTTGCTGTGTGCGGGCTTTCTCTAGTTGTGGAGAGCGGGGGCTACTCTGCCTTGCGACGAGCAGGCTTCTCAGAGTGGCGGCTTCTCTTGTTGCAGAGCACGGGCTCCAGGCGCATGGGCTTCAGTTGTTGTGGTGCACGGGCTTAGCTGCTCTGTGGCATGTGGGATCTTCCCTGACCAGGGATTAAACCCGTGTCCCCTGCATTGGCAGGTGGATTCTTAACCACTGCGCCACCAGGGAAGTCCCTGTTTTCTTTTCCTTTAACCCAGATTTTTACATAATAAAACACTGTTCTGCACCTTGCTTTTCCATCCAACAATAAATCTTTAGTATCATTGAATATGAACTTTAGAATCTGCCTGTGAGTAATTTTAGTTGAGGTTGTGTGCTAACCCCAGAAGAACTGATGTTTTTATAATGTTGAGAGCCAGCTTATTTTAGAACAGCAAATGTATTTCTGTTTGTTTATGTCTTCCTTTGGGACCCTCAGGAACCTTTTAGAAAAATTCACATGATTCAAAATTTGGATGATAGAAAAATGACGTAGAGTGAAAAGTTTCTCTCCACCCAGAGGTGGGTTTCCAGCGAAGCTGCTGGGGCCCAGGTAGCGCCCAGGCAGTGTGAGCGTGTGGGCTTGTGTTTTTGTAAATTCTTACAAAAGTAAGATATTCTTTTTTTTTTCATTAAGAAAACTTTTTTTAAGTCGAGATGTAATTGACATATACTGTTATATTAGTTTCAGGTGTACAATGTAATGATTTGATATTTGTATGTATTGGAAAATGATCAGTAAGATACTCTTGTATTCTTCTTCTGAAAGAGGGCATCCAAATTGGGTAAGCTGCAGGTCCCATGAAGTCTGGCTCTACATCTGTTCTCTCCTGTCCCCCTCAACTCTCAGTTTTCCTCTTTAGAGGGAACCAGCATTGCCTGTCTTCTGTGTATCTTTTCAAAGATATCTTATGCATTTACTGGTAGACACATACTAATCTATCTTCCTCTGCCCCTTTTTTTTCATGTAAAAGGAGGAATGCTCTATAAACTGTTTTGAACCTTTCTTTAGTCACTTAATACATATCGGAGGTCATCCCTCATCAACATGTAAGGAGTTTCCTCCTTTTTTACGGAATTTCCTCATTTTTCTTTAGTCACTTAGCAACATATCTTGGAGGTCATCCCACACTAATATGTAAAAAGTTTCCTCATTTTCTATGGCTCGGTATTCTCCTGTATGACTACAATATAATTTAGTTAACCATTCCCCAATTTATGGGTATTTTGGTTACTTCCAACCTTTTGTTGTTATACGTAATGCTGTAACCAATGTTATACACAATGCTGTAACCAGTAACCTATGCATGTCATTTTAGACATGTGTCAGGAAGACTGCAGGGTAAGTGGCCACAGGTGCCTGGATCGAAGGGCACAGATGCATCGGGGTTTTCAAATCTCTGGTGGCACTGCCCGTCCCAGAGGCACTGCCTGTCCCAGAGGCACGGCCCCGGTCAGAGAGGGGAATGCCTCACCGTCACCACTCAGGGTAGGGAGGGTAAGTTCCTTTTCCTGTGTATAAGAACCCTTTATATGTTTCTTTCTGCGAATGTCTCTGTTCACGTTCTTTGCCCATTTTTCTGTTAGGTTATCAGTCTGTGTCTTATTTCTAGATGCTTTTCACTTTTTAGGAAAATTAGCCTCTGTTTGAGATATGAGTGACAGCACCTATCTTGTCATTCATTTTTTGGCCTTGCTTATGGTGCCTCTTAATTTTTTTAAATCATGCAGGAATGTTTGATTTGTATATAGTTGAATATTTTACTCTTTTCTTTATCCTTCTGGATTTGTATCATTTCTAAAAGGCTTTTGCCCCTCTGAGACAAGGGTTTTTTAAGTCCTTTCATGGTATTATTTATTGTAATGAAATCTTTGATATGTAATTTATCCTGTTGTAAGGTCTAGGGGTCCCGCTTTGTAGCTTACTCCACAGCTGTCCCAACAATTTATTTATTTTTATTTTTTTTAAATTTTATTTATTTATCTGCTGCGTTGGGTCTTTGTTGCTGTGCGCAGGCTTCCTCTAGTTGCGGTGAACGGGAGCTACTCTGTGTTGTGGTGCGCAGGCTTCTCATTACAGTGGCTTCTCTTGTTGTGGAGCACAGGCTTTAGGCATGCAGGCTTCAGTAGCTGTGGCACATGGGCTCAGTAGTTGTGGCTGGTGGGCTCTAGAGCTCAGGCTCAGTAGTTGTGGCGCATGGGCTTAGTTTGCTCCTCAGCATGTGGGATCTTCCTGGACCAGAAATCAAACCCGTGTCCCCTGCCTTGGCAGGAGGATTCTTAACCACTGCACCACCTGGGAGGCCCTGTCCCAACAATTTAATAATCCGTCTTTCCCCCACTAGTTTGAGATGTTACTTTTGTTATATACTAAATTCTTAGCTTTATTTGGGTCTCTTTTTGAACTTTCTGTTCTGTTTAATTGCACTTTCTGTTCTGTTTCATTAATTGACCTGTCTGTTCAAGTGCTGGTAATGTGTACTGTTTTAATTACCATGGCTTTATGTTTTGATATGTGGTGAGGCTGACTCTCACTCTTTACCCTTCCTCTGTCCCGCTCCCTCACTTCCAAAATTCTCCTGGCTCTTCCTGCTTGTTTGTTTTTCCACAGGAACTTTCAAATCAGCTTGAAAGTTCACCCTCCCCCCTCAGATTCTGTGTGTGTGTTTAGTAGGATAGTGCATATTTATAAATTAACTGAGAATGAATGTCTTTATGATGTTCTCTATGCAGGAGCATCTTATGTCTTTCTATCTCTCCAGGTCTTCTTTTTTGCCCCTTAATAACATTCCACATTTTTCTCCCTATAGATCCTGCACATTTCTTATTAAGTTTTTTCTTGGTGGTTTTTATTTTGCGATGCTATTGTAAATGAGGTCTTTCATACTGGTTTCTACCTGGTTATTGCTTATAAATATTGATTCTCTTATATTAATTATGTTTTTTTAAAATAAATTTATTTATTTTATTTACTTATTGGCTGTGTTGGGTCTTCGTTGCTGTGCACAGGCTTTCTCAGTTGCAGTGAGTGGGGGCTACTCTTTGTTAGGGTGCGTGGGCTTCTCACTGCAGTGGCTTCTCTTATTGTGGAGCACCGGCTCTAGGCACGCAGGCTTTAGTAGTTGTGGCTCTAGGGCTCTAGAGCACAGGCTCAGTAGTTGGGGCGCATGGGCTTAGTTGCTCCGCCACATGTGGGATCATTCCGGATCAGGGCTCGAACCCGTGTCCCTTGCATTGGCAGGCGGATTCTTAACTGCTGTGCCACCAGGGAGGTCCCTGTTATATTAATTTTGAACCCAACTATCTTACTAAATTCTTTTATTGTTTGTAATAGTTTCTCAGCTGACCTTCTTGGGTTTTCCAACTCAAAACTCCTATTATTGTTAAATAATAGATAAATTAACTCTTTTTCCCAGTTTTTATACCAATGGTATATTTTTTTGGTGTCTAGAACTTTTAAAGCAACGTGAATAATCATGGTGATGATGATGATGGAAGTTTTTCTACTTTTTTTCCATTAAGCAAAGTGCTGGTTTTATTTTAAATAAGTGTTGATCTGTTTGTTTTACTGATACTAAAATTTTTGTTTGAATATGCTGGATATTGAGTTCTATCATATGCCTCTTTAGTATCTGTGGAGATGAACAGATAACTTTTTCTTTTGATCTGTGAATCACTGCCAGGTGTGGAGCTCTTGACCTCGGTCTCATCGCCCAGTCCCAACTCCCAGTCCCAAGGCTGTTTTGAAAGAACAAATGAATGAATGGCCTTTCCTATACATTTCCGCCCCCCGTCCCTCCTCGGTGGTGGGAGGGATTGCTCACTCACAGGACCAGGACCCCAGAGGCTGGGTTGATTCACCTCCTGGAGTATTCTGCTTCCTCCAGGGTCATGGAGGTGGGGGTAAGGCTCAACCCACAGACTGGGCCTGCAGGGGGACCAGCAGTGGTATCCCTAAGTCCCACCTTTACTTGCTGACTGCTGGGCCTGGCCCTCAGCTGGAAACCGACACCTCAGAAGGCACTGGGTCCTTGCCTGGATCTTGCAGCAGGCAGGAGGGAGTGTATGTGCAGACATGCCACAGCGCTGGCCAAGGCTGTGGGTGCAGGTTAGGACAGTACCAGTTCTGAAGGTCCTAGAGGGCTCCCTAGAAGAGCTGGATGCCAGGAGCCCACAGGGGTGGATTGGGGCTTGGGGTGGCAGGTTTCGGGCAGTGGGAGAAGCCTGCGTGTTCAGAGACTGGGCAGTCCCTGGCCTTGCCTGGCACATGGGACACCGGGGAGAAAGCTCAAACACAGAGCTTACCCCATGGCATGGGAAAGCCACAGAGAATTGTTGATTGGGGACCTACACCTGGGCAACCATGCCTCTGACCTGTGCCCATGTATCTGTTCCAGGTCTGGACAGAGCCCTGCTGGCTGGCCTCTGCTGGCAGGAACCATGGCAGAGGCCGGGGATGGGGCCCTGTCGGTGGTGGAGTGGCTGCGGGCACTGCACCTGGAGCAGTACACCAGGCTCTTCGAGCAGCACGGACTGGTGTGGGCCACAGAGTGCCAAGGCCTCAGCGATGCCCGCCTGGTGGACATGGGCGTGCTGCTCCCCGGACACCGCCGCCGCATCCTGGCTGGCCTGCTCCGGGCCCATACGCCCCCAGCCCCTGCCCCCCGCCCGGCCCCACGGCCCGTGCCCATGAAGCGTCACGTCTTCCGCTCACCACCCGTGCCCACCACTCCACCGGAGCCACCGCCTACGGCTGGAGAGGATGAGGGGCTCCCCGCTGCCCCACCCATCCCGCCCCGGAGGAGCTGCCTTCCGCCCACCCGCTTCTCCCCACCGTCCACGGCTGCCCCGGACCCTGTGCTGCCCCCGCTGCCCACCAAGCGGCATTTGACAGAGCTCAGCATTCCACCCGTGCCCCCCCGCACCGGGCCCCCCCGCCCGCTGGTGAGGTGAGTGGATGCCATCCCGGGTGGAGGAACGTGGTCAGAGGATCTAGAGGGTTGGAGGGGGGTTTGTGGCCTTTGACACTGGGGTAAGAAAGGCACCTTGGTGGATGGAACAGCTTGTGCAAAGCTCAGAGGTGGGAAGCACTGTCCTCAGGTGCTCTGAGCCGACTGTGTGGCTGAACTGTCATGTGAGCCAGGGTGAGGCTCGTGGGTGGCGCTGGTGGGACATGCTGTGAAGGCCAGGTGGGGAGCCAGGGAGGTTTTAAGCAGAGCAATTGGATGAAAGCTGAGTACGGAAAGGACGACCCCTGCTGCTGGTAAGGCTGATTGATGGTAGGGGAGGCTGGGGGACCAGTGAGAGGGCATGGGGCCAGGTAAGAAGCCCCGACTCAGGCTGTGCTAGTGAGACTGGAGAGAAGTAGGCAGAATGGAATGAGGGGTCAGCCCTAGAGTGGACAGGACTTGGGGACGGCCTGGGCATGAGCAGAGAGGAGGCACGTGGTATCCAGGTTGCCGCCTTGGGTAGATGGTGGTGCCATCCCTTATCTGGGATCCAGCCACGGGAGGGAGTTTGCGAGGAAGCCCGGAGTCCAGTTTGGGGCCTGGTCAGTGTGAGATACTGGGAGACCGGAGTGCCTTTCTCAGGTCGGAAGGTAGCATGTGCAGGAAATGAGGAACTTGTCCTGGGCACTCAGCAACTGCCCAGAGCCCGGTGCCAGCGCTCTGCCTTCCCCTTTCACACTGCTCCTGCCAAATGTCACCCGATCCTGGAGACAATTCTCAGGCCACATCCTAATTGCCCTCCCTCCTCCCCAGAACTGTTTTCTCTCCTCCTAGCTCCTGGTACTCCTTGTTTTCTTGAGTTTCCTCCTACTTCTGTGGACATTCCATTTAATCTCCTTTACATATGCCCTCCCTTCCTGCCATTTGCTGGGGTGCCCAGCTTAGGGGAGCATCCCCAGGTGTGGCTGGATGTATATTGAGGGGTGTAATGAAGCTGTATTGCAGCACTTGGGCCAAGTCAGCCTAATCTGGGAAGGCTTCTTGGAGGAGGAAAAGATGTACGGAGAGAGGTCTCCTGGACCCTGTTATTGTTGGGCACTGTGCTGGGTGCTTTGCTCACGTGCTCTCATTTGATCCCTGCTCAAGTCTTCTGGAGCATTTGTGTCCTGTTTTCAAGCAGAGAAACTAAGGCTCAGGGAAGGAAGAGGGGCACTGATTGGATCCATGCCAAGTACATGCTGAGGGAGCCCCTGTGGGGAGGGTCTGGGAGGTTTTCCCCACCCAGAGAGGGGCATTAGGGGCCATGGTGTTTTGAGGTTTGATTGATGAAAGCACAAAAAGAGTTTATGGTGACTTTCCCAGGTTCATATAGCTGGAGTCCCCCAGGAGCCTGGCTAAGTGCACAGATTGAAGTTTCCTGGTGCCACTGCACCCTCTAGTGGCCACTCTCATGCATGCAGGAGTAATTTTTAGTTCTTCTAGCTCCATCATTAGGATGGAGTGAGTGTCTGGGTCTGTGTCTGACTGTCTGCCTGTCTGTCTGCCTGTCTCTGGGGGTTGGGAGTGGATGAACAAGAGCAGGAGGCAGGGCCCTGTCCATAGAAAGTTCACGAAGGCTGAGGAGGCAAAAACCCCAGTCGAGGAATGGAGGCCTGGGTTCCTGCTCAGAAGGCAGGATACCTGAGCAGGTCCAGCTGGCTGTGTGACTTTGATTAGAGCTGCCCCCTGGGCCTGCTTCCCCATTAGCATTAGGTGTCTTCTTTGGCCCTCCATGGCCTTCCTGGTACTAACATCTGAATTCAGGAGACTTTCTGGGTAGAGCAAGGGTCCTGTCTTCACCCCAGGGTGCCAGGCCCCACTCTCAGTTCCTCAGTCTGAACTTAGCCAACATCTGGGGAAGTCCAGACTCCCATGGTCAGGAGTGCAGACCCTTGTAGCTAGAGGACCCCAAATTCATTCCATGCAGAGAGAATTTGTAGGCAATTATTCCTCTTAACTTGGGGCTGTTCCTTAGGGCAGAGTGGCAGGTGAGCTGCCAGGCCTGGCTTCCTGTGTCCTGGGGTCTTTGACCTTTGGAATTGTGAGCATCTGCATTCTTAGCATCCTGGGCCCCTGGGGTGTACGAAGTCTTTAAAGCCCGAAGGTAGAAAAACTAAGGGCAGATAGAGCCTCACGTGTGCGTAGCAGGCGACGGCTGGGCAGGTTTGGGGCCGGGATGGAGCCTGACTGGCTACCCTGTCCCCTCTCAGCCCTTTTTTATGACCCCAGGCTCTGTGGTGCACAGACTGCTCAGCTTGGCCTGCTCCTGCCCCCGTTGCAGGAGTCCCCGCTTCTTGATGTGGCCCTCCTGTCCTTGCCTGCACCCTGTGGTGACAGGGGTCTCACTCTCTCCATCTTAGGGCCTCTTACACTAGATCCTGTGGTGACCGAGGGCACATTTTTGCCTGTCTCTGGTCCATCGCTAGGCTCCCCAGCAGAATTTGGGATTGTCTGCTATGTGTGCACGTGTGTACTCATGAGGTGGTGACTCCACACGAGGGCATGTCCGGCCAGCTTGTGTGTGTGCCCCTATAGGTGTGAGTTGGTCTGGGTAGCAGCATGTCTGTGCATCCGCACACATTTTAAGGGAGGCAGTGTATGGTCCTAATGTGTGCATGCAGGTGGGGATTTATATGGTTTCAGTGGTGACTTGCTGCAGTGTGTGTGCAAATTTATTAAGGCCCGTGGGCACACATACATGTGGCCATGTGTACTGGTACTGTGGGGACTCCAGCCGCACGTGTGTATTTGTGCATGCGTGTTCTGTGGGTGGTGAATGGGCACGTGTGTTATTTGTGTACCCTCAGGGGTGAGCCAGTGTGCTTGTGCTGTGCTTGCACGTGCGGACAAGAGACTGAGCCCCTTAGAATGTCAGCTCCATTAGGGCTCAGATCCTTGTCAATTTTGTTTGCTGCTGAATCTCCAGCATTTGAAACAGTGCCGGGTGCCTAATAGGCACTTGGAAAGCGTTTGTTGTGTGAGTAAATAGATGAAGCCTGCGTGAGCTTCTGTACTGCCGGGCATTGAGCACGTGCCGCCTGCGCTGACTCAGCACCAGTGAGTGCCCTCAGTGCCCACGGGACCCTGGACAGTAGGGTGAGAGGACACCCCAGATCCCTTGCCACTACCCAGCCTCTGTCAGCACAGGCATCTTGGAACGGGAGAGACCGTCAGGGGAGGCAGGCAGAAAATGAGCAGGGATGGCGTCCCCTCCTCTCTGCTCCAGCTGGGTCAGAACTCTCAGAACCAGGTTCATTATTCTGCCTGGCTGGAGTGGACCCCACTGCACCCCCAAAGGGTCTGCACCCCCACCATCACTTAAGCCTGTAATAGGGAACTAGCTGACGAGTCCAGAGAGGCTGAGAAACTTGTTCAAAGTCACACAGCCCAGCACAGGGGAAACCTGTGTTCAGACACTGCCTCCTGACCTGGGGCCATCTACTCAGCTCCAAGTATCATAGATGTGAACCTTCTGAGCCTGCATCCCTGCGTGTGGCAGAGAGGTCATTTCTGATCCAGGGTTCCAGGGTCACTCTGCAGAGCCTGTCCT
This sequence comes from Hippopotamus amphibius kiboko, assembly GCF_030028045.1. Classification (NCBI taxonomy): domain Eukaryota; kingdom Metazoa; phylum Chordata; class Mammalia; order Artiodactyla; family Hippopotamidae; genus Hippopotamus; species Hippopotamus amphibius. The sequence continues at coordinate 42,645,748 of NC_080194.1, read as the reverse complement.
AGGCTGCTCTGGGCCTCCATTTCCTCCTCTGATACCTGGATGTCTGGAGATACCTCGGGAAGAGGGAGTATTTGCCCAGAGGGGACAGCTGCCAGCTGGAGTCACACTGCCAGGCCTTCCACCTGTGCCCGCCACTGCCTTGCAGCCCAGCCAATCCCTGGTCATCCTGAAGGCTGATCACTTGTTGCCGGGGCAGAACTTACCCCCTTTAGAGAGCCTCTTTCCCAGGTTCTCTGGGCCTCCTTGTGGGGGTGGGGAGGAGCCAGCCAGGGCCAAGGCCTTCTGGGTATCCATTCTGTAAGGTCCTGCTAGATGGCACTGGGGTGGCTTTACCCACTCCAGCTTGGGGGGGTGGGTGGACAGTCTGGGGGTGGAGAGGAAGTGTCTGCCCCAGGGGATTCTGGGTGACTTTTCTCTCCATCTCAGTCCGTGTTTTCAGGAAGTGTATGTGTTGGCCAGGGCTGCAAGGAGGGGCGGGGGGAGGCGGGGAGCAGGAAGCTAGAGGAGACCAGAGCTGGATTCAGACACACACACACACGCACACACACTCACTCACTCTCCCGGACAGATCCACAATTACACACACTCAGACAAGAGATTGCAGACATTCAGACACAAATCACGGGCGCACAGAGCCATACCTGGACCCAGACGCGGCCTCAGACACGTCCAGGGAGTGGGCTGGTCTGCGAGACCAGCCCAGGGCGGACGCAGGCTGCACAGGCAGGTACATGGCATGCGCTGGGCCCGGCTGACCAGAGCCGCGGAACTCTGTGGGCCCCGGACCCAGAGGGCGTCAGCGGGTGAGTGAGGGGCCGCCTCGGGCTGGGCTGTTGGCCGAGAGAAGGGGGTGAGGCTCCTGCTGTGGGCCTGGGAGGGCAGGAGTCCCCGTCTGGCTGTCACCTCTCCACAGGCTGGGTTTTCTGTGCCGCTCTCCTCCCCCTCCCTTTTTTACTCTCGAAATTTTCTCTTTCTTTCACTTTCTCTATATTTTCTGCTTTTCTCCTGCCCTTTCCTTTTCTCCCCTCTCTCTTTTCCCTCTCTGCCCTGGGCCCTCCCAGGTCTCCATCTCCCCATAAGCCTCACTAGGGTCCACTGGGAGCCCCCGGGGCCTGTTTTCTGGGCTGCACAGACTCCTCCTCTGTGGGGTCTCTGCCCTTCAGGGATCTGGTGCTGATCTTGGTTCTGGCTCCCCGCACCTCACTGAGGATTCCCTCTGGAGGCTTAGGGGACTTCTCTCAGGGTTAAGTTCAAGGGTGCTGTGGCTCTGGGCAGGTCCTACCCGAGCCCCCTTGCCCTTCCCCCAGTCCAGGTTATAGGAAGACCTGCCAAGGGCTGGCACTTAGTTAGCGTCTTGCTACCCCTCTTTCCAGGGCTGGTGGTGTGGTGGGGTGGCCTGTGTCATTGGGGGCCTCCCCCCAATTGCTGCGATCCCTAAGGAACTCAATAAACCTGTGCTTGGGCCTCTGGGGACATAGAGATTCCTCTAACAAGGTCTTGTCTGTGTACCCAGCCCTGCCCCGCGCCCTTGGCTTATCTTTCCAGTAGACACCTACACTTTCTCCTCCTGCCAGGCCAGCCCTATGGGGGAGAGGGGCTAGTACAGTCGTGAACTCCCTGAAGGGTGAACTTCCTCCTCCCACTGCCTTCACAAGCCAGCACAGGGTCAGGCCTGAGAAGCATGAAGAGCTGCCGTGGGAGATCTGGGCCTCAGCGCTCTCTTGCCCACGACGGCAGAACGCCTAACAGTGTGTGTTTAGAGGAGGGAGCAGTTGGGTGGACTTCCTGGAGGAGGAGGAGACATGTCCTGAGCACAGGGGGGTTGATGATCTGGGTCATTGTGGGGATTAAATGAAAAAAAAAAAAGGCTCCCAGTAGAATGTCTGGCACATGGGGGTACTTAGCAAGTGGTAGATGTATTGTTCCAGAGGGAAGTACAAAGAGCTGGGTGAAACCATGGTTTTGAGGGTGGACGCCAGGTCAGTTGGGCACTGCTCTGTGGCGGGATGGAGAGCTGCTGACCTCTAGTAATCAGTGTGTGAGTGGAGTGGTGGTTGTTCATTCATTCAGAACACAGTCAAGGAAGCCCCCTCTGTGGTGGGTGATGCTGTGGCATGGCGAGGACTGGCCTGGGGGGACTCATGGCACGTGCAAAAGCTGAGAGGCATACTGCAGACATCACATCTAAGCAAGCTGGAGCCCAGGGAGGGCTTTCTCCCCTGTGGCTTGGGCAGAACTAAATAAAACAGAACCCGGAAAGTGCTGGAGGGGCTGACCTCTGGGCCTCATGATGGAGAAGGAAGGACGAGGGCAGCCATGGAGGAAGAAAGAAGCATAAGGCTGTGGCCTGGGCCCCAAGCAGGACGAGGAAGTGGGCAGTTGGGAAAGTTTGCCCCTGTGGGAAGAGGATGTCAGGAGAGGAGGCAGATGTGTCTAAATTATAGTCTGACCACAGCTCTTGGCCCTGCTGGTAAAAGTCCAGGGGCTGGATTTGGACTGGGTCCCTCCAAAGCCTGGGTGACCCTTTAGGGGAAAGTCCTGACTGCAGAACAGGTTATAGGCCTGGGTCCTTGGTCCTCTGAGGTCAGTTCAGCAGAGCAAACATTGACAGATACAACTATATTGAGTGCTCAGCAGTGAGGAGGGCCCCTGGAGCACGCGGGGAGGCACACAGTGGAGGCTGAAGATGTATGATTTGCACCTTTGGAAGGAGGAGTAGGAGATGGCCAGACAGAGTTGTGTTCCTGGTGGAAGGAAGAGCATATGCAAATGCCTGGAAGTGTGCATTTATGGAATGCAGCTCAGTCAAGGATGGCTGGAATGTGAGTGGGGGATGAGTTCGAGGCCAGCCCAAGATATTCAGGCTGCCCTACTCTGCAGCCCAGCCGCCCTTACGGTGACTGATATCGATAGAAAGGGGTGAAGGGAGAGCCAGGGGCCGCCCTGGAGGAGGGGGCTGTGAGGCAGGTTCCTGGCCCAGCCTGTGGAGTCTGAGCCTCTTTCAGCCACAGCCGGGGTGAGGAAGTTGTACTGATGACATGTGGCGGTGGCCCTCCCTACTGAATTATCAGTGAGCCTGGAAGCAGATCAGAGAGGCACTGAGGCTCAGAGGTGAAGTGACCTGCTTTGTAAGGACACAGTGATGTGAGGTCCAGCTGGGCTGGGAGCCCAGGCCCACCGGGCTGCAAAGCTCTGTTTCTTACCCACAGGGACCATGAATCTCATTTCCAGGACAGGCCTGTTCACACCTGTTGCCCTGACAGAGTTATTAATAGGGCCTCTTTTAACTCTCAGAAATGTTCTGGTTTATATGATTAATTATACAATCACCCTGTTCTTACCCATTCTGGCTTGGGACCCTCCCATGTCCCTCATCCCGCAGATACAAGGCCGGCTGTGTATATTTGCCCTAACCCAATAAGACAAGCCTTCTCAGGCTGAGGGCCCAGGCTGGAGTGGGCCCTGCCCAGGAGTGCCCAGCCTCGCTGTGGGCAGAGTGGGGACAGCAGATGCGTCCACGTGTCACTTGAATAGTGGAGCAAAGGGCTGAAGGAGCAGAGGAGCCAGGGATGAGGGGCAGGGAGAGAGCAGCTCTCTGTGGGCATCTCAGAGGCTGCCTAGAGGAGGCCCATGGAGCCATGTTTTGAGGTACAGATAGGCTCTTCATGGATGGAGATGTAGGGAGAGGGCAGGGAGGTGCAGGCAGGAGGAAGTGGTATGAGCAGAGGCTCAGAGGTGGGGCCCCTGAGTCCCTGCTCAGGTTTGGGGCTGATCATCTGGTCTGGTGGGGTCAGAGGTCAGTGGGGGAACATCCCAGCTGGGCCTCAGCCGTAGATTGGCTCTGGGGCTGCTCTAAGGGGTACTGGGACTGAGTGGCCAGGACTCTGGCTGGATTAGGGTCACCCTGTGGGCACTACCCCCTTCCTCTGGGATTTTCCCACATCTGTGCCTTCCTGATACCACTTCTCCTTTCCTGGGCCTGGCCCTGACTCAGCATGACCCTGGTCCTCTGTGGTAGGCAGGCAGGGGTCAGCTAGGAGGCTCCCTGAACGAGATGTCTAAAATGAGGTCGGGAAGCCCTTGGGGCCGCCTTGCTCTCACCTTCTTGGCACGTAGCCCTTTTCCTGCAAAGGCTTTGCTGGGAAGGGAGCCCTTAGCATCTGTTCCCTCTCCCTTCTTACCATGGTAACACGGCCATCAGAACTGTGATCACATTTCCTTTTTGATGGAACATCCGCTCCAGAGCTGCCTGGATCCTGAGCTGAGGTGGCCAGTGAGAGGAGGCAGGCCTCAGAGAAGCCCTCAGACCCCGCTGTGGCCTCATTTGCCACTGGTGGTTGAGCTTGCAGCTGTGGTGCAGTACTTCCTGGGTGCAAATCCCAGCTGTGGGACCAAGGACAAATTACTTGTGTCTCTGTGCCTCTGTTTCCTCATCTGTAAAGTGGGGATAGCGATAAACCATACCTTATAGAGCCCTTGTGACGAGTAAATGAATGGATGCATGTAAAGCACCTGGAAGATAGCTGGGACAACACACGCACACATAATTAATAAGAAGTAATTAATCCAGGTCTTCATTTACTTATTAATCCCTGCTGAGTGCTAGGCATAGAGAAATGAAGAAGGTGGGTGTGGCACCTGTCTTGGGGAGCCCACATGCTGGGGAGCCAGGCCTCAGGAAGGGCATATCCCTCGCAGACGATCAGGACAGTGATGGGGGAGTCCTGGGGGCCAGAGGTCGGCTGATGCTGTTTGGGCTCCGAGGATACTGTGTTGCCACCGCCTTTGCCTCAGGGCTGGCCCTCAGTCCTGGGGGAGGCAGGGAAGCAGGCGCACTCAGCCCTGCTCGGCATTGGAAGGGCAGAGCCTGTCCCTGCCTGCTCTGAGCCGGTCTGACCGGTCCTGGTCCAATAGCTTGGAGCTCTGCTCTCAGCTGATCGCAGGCTGGGCCCCCAAGGGGCCCTTCCTCTCAGAGTTTAGGAGACTGTGTATGGTAGACGGCTTTGCTTGTCAAGAAGTCTCCAAGGACGTTGTACCTGGAGCAGCTGGGGGGCCGATACCCCAGGCATGCTGTTGCAACTGTGGATACTCTCACTCAGCCTTTCATTTGCTTCCCTCCCACCTTGTTGGCCAACCTATCCACCTACCCATCCACCCACCCACCAGCCAACATGCTCTTGTTGCTGACTCAGCCAGGCCCTGTAATGGGATAAAGAGTCAAGTCCAAGGCTGCCCTAGAGAGACTCAGGGTAAAGTCAGGGAGACAGCCTAGTACAGTGCCCATCAGGGGGTCTCCGTAGGTCCAGCTAAACCCTAGGCCCACTTGGCATCAGATTCCCTGAGAAGCATATAAAGAGGGAATAGCTGACCACCAGGACAGTAGCGGGTCTTCTGCTGCTGTGGGGTCCTCGTAGCAGTCAATGCCACTGTCCACAGAGCTGTCCAGGAACCATTCTCTGTGGTCCTCCAGGGGCAGCTCGGGGATGAGGGATGAGACTCACAGTGGACAGGTGTGGGCTCTACCCTGGGTTAGAGACCTCTTGCCCCAAGGGGCCAATATGTCTTCTAACAACTGCACAGGCGTGGTTTCAGGTCCCTGCACAGGCTGTGCCCAGTTACGAGCCACCACACTCTGGGAAGCCCAGAGCTCTGGCTTCGAGACCACTTACAGTTTCTCCTAGTCTAGGTGCAGTTCTGCACTCAGGCCACTTTTGCCAAAGGCAGTGTTGCCTAGGAGCGTGGCTGACATACCACCTTTAGCAGGTTTCTAGGGAAAAAAGAGTTTAGTTCCTTCTTTACCCATGGAGAGGAAGGAGATAGGGTACAGAGTGATGTGGAAGTAGCCATGTGTCCTAAGAAGCACCCGGACTGTGGAGTCAGGGTTCAGGTCCTGGCTTAGATGCTAGCACAGTACCTGGCACAAAGGAGGGAGGTACTAAAAAGCAAGTTACTTGGAATAATTCATCTAAAGCTCATAACAGAGGAGAACATGGGCGAAGCCTCGGGGAACAGGAAGGAGGGGTCAGGAAAGACTTTCAGAGAATGGGCACATGGGTAAGAAGTTAAAGAATGAGTAGATGTTCTCTGATCAGAGACCAGGGAGCAAGGTATTCCTGGAGGAGGCCAGGTGTCGTGGTCATGCCCCAGCCCTTCCTTGCTCTCTCGGTGGTCACCCACCATCAGCCACTGCCAGAAACACTGGGGCAGTAGACCAGGCTGAAATCACCAGTGGGGAAGGTTGCCCACCCACCTCTGATGCTCCTCCTTGGCCCCTGTTGGCCACTGGCAGAGAGACAGCAGTTGGGACCAGGCTTCTAGAGCTCAGGCACCTGTTCCGGCTGGTGGTCTCTGCATCCTGTCAGGCTGGCACGTGACACGCCTTGTCTTGGTTAATCATCAACCACCCTGCTACAGCAGTTTTGTAGTCCTCACTTTATAGAAGAGGAAACTGAGGCTCAGAAAGGCTAGGTGCTAGCCCCAGGATGCACAGGAACTGAGACTGAGGCAAGGTTCTAACCCACGTCTCTGCTGCCGAAGCCCTTTGGAGACACTCAGCCTGCAGGAGCAGTGCGATCTGTGCTGAGACAGACAGACAGGAGCACTGCAGCACCTCGAGCCTGGCCTTGGAGTTAGGAAGGCTTCCTGGGGGAGTGATAGCAGAGGTGAGAAGTGTGGTGGGTTCAGGTGCGTTGGAGGGGTCTGAGGGCACCCGGGGGATGGTGAATATTCAAGACGAGAGAAGATGGGCTTGAGCCAGAGACCCATGGCTCTTGGCCTCAGGACTTGGTTTCTGAGGCTCTGGTCTGTTCCCTTAGCTTCGATGCCCATTTCAGTCCTGCCCCGTCCATTCACCACAAAATGCCCTCTTGTCCTTAAAAGCTCAGGTCCAGCCTCCCCTGACTCCCCAGGCTAGGATACAAACCACCTCCCACCCCATTCTGGTCGCCATCCCTCGTTTAGAATGGAGACAGAGCGGGTGAATGTGGCTAACATTTGGCACTTTGGGGACAGGTGACCCTGTCCCAGCGATGCAGGCCAGCTCATTAAGCCAAAGAAGATACCCGCTTTGGGGGGCTTGGAGGGTTTGGGGCAGGGGAGTGAGTGTGTGGGACGAATGAGTTGTGCTGCAGCTCAGACTCAGTGGGTCTGAGTCCTGGCTCCGTCGCACAATGTCTCTGGCCCCGTGACTCAGCCGCAGTGAGCTTGATGCCCAGCTTTTGGTCTGTTCCCAGCCTTCCCGCCAAGGAAGAGGAGTCACTGTCACCACCTCCATCATCCCTTCCCCAGCCAGAGCCTGAGGAGCCCCCGTCCACCTTCCCCCGGGGTCCTCCCCAGCCCGCATCTCCACCTCCCAGCCCCCCGGAGGTCCCCCCGAAGCCTCTTCGCCCGCTCCCGGAGTTTGGTGAGTGCCGTAGCGAAGCGTGGGGCTCTGGGTGGGTGGCCTGGAATCAGAGCTGGAGAGTCTGCAAGGGCGTAAAGATCACGCTCCCCTTTCTGTTGGGCCCTGCCACCGACTCCCTGCGTGGCCCTGGACAGGTGAGCACCCTTCCCTTCATCCCCAGCATGAGACGGCACCCGGCTCTCTGACCTACGGCGTGTTAGGTGTGGGTAGATGGCAGACTTATTGGGTTGCCCATGGTTTAAAGTCTGGGACTGTTTTCCATGGTCAAGGGCAATTTGCTTTTCCTTGGATTGCCCACTTTTCTCGAGTCTCGATTCTTGTTGCTTTTTTTAGCCTTTTTAAGACAGCCCCTGCTCTGACCCCCAAGCTTGCCGCCTAGTCAGACCTCGCTCTGGTGGCCTGGACCCTCCTTTGGCCGCCCCCTAGTGCTGTCCTGTGAAACCCCGAGAGTATAAATAGCACTTCCTGTCCTTTGTGCCTTTTTTTGAAAGCCAAGCCGGGGTGGGGGCAGGGGTCTCTCCTAGGCTGGGGGAGGCCAGGCTTCCTTGCCTCTGAGTCTCCCCCACCCCTCTGTCTCCCCCAGATGACTCTGACTACGATGAGGTCCCAGAGGAGGGGCCGAGGGCCCCAGCTGCTGTGATGACCAAGAAGGTGGGGCAGGCGGTGGTTAGGGTTTGGGGCTGTCTGCCTGTCAGTATGGAGGGCGGGAAGCCCGGCTTCCTTTCAGACCTGGGGACCACCAGATAGAGAGTGGGCAGCCGGCTGCCTGGAGAGATCCCTTCCCCTCACTGTCTTGCTGTGCAGGCTGGGGACTCTGGTTTGTGGCTCCAGGTCCAATCTTCAGCTGCATCTGGATGGCTGTGTGTGGCCCCTTCTCTCCCTCGGTGTTTGGAGCACATCTGTCTTGGGGTGTCTGTCCCTCTGTCTCTTTCACTTTCTGTGTCCCCGTGTCCCCCTCTCTCTGAGTGTCTTAACTCCATCCCTGTGTCTTTTTCTCTCGCGCGTTATCTTTCTGTCTTTGTCTCTGACCTGAGCCCGTGCCTGCACGGGTTTTCTCTGTCCGTGTGACTGCATCTCCCTGGGCCCCTGTGCTGTCTGCTGGGGTTTGGGGAGGAGAGGAGTGTGAGGAAACAAGTAAACGTGCTGAGCTGGGTGGGGCCAGGATGGAGCGGACAGAGGGGGGTGTGGCAGCCCCTCGTTGGGTGTCATCTGGGGCTTGAAGGGGAGCATGACACTGAGCGGGTCTGGGGGGGCAGGAGGAGCCCCCAGTGAGCCAAGTCCCACGGGCCGTGCGTGTGGCCAGTCTGCTGAGCGAGGGGGAGGAACTGTCCGGGGACGACCAAGGGGATGAAGATGAGGATGACCATGCCTACGAGGGCGTCCCCAAGTAAGTGTCCACTCCCCTCGGGTGGTTCTCCCACCCAGCCACCCTCCTCCCCCAGGCTTGGCCCAGCCTACCCGTCTCCTCTGCCCTCACCCTATGGGAGCCCCGACTCTGGCCTCACTCCCTGTCTTCCCCGCGCAGCGGTGGATGGCATGCCAGCAGCCTGAGCTCATTGCCTAGCAGCCTCCTGATCCCTGAGCTCCCACCACACCCCATGGACGGGCTGCCCGTGGGCCCCACCACCACCCCACTGGTCATCAAGGCTGGCTGGCTGGACAAGAACCCACCGCAAGGGTGAGTGAGGCCTGTTGGGTTCTCCTGGTGCTCTGCGTGGGGTGGGCTCTAGTATACTGGTATCGTGGATCGGAAAACCGGAGGGCACACGATTATTTGAGCAGGTCTCCCTCCAGGCAGACGGTAACCGCCGCTCATCCCCACCAAACCTATGCTTTATTACCCTTAAAACTGGGAAGTCCTTTCCTTGGCAGTCCAGTGGTTAAGACTCTGTGCTCCCAGTGCAGGGAGCACAGGTTCGATCCTGGTCGTGAAACTAAGATCCCACATGCCACATGGCCTGGCCCCTCCCCCCAAAAAAACCCTGGGAAGTCCTACTTCGAGTGTGATTTCAATCACACTTGCTGTAGGTAAAGTTCATCTTCTTCTTAGTGACCATTTGGGATCCTTCCTCCCTTGGACCTGGCTGTTCCTAACTTTGTGGCTGCCAGAGGGGGCTAGGGCGATCCCGGAGCCTCTCCCTGATTCCCAGTCCTTTGCTCTGTCGTCCCTCTGCCTCTCCAGATCTTATATCTATCAGAAGCGATGGGTGAGACTGGATGCCGATCACTTGCGATACTTTGACAGTAACAAGGTGAGGCCTGTGTTCATCCCCGACGTGACCCTGCCGCAGCCTGGCCCTGGGCTGAGCCCTGACGCTGGACCCAGGTGGAGTCCCTCCCTAGATCCGTGCTCAGCAGAGCTCTAGTCTGACTTCTTGAACTGTGTCCTCCTGGCCCATTGGCTAGCCTTGGCCTTGGCCAGGGTGGGCGTAGGGGCCCTCACGGACCACCTGGGGGAGATGGGACTGCAACCTTCGTTTCAACAGAGGTTGAGGGAGTCGGGGAGGGGCCGGGCCTCTGTGGGCCTCACCCCCACGGTACGGCTCCTCTCTCTCCCCTAGGATGCCTACTCAAAGCGCTTTGTCTCTGTGGCCTGCATCTCTCGAGTAACTGCCATTGGGGACCAGAAGTTTGAAGTGATCACGAACAACCGGACCTTTGCCTTCCGGGCAGAGAGCGATGGTAGGGAGGAGGGCAGGGAGAAGACTGGCAGTTTGGTCTGAAAAGTGAGGGAGGAGAACCAGGGTACATCTGCTCCCCCCACATCAAACCCAGAGAGGCGTCAACCTGCTGTGAGGTGGGGAAGGGAGGGCCCTCCCTGACAAGCTTTGTGCTTGAGACACCACTGAGTCCTCCGAACCACACATCCCCGTTCACAGGGGGAAATAGGCTCGGGCAGACCAAGCGCTGTGCCACCCTAAGTGGCACAGCTGGGGTTGGAGCCCGAGCTTGTCCAAGTCAGAGAACTCGGAGGTAGTCAGCGATGGGTGGGCTAGTCTGGGTGGGCTTTCTGACAGAGGTGTTCCCTGAGGAGCCTGGAAGGGGGAACCGTTGGGGGACCCCTGCCAGGCTGAGCTGGGGCTTACCCCTCCCCCCTTTGCCTGCAGCGGAGCGGAAGGAGTGGATGCAGGCCCTGCAGCAGGCGGTGGCTGAGCAGCGCGCCCGGGCCCGACTGTCTAGTGCTTATCCGCTGGGTGTGCAAGGCTCAGAGCCGCCTGACCGCGCTGGCAGCCTGGAGCTACGTGGCTTCAAGAATAAACTCTATGTGGTCGTGGTCGGGGACAAAGTGCAGCTTTACAAGAATCTGGAGGTGCGGCTGGTCAGGCCGGCTGCTGAATCTCTCCCCTGCCCCCTGCCCACCTAGTCCCTTAGCCCTGCCCCACAGCCACCTGGTCCCACAACCCTGCCCCACAGCTACCTGGTCCCTCAACCCTGCCCCACAGCCACCTGGTCCCGCAACCCTGCCCCACAGCCACCTGGTCCCTCAACCCTGCCCCACAGCCACCTGGTCCCTCGACCCTGCCCTGCAGCCACCTGGTCCTGCAACCCTGCCCCACAGCTACCTGGTCCCTCAACCCTGCCCCACAGCCACCTGGTCCCGCAACCCTGCCCCACAGCCACCTGGTCCCTCAACCCTGCCCCACAGCCACCTGGTCCTGCAACCCTGCCCCACAGCTACCTGGTCCCTCAACCCTGCCCCACAGCCACCTGGTCCCTCAACCCTGCCCCACAGCCACCTGGTCCCTCAACCCTGCCCCACAGCCACCTGGTCCCTCAACCCTGCCCCACAGCCACCTGGTCCCTCAACCCTGCCCCACAGCCACCTGGTCCCTCAACCCTGCCCCACAGCCACCTGGTCCCTCAGCCCCACCCTTGCCCTTTCCCCCTTGCCCTGACCCAGCCCTCTGCCCGCCCCTGGTTCTGAGCCCCTCTCCTGCCTGGTCCCTGAGCGTCACCCTCCCATCACCGTCCTGGCTCTTGCACCCCCTGTTTATTGCTACATGGCCTCTGATCAAGGTCTGTTTGCCCGTGCCCGGCTATCGCCTGCCTGGGCACTTTCTAGTCCCTAAAGTACCACCTCTGCCTCCCCCTGCCCTCTCCCTGGGCCTTGAGCCCTGCCCCCCCAGGCCTCGCCCTCACCCCTTCCTACCTGCGGCAGGAGTACCACCTGGGCATCGGCATCACCTTCATTGACATGAACGTGGGCAACGTGAAGGAAGCCGCAGACCGGCGCAGCTTCGACCTCACCACCCCCTACCGCATCTTCAGGTGCGCCTCCCTCCCCTCGCTCACCCGCATCCTCCCTCCCTCCCAGTATTTTCTTCTTGCCTGTGTAGGAAGGTGCCCCTTCTTCTGGGATGGATTTTGCCCCTCTCTTCCCAGCCCTACCCACCCTGCTGGGCCTTTACCTTCACTTGCTAACCTGCTCTGATCCCTTCCTTCTAAGAAATCTCACTTATACCCATGCTCCCTCTGTCCATCACTGTCCCCCCATCCCTGCCACACTGCTCCCGTATGGTCTTTCTGCACCACCCAGTCACCCTGCTGTCCCCTCCAAGCCTGCCCTGCTCCCTCGAAAGTGCTTGTCTGTCAGTAATAGTTGCTTGAGATCAGAGGCTGCTCTTCACTCCCTGTCTTGTGTCCATCCTGGGTGCTCCTCCCTGAGCCCCCAAGACTCTACCATTTTGGTTTCCTGACCTCAGCCGTCCGACAGTGGTCTGTCTCTGTCCTCTGTCCTCTCCTTGGACAGACTCACCCACTCCAGGCCTTCAACTGCCACCTCTGAGGCACTGAGCCGTGTCTGGGTTCAAATCCTATGTATCAGTCAGCTCGGCTGCTGTGACAGAATACCACAGACCCGGGGTCTTAAACAACAGAAATTTATTTTCTTACAGTTCTGGAGACTGGAAGTCCAAGGTCAAGATGCTGTCAGGGTTAGTTTCTGGTGAGGCCTCTCTTCCTGGCTTTTAGGTGGCCACCTCCTCACCGTGTCCTCACACGGCTTTTCCTCTGTGCACATGGAGAGAGAAAGAGATGTCTGGTGTCCCTTCCTCTCTTTATAAAGACACCCACTCTTATGACATTATTTAACATTAATTACCTCCCTAACGGCCGTATTTCCAGTTGCAGTCACAGTGGGGTTTGAGGCTTTAACCTGTGAATTTCAGGGGGACACAATTCAGTCTGTAACATCTGGGGTCCATCACTGGGTCGCTGTGTGACTTGGGCAAATCACTTGGCTTCTCTGTGCCCCAGATTCCTCCTCTTTGAGTAGGATCACGGCAGTCTCTGTAAAGCTGTTATCCAACATAGTGTGTGGCGACTGCTCAGTCAGCATGGCCTCGCCACCCCTCCAGCATCGTCTCCTTCGCCCTTAGAGCAGATCTCTACCTCCAGCAGGATCTTTCTCCTGAGCTCTAGACCTGCACGTCTTAACAGTTCTGTGGACATTTTCCCCCTTATGTTCCTTCCCAACTCACTGCTCCTCCCCGACCCCCATCTCCACCCATGGGGACCCCGCCTCTCCTACTCACCCCTGTGCAAACCCATCACTGCCCCTGTCTTGCCTCCATCGCTCTCTCACCTCTGTCTCACCCCTTTCTTGAGGGCCCTCTGGCCTGGCGTCTGCCTCCTCACCCTTTGGCTGCCTATCTGTGACCACCAGAGGGTTCTTTTCCTTCCTTCTTGTTGAAAGCCAAGTTTTTATTTGTTCATTTCTTTTTTTTTTTTTTGGCCGCACCACGCGGCATGCGGGATCCGAGTAGGGATCAAACCCGTGCCCCCTGCAGTGGAAGCACAGAGCTGTAACCACTGGACCGCCAGGGAAGTCCCTATCTGTTCATTTCTTATATTTGAAGTAATCTTTGTTGGATGTCTGTGGCCTGAGATTCTTTGCCATCCTCCTTAAGTACCACACAACTGTCACCAACTGCTTTCTCTGTCAGTTTTACAGAGCCCCGCCCGTTTCCCCAGCTCCTTGCTGTCATCAGCTTTAATTAGGTTAATTTGGTGTTCTGGCACCAAGGGCCTCCGCCAGCCTGACACACGTGGGCTCACACAGTTGGATTCAAGCACAGGGAGACAGGCTTATTAGCGCCTGGCTAAGGGCTTGGCAGCTTGGCAGGTTCAGCGCACTAGGCCTTCGTGGGTGAGGGTGGTCTTCAGCACCTGTCGTAAAGCAGTATTGACGTCCTTTCCATCTCCAGCAGCGATGCCTTCCTTGGCCACGGCAGTGGGTGGAGCCGAATCTTGAGTGCACACGTGGGACTTGGTGGCAGCAGGGAAAGAAAGAGCTGGAGGGAAAACATCTCTGTGCCCCTCACCCCCTGAAGCCCTCCACTGTTTCTCTGTTGTCCTCTGGGTGCACTTTGACCTCCTCTGCATGGCACAGGCCTGCCCTCTTTGTCTGCCAGCTCCTTTTCTGCCAGCGCCCCCGTCCTGCCCACAGGCCCTGGAATGCCCCGTGTGCCCTCCTCTCCCTTTGCACGTGCTGTTCCCTCTATCTTGAACACGCTTCCACCTCTTCACCTGGCTAAGCCCTCCCCATCTGTCAAGCCTTAGTTCAGGCATCATTTCTTCCCAGCAGCATTTTCTACTCCTTGGGTGGGGCAGAGCCTCCTCTGGGCACCCGCACCCCCCCACACACCCCCAGCCCTCACTCACACATCTCTCAGGTTTGGGGTATCCTTGCCTTTGTCCACGCCCACCATCCCCATGGACCCTTGGCACCTCCCTCTCTGACTGCCAGCTGTCAATGCATCATTCCCCTCACTTCATGCCGGGCCTGCTCGTGCTGCCCTCAAATCCCTCTGAGTCCCTTCCGACCAGTCCCCTACTCCACTCCTGTGCCTCCAGCTTCTCGGCCGAATCAGAGCTGGAGAAGGAGCAGTGGCTGGAGGCCATGCAGGGAGCCATCGCCGAGGCCCTGTCTACCTCGGAGGTGGCCGAGCGCATCTGGGCCGTGGCCCCCAACAGATCCTGTGCCGACTGTGGGGCTCCGCAGCCTGACTGGGCTTCCATCAACCTCTGCGTCGTCATCTGCAAGCGTTGCGCAGGTGTGTGTGTGGGGGGCGTCGCCAGGCCGGGGCAGGACGGGGCTGGGGTGTCGGGAAGGCAGGTGGTCTCTCTGGCTGGAGGGGCTAGACCGAAGGCAGTACCAGAGAGCATCGTTTATGAAGTTGTGCCTGTGTGTCCGACCTTTTCCACTGTGATGAACCTGCAAGGCAGGGATTCAACGTCTCACGTTACGCGTGGGGTGACTGAGGCACAGAGAGGGAAGATGGCTCCTTCAGGGTCATCTGGCAAGTAAATGAGTCTGAATTTGAGCCCAGGCCTGTTGGAGTCTAGTGCTGCTGTCACATCAGAAGAGCGGAAGTAGGCCACGTCGGGCAAGGCTTTGCAAGCAGAGAGAGGAGCTGGTGTTTTATCCAGCGGGGAATGGGAGGCAGGGGTGGGAGGGACATGGTCAGATGTATGCATCAACCTCCGGCTGGTGGGTGGGAGCTGCATCGGAGCTGGTGAGACAGGAGACTAGTGAGGAGACTGCTGCTGGATCCACAAGGGAGAGCCTGGTCCCAGAAAGTGAGCATGTGAGAGAGGTTTTGATCTATGAAGGAAGAGTTCCAGATCCGATGAGGAGGATGAGAGAGAAAGAGGGTGGAGCCCAAGATGTATTCATCTATTCAACCAGCATTTTTTGAGGGTCTCTGAGGCGCCAGGCACTGTGCTGAGTGCTGGGAATTCGGCCCCACCAGGAACAGCTTTGGGTGCCTGGAGGTGGGGACCCAGGGGGTGGAAGCGTTCTGGGAAGTTGCTGTGGGACATCTAGGTCAAATGTCTAGAAGGCCTTGGGCTACAAAGGATGGGTATGGAAAGCGTTGATTCCCTTGGAGACCAGATGAGGAAAGCATTGGCTCATGGAAGGGGTGAGGGTGTCTAGAGTGGATGAGGTGCTCCATAGGAGGTTGCAGAGGGAGGTGAGGCCGAAGCCAGTGCCAGGCAGTGCCAGGCGCTCCTGGTGCCCCCAGCCCTCTCCCTGCTCCAGGGGTCCTTTGTGGGATCTGTAGCTGAGCAAGGCTGCATCCTTTCAGCCCCATCTCCCCGCCCCCCCCCCCCCCCCCCCCCCCGCCTTCATTTCACAGAGATTGGTTAAGTGCTCACTGTGTGCCAGGCTTTGTTCCCGGCAGAGGCGAGACCCTAAAGCAGGCTGTCAACGTTCCTGCTTTTGGGCAGCTTACCTTCTGATGGGGAGAGGCAGAAAATGCATACACAAGCTAGTAGAAGTATAAGGTAATCAAAAGTGCTAGGTAGAGAATGTGTTTGCCAAAAGCCCTCTCTGAGGAGGTGACAGGTCAGCTGAGATCTGAGTGTCAGGAGGGGGCTAACGCTGGGGAGATGGGGGAAGAGAGTCCAGGCAGAAGAACAGTGAGTGCAAAGACCCTGAGGCAGGAATGAGCATGGATGGTTAGAAGAGAGGAGAATTTGAGCGGTATGGGGGGAAGGGGAGGGGGAGAGGCCTGAGATGAGGAGAAGAAGCAGGTAAAGAATTCTGATCCAGTTCTGGCGAGCCATTGGAGATTCGGAAAGCAGGGGTTTGAAGTAAGAGGTTTGCATTTTAAAGAGATCCCTCTGGCTGGGCTGTGTGGAGAGTGGCCTGCATGGGGGCCAAGCATGGCTGTAGGGAGCCAGCTGGGCGACTACTGCAGGAGCCCAGGTGACAATTACAGGGCTCAGTTTTGGGGTGCCCTGGGCAGGAGTGTGTGGCTGGATTCTGGAGCTGTGAGGGAGATGGAGCTGCAGGCTTGGCCCCTGGGTCCTGCCCATGGCCTCTCCCTGTCTGCCCCCATGGGCGCTGAGGGTGGGGTGCGGTGGGCGAGGGGAGTGCTCGTGTAAGGGAGAGGGCCCAGATGACCCTGTGTCTGGCCCTCTGTCTACAGGGGAGCACCGTGGCCTGGGCGCTGGTGTCTCCAAGGTGCGGAGCCTGAAGATGGACAGGAAGGTGTGGACGGAAACACTCATCGAGGTGGGGAGCCCGCTATATTTGGGGTCTGCCCCTCTCGGCTGCTGCCTGTGTCTCCCAACCCTGTCTCAGCGACCCCAGGACCCTGGAGCTAGAAGAGGCTTTCGGGATCATCTAGTGGGTGGGGTTTTGGAAAAGCCAATTTTTGGCAAAGTCAGCAAACTGGCCAGTGAGCTAAGAATGTTTTTATAATTTTAAAGGTTTGCTAAAAAAAAAAAAAAAAGAAAAAGAATATGCCCCAGAGACTGTATATCCTGCAAAGCCTAAAATATTTATTTCATTTTCTTTCTACTCACGTGCGCCAGTGGGTATAAGTATGTCCACCTGGGGGGCACGCACACACGTACACGTGTGCCTGTGCACTTGGGGCTGCCAGGCACTGGTATGTGTGGTAGCTACAGGGGAGAACCTGCAACAGGAGGCTGGCCCAGGGCCCGACCACACATGGCCTTCCTGACAGCCCCAGCCGAGCTGCAGACTGCAGAGCAGCCTGGGTGTCACATCCCCTGTGAGTTAGGTTAGACTCCCCAGTTTGCAGAGGAGGACATAGAGGCCCGGGGAGAGAAAATGACTTGCCCAGAGTCACAGAGTGAGTCAGTGGCAGCTGGGCCTGGTTTCCGCTTTGTTCTCCACTCTGACCCCAGCACCCCACGCAGGACCTGACACACAGGCAAGGTGGGAGGCCCAGGAAATGGCTATGGAATGAGTGACCAGCAGAATGAAGAAATGAACAAACTAGTCCCCTGAATGCCATACCCCTGCGCACAGTCTGCCCTCACCCCTGTTCCTCTGAGCCCGCAGAGGAATGTCAGGGGCAGGAGATGTGTCCGGAATCCCTGTCCACCCAACTGGCTGATGGGTTAGCTGCACCCTCCCCTCCCCAGCTGTGATAGTTTCAGGAATGCAGAGTTCCAGATGTGGGACTGGGTGGGGAAATAGCAAGGCCCCCAACCAGGCACCAGGCCTGGGGCCTCCCCCTGTCAGACTATCTGCCTCTTGTCCTGGGAACTGGGCTCAGGCCCAGGGTTGGTGGCGGAGCACCCATGGCCACCAGCAGGCCAGCCTGCCCCTCGGCCCCCCTGATGGGAAAGTGGGCAGGTGGCCTGGCTCCTCCAGCCGCTCACCTAACAGCCTCAAAACCAAGATCTTGCTGGGCGTGGGCCCTCCCGCTGTAGGCTGCCTTTCTAACCTCTTGGCCACACCCACAGCTCTTCTTACAGCTGGGCAATGCTGCTGGGAACCACTTCTGGGCAGCCAACGTGCCCCCCAGTGAGGCCCTGCAGCCCAGCAGCAGCCCTCGTGCCCGGCGGTACCACCTCGAGGCCAAATACCGCGAGGGCAAATACCGGCGCTACCACCCGCTCTTTGGCAACCAGGAGGAACTGGATAAGGTCAGGGCACTGGGCCCGTGAGGCCCCCTGAAACCACCCCCTTTGTTCATGCCCCCCACATTCTTCACTCTGTCTCAGCCCGTCTCTTCCACTAGCTCAGAGTGATGCGTGGTCCTGTAGCGAAACCGAGGCCCAGAGGGCAGAAGGACCCTGCCTAAGCCACAGGGACGGTTGGGACAAGGCAGGGAGGAGGCAGGCCTGACCCTTGGGCCGAGGCCGCGTCCCAGCATCTGTCTGCCTCCCTCCCCTCCTGATTCCTCTGTCTCCGCACCCCATCCTGCTCCTTCTGAATCCTGCCAAAAGGAGTGAACTTGATGGGGATGCTATTTCCTGTCAGGCTCATGAAAAACAGCTGGCTGCTCCGACCCACCCCCATCCACACCCCACTCAAGACGAGGCCCCTCATGGGCCCCTGGCCCCGACGGGCTGGGAGCCAAGCCCTGTCCCTGGTCTGGCTTGGCCTGAGTGGGAGGTAGCCTGCTCTGAGGCAGGAGGATGCCACTTGTGACCTCCGGTCAACCTTCAGCCCTTCCCCCAAGCAGCCCCACCCAGTCAGGCTCCGTCCAGCTAGAAGCCCAGGGGGATCCAGGCCTCCACCTCTCAGGAACCCAGGCGTCCAGCCCTCAGCCCGGCCCAGTCTAGCCCGCCAGCCAGGAGGGGCGGCAGCTCCCATTGGTTGGGAGGGATGGGCAGGCGGTGAGGAATTCAGATGTGGGAGGAATGAGCTACAAAGCAGCCCCCTCTGCCCTTCTGCAAGGCAGAGGGAACTTGAGATCCTCTAGAGAACAGGCCTGGTGGCTGACAGAGTCTCGGGGCGCTGTCAGCAGGGTGAGGCCCGGGCTGCTAGGACCCCCGGCCTCTGTGGGGATGCCCCTGCCCCCCCAGCCCCCTTACTCCCCTTGGCCTTTCTTTTCCTCCTCCTGTCTTTCTTTCTCCCTTTTCCCTCTTTCACCCTGAGGGCGGGCCCCTGACCTGGGTGACTCCTTCCTCTTCCTCCCTCCCCCCCACCCCACACATCTGTCCTGCTTGCCCCTCACTCCAGCTCAGGCTGACCCTCCCCCCTCCCCCGCCCTCCTCCCAGGCCCTGTGTGCCGCAGTCACAACCTCAGACCTGGCTGAGACCCAGGCACTCCTGGGCTGTGGGGCTGGGGTCAACTGCTTCTCAGGAGACCCTGAGGCCCCCACGCCCCTGGCTCTTGCTGAGCAGGCAGGACAGACACTGCAGATGGAATTCCTTCGAAACAACCGGACCACAGGTGAGTGGCTGGTGGGACCATCCTCCTCATGGGATGGGGCCTCCCTGCTGCCAAGGTCGGGCCCTTTGGAGGGGATGCCAGTCGTTAGGTGCCAGGGGCTGGGTATCAACCTGTGAGGTTTGACTTACATACCACTCGAGCTGTAATTGCAACTCCACTAGGGGCCCTGGCACAGCCGTGTGTGTGACGTTTAAGTGTGTTTCGGGTTTGCACGTCAGTGTACATTTGTGCCCCTGGCTTCCCCTTCATATGCGTGTTCGTTTGTCTCTCCCTTTGTATCTCTGTCTCTGCATCTCTCTTTGTGTGTTTGTGGGTCTCTCCCTGACCCGCAGCGTGGGACCTCGGGGTGGCGTCTGTGTGCTCTGAGCTGCTGTGACTCTGCTTCCTTGCACCTGGGGGTGTCGAGGGCGTTGGGGTTTGTGCATGTGCAGAGCATGTCTGTGCTGCTGTGTGGGGGAGGTGCTGCATTTCCCCTTCCATGGGGACTCGCCGCAGCAGCCGTGTCCGCCGTTCTGTCTGGGTGCGGCTCTGGGGCAGACGGGTTGGGTCCCCGTTGGCTCCCACTCTCCGGGTAGCTGAGGAGGGGGTGGTGGGTGACCGCCACTGGTCATGGCCCAGCACTGGCCTCTGGGGCCACATTCCAAGACCGAGGGTGGAGATCAGTGGCCGAGACTCTGGGCTCAGGGCCACGGGTGGGTGGGGTGTGCTGGGCTGGAGAGATCCCAGGTGTCCCGGAAGGCATAGACCACCCAGCTGGCTTGGGCTTTGGGTCCGCTGGGAGCCAGGCTGCTCCCTTAGGCTTTGCCTTGTCTGAGACAGGCTCCCTCTGGGGATTGTTAGTGAGTTTGCTCGAGAGCCCCTCATGCTAGTGTGCTG
This sequence comes from Hippopotamus amphibius kiboko, assembly GCF_030028045.1. Classification (NCBI taxonomy): domain Eukaryota; kingdom Metazoa; phylum Chordata; class Mammalia; order Artiodactyla; family Hippopotamidae; genus Hippopotamus; species Hippopotamus amphibius. The sequence continues at coordinate 42,625,804 of NC_080194.1, read as the reverse complement.
GCCCTGTGCCTGCAAGAGGAAGAGCCGGGCTGGGGAGTCAGGGAAGCTCCCTGGAAGGAGAGGTACCGGAGCCAGGCCTTGTGAGTGGGATGGAATTTGCACAAGTGGGGAAAGCTGGAGGGTGGCTTAGACAGAATCCTGAATGTGGCAGTAAGAGCCCAAGGGTGCTAGTCAGGGAAGGGTGCTGGGGAGCAGGGGCTGGTGACTCAGCCCAGGTGGGGGTGAGGGGACACCCTTGGATGGCGAGCATGAACAGCCACTCTTTCCCCGCCTTCCCAAAAGAGGTACCTCGGCTGGATTCAGTGAGGCTCCTGGAAAAGCACTACTCAGTTGTCCTGCCAACTGTGAGTCACAGCGGCTTCCTCTACAAGACTGCTTCCGCCGGGAAGCTGCTGCAGGACCGCCGGGCCCGGGAAGGTGGGTGCTGGGCTGGACCCCGCCCTGGCCATGGCATTCTGGCATGGAGGCAGGGCCAGAGAAACCAGAGCTGGCCAGGCTGGGGGACCCTTGAGGGCGCCAAGTGCACTCTGGTAGCGTCACCCTGCAAGCCTTCCTGGGTGTGATCTCGGGTGCACTGTAGGTGCTCAATAAATGGGCTGATCGGGGTGGGAGTGGAGCATGGCTCTGCAGAGCAAGTCACTGCCAGAGTTTCCTTTAGATCAAATAAGACTTCACTGAGTCTTTATTGAGCCCCTACTAGGTGTGGGCCCTGTGCTGGGCGTCTGGTATTTGAAGCATGTGGATACTGGAAGTTTGAGGACTAAGCTTAAAGGTCTGTCTGTCTCTCACCTCAGCCTTCCATTTGCTCCCAACTCTGAGTAAAACCCACAGTCCTTATTACCACATCCCACAAGGACCTGCACATCAGCCACTCCACCCCATTACCTCTCTGACTCCTCTTCCCTCACTCACTCTGCTCCAGCTTTACTGGCCTCCTTGCTGTTTCTCAAACATACACATTCACTCTCACCAGACCCTTTGCACTTGCTGTTCCCTCTGCCCAAAATGCTTTTCCCTAAATATCCGCATGGTTAGTCCCTCACTTCAAACAGGTCTCTGTTTAAATGTCACTCCTCGAAGACGTCATTCCCGACCACTTAATCCAAAATAGCAAGGCCTTTTTACCCTACTTTCACACTGCTTATCTGACATTAATCTGTTTATTTATGGGTCTGTTTACTGATTCTCTGGAACGTAAGCTGCTTTTGGCCCCCAGCGTAGCCCCCAGCACCGAGAACAGTGTCTCGCGCACGGTGGGCCCTTGCACGTGTCTGCGGGATGAGGAGTGACTGAGGCAGGGCTGGCGCTCCTGAGAGGAAGCCCAGCCTCGGAGCCAGGCTCTGGGACACACTGCCCTCAGAGGGCAAACGTCACGTCCTCGTAGCCGGGATGAGGGACGGTGTCTGCTGTGTGAGCATTGTGGAGGCCATTGCTCACAGCACCCCTCAGCACCCCCAGATGAAGCCTTCCAACCCCCAGACATACTTCTTTGCAATTCTGCTGCTTACTGCCTCGCTGTCCCCGGGGCACTGTCCCTAGTCTACCTCCCTCTGCCTGGTAACGTCATTTGTGTAACTGCCTGAGTCATCCGTTTTTTGCTCTGGGTGCCGGGAAGCTCTGAGCCCTGTGATGCTCCACGCTGTGAACTAAATGAGCCTGCATGGCCTTGACAATCTGTTCTTTCTCCTACTTTCCTGGTCCAGATTCCCATTTCTGTTCCTTTATTGGAACTTGTCCGTCTCCTCAGAGCCAGTATAGGAGGAAGCAGAGTATAGAGCAATGGGTCCTGCTGGCAAAGAAGGGTGGGGCATGAGGGGTAGTATTGTGTGGACGTCTTCTTGGGGCATTTGGGCTGGCCTTGAAGGATGGAGGGTGTGGGTGAAGGGAACAGAGCGAGCAGAAGCAAGCGAGTGTGGGGGGTGTGTCCAGGAGTGGTCAGAGAGGTGGCTGGAGAGGTGGGCAGGGGCAGGCCCAGCAGGTCCAGGGGAGAGGTGTGGGCTGGGCTGGGTTGGTGGGGCCACAGGGAGGAGGATGGATCTGGGGGAAGCTTGTAAGTTAGAATGGAGAGGACATGGGTCAGGTGGGAGTGGGGGCCCAGGGAGGATGCAGAGGTCGCGTTCAGGTGAAGGTGGAGCGTTCCCTCATGGTTCCCCTGCCCAACTTCTCCCCAGAGTTCAGCCGACGGTGGTGTGTGCTTAGCGACGGGGTCCTGAGCTACTATGAGAATGAGCGGACAGTGACCCCCAACGGGGAGATTCGGGCCAGCGAAATTGTGTGTCTGGCAGTGCCTGCTCCCGACACCCATGGGTGAGCTCTCCCGGGCAGAATCACAGGCTATTGTTGATGTAAAGCCCAACCCTCCATTGGGAAGACAGGGAAACAGGCCCAGAGAGGGGCAGGACCTCCCCAGGGTCACACGGCAAGCTGGGGTTAAACTAGGTCTCCTGAGGCCCTGGCCTAAGACTTTCCCCCCACCTCGTAGGGGCCAGGGGAGGGGTAGTCTCGAAGGCAGTGTGGCTGGGTAGGGGCGGGGGGCAGTGCTGGGTGGAGGGGGCCTGAATCCTGGCCTGTGTATCTACAGTTTTGAGCACACCTTCGAGGTGTACACAGAAGGAGAGCGGCTGTACCTATTTGGGCTGGAGAGCGCAGAGCTGGCTCGTGAGTGGGTCAAGTGCATTGCTAAGGTGGGCCTGGGTTAGTAGGCGGGTGTGGGGGGAGTCTGTCAGGGTCCAGGATAGGACCTCCTGGCCAATCCCATGTATCTCAGCTTCCCCACCTCACAGATCAGGGGCTGGAGCGAGGGCAGCAGACACAGGGCCAAGGGCCTGATGTAATCTGCAGCCCTCTGGTGGTGCAGGAGGTCAGGAGACCAATATCAACTATGTGGAAGAAGGGCTGTGGGCCTTGCACTCCCTCGGTGCTCAATACATGTTTAATAATGAATGGGACTTCCTTGGTGGCACAGTGGTTAAGAATCCCCCTGCTAATGCAGGGGACACAGGTTCAAGCCCTGGTCCGGAAAGATCCCACATGGCATGGAGCGGCTAGGCCCGTGTGCCACAACTACTGAGCCCGAGCATCTAGAGGCCGTGCTCTGCAATGAGAGGCCACTGCGGTGAGAGGCCCGTGTACCACAGCAGAGAGTGGCTCCCGCTTACAACTGGAGAAAGCCCGCATGCAGCAGCGAAGACCCAACACAGCCAATCAATCAATCAATTAATAAAAGAAATAATGAATGACATTCAGAGCCATCCTAGGATGGGCAGTGCTGCCTCGGGGCGGGGGGGGGGGTGGGTGGGAAGCGAGCGCCTTGCCCTGGAGGAAGGAGGCAGGGAGGCTGCAGAGGAGAGCTCTGCCCTGGGGCTAGAATCAGGTGCCCTCTGGCTCCCCTGTGCTGTGAGAGCCTGTGACTCACATTCTCTTGTTCACTCATCAGTCATCTGTGAGCTTCGTGATGGTCAGTCCTCAGAGCCCCCGGGACCCAGATGAACCAGTCTTGGTCCCAGTGGCTCCCATGCTGGTAGGGGAGACCGATGGGTTCCAAACAGCAAAAACTGTACTTGGTGCTGCAGCAGAGGGCAAGAATGCCTTGGTGCCATGCGGCCCTGAGAAGGGACATCGCTAATGGTGTCTGGGAAGGTGTTCCCCAGGAAGGCATATCTGCGCTGGGATGAAGTGGGGCATGATACCCAGATTAGTTCACTGCGCTGGGCTCTGCCCTGGGCGAGAGAGAGGAGACACTGGGTGGAAGACAAGTGCATGCCCACAAGCCCGAGAGGTGGGGTATCCAGGGTGGGCAGTGCTGCTGGCTGATGCCATCTCCCCTTGCCCTGGCCTCCCCACCAGGCGTTTGTGCCTCCCCTGGCTGAGGGTCTACTGGCCCGGGATTTTGAGAGGCTTGGGCGCCTCCCCTACAAGGCTGGCCTGAGCCTACAGCGGGCCCAGGAGGGCTGGTTCTCCCTCACTGGCTCCGAGCTCCACGCTGTCTTCCCAGAGGGGCCCTGTGAGGAGCCGCTGCAGCTTCGGAAACTACAGGAGCTCTGTGCGTACACCCGGACCCGGGCCCCCGTCTTCGGGGCACCCTATCGTGGGCTCCCAGGTCCCAGCCCCTTTCCGGAAGTCTGCCCTCTGTTCTAGCCTGGCCAGAGGAGCCAGCCTGCCCTGTCATGTCCCCTTCTGTCCTCGGTGTGCATCTGAGCCACCCCGTGGGGTGGCGGGTGGGTCCCAGGGGTGTGTCGTCCCAGAGAGCCTCAGGAGGGAGCAGGTTGGGGACCATATACGATGCCTGGGCCTCACCTCAGCTGGCCCCCTCCACAGCCGTCCAAGGGGACAGCGAGAACCAGGTGCTGGTGCTGGTGGAGCGACGGAGGTGAGCTCTGGCCTCCCTGAGGGGCTCTGAGGAGCCCGGGCCGACGGACAGGCCTGGGAGGGGTGGGACAGGGGTAGGTCCCCAAATAACTGACTCCCTGGCCCAGGACGCTGTACATCCAGGGGGAGCGGCGGCTGGACTTCACGGGCTGGCTGGGGGCCATCCAGAAAGCAGCAGCCAGCTCAGGGGACACGCTGTCGGAGCAGCAGCTCGGAGAGTCGGATATTCCCGTGATTGTGTACCGCTGTGTGGACTACATCACCCAGTGCGGTGAGCCCCGCCCCCACGGCACAGGCCCCGCCCCGCCCCGCCCCTAGAGACTTATCTCCTGCCCCTCGACCAGTGCCCCTGGCCCCAGAGTTTTGGCTTCGCCCCAGCTCAGCTCCGCCCCTCTCCAGGCCTGACGTCGGAGGGCATCTACCGAAAGTGTGGGCAGACGTCAAAGACGCAGCGGCTGCTGGAGAGCCTGCGGCTGGACGCTCGCTCTGTGCGCCTCAAGGAGGGCGAGCAGCACGTGGATGACGTCTCCTCGGCGCTCAAGCGCTTCCTGCGAGATCTGCCCGATGGGCTCTTCACTCGAGTCCAGCGCCTAGCCTGGCTAGAGGCGTCAGGTGGGCCCTGCAGCCCGTGCCCAGCCTGAGACCCAGTCCAGTGCTGCTGACTTGTACACTGTGATCCCAGTTTTCCCTCCCCTCCCCATCATGCACTTGGTCTAGGACATTCCCCGGTGGTGGGCTCCAGCCTCTCTCCCTCCTTCCTTCTCATTCCCATTGTCCCTCTACACAGAGCCAAGGTCCCTTGGAGTTGGAAAATTCTCTGTCTTTGCTGCATGGCTGGCCTGATTTGACTTGGAGGGGGGCAGGGAGTGCTGTCACCTAGAACGAGAGGCAGACCAGCCAGAGGGGTGGGACGGGGGAGGTAGTTACAGGGGGTTCCTGACCGGATCCATCTCCCCTACCCAGAGATTGAGGATGAGGCGGAGAAGGTCTCCAGGTACCGAGAGCTACTGGTGCGTCTGCCCCCAGTCAACCGGGCCACAGTGAAGGCCCTCATCAGCCACTTGTACTGGTGAGAAGTGGCACTACCGGGGGGATGGGGCAGAAAAGACTCTTCTACTCCCAGCCTGGCTGACTGTTCTCCCCTGGGAACCACGTGGGCCTGGGAACTGAGTGTTGCCTTATGATGTGCCCTGGTCTTGGACACTTTGTCTCCCAGCTTACTTTCTGCAGGGTGGAGAATAGAGGACGTTTCAGCTAGCAGACAGATCTGTTTCCCAGTCCTACTTCTCCCCAGGACTCAAAGACTGTCCCCTCTTCCCTTAACTAGTGGTCCTCTCTGCCTGGGACCTTCCCTGGCCTCACTCCAGGGGCCATTCATGAGCTTGTCGGGAATTGGGAAGGTGAGGTGGGAAAGTTCCGGGCTGACTCCTCAAGGCTTCCATCCTTCCCTGTCCAGTGTCCAGTGCTTCTCAGACACAAACCAGATGAACACGCACAACCTGGCTATTGTGTTTGGGCCCACGCTCTTCCAGACAGATGGGCAGGACTACAAGGCCGGCCGTGTGGTGGAAGACCTCATCAGTCACTATGTGGTGGTGTTTAGTGTGCGTCCCTAGCCAGTGGGCAGAGGAGGGCAGCACTCAGCCTCCTGGGCGGCAGTGACCATCTGTCCCTGTCCCTCCCCCCTTCCCAGGTGGATGAGGAGGAGCTGAGGAAGCAGCGGGAGGAGATCACTGCCATTGTGAAGATGCGTGTGGCTGGCACTGCCAGTGGGACCCAGGTGAAGGACAGGGCCTGGGGTGGGGGGCTCAGGTCAGACTCCTGCACCTGCTCCCCAGGCCTCCAGCTGAACCTTGTCTCCCCACAGCATGCTGGTGACTTCATCTGCACCGTGTACCTGGAGGAGAAGAAGGCGGAGGCAGAGCAACATATCAAGGTGGGCGCCGGGGACCTAGAAGCCAAAGGGCCAGGAGAGTCAGGCTGGTCTGGGCACAGGCCCAGATGACCAGGGGAGCATGTCTTCCGTCCTAAGGGGAGCCCCAGTTTGGGACCTGTATCTGGCTGGTGCCAGGGCCTGTCTCTTTCCCTTCTCCCCACCCAGCTCATCAGGACCACTCAGAGACACTGCCTAGATTCTAGGACTCCAGAGGACCCCGAGAGGGGTGGGCTTGGCCCCTGGATCACACAGCAAGGTTGTGGCAGCACGGGGGTCGGGGGTGGGGAGGCTGATCTCCTCCTCCTTCTGGGTCCCTGCAGATACCAGCATCCATGACAGCTGAGGAGCTCACCCTGGAGATCTTGGATCGCAGGAATGTAGGCATCAGGGAGAAGGACTACTGGACCTGCTTTGAGGTCAATGAGAGGGAGGAGGCAGGTGGGTGACCACCAGGATTGGTGCAGGAAATGGGGTGGCCCCAGTCTGTCTTCCCCTACCCAGCAGTGGGGTGACGGTGGTGGTAAAGGGGGTTTTGGATGATGGATGCTGATATCATGCTGTGATCTTGGTGGTGGTGGTGGTGGTGTGCTGGTGGGGGTTGCCGGTGATGTGGCTGATGGGAGGGACCTGAAGGGGTAGCTGGTGTTGGCTGTGGCGCTTCCTCAGGTGTCAGTGAGAACGGTGTTGCTTGCAAAGGTGGAGATGCTGAACTTGATAATGGGATTGTAAGTGACAGCATTGGTGGGGAAGGGGGTAGTGGTGGTGGCGGTGTTGTGAAGGGGCCATGGTAGTGAAGGGGGGTGATGACGGCATCTTAGAGTGAAAGTCTCAGCGGCAGTGGAGGATGAGGGCATAGCTGTTCATTTTTTTTACTGTGATTTGTTGAGTGCCAGGCACTGGGCAGGGGAGCCAGACCCACAGTCCTTACCCTCACGGGGGTTAACCTGGTATGGAATAGAGACACTAATCTTGTAAACACACAGCTACAGCTGTGTTAACTGCTGTGAAGGAAAGGGCCACGATGCCACTGGAGCTTATAATAAGGTCTCTGGCTTTGGAGTCCCTGGGCTAGGAGGTTAAGGAAGAGTAGGGGTTACTTGGTGAAGAAGAGGGGAAAGTATTTCCAGGCAGTGAAAATAGCATGGGCAAAGGCCCTGTGGTGGCCAGGAACACATCCTTTCAAGGAGCTTGAGATAAGGGCAGTAAGGGGTTGTGGCATGGGGCTGGAGATAGAGGCGGAGGCCGCCCTCAGGGCCTGACAGCAATGCAAGGCCATTGAAGGGTTAGTGGTTGGGAGCTTGAAATGATTGCTCCTTACTGCTGGGTAGAGAGGCGTGGGGAGAGGGGATGAGAGCACACGGCAGAGGCTGCTTCAGAGGCCACAGCATTGGTCAAAGAAGATGGTATCGTGGGCCAGGTTGGCTGCAAGGAGATGGACAGAAGCAGAGAGATTCGTCACATGGAGGCTGAGAGGGAGGAGGATTTGTTTCTGGCTTGGGTGGCCTGGTGGGTGGTGCTGTTTTCCCTGATGAGGACACAGGAGGAAGATCACCGGCTTGGTTTCGTTTTGTTTTGTTTTTAATACGTTTGTTTGTTTGTTTTTATTTATTGGCTGTGTTTTTGTTTTTATTTATTGGCTGTGTTTCGTTGCTGCGTGCGGGCTTTCTGTAGTTGCGGACAGCGGGGGCTACTCTTCATTGCAGTGTGTGGGCTTCTCACTGCCGTGGCTTCTCTTGTTGCGGAGCACGGGTTCTAGGCACGCAGGCTTCAGTAGTTGTGGCGCATGGGCTCACTAGTTGTGTCTTGTGGGCTCTAGAGTGCAGGCTCAGTAGTTGTGGTACTCGGGCTTAGTTGCTCCGTGGCATGTGGGATCTTCCTGGACCATGGCTCTAACCCGTGTCCCCTACATTGGCAGGTGGATTCTTAACCACTGTGCCACCAGGGAAGCCCCACTGGCTTGGTTTTGAACATGTTGGGTTGGAGCAGGTTTAACTCCGGACAGATGTGTTGGGTGTGGGGGATGGTCAGGGGCAGCGATGTGGCGCTAGGAGGTGGAGGGAGTGGACAGTGCCTTTGGGCACACAGGTGATGTGTGTCCGTGGGCCAGCGCTCAGTGCTGTCAGGCCACGTGGCCTGCTGATGGTGTGCCCTCTCCCCAGAGCGTCCCCTGCACTTTGCGGAGAAGGTGCTGCCCATCCTGCATGGGCTGGGCACAGACAGCTACCTGGTGGTGAAGAAGCATCAGTCCATGGAGGCCATGCTGCTGTACCTGGGTAGGTGGTGTCCCTGTTCGGGTGGTGCCTGCAGGGCTGGGCAGGCTGGTGGTGGGTCCCTCCATCCAGAGCTGGGGCGAGATCTGGTGGTGCCAGGCAGGAGCAGCTCAGGTGGAGGATGCCAAGCGGCAGGCCTCTTTGGAGGCTGGGGCAGGATGGGGCAGTTTCCTTCATCCTGGGACCCTGTCCTGGGTGTCTGTGTCTGTGGGCAGGGGGCTGGTGCAGCCCGTGCCCACTCCACTCCTCCCCCAGCCAGCCACGTGGGTGAAACCAAGCATGGCATGATGAAGTTCCGCGAGGACCGCAGCCTCCTGGGCCTGGGCCTGCCCTCAGGCGGCTTCCACGATCGCTACTTCATCCTCAACAGCAGCTGCCTGCGGCTCTACAAGGAGGTCCGGGTACGTGACCCTGCTGGCGCCTGCACCCCAGTGTGCTCAGAAACGCCCGTGCACACGCGTCCCCCTGGGCCTGACGATGGGAGCATCCCCATCGCGGTGTGCTGGGATGGCACGGCAGTAGCGGGCAGCTGTGGGCTCTCAGACAGCCTCCTGCTGTGGCGCTGGGTGGTCACTCAGCCTTGCCCTGGAGCCCGGCTAGGCCCCCGTACCTGGGTGTCATCACGTCAGGCATGTGCTGTCTTACCTGTGCCTGGTCATGGCACCCACGAGAACGTGCTGCGTTGATGACAGCCCCGAGTTGTGGCCTGTGCGCGCCTTGTCACTTCATCGGCCACACCCCCTCCCGGCCCACTGCGTTCCCATGCTATCCACATGCTGGGTGTCCTCCCAGACTAGACGCCATCTCCGTCCTAGCACTGCCCTCGCCTCCCTGACATCTTTTGCACATACAAGCCACATCTCGCCATGCACCACTACACACACTGTCCTAGCTCTGGACCTGGGCCTCCTTCTTCCGTAACCCTGATCCTCTATCAAACAGAGCCAGAGGCCATGGAGCGGGGCCCCTGAGACCGTGAGTAGCTGTGGGTCAATTGCTAGCTGCCTTACACCACCTGGGGGCCAAGTCAGCCTGATGGGAGCATGGGGACACAGCCAGAGCTCCTGGCCGTCTCAAGGCATGGTTTCCCGGCCTCCACCCTGGGGCTTGTGGCCTAGGCTCCTGCTAACCCTAACCCTAACCCTGTCCGAGAGTCCTTCCCACAAGGTAAGGTCAGTGTGATGGTCTAGAATTTTCCCAAGGACTCAGTGTGGAGGCTGTGGAGCCAGTTAAGGGAAGCCCCTAGGTTTGAATTAGAGCTCTGATCGTCACCTCCTGCCTCCCCTGCAACCACCCTCTTTCCAACCCTGGAGAGAGTTCCAGGGCTATTAGAATGCCCTTGCTACTTTCCTGATTCTAAAACGCAAGAGCAGGACTACAGAGGCTTGTGGTATATTCCTCACCTGTAGTGGCCTCCCTAGCCTTTGTTTGCACACCCTGGGAGAGGGCAGTTCATCTTCTCCTGCCTTGGTGCTGCCCTATCCCTGGAGTGATATTGAGTACCGTTGCTCAGGTTTAGCTGAGATCTGCTTCCCATGATTCCCCTGTGGATCCCAGCTGTGCCTTGGGTGTCACAGAGTGTAGATGCTCTGCAGAGACAGGCAACAGAAACATGTTTCCAAGCCCAGGGGTCCAGCCTGAGCTCCTACCAGTGTCTCCTGCCCTTTCTGCCCCTTGCATCTCCTGAGGATATCTGGACAGGCCTGGCTGCCATGGAGGGAGCACAGCAGATAGAGCAGGACCCTCACCTCCCTCTCTTTGCACATTAGACCTCTGTTAATGCAGCCTGGGCTCCTGCGGACCCTTGTGGGGAATGCCTCCTCTTCTCTCCTTTGTCTCCCTCTGTGATCACATCCTTACTTCTGGGCCCATCCACCCCTCCAGTCAGTCCCCTTTGGTTCTGGATGCTATTTCCCTGGCCCCCTCCGTCTAGGGGTGCTTAGCGCCTTGGAGTAGAACAAGACCATAGATATGGGCAGGGAGGAGGGAGAGTGGCTGAGGCATCTGGAAGAGCAGCTGCTGATCCCTTGAGATGAAGGAGTGGAGGTTGGAGAGCTAGGAAGAGGAAGCAGATGTCAAACCAGGCTTAGTGCCCGGCCTTTCACATACTTGAACATGTAATCTCACTACTGTCCTGAGTGGAGAGGTATTGCCCCTATTTACAGGTGAGAAAGCAGGCTTCAGGTGGCTTGCCCAAAGCCACCTCTAGGTGGTAGACAGGGACTGGAACCCAGATTTGTTAGCCTCAGAGCTCCAGGTTTTTATTCCTTGGAGTATAGGAATCAAGGCCTCAGCAGTGAGCGCTGGTCAGTGCAGGGCTAGGTGGGGCCCCCCCAGTGGCCCGGCACCTGGTCTCACAGGAGCCCTGGGAAGGTGTGTTTTGGCTACTGGGGTATTGGTGATTCTGGTCTTTGCTGGTTTACGGGGCAACAGGAAAGAAGATTTGAAATTGGGACAGTCTCTGGCAGTTCAGGATATATGAACATCCAAGCCTCATGCTGGGGTCTCCCATTGTTTTTTGTTTTTGTTTTTTGAAATTTATTTATTTATTTATTTATTTATTTATTTATTTAATTGGCTGTGCTGTGTCCTTTTTGCTGCGCGCGGGCTTTCCCCAGTTGTGGTGAGTGGGGGCTACTCTTTACTGTGGTGCGCAGGCTCCTCATTACCATGGCTTCTCTTGTTGCAGAGCACGGGCTCTAGGTGCGTGGGCTTCAGTAGTTGCAGCACACGGGCTCAACAGCTGTGGCTCACGGGCTCTAAAGCGCAGGCTCAATAGTTGTGGTGCACAGGCCTAGCTGCTCCGTGGCATGTGGGATCCTCCTGGAGCAGGGATTGAACCCATGTTCCCTGCGTTGGCAGGCGGATTCCCAACCACTGCGCCACCTAGGAAGCCCCTCCCATTATTAAAGACCCTGAGGGCACCTGGGAAGGGCACATTCTAGAAAGATCTTGGTTCCAGCAGAGGTCTTAAAGCATCAAGGGGTGAACTTCATTCCCTGCCGGTGACCTTATACCTTGGAGATGCTGAAAACATGAGCTGTTTGATCAGAAACGAAGATTACATATATGAGGAGAGAACAAGAAGACAGCTATATGTAACCAAGGAGAGAGGCCTCAGGAAAAAATAAAACTTGCCAACATCTTAATCTTGACTTCTGAAACTATGAAAAAATAAATTTCTCTTGGAGCCAAAGGCAAAAAAAAAAAAAAAAAAGGAAATGAAGATTACATTGACTGATGCTCCCTTTGCCCCCCAGCGTGCCCCTCAGCCTTCCTGTCTTGGCCGTGCTCATGTCACACGCCTCCCTATATGCCACGTGTACCAGCACCTGAGGAAGTAGAGCCCTGAGGGTGGTTTTTTCCTGATTCTTAAGGAGCCACAGCCTGGCTTGACCATCTCCATTTCCTCAGTCCTCTCCACACCCTGCCCACAGTCCCCCCACCCCCCTGGCTGGCTCCGCCCACTCTGGATTCACTTTACCCCTTGCTTTTAGTTCTTCTCCCCTCACAGCCACAGCCCGAGACTCCAAGCCCGCTGCCTGCTTTTCATTCTCTCAGCCTGATTGCTTCTGTACCTACGGCTCAGTTTCCCCCACATCCTTTCTCCTGTCATGCACAGAACTGGGTGTTTTCCATGCCTGCAGCCTAACTTCTTTTACGGCCTCTGTCTCAGTCTTTCCGTTCCCACTGCCTGGTTTGTTCCAGCCTCAGTCTGATTTCTTCAGTGCTCTCAGCCTTGTATCTTCCCTGCTTGCGTGTCAGCTTCTTGTATTTTCCTCACACCTTGTTTCTCCCGTGTCCGCAGCCTGATCTCCTTACCTCTGCCCGGTTTCCTCCCTGCCTGTAGCCCTGATCCTCCTGTGCCCGCAGCTCAGCTTGTTCCGGGCCCTCTTGGGCTCGTGGCTGTTGTCCTGCTATATGCAGGAGAAGTGGGGCTCCTCCATCAGTGGCTTGGTCATTAGGAGGACTGGGGGTGAAAGCAGGGTGAAGGTTCCTAATAAGCCCCTCTTAAACCACACCCCCTGTGACAGCACCTGCGTCTCCACTGATCGCGACACAGCCCATCCTACTGCAGCCTCACAGGGAGGTCCACGAATTCCCGAAACTCTCCGTCGCCCTGGCCGTCCCCTACTCCCCTCTGAGGAGCCATGCCTGGAGGTGGCTGGGAGCAATGGTGGGGAACAGTAGAGGTGGCTCAATCTTTGGCCCCCAGTTTTGGTTGTAAGTGAGTCCCCCTCCCCTGCCATCCACCCTGGTGTCCCTGCTGGCTCCAGGGGTGTCAGTGGGGGCAGGGCTTTGAGCAAGTGGCTCCCAGAGCAGGAGGAGGGCTCATTAGCTTGACTCCAACCAGCTTCTTCACTGGAGGTCATTGCTCCCATTCCCCTGCCTCCGAGCCAACTTGCTCCTTCCGAGCCCAGACCTGTATGCAGAGGCGGGGACCAGAGGTGAGCATGTCAGTGATCTGGTGCCCCTCCCCAGTACATTGGTCTGCTGCTTCCTGACCTAGACCATCGGGAAGTTCTTCCTGTGGTCTACCGAACGGCCATTCTGCTTCAGCTTGAGTCAGTAGCCTTCACTTCGTGGGACCAAAGAGCCAATAACTGCTCACCCCACAAGCGTTCTGTTCACACAGTCAACCCTGGAGCCTCCGCGGGGCAGGGAAGGGTGAAGAATGAATAACCTCAGACAAACAGACACAAGCAGCCAGCCGAGGCACTCAGCTCTCACACGCTCGTTCAGTTTGGTGCCACAGGGTGACGTGCAGTGTGCAGGCTTGTCCCTCTGCAGATGATCTGGACCAGCTCATGCTATTGATACAAGTCAGTTCTCAATTTGCGGAGCAGTAGGCAGGGACTGGGAATCAACGGCTGTGGACATCCAGCTGCCTCGGGGACTGAGGGTTGACTGTCTGATGCTGCTGCCGGGAGAGAAGCCTGGGGGCTCCTTTGGGCTGTGTGTGATTGTGAGCAGGGAGGGCTTTGTCAGGAAGGCTTCCTGGAGGAGGGCCCCTGGGCTGGGATGTAGAGGGGCTGGGGAGAGGGAGGCACCCAGCTGTGAGATCTGCCCCAGTGCCCACCCTGACTGACTGAAGTGCCTGCTCCCTCTGCCCTCCCCCATCCAGAGTCACCGACCTGAGAAGGAGTGGCCCATCAGGAGTCTCAAAGTCTACCTGGGGGTGAAGAAGAAACTCCGGCCGCCCACCTGGTAAGCTGGTGGGTCCGCAGCTAGGGCCTGTGGGGCTTAGAACTGATGGAGGAAGCACAGCTGAGGGCTGTGAACTTGACAGGGGTTGGTTGAGTAGTTCTGAAGGTGTGGTCCCCAGACCAGCAGCAACAGCATCACCTGCAAGCACGTTAGAAACCGAAGTTCTTGGGTACCGCCCCAGACCAGCTGTATCATGGATTCTGGGGGTGGGGCCAGCAGTCTGTGCTGTCGCAAGCCATCTCGGGAACTCTGATTGCTTGATCATGTTAAAGAAACACTGGCCTGGTTGAAATCCAGTTAGTCACGGACTAACTCTGGGACTTTTCTGTGCCTCACTTCCCACATCTGTAGAATGGAGAAAATAACGGCACGCCTATTCCAAAGGGTGTGTGTATGTTTTTTTTCCTTCTTTTTTCATGGAAGTACTGTGATATGGTTGTATGTTTTAACAGTTGAAAAGTGATGCATAGCCACTGTTATCGTTATTAACTGCAGTCACTAGACTTAGGTTTCTGGCGTTCTCCTTTTACCCCCTGGCTGTGCCTGCTTGTCTCTAGGAGACAGGACTGGGGGGTGGGGGAGCCAAGGCCCTGGGAGGCTGGCTGGGGCTTTGAGAGAAAGAGGCAGCTGCTGGGATGTGCTGTGCTTGCAGAAGGCCCTGAACTCTGCCCCCAGTCCTGGCCCAGGCCTCTGGGCTCTGTTCTGGGCTCTCACCTCGGCTGTGAGGCCTCTCTGGGCTATCAAGTGACCCCACCTGCCCCTTCTCTGCAGCTGGGGCTTCACGGTGGTGCACGAGACGGAGAAACACGAGAAGCAGCAGTGGTGAGCGAGGGCCCCAGGCCGGGGAGAGATGGTGGCATGTCCCCCTTGGTTGGGTCCCCTCCCAGTCCAGATCTGCCCTGCCCCCGAGCTCTGGGCAGGGGGGCAGGGTAGGGTGTCCCTACTCAGCCGGGCCCTGGCTGTGTCCAGACCTGTGCCCCACCCTGCAGGTACCTGTGCTGTGAGACGCAGATGGAGCTCCGGGAGTGGTTCGCCACTTTCCTCTTCGTGCAGGTACCAGGCGCGGGGTGTGGGGTGGGGTCCCGGGAGGCCTCCGTTACAGAGAATGGGTATGATTGCTTCTTCACTGGTCAGGTCACTGATTGCTTCAGAATTTTCAGTTACTTTTAATCCACTTGTTTGTCCGTTCTCTTGTAAACCCTTCCTGGTATCTGCTCTGGTCCAGCCCTGAACCAGGCATGCCGGAGACAGAGGGTGTAGACCCCTGCCCTCTGGCGCTCACTCCCCACGTGGAGAGGAAAACAGAGCCAGAAGGGGCCTGTTAGAGCCCAGTGCTGTGGTGACAGAGGGAAGCCAGGGACCCTACCTCATGGAGGTGGTGGGTGGGGTGAGGAAGGCAGCAGGGAGAGGGTATTGTGGAAGCTGAAGCTTTGGGGATGAGGGAGCGTTCACCACGCAAAGGCGGGGCAGGGCGGCTTCTAGGCAGAGGGGAACAGTTTGCACACAGGCATGGCAGGATTGTCCGACAGGGTGTAAAGGAGAAGCCAGGCTTGCTAGAAGTTGGCACTGGAAAGGAAGTTGGGAGTAAAATCTCAGTCTTGAAGGCCATGCCAAGGCAGCTGAACCTGACCTTGGCAGTTTTAAGGGAGAGTTTTAAGCAAGAGTGGTGTGAAGGGTGGAGTCTGAGAGGGTTCACTCTGGGTGCGGCGTGCAGGGGAGGATAGACTGAAGGGCTGAGCCTGGAGGTGAGGAGGCCAGTGAGGGGGCTGCTGCAGCGGGCCAGGTGCGGACAGGCTGGGGAGGACTGAAGCCAGAGCAGCGCTGGAGGGGTGGGCTGGACTTAAACCAGGGTTTTTAAATGAGAGCTCAGAATTGTTTGGGGAGAAGGGAGACAAAACTCTCCCAGGGCCCTGGGCTGAGCTCTTTTAGCCCTGAGCTTCCTGGTAGTCAAAGTCTATAAGGAAACAGCGGATTCTAGAGTTTTCTTGGTTCCTGGTGAAAGGAAGTAGATATGTTAGCCTTTAGCGCTGTTTTCCTGGCGCTGCATTCTTGGAGCGGTTTGTTTGTGGACCTGGAAAGGAGGGTTGTTGAGTAACATATCCCCGGCTGGGTTTTGCCGGGGATACTGTCATGTTCTCCTAACAGCTGCTTCTCGTATTGGCTTGGGTCAGAGCTGAGGGTTTCACCTCAGAGCGTAGCTGGAGGCGTTTCTGGGAAGGGTGGGTAGATCCAGAGCTGGGAGTCTGGGCCAGCGGAAGCCGAGCCCGGGTCCCAACACCCTGCCCTCCCCCGCTGCCCAGCACGACGGCCTGGTGTGGCCCTCGGAGCCCTCGCGCGTGTCCCGGCCAGTGCCTGAGGTCCGGCTGGGCAGCGTGTCGCTGATTCCCCTGCGCGGCAGTGAGAACGAGATGCGCCGGAGCGTGGCCGCCTTTACTGCGGACCCCCTTTCCGTGAGTGGCTTTCCATCCCTGTGGGCAGGCGGCTGGGGACCTGGCTGGAGCCCGCCTTCCACCTGACTCGCCTGTGCCGCTCCTCTCGGAGGGCCCTCTGGCCCCGTCCCTCCGTCCTCAGTGGGAGTCCTGACTGGCCCCTTGGGTTCACCTGGTTCGTGGGACCCCCCTCTCTGCTGGTCCCTGCTCCCTGTGAGTCTTCACAATGTGCTCATGGAATCTGGGCTTCTGTGCCTTCCCACAGCTCCTCCGAAACGTCTGAGCGCAGGTGGGACTCTGCCTCTGCAGCCTTGAAGCCTTCCTGGGGCAGACACCCTCATGCCCTGCGTGCCTGGTGTGAGCCAGCAGGGGACCGCGTGAGGAAGCCGTGCCCCCACACCCCGCATCCTGACTGCAGCCTGGGGTGCCCCGGCCAGGACGTGGGGGGCAGGCAGCAGGGTCTGCCTGAGGAGGAATCCCTTACCTGCTCTGTCCAGGTGCTCGGCCCGCCTGGCCTGCTCCCCCCGCCGGGTCACCCACGCTGAGCTTGAGGGGTCGGAGAGATGAGCATCTGTCGGGAGCTCTGGAGGACGGCCATCCTTTCAGAGGCTCAAGGCCCTGGGGCCCCCGCTGGAAGGGAGCGCACCCCTTTGCCACAAACTCCAGAACCGCCCAACGTGGATGCTCTAAAAGAACACTCAGCCAGGGTGGGGAGGGAGCGCTTGGGTACATGTATACAGGGCCAAGACGTGGACTTGGGGGACTTCAGCTCCCCTTCTGGACTGGGCTTACTGGGAGGGCCCAGGCTGCCCAGTGCCCCTTCCCCACTTTGGGGACCTTTTGATAATATAAATATATTGGTATATTTTATCCCCTGGTGCTGAGGTCTGTGATTGGTTGGGGGTTTTGGGTGTCCCAGGGTGAGAGGGGACAGGAGGTCAGGAGGTCCAGAGGTGAGTGCCTTGTGCCCTGAAGCTGGGGACCTGGCCCTGCGCCCTCCACGCCCTCAGCTGTTCAGACACTCTCCCCCTGCCCCCTCAAGAGCCCCGGCCTGGCTCCATGCCATCCTCATTGTACTCCTGTGCAGCCAGGGTGGGGACTGCTGGTCCCGACTCTGGTCAGGACAGACCCCGGCTGGACTGAGTTCCTCTCCCTGCTGCAGTCTGATTCTGAGCCAGAGGCTGGGTGTGTGGCATATGTGAGTGACTCAAGGCAGCCCATCATTAGCCCCTCTAGAGACACAAGGTCACAGCGTCACAGGAGCTTTATTAAATTAAATTAGGAAGAAGGGCCTCAGATTACCCTTGGCTCCTATGCACACTCCTCCAGAGGTGCCCTGCTTTGGGCCAGGAAGCTGCCCTCACTGGGCGCTGTCTGGCCATCTCCTCCAAGAATACAAGGCCCTGGCAAGTGGAGGGGATAACAAGCTGTTCGGAGATGAATTTGGGACTTCCTGGGAAGGTGCCAGATACCACATTCCCGCCTCTGCTGAGAACCTCATTACCAGTCTCTCCAGGGGCCCAGCGGGCAGACCTGACCTCCCAGCCTCAGCCTCAGCCTCAGCCTGGGGCTGGGCAGAGGGAGTGGGGGATGGGTCACATGACTCCTGACTGATCCAGGGCAGTGGGGGGCCTGCGTGCAGATGGGGGTCTTGGGGGCCTGGACTCCAGATGCCTTGTTCCTGTCTCTCGGGAAGGGGAGGTGGATGCCAGACTGGAATGAGTTCTCTGGCTGGCTGCACAGGCTGGGACTAAGCCCCTTGCGTCTCCCATTTTTGTCCTGCCCTAGGTGGCCTGCTCCAGGCCAAGCTGACCATTCCACCTGCTGCCAGGACAAGAGCCTTATCTAAGTGCTCAGGGGCTGGAATTCTTCCCTGGATCTGACCTTGGACTGACCAGCTAAGCCTGAGGCCCAGAGACTGGAGGCACTCACTCCCTTGCTAGGCTGCCAAGTGTCACTTGCCCCAGCTTAGGGACACTGCAGTGACTGCATTGGGCCACCAGGGGGCAGCCACAGACAACTCAACATTGCTGTTCCCAGAACAGGTTCTGGAGGGCCCCACTGTGGCCGGCTTCTGTTGGAGTGTGGGGTGGGAACTGGCCCTGCCTTTGACCACAGGTCTGGTGATATTCTGGAAGACAACACAATGTAGGAAGTGCTTTGGACTCCCAGGCTTTTGGAGCCCAAAGGAGAGAGCAAAGGCCTTTGTGGATCAGTGCCTGTGTACTTTACGTACCGTTTCCTGGCAGAGGAAGAAAGGCCCAGAGAAGGGAAGCGCCTTGCCCAAGGTCACACAGCTCTCCTGAATCAGGGTTTATGTCCATTTCTACTGCCCCACTTTGCAGGGGGGCTGGGGTTCTCCTTCCTCCACTCCCTTCCTGATTCTAGCTCTGCTGGCTCCTCTCATAAGTGGCCCCATTTGTCCCCTGGGGAAGGGGAGCTGAATTGTGGAGAGTTAATGATGGTTAAAGTGCTCTTCCTGGGGATCAGGGATGCCATCCCTGCAGGAGCCTTCGGGGCCTCAACGTTAATGAATTATGGCAAAGACAACAGTGTTGGGTGGATTAGGGCAGGAGGCTTTGCTGGTGTTTGTCACACATATTTCTAGAAATGGGGCCTCTTCGGACCCTAGGTGGTTCATTCACGTATTATCTGAGGTTGGGTTGAGGTGGTTGGATAAAGAGCCTGGAGCCACACCTGCCTAGGTGTGGGCAGCAGCTCTTGGAGAGGGAGGAGGCTTCCTGGAGGAGGAGGTGCCCCTGAGTTGGCCCTGAAGACTGGAAGCCTGGCCAGGTGCACATGGTAAGGAGGGGATGCAAGCTGGGGTGAGGGTGGGTTGAAGTGTTGGAAGAGGACGGGGCTTCAGGAGTCAGCCAAGTCTGGGCCTAATGGCAGGGAACTGTGGGGAGCCCCGGGAGAGAAGGCTGTGGCAAGTCAGAGCTTCGGGGTGAAGGCATTGTGGATGGAGGGGAGGCTGAGCAGGGGAAGGGTTGGGAGTGGGGGCTGGGAGGTGGGGTGGGGTGTCTGTCTCTCTTCCGCGTCCTTCCTGCTCAGCCTGCCCACCCTGCAGAGCATTCAGCAGCCATCCAGCCATCAAGGGCCTCTGGGCCTCAGGAGACCCCTGGGCTCCAGAAGAAATCGATGGAGTGGGGGAGGGGAAGACGGGCCCTGCCTCCTCACTGCTTCCTCCTGAGCCCAGGGATTGGAAGGAGGGGCCTGGAGTTGAGGCCTTCTTTTCTGACCCCATGTTCTTGTGGCTCCCAAGCCCCCTACCCAAAACTGGTTGTTTTGGAAAAACAGGGGTGTGGATGCCAACTGGGCAGATGAAGACATTCCCATTTACAAACTAGGTTTGGCTGAGTTCCAAGGTCTCTGCTCCTCAGTGCTCTCTTTTGTACTTTGGAGATATTAATAGCACTAATGGGAGGATTAAATGAGCTAATAAGTGTGAAGTACCTAGCACTGTCCCTTGATAATCCCCTTCCCAAATATGTCTGGGGAGACATGATGGCATCCAGAGTCCTTCCCAGGCCCAATATATTTTCATTCAACAAGCATTTCTTGAACATCTACTGTGTGTGCAGGGCTTCAGTGAACACTGAGCCAGAGCAGATGAGTAAGTGGCGTGGGGGAAGGAGGGGCTTTTCTGGTGCGGGGATTGATCAGGAAAGACTCCGAGGAGGAGGTGAGCCTCGAAGAACAAGTAGTATTTCTGCAGGTGGAGTTGAGCAGGAGATATTTCTGGGAGAGGGAATGGCATGAGCCACAGGCAAGGAGATGGGGCCCCGCAGTGAGCAGCCTTTTGTGGTTGGAGCTTAGTGCACCACGGGTACTCCAGGGCCTGTCCCCCATGCCTCTGGTGTCAGTGTCTTCCCCAGCCAGCTTCCCTGAGTCAGCTCTGTGACCTGAGTGACCCAGACTTTGATCTGGGGAATATCTGTCTCTCATATACCCTTAAGTATAGCTGGCATGAACCTCCCAACCTCTCCTACAATATGACACCTCCTTCAGGAAGCTCTTCTGGATTGCTCTTCCATCGTACTGTACTGTGCACACTTAGGATGTGTGTGTGTGTGTGCACGCGCGTGCCCTGGCCACTTGCATCCAGCTAGAGACTGGCCCAGGGAAGAGCTGTCAGGGACAGGGTTCCCTGGTCAGCCCAAGCTGTCTCAACCCTAGCGTGTTCCCCTCTCCCACGCCGCTTCAGCCTGTGGAAATTTCCGCATTTTCTCTGCCCTGGTTACAGCTCCTACTGCTGTATTTATCACCCTGGAGACACAGTGGCACAGGCACACACATGCCACACACACACTCATGCCCTGCACACGTGGTGCTGCACACCTCCTCCTGAACTTCCAAGCGCGCGCGTGCACGCACACACACACAGACTGCACGTGTATGAACACCCCCGCACACAAAGCTCTCTAGGAAAATTGCCCCCCTCCCTCCCTCTCCTCCCCCTCCTCCACTCTGTCCTCCCACCACCACCCACCTCAGAACACTGAGACCAAAGAGATGGGCTGGATGGTGCCTCCCACCACTTGCCGGCTTGGGAGGCACCTCCCCCTTCGTGACTACAGCGTGTGCTTCCCCACCACCCCACCCTTCCCCTCCTGCATCTCCCCAGCGCTCCTTCCCCCTTCCCCTCTCTCCACCACGCCTCTGCACGCCTGCATGTCCCTCCACCTCAGTCACTCTGAGTCCTCTCTGTGTCCCTCTTGACCCTTCCTTCCTGTCCTCCCTCCTGAGGGGCACAGGATGGGGATCTCACCGGCACCGATGGAGACAGAGGGACAGGCTAGCGGGGCCCCAGGGCCTGAGCCTCCTCAGCTTCTGTCACTTCCAGTCCCTCCTCCTGGTGAGGGGAGGGCTTGTGTGCCTAGCACCATGGAGACCAGCGTCATGGCAACACAGCCCAGGTGGGCACAGCCTTCCTCCTCCGGGGGCCCCAGAACCCCTAGGAGGAGCTGCCAAGAGGCGCTGAGGAGGTGAGCCTTGTGCTGGTGCCCAGTGCTAGCTGCCGTGCCTGCCTGCAGCTCATACCACCCCCAGATCACCCCCATCCTGACCACCTCTACTGCAGCTTCCCGTGCCACAAGTCACTAATCCCAGTGGGGTGAAATCTTTGCAAACGTGAACTCCAGAGCTGGGGACCCTGAGGGCTCACTTACAGGCTGCGGGCCAGAGAGCAGGAGCTTGCCCCGGGGCGCACAGCACGACCGGCTGAGCTCCTGACTCAGGTGGCAGTTCTCTCCTCTGGCCTCCCGCCTTCCACTCAGGTCAGCTGTCACAGGGGCGAAGGGATCAGGTCGGCCACCCGGGAGGTCTCTAGCCAGTCCTTAGTGTTGGCAGTAATAACCATGCAGTTGATGATGCTGATAAGCCCTTATGAAGCACCCACCACCTGCTGGGCTAAGGCTTTGCGTGTGTCAGTTTATTTAATCCTTGTAACAAGCCCTGTGAGAAAGATACTTTTTGTTCCAATTTTATCCGTGAAGAAACTGAGGCATAGACTTGCCAATGTCAGGTGACTAGTAAGTGGTGGAGCTGGGACAGGAACGCAGGTCCTCCCCAGCTGGTGCTTCCTGCCTGGTGCCCTCCCCAGCAGGCACTCTTCTAAATCAGTGACAAACTGTGTTTTCAGTTCTGTCTTTCCTTCTGGAGAGAGTTCCTGGGGGAAGATCTGGGGCTTAGTCTAGGTCTGGCCTTAGGGTTTCCTGAAGTCAGGAGGTTTCCAAGGTGATGGAGAGGGAACAGCATGTTTAGCCCTAGGGGGAAAACCTCCCTTGCTGTCCGGCAGTGCATAAACTAGCTTGCAGTCTCCAGGTCCTTTTAGAGTCCTGTCTAAACCCGGGCTGGACCCTTGGGATGGAGGGAGGGGACCCTCCCTCCTGGGCCCAGACTCAACTTCTCTTCCGACCTTGATGGAGTCACGTTGCAGCTGCTTCCCTCCTGGCTTATGTAATCATTCAAATATAGCAGCTGCCTTTATCCCACTGAGTCACACCCCCTCCTGCCCCCCAACTCAGGTGCAGGGAGTTAAAGGGGAAGAGGTAGATTCAGGCTGAGTGGGTGGCTCAGGGCCTTCTGGTAAGGAGGATCCGAGTGTGCTGGATTGGAGGGTGGTGGAGGTGAGGGAGCTCCGCTAGGGCCCCACGGAGGGTCAAATCTTTCCCAGAGTTTGAAGCCACAGAGTCACTTCTGCTCTGATCTGTCTCTGCTGGAATTACACATTCCTGGAGACCCTTTCCCAGGGTTACAAGCTATAGCTGCAGACTTTCCTCCCAGCCCTCTCTCCAGCTGGAGGAGGGGGAGAGGAGGAGGGGAGGTGGAAGATTACAAGAGGAGGAGCTAGTTTGGTGGGGCAGTGACCAGGAATCCTTGGTCCTCGGCCCAGCCCTGCCCTTTACTCACTGTGCGACCTGGGTGTATTTCTGCCCTCTCTCACCTGTTTCCCCTTCTGTACAATGAGGGATTGTACTCTATTGGCTCTAGCCTCTTGTGCTTCCTGATCCAGGAGATGACTTCGACCTTAGGCAGAAGGCACTTGAAAGTGTCTGGTCCAGCCCCATTGTAGGCTGACTTCCCTTTCCTCTTCCTTTTCTCTGCCCACCCTAAATCTGCCTGTCTTCCCTGGGCCCGTTCAGGACTCCCTCCCCCCCCCCCCGCCCCCCACCCCATCCATGGGGGCAGTGTAGGTAGAAAGGTAGGATTCTGAGCTGAGGGCCTCTCCCCTCCCTGAACTTGCCGTCTGTTCCTGCACTTCATCCCCCTGCCCAGCAGGAACGGGGAGCTCACTGACCCCACCTGAAGTCGCCCCTTTCCCCAAAGGGCAGCTCTGGCTGATCCTGAAACATGAAGCAGGCCCGCGATGCCTCAGCCCTTGGTTCCGCATCCCCAAAGCCACCTTCTTGAGATGTGGAAGAAGCCACTCTGGAGGCAGTGGTGTCTTTTGTTCCTTTTCAGCAAAGGCCTTGTTACGCATGGTGTGGTGGAGTCTGTGCTGAATATGGGAATGCAGGGAACTATGCCAGGCCCTTGCCAAGGTCATGGTTCTCTTCTAGCCATTGTCCTTGGAGCCACAAGTGGCAGCTTCTGGCTGAGAAGCAGGAGGAGAAGGAGAAGCACTGTGAGATGGTTCCTTCTGATGCCTTCCGCACCCTGCTGCTGGGCTCTTGTTGCCAAGACCCAGATGTAGACATCCTGGCATCCAGCCAGAGGGAGTCACCCAGGGGTTTTCAGGCCAACCCTCCGTGAAATCCATGTTCCTCCAATTACCAGCCTTCCCCTGGAGAGTGGTGGGCTGTTTCACACTCCACAGCCTCAACCTTCCCCTACAGGAGAGATGAATTCCCACTGCAGGTCAGTAAGCACCCCACCCCGAACACACACCACCTGTGTCCCCACACCCACCTGCAGCCTCTTATTGAGGGCTTGCTCCAGTGTGTCCTGGACTGAGCTCCGAAGTGCCCCATCTCATTTCCACACTCACCTGTGTCTCCTTCCTGCTTTCCTCCATCAACATTTCTCACTTGTACCTGGTGAGGCTGTCCCAAGTTTGGGGCCTGGAGCTGAGGTGAACAGGACTTTGGCCTGTCCTTGAGGAAGATGTGATCCAGTAGGAGAAAGGAGATGACCCTGAGCAGGGGGATGAGGTGCTGAGACAGGTGGCAAGTTAGGGAGGGGAGAGGCAGCCAGTCCTGCTCCGCCCAGAATCCAGTGACCCCTCCTGCCTGGCCTGTCCCTGGTGGGTGGGGGCAGGTGTGTGTTGAACTGGCCTACGAAGGCTGGGCCAGGATTTGGGATGGGCAGAGAAAAGGAAGACAGAGGGAAGTCAGCCCAGGAAGGGGAACACTGTACCAAGTCAAGGAGGAGGAAAGGACCAATGTGCTTAGGGACTAGACCCTGCTCCACCTGGAGCAGAGGGTGGAGAGGTCAGCCAGCGTCGATCATGAGAGACCTCAAATGCCAGGCTGAGGAGTTTGACCTTTATCCCTAGAGCACTGGGAACCAAGCAAGGGTTTTTGCATGACCAGCCAGATGTCTTAGCAAGTCAGATGCAGGATGGAGGTGGAATAAAGGGATTGAGTTGGAATAGGGGGCTGGAGAATAACCAGGGAAGGGGGAAGTGAAATTGACAGGCCTTCGTTACAGATTTGACAGAGAAAATGAAGGAGAGGGAAGATGCAAAGCAACTTTGAAGTTTCCAGACTGGGGAGTAGACATTTGCTGATGCCTTTGATAAAGACAAGATATGTGGGATGTTGAATATTTGAGTGTGAGGGGCCTATGAGATGTTCCCTGAGGACATGTTCAGGAGGTAGCCTGTACTGGACATCAGGAGCTCCAGAGAGAGGGCTGGTCCACAGGGGCACTCGGGAGTTGGGGTGTTGGGAGAGGGCTCCATGCTCCGTGGGGGTGGGATGGATGATGAGGGGAAACAGAGTCCGGTGCCCCAGTGAGGGGGCAAAAATAGGAAAAATCAGTGAGCGAGACAAAGGAAGGGCAGTCTGGAAGGTGGGAGGGAAACAGCCGCGTGGGAGGGGCGGAGGAAGACAATGAGAAGATGCCGCTTTCTTTGGCAGTGAGGCGGTAGCTGGAGCCTGTGAGGCCTGCAATCCTCGCGAGGCGGTGGGCGCGGAACGGAGGCCGGATCCCAGAGGCTGCATCCTCCCGTTGCCTTGGGCAGCCACCCGCCTCCCAGGAACATCCTGCTTCCCCGCCGCCTCCTTCCAGCTCCCTAGCAAGCGAAAAAATGGTGTCTGCTGGTCGGCTGCTGGACAGAGGGGCAACGGGCCAGGGCATGTGAAGGCGGCACAGGCTGATCAGCACCTTGGAGAGCGGGAGGGGGCGGGGCCTGAGATGGGGCGGGACTTCGCCGTGATCACACAGGCTCTTTGGTTCCTGCACTGGCTCGTCTTGCAGGCCAGTTCCAGGTGGAGGAGGGAAAAGCAGGCCTGGACAGTCTCAGACCTCTCTTTTCGGCACCTCCCTGCTCCCCACACTACCTTGCAGGAACCCCTACCCCAACATTTGGGGCTGTTACTCCCTTGGCCCCATCAATTCAACCTCTTCAGGGGAGGGAAGAGGAGGAACACAGTATATGTACCAGGAACTTTGCGGACATTCCCCAAACCGCACAACTCTTTGAGTTTGGAATTTGTTACCCATCTTTCAGGTGAGAAAACTAAATTGAAGTTCAAAGAGGTTAAATAACTTGCCCAGGGCACATAGAAGAGCTGGGATTTGAACTTCTACCTGCCTGGCTCTAAGTCCTGGAGTGCTCATAGCCTTAGATCTTGCACCTCATTCTTACAGACTCCTTACTTCCAGGGCAACTGTGGAGGCTGGTGTGGCAGTGGGGTGGGGAGGAGACCCTCCCCCCCACCTGACTTGCTTGAGCATAATCCCAGATGTTTGAGGATGAGGCTTCCACCATCATTTCCAGAGCAAGAGAGCAGAAAGAAGGCTGAGGGCCAAACGAGGTCTCAATGCACCTGCTCCCCTCCACGCTCAGGAGGCATCTTCCTTTGAACTCCTCTGACTTAGCTTCTTACCACCAGGCTCCGCAGGGTGGGAAAGGGGAGCTGTGAGAGGCCAAAACTGGACATGGCCCAGGGCCTTGGCTTTCTGAGCCCACAGAATGTATTCCTAGCTAGCAGGCATGGAGGGGCGAGGTCCCAGGGATGCACCAGGCTGAGGAACAGTTTGCCCAGAGCTTTCAGAGATTTAAAATTTCACCTTCTGGGGCCCCACTGGGAAGCAAAGGCTCCCTCGCATTTTCTTTCCTAACACTTCCTAACCCACAGACAACTGCTTTCTGTAGCACTCAGCCTGGGCAGACCTCCTGCACAAGCTTGGTCATTCCTGTCCACCCTCCACCACTGTGCACCCTCACACCATTCAGCAGGGTCAGGTTTCCACTCAGCCTCCACGTTTCTGCTGGAGCTTGGTGTGTGCAGCAGGGATTACTCAGTGAGGGTTATGTATAGGTCCTTTATCCTGGAATACACCCCTTTTCCTGGGGCCCCCTCCTTGCCTTTAAAAGCCCAACAGATATTCTCTCTTCTGGAAATGCTTGCCAACTGCTGGGCTCCCTCTGGGCATCACAGACCCTGTGCTCCCCTCTGTCACATGGCAAGTAACCGCTTCCCCTTGTCTGGGTGCTTCTCCAAGGCAAGGCACACTCTGAGTCACATCAGATGAGGTTTGCCAGTGGTAGGTGTTTGTGAATGAATGAATGAATGAATGAGGAAGTTAGTGGTGGAAGCAGGACTGGAACTCCCATCTCCTGCCTCCAGGTGTGGAGCTTTCTCTCCTCTGTCCAACAGGAGCTTTGCTGAGACAACTCCCTACCTGTCCCATTGCCTAAAATGCCCCTTTTCCATTAGGTTAAGGCTTCCTCCTCAGGCATCAGGAGTCTAGCTGCCCTCAGGGACATGGCAGAGGTGAAGCAGGCCCTCCCCCATGACTATAGCCTGTGAACAGTGAAGCCATGTGGGGTGTGCTGTGGCCTGGGTGCCACAACTCCTAGTAGAAGTCCATGCTCACGCATCAGCTCCCACAGTGTCCAGGCTAAACAGAGCCACCAAGAGGTGGACTCTGTGACAAGGCTTTGAGTCCAAAGACCATCAGCAAAAAACCCCTGAGCCTCCTGTGTACCCAACTCCATGCTGAGGATGCCCCCTAGAACATGATACAATCCCAGTAAGGGAGCCCAGTGAAGCTAGTTCTGCCTGGAGGCCTGGCCTTTCCATACTTGAGGAGGGCACCGGAGTGTCCCCTTGCCCTGAGGGCCTCTATGAGGGTCTGGGTTCTGTCTACCTGCCCCTCATCCCCAGATCCCATCCTAGCTCACAAGCATTGAAAATGCCTCAAAATCCCTTATCCTCACATATCTCTCTCTTTCTGGGCTCCTCTATCAGCTTCTCTCTCTCTCTCTCCCCCCATTTCTGTCTCTTTATTCCCCCTGTCTTTGTTCCTCTGTGTGTGTGTTTTCCCTATGTCTCTCTGATCTCTTTGTATTTCCATCTTGATCTCTATGGGGCTGTGATCCCTCTCTCCTCTCCTTCATGTGTTTCTCTGCCCCTTCCTGTCTCTGTCTGTTTCTCTCCCTCAGTCTCTTCTTCTGTGTGTGAGTATTTCTTTTCCTCTCTGCCAGCCAGCGTCTCTTTCTACCCCTCCCTCCCTCTCTCCCTCTCTGTCTGGGCCTCTCCGTTCCTCCTCCCTCCTCCCTCCCCCTTCTGCATTATCAGACCTGCTCCAACCTCCTCCCAGAGCCAGCCTAGCGGCAGAGGCAGTGGCAGCCCGAGAAGCAGCGGGAGCAGCCGGGGCAGCGGGGCTGGATTGGGGTGTTGAGTCCAGGCTGAGTCGGGGACAGGCAGCTGCTCTTGGTCCCCGTGCCTGCTGGGCCAGGCGCCCTGCCTGGAACCCCGGGCAGGGTGGACAGGGCGAGGTGCCACTTTAGTCTGGCTGGGGAGGCAGACGATGAGGAGCGATGGGGCAGGCATGCGGCCACTCCATCCTCTGCAGGAGCCAGCAGTACCCGGCAGCGCGACCGGCTGAGCCGTGAGTACTGTTGAGGTGCTGGGGTGTCCGGATGAGTGGCTGCAGGAGGTGCCATGGACAGGGTCCTGGAAGTCCCTCCAAGGAGCTGGGGTTGTTGTAGAGCTGAGCCACGTGGGAGGATCGATCCTGCTCCAGGGCATGCAGTCGCTGGACTATAGCATGGTTGGGGGGGAGGGTCTCTGTGCAGGGTGGGGGTGCCTGACATCAACCTAGGGCGTGTTGGGGCTGGAGTTCCATGGAAGGGGTGGTGGCTACGAGAGGGGTTGATAATGAACGTGAAGCATTCCTTCAGGGGCTGGGAGTGGGGGAGGTCTTTGGAGGGGGGGTATGGTGGGGGTTTCCAAGGAGCCCTGGAGTCTGATAGACTGATTCAGGACCCTGGAGAAGGATGATGTCCCAGACCAGGGGGTGTGTGTGTGTGTGTGTGTGTAGAGAGAGAGAGAGAGAACATGAATTATGAATAAGAGTGGCCCTGGAGCAGGAGAAGGTCTGGGGCAACTGCCCTCCAAGGAATGGGGATTGGGATTCAGAGCCGCCAATTTAGGCAACTTTGTCCCCGAAGCCCCTGTCCCAGAGAGAGTCATGGGGCTGGTTGGAATGAGGCTCCTGCGCACCAGCCTCGTGAGCACCCACGTGCAGCGGGATGCATGTGCAGGTGAGAGCAGGGGGGTTCTGTGGAGGTGCCCCTCCACCATCTGAGGGCTGCCGAGGTAGCAGGCAAGTGATGTGTGCCTGCAAGTCTCCCAGTCAGTGGTGGTGCAGGTCTGTGCCAGGCTTGAGGGGGTGTGTGTGTGTACATAGATGTGTGGGGTGCAGGGGGACATGTGGGGTGTTAGAGGGGCATGTAGCATTCTGGGGTCCTTGGAGGTTGGATGTGCAGCAGCCCGTCAGGGTGCGTGAGCATCCCAGTGTGACTCTGAGAGTTTATGTGAGTAGGGGTGTGTGTGTGGGGGTGGGATTTGAATTTGTATACTGGCATGCGTGTTAATATGTGTGCTGTGTCTGCAAAATAGAGTGACTCAATATTGAGCATGTTGTTTGATTCCGTGTGTGTTCATGTTTGTGTGTGTGTTTGTTAGTGTGTGAATATTAGTGCTACCGTGTGTGTGTGGGTGTGGGTGTCTGTGTTAGCATAAGTGTTGTGGTGTGGGTGTGTGATCATGGTGTTAGCGCGCATGAGTGTGTATGTTGGTGCTCGTGTGGCTTGTGTGTGTGTGTGTGTCTATTTGTGTTCATCTGAGTGTGTGTGGGTGGCTGTTTCCTTCCCCTGGTGATTGAGGATGCAGCTGGGACACAGTGGCCCACTGAGGCCGGGCGGGGGTGGCTGAATGTGTGACCACCTCCCCGAGCTCAGGACACGTCATTCTACACCCTGTGGGGAGATGCAGAAAAGAAATAGGCAATAATGGCTCTGCTCTCTGGGACCTCCTAAGCTTCCTAACATAAAATAGCTTGAAAATAATTAAGCAGTAAAGACCAGACTCAAGCTAACAGGTGGGGGTGGGGGTGGGGGGCAGGCACCATACAAGCAAAGGCCCTGGGTTGGGATCGGGCGTGTACCTGGAGCAACGAGGAAGCTGGAAGGGTAGGCAGGAACCACATCCTGCAGGACTTTGAACTCCAAGCCTCTTGGGCTTTATCCTGAGGGCCCTGGGGGAGTCTAGAAAGGTTTTATGCAACAGAGGGACACAATCAGATTTGGGATTTAGAAAGCTGCCTCAATGGCACTGTCAAGGTTGAACTGGAAGGTAAGGGTGGGGGCCAGGAGGCCAGCGTGGAGGCTAAACCAACGTGAGTATCAGTGACGTCCGGGGCCAAGTGGGCCAAGGGGCAGATGAGACCAGGGCATTCTGAAGGGAAAGGCTGGAGAGCTTGGGAGAGCGGATGGGGAAGGGAGCATGGAGGTGACTCAGGCTTGGACTAGGGTAGGGGGTGCAGTGGTGGGACCTCAGAGGGTCCAGATGTGAGGAAGGAAAAGCTCTTGGAAGGCTCAGACAAGGAAGGTAGTGGTGGGACCCATGTAGGGTTTCTAGCCAGGGAGCAGAGGGTCAGAGATCACGGAGCCGTCTCTTTCCAGACAGGGAAACCAAGGCTGTGGCTTTGTCACTCTCCTCCGGCTGCGAGGCTGGGGCTGAGCCTCCATCCTCTTCCTCTTCAAGCCTGCACAGGACCTCTTGGGTGCCTGAGCTGGACGGCTCCGTGAGGGTTAACTGCCTTTATGCTCCTGCACCTCCCAGCTCCCCCTGCCCACCAAGCAGCTCCTGCCACTCTTCCTGCTTCCCACTCCAGCCTCTCATCCCTGGGGATTGCTGATGGCTTGGCTGGGATCTAGCCAAATGGGGGAGGCAGAACTGCCAGCAATACCCCCCTTCAGTCTTAATGGACCGGGAGTCTCACCCTCAGTCGTGCTGCTGTCAGGTCCAGCCTACACTCCTCAGGTTTCTGCTGCTTCGGCCTCTCCAGTCTACCCACCCAGCGTGCTTCCATTCCCGCACCCAATCATTCATCTATTCAGTCCTTTGCTCAGCGGAGATCCCCCGGTGTCTGCTCGGTGCCCACTGGGCTGGCCTCTGAGGACACAGAGAGGACACTGACTCAGACCACGCTCTCAGGGAGTGTGCAGTCTGATGAGAGAAGCAGAAGTGGAAACTTACAACTCTACATGGACAGTGCTGGGCAGAGAGAAGCCGTGGGAATGGGGGGCCCACACCAAGCCAGGGCTGCCGATGAAGAGACGTTTGAGCTGGATTTTGAAGGATGGATAGGAATTGCCCAGGGAGGGAAGAGCAGAAGGAACAGCCTATAAAAATGGGTAGATGTGAGAAAGCACAGTGTGTTCAAGGGGCAGAAAGAGTTTGGGTTGGCAGGGGTGACAAGGGAGTTGAGAAGAGGAAGAGAGGCAGAAGGGCCAGATTCTGTAGGGTCTCAAGTGCCAGGCTAAGGGGCTTGTAGGGGCTTGGACTTTTCCTCGTAAAATGAAGGAGCTAGGGAAAGGCTTCTGAATAGGAAACGTCCCCTAGGAAGCCCTCCTTGGCTCCCCCCTCCCTCTGACTCCATGACCCATCCTGAAGACTTTCTCCCTGGTGATACAGGATCAGGTGGGGGAAGGACTGGGCAGAGATGGAGTAGGAGAGGAGTGAGGGAATTGAGGTTAGAGTATAGGAAGCACTTTCTGCCACCAAGGTGTCCCCCAGCAGCTTTGACATGTAGGCCTGATGCAACTTCTTGGTCTCTCCCACTGCCCCCAGCAGGGCCTGCTGGAGGTTTCCTCCTTGTTTGAGAATGGGGTGTTCAGTGAACAGAGACTCTGGAGAGGAGAGAGAGGCAGCGGCTGAAGAATGTGGGCCCCTTCTAGAAAGTGGCATGCAAATGAATGCAAAGTAATATGCAAATAAACCAGCTTGGGCTTGGCAGCTTTGGCTGAGAGGATGAGATGTCACCCCCTTTCATGCTGGCCTCCCGCCCCCTGTGCCCCAGGCCCCGGGACAGCCAGCCTTGTCTGCTGCTCTGCGCACTCTAGCTTGTCAGAGCCACAAGATTGTGGCCTCCAGGGTGGGGGCCACGGGCTCCCTGTCAGCATCCCCGTCCTCTCAGAAGTAGATATATGTAGTAACAGGGATGTTTTCAACACATGTATCTCCCATTGTTCAGCTGCCCATTCCCTGGGAAAGGCCAGGTCCCCAGGGATGTGACCCACTTCTTTATGTCCCTGAAGTCATCCATCTCACTGCCTTCCCTGAAAAACGGGAAGCAACTGGGGCTTGGTGGCAGAAAGGATTTAAATCAGACAACTGGGAGGACTTTCCAGCAGTGTAGTTGCTGAGATACGAGAACCCTCGGGCTTCTGGGCTCTCACTCTTTGGATAGCAACCCTGGGTTCAGAGGAAGCTTTGAAAACAGAATAGAGAAGGTAGCAGACAGACATAGGTTCCAGTTTCAGCAACTTTACTCTGTGTGGTTCTGAGCAACTTACGTTACTTCTCTGAACCCCATGTGAATAATGGAGTGGGAATAATAATACTTCCCTGGCAGGATGACTGAAAAATCTGGAAGTGGAGCGCTTAGCGCCAGGCATGCAGCAGGTGCTCATAAAGGTTAGCCGCTGCCGTTATGAACCACCCACACTCACCTACACTTTTAGAAAGATTCAGTGCGGGGCTGGAGGGGGAGAGACCAGAGCTAGTGAGCCCAGAAGCTGTCATCCCATGGGAGAGACGAGGAGGTCTGAAATGGAGCGGTGGTGGTGGGAATGGCGAGAAGTGTGGGAGGGGCCGAGGGGCCTCAGAGACATGTGACCACCTCCCTGGGCTGCCCTGTCTGGTCTGAGACTAATCCCCAGGGAAAACAATGGAGGAAAGGGCCTGATGCGGGCTTAAGTCCGTGGCCACGCCCATGGCAGTCTGCGAGTCATCCTGGGAGTTGTAGTTTCGAGTGAATTTGCAGTGGGTACATTTCCAAATCCACACCCTGCAGCTGAGGCTGGTGGGGCAAGCCCTGGTGAATGCTGGAATATTCGAGGCCCAAAGGCGAAGCAGCCTACATCCCTTCCCTCAGGATCACTCAGCCTGCTGTGTGTTGGCGGGTGCGGGGGTGGGGGGGTTGGGGGGATGCAGGGATAAAAGGATTAAGCCGTAATTATGACTCTTCACACGTTCACACAGAAGTTTACAGCTTCCAGAGTACTGTTTTCACATCTATGATCTCATTTAATCCTCACCACAAACCCAAGAGGCTGCTGTCTTCTGGATGAAGAGACAGAGGATCTGAGAGGGAAAAATAACTTGTCCAGAGGTATTCAACTAATACCTAGAGAACAGGTCTGTCTGCCCCCAAAGCGCCTGCCCTTTCCATGGATTATTGTCCCAGATGGCAAAGGCCAGGCCTCGAAGGACAGGCAAGATGTGGGCAATTAGACATCTCAGGAGAGGAGCAGCTGAGCAAAGACCTGGCTCAAAGGTAAGAAGGCAAGGGCTGGGCTCCTTGGCTAAGAGAGGCTAAGAGATGGACTGGCCAACCCCAGAGACCTAACTCCAGGCTGAGTTTGCATTTCTTGCTGTGGCCCACTAGGACTTACCCAAGGGTTTTGAGCTGAGGCAGGATCTGATTAGAGCTGCGCTTTGGGA
Organism: Hippopotamus amphibius kiboko; assembly: GCF_030028045.1. Lineage (NCBI taxonomy): Eukaryota > Metazoa > Chordata > Mammalia > Artiodactyla > Hippopotamidae > Hippopotamus > Hippopotamus amphibius. The sequence continues at coordinate 42,592,902 of NC_080194.1, read as the reverse complement.
GAATTGAGCTTCCACTCTGGACTGATTGGACGGAAACAGAGAAACCCAAGAGAGCCTGAGGCTTCTGGACTCCATTCTTGGTGCTCCCAGGATTTTGCTCCTCCTCCTCCAGCACACTTCTTCTCCTTCCTCTCCCTCTTCCTCGTCTTCCTCTGCCTTCCACTTATTCCCCTCCAGCACAGCCTGGGGAGTGAGGACCATCTATCATAGAGCTGAGCTGTAATGCCACATATCTCCAGCAGGGAGTGCTGTCACACACAGTCCATTCTAGCCTGGATCTTCTTTCTGCTTGAAGAGGCTGGGTAAGGAGCAGAGATGAAGGAGGGGGAGGGGCAACCCGTTGTTCTCCACTTGCGTTGTGCTGGGGGTGAGAGGGCCTTGCTGAGATGGGGGAAGGGAGGCTGAAGTGAGGCTGGACCCCACGCAGCAGGGACAGACACACTGGAGGGGTTGAGCTTGGAGACAGGAAATTTTTTCCTCACAGTTCTGGGGCAGGCTTACACTTGGAAATGGATTTAGAATGACATTGCAGCTGGTGTCTGGATTTCTACTGGATGATGATTTCCTTGATACTGAGATGGGGGTGAGATTGGTTGGTTTCTTTGTGTTTGTGTGTGTGTGTGTGTGCGTGTGTGTGTGAACTGGAAGTTGTACATGTGCGTATGTGGGACTGAGGGGGGGGAGCGTGTGGACCAGTGTTTGTGTAGGATGTGGACGTGCTCCTGTGTGTGAACATGGGTGTCCATTTTTATGCCCAGTTTCTTTGTGGATGGTGGCTTGTGTGTGCATGTGCCTGTGTGTAGAGTGGTATGTACATCGTTCTAGTAAAACTGTATGTAGATGTATGTGTCTATGCATATGGGTGTCCGTGTTCGAGCGGGAGAGCACAGATGAGTGACGTGTGTGACGGATGAGACACCTGCTCTGCTGACCCCAAGGCCACGCCCAAGGTATAGCTACTCAACACTTTCTCTCCTGGCTACCACCTGCCTAAAGGGAGAGACAAGATGTGTGCAGACTTAGGCTGAAGGGGCCGTTGTGTGTGCGGCTGGGCTTCCCTCCAGGGACTCTGGCTCACTCCTAGTCAGTGAGGGCCCTGGAAGGAACAGATTGTCTCTGTGTTCAGACTCAGGTGGGGCCAACCAGGATCCCGGGCCATCAGATTGAGATGCTGGACAATGGCTGAGAGGTGTCTCGCTTCCATTCTCCCTGGGAACTCTTAATGGCTGTACCCCACTAGAGAGTTTCAGGGACCCTCAGCCCAGTCTTCTCATTATATAGATGCCCAGAGAGGGGTTAGTGATTAACCCAAGGTTTCACAGCAGGATCCAGGGAGGGATGGCAGGGCTTGGAGCAGAGAGATCGGGTATGTCTGGCCTGGAAGGCCTCCCTTCCTCCAGCCTCCAGAGCCGACAGGGAGCTTAGAGTAGAGATTCAAGTCTGTGGCATGAGAACATCTCCTGTACCTGGGCATTTCCACTCCTCCCAGGCCTCAGATGCTGTCTTTGACGTTTCTCCCAGAGCTTCTGCCTGCTGTGAGACTCCTCCTGAGAACTTGTGACGTCTGTCCTCCCGAGGTAGAGAGGGGTCCGGCAGCGGGGTGAGGCTGTGGAGGGACCTCCTCTAGAAGCCTCAGTGTCCTCATCTTTGCATCAGATGCCTTTTTAGGTTTCTACTGTTCTAACAGTCAAGGTTTTCCCTAAAATCTCTCCTTGGGTTCTTAGTACTAAGACTGTGCTGGGATTTGGGGGCGTCATGGAGGCCCAGCTTGGCTCTATGTGAGGGGGGCAGGGCAGCCCCATAGGGAAGGGGCTGCTATGGGAAAGAAGGATGAGCTCCCTATCCATGGGGTGGGGAGGGGAGAGCAGGGGCTGGGCAGCCTGGTTAGGGAGGTGGCAGATGAGGCTCCTGCCCTGGCAGGGAAGTTGGTGGCAAACTCTCTGAAGTTCATTCCATCTGTCGCTGCCATGGAGGGGCCAGAGAAGGACATGCCTCTGCGCACTCAGCAAGGGGAGGTTTGAGCCCCAGAGTGCTCCCCCTGGCGGCCGGGGCGGTGGGACGATGTGAGGTTAGACCATCCAGCTTGGAAGCAGGGAGATCCCCTTCATCCGGGGAACTGGAGAGAAATTTGTCTTCCTGGAGATTTGGGGTTGGAGGCAGGGGGCTGGTTGTGAGGACACTCTGGTGGAGATGGGAGTGTGTTGGGTAGGACTGGGCAACTCTGCGGCAGTTTTGCTGGTTCAGCACTGGCGGGAGGGAGCAGACAGCAGACAGGCAGCTTCCTTTGTGCTGAGCCGTGGGGGGTCTAGAGTGGGAGGCCCCTGGCTGCAGGCTCAGTCTTTGGCTCTGGGTGGGGCAGGGATGGAGGCTTCCTGGTGCTGGGGGCTGGGCAGGAATTAGGGTAGCAGAGGAGAGGAGCAGGCAGCCCAGTATGTCAACCTTCCAAAGCCAGAGAGTTCCGAGTTATCTTAAAACTTCAAGTGGGGTGGGGTTTGGGGGCTAAATGGAGAGAACTAGTGTTTACAGAGTGCCCTTTAGGCCATCGTCCCTAGCTATCCTGGCGGGGGGATTGGTTCCAGGACCCTCTGCAGGCACCAAACTCTGAGAATACTCAAGTCCCTTACGTAAAAAACGGCATAGTATTTACATATAACCCTTCCTGTACTTTAAATCATCTCTAGATTACTTATAATACCCAATGTAATGTAAATGCTCTGTAAGTAGTTGTAAATACAATGTAAATGCTATGTAAATGGTTGGTGTCAAGTGGCAAATTCAAGTTTTGCTTTGTGGAACTTTCTGGAAAAAATTTTTTTTCAAATATTTCCGATCCATGGTTGGTTGAATCCATGGACACAGGACCTGCAGATACGTAGGTCAACGGTAGGTTTAAATCACCTCCTTTAATCACCTCAACTAGCCTTCAAGGAGCTAGCCTTATTTTGTAGAGTGGAAACAGATGACACACTCAGATGGTTTAATTGAAGGCAGTTTGATGAAGCAAGGATTACAGAGGTGGGGTAGGATTAAGGGAACCAGCAGGGCATGTGGAGGCACTTAGGACTAGCATCAGAGAGGCTCGAGGAGCAAGGAGAGTGCTCCAGACCTAAGCCAGGTCCCGGATGAGGGCTGCCCTACAGGGGCTGTCAAAGGAGGTGGGGTGGGTGAGCGTGTCAATACCTTGAGCGCTCTCACTTCTCACTCTGCTCTCCCGCCCTCACCGGCAGAAGTGTATCGGAGGCTAGAGGGCAAGGGAGCAGCGCTAGAGGTCAGCCTCTGGGGCACAGAGAATGGCAGGAAAGGGTGGAGATTTGGAGGGACAAATGGATGATGGGAAACTGAAGCCCAGAGAGGGTGCCAGCTTGCCCAAGGTCACACAGCCAGTAGGTCTCAGAGCTGGGGACAGAAGCCAGGTCCTGCCTCTGAACACCCACTTTGTCACATCCAGGGAGGCCTGGTGGGCGCACCCAGTTGTCTGCTGTTGCGTTGGAGCTACTTCCTGTCATGACTGCCCTGCTCCCTGTCTGGGCAGCACTGGGCTGCTGAAGAATGTCACTCAGGCCATGGTCAACCTCAGGTTTAGGGAGCTCCAAGTGAAGGGTGAGTGAGAGGGGCCATTGAGGAGGCTGGTGTGGAGACCCAAGGGAGAGGCAAGAAGGCTGCACCAGGGGTGGCTGAGGACACAAGCGTTGCATTGACAGGTCAGGGGAGGAGTGACAGCTCCCACCCCCGAGCTCACCTGCCTCAGCTCTGGCCCTAGTTCCCCAGCGTCCGCCCACCTACGCAGGGATGTGTGACAACTCCAGATCCCCCTCCAGGGACATTCCGCCCTGCCTCATCCTGCCTGGGGCTTCCACGCTCCAGAGCACCCATCCATGGCACCCATAAGCCACCCCTCAGACCATGGCCCCCCAAGAGCAAAGCTGTCACCGCTGACTCATCTCTTAATAACACTTATGACCTGTCCACTGCCAAGTCTAATTAAAGTCCTCCGTTTTGAGACCTTCATGCTGAAGTTTGATCCCAGTCCTTCTTGCTGTTCAGAGCCTGGGCCTTGGGCCTCCCTGGGGGATGAGTCAGTGAGATGGCCCCTCCTGGTGCTGGGGCCATGAGGGGCCTTGGCCCAGCCAGCTCATCCAAGTGCCCTATGCCAGTGGGGACCCACTTTCAGCCTCTGCTGGGCCCTAGGCCACTGACTCATTACCAGTGGTAATTAGTATCTCCAGCGCAGCCTTCCTCCCCACTAAGTGCTTGACAGTCATTAGGTGCTATTGTGAGTGGCTGCATGTGGCCTCTAGCACCCCTGGCCCCAGGCTTGTCCTCTGGGACCAAGTGCCCTGGCCACAAACACACAGCTCCAGGCATGGGAGAAACAAACCCAAACAGAGAAAAACAGGCACAGAAGTCAACATACAAAGGAGCAGATCACAGCCCACAGAAATGGAAAGCCCCGCAACACACACAATACAAACATCAATATACACCGAGAAACAGACACAGGGTGAATCTAAAAATTGATCTAGACGCAAAAGAAACAGAAAGATCTGCAGTACCCTTGCATACCACCCAGGTATACAGACTGCAGACATGCAACACAGATATGGACTCGGCACACACATGGTACATACCCACAGGAACACCCACGCTCGGCATAAACAGAGAATACGCATCAGGTGGCCGGACCGGGCTCCCTTGGATTCCCCACCTCTCACCACTGGGCTGTTGCACATGCTGTTCCTTTTGCCTGGAACACCCTTCCTCAATGCCCCCTCCCTTCACTGGTAACATCTATCATTCCACAGGTCTTGGTGGTCCTTCCATACTCCCAACCTCGGAGCTCCCCTCTGCCACGTAGCATCATTGACTGTTTTCCAACCAGTCTTTACAAATTTGGTGATGAAGTCTTTTTGCCTGTGCCTGGTGAGGTGATAACTGAGTTCTGAGTGGGCAATTAGGGCCAAGAAACTAGGCAGAGACAAATTTGGGGGGGAGTGAGTCAGGAATATCCGTGAGGAGCCCTGGCTACTCAGGGCCTGAGCAGGCATTTAACTCACTGGCTGCCACAGCGGCTTGCTCTCTGCCTCATTTTTTCAGACTCTTGTCTGATTTATTTTGCATGTCTTCCAGGCTTGTTACCTGACCCAGTTCCCTCCTTCCCGAAGCCAGCTCTGCCTCTTGCCATCTCTTTGAGCTCACACACACACTCACTTGCCATCTTTGCTTGGGTGTGCTCCGCCTCTACGTCTAAGCCTAGCGCAAACCTCATTATCGGAGGCCTGGGGTCAGAGGCACAACCTCTGTGCGCATGACTTCCTAACCCACACCACTTAGTGTGGGAAAGGGACGTGGTAGAGGTGAGTGATTAGAGCCGGAGCCTTGGGGACTGCCTCCCGGTTCAGCTCTCCGCTCCTCCACTTCTTAGCTGCAGGACCTGTGCTGAGTTCTGCCACCTTTGTTCCCTCATCTGTAAAAGGGGGACGATAATAGAGCCCACCTCACTAGGGCTACGGTGAGGATTAGGTGAGACAAAACGTGTGATGCACCTGGCACGCAGCGCAGCTCCCTCCCCGGGCCGCGTGAGAGCAGGAGGAGAGCTAATGAGATCACGTCAACGCACCCAGGAGGAGCCGAGGGAGTCTTTGCTCATTGGAACTGAGTGAAACCAACATCTGCAGTGTGAACACCTACTATGTGCCCTGCGTAGCTGGTCTTCTGCACCTCCCTGCCTCATTTTCTACATGGCTGCCAATTCTGCGCAGCTGAATTGCTGTGGGGGCCCAGAACGTGGGGGTGTGACTGCTTTTTAAAGTTTTTTTTTTTACATCCATTTTATTGAGGTAAAATTTACATACAATAAAATCACCAATTCAAAGTGTATGATTCAATGAGTTTTAGTAAATCTCTACAGTCATATAACCACCAGTTCAATCAAGAAAAGGATATTTTTATCATCCCCCAAGACTTCCTTTGTGCCCTTCACAGTCAGTCCCCCTTGGGGCTGACTTCTTCCAGGGCTTCTTCCAGGTGCTGGGGTTTCCCTGAGCTGACAGCCCCGGCACAGAGAGGGGACTGCTTCCATATGCTGGGAGACACCAAGGAACCGCTTGCCTTTTCTGAGCCTTGGTTCCTGTGGACTGGCAGAGGCAAGAGGCAAGAGGCCAGGGAAAGGAAGGGATGCTCAGACCACAGTATCCTGAGAATAGGCTCTGGGTCTGAGGGCTGGGTCAGCTGGCAGTGGCAGCCTCAGAAATCCACAGAGTGGCTGACAGAGATTAAGGCGTCAGTGTTCCCCAAAACCTGCCCCTGCTCTGATCCGATGTGCCCTGTGGTCCAGCTAGAAATGGCCATATGTTGGTCCAGACTGGAGCAGGGGCTTGTCCAACGTGATTCCACTTCTTTCCTTATCTCCCCTACTAGGGGCCAGCCATAAGCCCCTCTGGGGACTAGCGATTCCCCTAAAAGAAGGGGGGCTCCTTTGTTCCCCAGTCCTAGAACCAAATATTAAAGCAATTATGTAACTAGCAATAAATTACTTAAAGTTAGTGACTCACTCAGTTTAATTAGAGCTGGAGCAGGGAGGGATTAAGGTATTTTTAGAGCACACACCTCACTCCCTCCTGTGGAGGGAGGCCTCTGTGCGAGGTGGGGGTGGAGAAAGGGCTAGGAGCTCATGGAAGGACCCCAGGTGTCTGCAAGGAGATGAAAGCTGATCCTCTGCCCTGCTGAGGTCCCAACAAAGAGAGGGCAAGTCAGAGCTGCAGCAGGAGGGATTCAGATAAGACTCGAGGAACACTTTCCAGTGGTGCTTTTTGGAGAACTAAGACAGGTGAACTAGATTATGAACTCTTTGAGGGCAGGGACTATGTCTGTGACCCCCTCTCCACCCAGGAACAGAACAAGAATGAGACTTGGGGTCAGACAAGTCTCGATTTGAATCCCACCTTTACTGGATACTAGCTGTGTGGCCTTGAGCAGTTCCTTTATCACCCTAAGCTTTCATTTCCTTCTCTGTAAAATGGGCATAATAACATCCACCTCTGTATATATATTGTAAGGGTCAGATGGGTTAATGTGACATGTAAAGCAAACCCCAGTACTGACTTTACAGGACCAAAATTTCCAAAAGGGAAGGAATTAGGTCTGCTTTGTTTACTGTTGTATGCCAAGCCACACATAGTAGGTGTTCAATAGATGCTTGTTACGTGAATGCATGTTAGTTTCATTTCCATTCTCCAGCTCCATATGGGTTCCTTGTTTTGAGGTTTTGTGAATAAAGGAAGTAGGTGAGAGGAGGACAGGGGTGCCTCGCAGGCCTTTCTCTCCCAGACTGAGGGGAACAGGTGACTTCCAACAGAAGAAAGCCAAACTTCCAGAGAAAGGCCTGGGAGGGTTCAGGACCCTGGACAACCCCAGCCTTTGTCTTCTGGTCGGTAGCTAGGAGAGTCTCTGGGATGAAAGGGTACACTGTGTGTGCCCTACACAACCCCTGGTGGGAGGAAGAGCCAGCAGTCCAATCTGGGGAGACCAGGACCCTCACCCGCCATCACTGGGAGTTCAGAAGAGGGGGGATGCGTGTGGTGTGGGCATCCAGAAAGGCTTCCCAGAGGAGGGGACAGAATTGGCTGGAAGGATTTAGGCAGAAAACATCCAGACGTGCAAAATGCAGTAATAATTCCTCCCCTGCAGGTTTTCTGGGAGGATTAAATAAGTTACTTCTTAGGAATGCCTGACACATGCTTGCCTGGAGAGGGCACAGCATATGGGCTCACTTCCCTGCACCCCATCTCAGCCCCTGTGACATGAGGAAGGATGTCCCTCTGTTCTACTGAGGACAGCAGGACTGGACACGTGCTCACAGGCCCTGGGGTGGGGACTTCCTATTCCGGCCTTCACTGACCCCCACATCTGAGGTTGGACTGAGATGGACACACAGTAGGTGCACAGGACAGACTGGGGAAAGGTCTGTGTTCCTCCTTCCCACCAGGGCATTGGGAGGCTGAAGGAAGGACACAGCTGGATCGGGCTGTTGAAGTTTAACCCCTGACCCTTCTCCAGGCCCACAGCCCTGAGGCTCCTGCCTCCACTGGCAGCTCTGATCAGTTCTGACCAGCTCTCCTCACACCTCGCTGGCCTCCCAGGGCTTAGGAGATGAATTGGTGATGACAGCATCGCGGCATCACTATGACGACCAGGCATGTTCTTAGCCTCCAGTCAGAGGGCAGCGGCAGAGGCCAGAGACCTCTTTGACTCTGGGCATTTGTACTGGTGTGTGTGACAGGGGACAAAGGCGAGTGGGGGATGGGGCAGGACCAGACATGGGGGCTCCATCCGGAGTGGACTAGAGTTCATTCAGATTGTTAGATCCAAGGGGACCTTGGGGACAGTTGTACCTCTCTCTCCCTCCTTCCTTATCTCTTTCTTTTCATTCCTCCCTCCCATCCTCCTTCCGTCCTTCCATGTCCCTAAGCCCCTTCCCTGTTGGAGGCCCTGAGCTGCCCACCCCCTTTGCCCCCTGGGAATGAGGCCCAGCCTGACCCTCACCCTTGGGAGCTCGGAGTGAGATGGGGACATAGACACTTCCTGGTCTAGGCTCCAGAGAAGCTGTGGCAGGTGGCTCTGTAGCGGGGATCTGGCTTAGCTCTGCCAGGGGCTGTGCAAACGGCTTTGCAGAGGCAGTGATACTTCTTCTGGCCCTATTGAGCAAGGAGGGGATTTTCCAGGGGAGAGGCAGGGGTCCAGGGAATTCCCTGGTGCTCCAGTGATTAGGACTCGGTGCTTTCACTGCTGGGGCCAGGGGTAGAGTTCACTGCCCTCAAAAAAAGAAAAAGTGAGAGACAGAGACAGAGGTCCAAAGGTGAACTGGTAAGCCACACACGGGGCTTGAGTCTAGAGGTGAAACATGAAGAGGGACAAGGGATTGATAAAAGTCCAGAATAGCCTAAGTGTGGGGTCTGCAGTGGGAGCACAGGAGGAGTGGAGCCTGGGGAAGGACATGGAAGGAGTGGAAGCAGTGAGGAGTTTGCAGTTTGTCCCACAGGAAAAGAGGAGCCCCTGAAGAATTTTGCTGTTGTTGCTTGTTTAATTTTAGGATGGGAAAACTGAGGCTCAGAGAGAGAAAGTTAATTAAGCTCGGTGAGGTCCTTAGAGACAGACTAAGACGATGGGCTCTGCTAGGGTCCAACTAGACCCCAGCTAGGACCTCTTACCTGAGACTTGCTGGCCACAATTTTTCCATGTAACCACTACCTCCAGTGGCCAGGGAGGTCCCATGGTTGACTTTGCCCCCTGTGTTAATGAAATTTGCATAGGCAAAGGCTGTTCCTATGGCCCTTCCTGCCCTGGAAGAATTGGGTGTGGGTGGGTGGGTAGCGGGGGAGGGCATCCAGGGAAGGACCTGGGGGAGTCAGGGGCTCGGCTCAGGTCAGCAAGAGATTAGGGCCAGAAATTGAATCAAACTTGGGTCTTTGGGCTGCCAGCCCCGGCACGGTGCCACATCCTCTTACTCCACACCCTCAGGGATCTTCGGCTGTGCTGAGCACCAGCGTAGGAGGTAAGGACATCTCTGAGCCCCTCACTCTCTCCCCAGGGCTCTTCCTGGCCCTCGTGTCTGATATTGGGCCTGCTGAGGCTAGAACTTATCTGGGCCGAGAGAGACATTTAGCCTCATTGTTGTGATGAAGACGTTGAGGTCCCGAGGTAACAGTGACTCACTCAGTAACGGGGCAGCACTGGACTGAGCCTGGCTGCCTGGCTCTGGGCTCGTCTGTGCTTCGCCCACCTCGAAGCCGTCCCTTGCTTCTCTCCATCCCGCTGTGCAGCATGGCTGGGCCTGCCAGCTTTGATGGATAGCCCCATAGCTCAGCATCCCTCCCATTCCTTTCCGGATGCTGGGCTGTTAGCCTCCTAATCACCAGTCCTGCCTGGTGGCCACCAAGCCATCCATCTCCCACACAGCCTCAGCCACCACAGGTGGGGTTTTTGGGGTGCGGCAGGCTGCCCTTCTCTGAGGCTGAGCTGAGGGTGTGGCCGCAGGCCCTACTCTAGGGGAGTCAGAGATTAGGGAGCAGCTTACAGCCCCTTGCTAGAGTGCCAGAAGTCCCCCCGGACCTTCCGAGGGAACCTACACATGCACATGCCCACGCGCGCACGGGCACACACACACTCACAGTAAGAGTATTAAAAGCTTTCATGTATCAAAAAATACTGTATGCCAAGCAGTATGCTAGAGCTCGGCGTGTCTAATCTCATTCATCCTGTTAGCTGAGTATTATTGGTAACCTTGCTGTACAGATAAGGAAACTGAGGCTCAGAGAGGTTAAGTAACGTGCACAGGGTCACACATCCAGAAGATGGAGGAGTTGGGATTTGAACTCAGGTTGTACGGCTCACTTTTATACTTGCAGCTCCTCTATTCTACTGACATGCTTACATGCGTGCACATGCATACACACGCGTGAGCACATGCACACCTGTGCGTGCGTGAATACCAGCCTCCGTGTCAGCCCCCGCACCACGCATCTACCTGGACCAGGTTCCTGAGGAGTAGGGAGAGTGCTGGGCCGAGGGAGAGATGAGGGATCACTGCTCATTGCTCAAAGTCTGCCCCCAGACTCTCACCCTGACAGTGACACTGCTCAGCTGGGGAGGCTGCGTGGAGGAGGCAGCCTCCAGGCAGTAGGAAGAGGCTGAGAGGCAGCCAATCAGTCATCACGGCAGCACTGCCTTCCAGGAACTCGGGCCCAGGGGAGTGTGGCACTGTGGGTCGACCGTCTGGGCTGCGGCCCAGGCTCAGTGTGTGGGGTGTGTGTAAGTGGAGTGAGGCTGGCTTGGGGCCTCAGCGCGCCCTCCCGCCTCCCCCCACCGCCCGCCTCCTCACCTTCAGCCTGCCGAGCCTGCATCTTCCCCATGCTCTCCCCACTGCCCCCCACTGTGGGCCCTGCAGCTGAGAATCAAACTATTACCAGTTTCCAGACACCTATGTGTGCCTACTGCTGTGGGGTTCCCCTGCCCCAGAGGCTGGTCCTGGGGTGGGTGCTGCAGGGTTGGAGGAGGGCAGGCAGGGAGGCCAGGGGCCAGGGGCTGCAGGAGGTGGGGGCAAGCCTTCAGAGGCCTCTATGGACAATTTAATGAGGTAATGAAGGTACAGTTCTTCATACCACCAGGGCATGCAGCAGGCGCTTCGTCTTTGCTGGTTCCTCTCTCAGGAGTCTGGAGAGAGTGAGGCTGGTGGGGGCAGATGGGGCACCTCTGAGGGCACATGAGCTCCCAAAGCGGCTGTCAGCTGCCACTGACAGTGTTAACAATTGCAGGAAAAATTAGCTCTGGGGGGCGGGGGTGGGGAGAGAGAGAGAGATTAGTAGCTGACAGGTGACAGAGTCTAGCCAAGCACTATCATCTTTCTGACAACGGGGAGGGGGACAGCTGGTGCCGGGAGGAGCGGTGGCCAGAGCAGGGCTGTGGACCCTCCTAACCTTCCTACTGGGAAGGGCCCCTGAACAGGCCCGGATTGCTCCCCTTCCTGGAGCAGCTGCTTCCACCCTGGCCCAGGGACCTCCACCAGGCCCTCCAACTTGCACTGGCCTCAAGAGACCTGGGTTCAAGTCCTGGTTCAGGCACCTGCTGGTTGGTGGTGGTTAGGGCAAGTCGCTTTCCTTTTGGGGACCTCAGTCTTCTCATCTGTAACAGGTTACAGTGAAGATTGAGATATCACCTGTCCAGTTCCTGCCATTTCCCTGTCCCCAAGGGCCATGCTCCTCTGGGTTCCCCAGAGCCTGCCTTCCCTAGTCGCAGCCCCGAGAGGGACAGCTATAGGCCAGCTCTCCACTGGATGCCGTCCACTCCATCCTTGGGTCCCCACTGCCCTGACGCAGGACCTGTTGCTGAGGAAGGAGGAAGTAAAGGGGAGTCCATCTGAGGCTCTGTCATCTTCTTGGTCACTCTGGTGGGGGGACAAGTGTGCCTCTCTGTACGGATGGTGCCTCCATGGGTAACCAAGGCCTGGCCTGACTCAGATGGGGGTGGGGAGAGGGCTCTGGACTGGGAGTCCCAAGGCCTGACTTGCTGCTGTTCCATTCACTTCCTCACTGTACGAGCTCGGGCAAGACCTGTCCCTGGGGGGTAAGAGAGACAAGGAACCTCTCCGACCAGCCTCTTTTCTGAGGGTCCGTGGCTAGATGAGTCTGTGTTCGGGGGAGAGGCAGGGTGGTGGGCTGGTGGTACAAGGCTGGTGACGCCCATGCCACAGATGGCCAGACCCAGGAGGAGGGGCTCAGGGCTGGGGCCAGCCCAGGACTCCTGTGAGCTGAGTGCCCTTGTCCTCATTCTGCCCCTGCCTCTGTCTGCACTGCCTCGCAGTCCGTGTTGCCTCGCCTGCCCCTCCATTCCTGGTCCTCTTTTCCTTTGTTATCTCTCTGTATTGCCTCCTGCCTCAGGCTTATCTCCTCCTGTCACACTTCCATCCATCTCTGTCATTCCCCTGCAGCTTCTGCCTGCTCTCTGGCACACTCTCTCCCTCTCCAGGAGTTGGGCTTGTCTGGGAGTCAGTCTGTCTCTGCCACTTGTCTGTCTCAGTGGTCTCTGAGTCTCAGCTCTTGTCTTCTTCCACCTTCCCGAATCTTCCTCTCTCTGATGATGTCTCTGCCTTTCGCTGTCTCAGAATCCCCTTAGTCTGTCTCTGTAAGTCTCTCTCTGCCCTTGTCTCTGGGTCTCTGTCTCCCTTCCTCCCCTTGCAAACCCAGCCAAGGCAGTGGGTCCAGCCCTCCAGCCCAGAAAGCAGAGTGGTCCACCCTCCCTCTCTCTTGCTGACTGCCTCCGAGCCCCTGACAATTGCCCTCCACCCCGCACCACAAGGGGCCTCGTTGCTAGGCCTTGGGCTGGCAGCACCTGGCTTCCATAGCGACGGGTGCCTAGAAACAAAATGCCACATCTCCCGGTCCCACATGCAGTCTTCGAATCGAGCTCCTTGCGATCAATCAGGACAGGAAATGTGGCCGACTCTCGGCTGCCTCCAGCTTGGAGAGGCAAGAGGAGGAGACCATGGTTTCTGCCTTTTGGAGCTTGCGGGGCCGCTGGAGTGGGAGGAGCTGCTCCAGTGAGGCCCTGAAGCCAAGGAGGGAGCCCTGCCCACACACACCCTGGGCTCTTCTCAGGAGTTGGCCTGCTACTGGGAGGCCTGGGTTTGCAAGGGGCCGGGTTTGGGTCATGCTTCCACTGTTTCTAGCTGTGGGACTTTAGACAAATGACCTCATGTCCTGGGACCTCAGTTTTATCAACTGTAAGGTTGGGCTAATAATATCATGATGATGAAATAAGAGAATCACCTGGGTGGGCCTGGCACTTAGTAGGTAGTGCCTCATGGCATTGCCCTCCCTGTCCCTTTAAAGTTGTCTAGGATTTAATTAGCGGAGAGGAGGGTGATGGAACCCAGGCCTGGACAGTGGTGTGAGCAAAAGGTGGAGGCTGGAAGGCGCCTCCCACGTGCAGGGGCTCGCAGGGGCCCTCTCCTCAGTGGGTATTCACAAAGACGCAGCCCACGGACCATCAGGCTCTGAGGGCTGTGGAAACCCTAGAGCCGGAGTCCTGGAGTTCCGGCATTACAGGCAGTTCGAATAATAGAATGTTAGAATCTTAGGCTCCTATAGTTCAGGACTCCAGGCTCTCACATTCACAGAATGTAAAAAGCACAGCCTCTTCTAATAATGGGATTTATAATAGAGGCTCTGATTTTCTTAGATCACAAAGCTCTGGGAGTTCTTGGAACCTGGAAACCACAGACTGGGGCTCCCTCTATGACAGTGTCTGAGCAGGCAGGGAGTTTTCAGAGCATGGGGCCTTGGGTGCCTGTTGCTTAGAATTTCTTGTCTTGGCATCCCTCGTGGGCTCAGCTGTGAGCAGTCCTGGTGTGTGTGTGCGCGCGCTCGTGTGTGCGTGCGTGTGTGTGTGTGTGTGTGGGACTGGGGTCAGTGACTGACTGCATCCTGAGGCACCTCTGCAGCAGGACCAGCCCAGGAATAGCTGGTGAAGGAAAGCTGGGCAGCTTGTGGGTTGCAGCTGTCCAGGCTGGGCTGGGTGGGACTCTGGCAGCCACCCTTGGCTGAGGACCTGCTTGCCTTCATCCACCCAGCCTGCCCAACAAGGCTCAGGAGGAAGAATCTCCATGGGACACTCCTAGGGCTGGAGTTAGAACAGCCCCTCAAGGTCCTGCAGACTGGAGGGCAGGAGGCACCGGTGAGGGGAGGAAATGGTGTGGGTGGGGGCTTGGGGGATGAGAGAACGAGTGGGTCAGGGGGGTCTGCTGAAGAGTTTCTCAGCACTGCACTCTCTCTGCACTGTCCCCAGTTCCCGGGGGTAGTGGCTGGGGTTGGGGGAGCCTGAGCACTTTGAACCCACTTGCTTGTCGTGGCCTGGGGTAGGCTGAGAGCCAAGAGCGCCTTTTCCCACTTCTACCCAAAGCTGGGAAGGCTGGTAGAGCTGTTGAGAAAGCTGACTCTGCCTCTCCGTTTGCTCCTCTTCCTTCCCAGTTTCCATGGGAATCATGGCTCTGGATGACCAGGATTTGACAGGATGGTGCTGTGGGAGGAGTCCGCATCAGGCAGAGCCATCCCACATGGGAAGGGGTTGGCTGCAAAGAACGTGAGCTCCCCGTCCCTGGGAGTGTGCAAGCAGAGGCTGGATAGCCAGTCAGGGTGACTTCAGAAAGCGGCTCAGATGGGGGACGGTGTCGAGAGGCCCCTTCTTTGGGAAAGGTGGGTTTTGTGTGATTGGCCCAGGTAGCTGCCCCTTCTAGACAGCCCTGTGCCTCATTAAGGGGGTCACCATCTTCCCCCCATCCCCCACTCCTGCTCTGTGTGCCTGGCCCTGTGCTGGACACAGACACGTGGAGCTGAATCAGACCCAGTCTCTTTCAGGTCTGATGTGGGGAAGCACAAAGGGAAACAAACACTGTGGTGCAGGTCCTCCATAAGGAGGTAGGTCAGGTTGGGAGGAAGGTTCTACCACTGATTCCTATAGTCCACAGATGTCTTTTTGAGCGATTCCTCTGGGTCAAGCCTTGCTCTAGCTGCTGGGGCCACAGCAATGAGCAAAACAGAAAAAGAGTCCTGTCCCCTGGAGCTGATGGCATAGTGGGGAGCCCGAGTACCTGGCAAAAGTACAGAAGTGCTGGCTGGAGGACTGGTGAGCAGTGAGGGTTTGTGGCCAGAAGGCAGAGTGTGGGTGGGGCATAAAAGGGTGGTTTGGAGGCGGGGTTAAAGACCAGGAAGGCCGGGACCCGAACTCCAACATTATCCTGTCAGCAGTGGGGACCCATATGGGTGTGGGTGAGGCAGGGTCAGACTTGAGTGAAGAAAAGATCACTCCAGCAGGGATGGGCACTGGTGAGAAGGAGACACAGTGGTCCCTGAAGGAGGCACTAGGGCAGTGTGCCCACCAGTGTTCTGTGTGAGGAGCATGTGTGTAGGGATGTGAGTCTGTGTATAGGAGTATGTGTGTGTGTAGGAGTGATGGGAGTGTGTATGTGTATCTATGGAAAGACCGTGAGTGTGTGGATGAATGTGTGTGGCCTGGGGCAGCCTTGTGTGGCCGAAGGCTCTTGGGGTGTGCAGAGAATAAGGAGCAGATACCGAGGTGTATCAAGCCCCAAGTCCCCTGGACCTCAGTCCCAGTGTGAGCCGGCAGGTCCTGGATTAATCCTGGACTAGAACACTCCAGGCTCCCTTCCCCATCTAGGTCGTGGAGGGGGCCATCTGCTGCAGACAAGACAAATGTGTATGCAAATAACATGGAAGTGGACGAGACCTGTGGTTGACCCAGCCCTCCCCTCATCCCTTGAGCCTGAGTTCCCTCAGTCTGGGCTCTTTCCCACTTCAGTCTGCTGCTGGCGCTCTGGGGCAGGCCCTGTCCACTCAGAGCCCGAATGCACATTGTCCCCAGCACCTGCCTGCGGCCAGACCCTTTCTCTGTAAGGGCCACCCCCCACCTGGGGCCGCCAGCAGACACACAGAGCCGACCCGGGCTGGTGGCCATGCTCAGCACCTCTGCTAGGAGTGAGTTTGAGTACATGCAGACGTGCACATTTACACGTGCATTCACACATGAATGCACCTCTGTGCCGTGCTTGGGCTCTTGTGCACATACACAATGGTGTACACATGCTTACAGAGTGCGTGCCCACTCACACCTGCGCACACACACCTATCTGCACACACACATGCACATTCCTGTAGATACACACAAGTCTATGTAGACACACACAAGCTCAGCTATACTGCAGAAGCATCACACATCCTTATAAAGATACAAACTTACAGAACTGTACTCAGACCTCTCCCGCCTTCACCACATCACGCTCACAGACCTGTGTGCAGGGCCTTACACACGTGCACACGCCAGGGTTAACTGAGGGTGGCTCACACCATGCCCTCTCTGGGGCTGAAGCACTGCAGACCGGCTCTAGCTGGACGCAGAACCAGCAGAGATGTCAGCTTCCTCCAGGACTCCTCTTGGCTTGTCCCCTGGCAGGGTGTCTCAGGTGGTGGAGCCCTCTTTTAGTCCATGGGATTCACCTCGAGTCATGGAGAGACTGAGCCACGCACACTGTCTCCCGAGGAGCCCCCGTGTTGGGACCTCGGGCCTGGCGTGCCCCGGCTGGCCTGCCCGCCCTGGAGAGCTCCCTTCTGCCCGGATCCTGCCTTCCTCCACCAGAGCTGCTTGAGTCCTCAAAGAGAACCAGGCCAACCTTCACAGGGCCAGAGCCTTGCCTGAGGTCACCCAGCGTGTCAGGGCAGGGCTCAGGTTTGAACCTGGGCTTCTGGGAGTCTGACCATGGCTAGCAGTGAGAGGATAGGAGCACGTCAGGCACACAGACAGGCTCCTGGAAGCAGAACACGTTGTCCTGGGGGATATGGGAGCAGATTTGGGGTCTTTGGAGGGTCTGCTGGTGTCATACTCTTAAATGGGGAGAGAGGGAGCAAGAAAGTGTGTTCACCAGTCCTGGGTGAGGAGGTGCTTTGGGAGCTCAGGGGGTCATTGTTAGGAACAAGGATGGGCTGGTTCTTGGACAGGGCCTGAGGATGAGTGGCCCAGTACCCAGGTTGACAGGCTGTCAGCTGAGTCACCTTTTCTGAGGTAGCAGGGCCACTGAACAACTTAGCATGGCCTGCAGGGTGGGGAGATGAAAAGAGGTGGCTGCAGGGCTGAGCCAGGCACCCCTGAAGCTGGCTTCCTCATGGCAGAGGTGGTCAGACGGTTCAGGGGCTGGGTGTGGAAGACCCTGACTGCATGCTCTGGGACAAAAGGAGAGGTGGGAGAATTAGTTTTTCTCACATGCCTTTCCTCGAGAGGCAGTGCGTGAATATAAAGCACAGATTGGAGCCAGATGGCCTGGGTTGGAATTTTGGCTCTACTACTTACTAGCTGTGTGACTGTGGGCAAGTTACTTAGCCTCTCTGTGCCTTGGTTTTCCTTGCCTGTAAATTGTGGCTAATAATGAGTCCTGTCTTGTACTGTTGCTGAGAAGATGAACTGTGAAGCACAGAGTAAGTGCTCGGCAAATGTTAAGCCTAAGAGATGGTAGCTGTGCCAGGCCAGGGTTGGCCCTTGACTCTGGGGTCTGAGATGGCCTGTCTTGAAGAACAGCTAGCTCTGGCTAGTGGCTGTAACAGATGCCTCCTGGATACCTTTATCCCACGCACACTGTCCAGAGCCCAGGACTGAGCTGGTGGCAGATGCTCAGCATTTACCAAGAGATTTATGTACCGGCCTCAGACTCAGTCCTTACAATAGCCCTTATGTTGGTCAACCACTTTACAGAGCAAGAAACTGAGGCCAAAAAAGAGAAGGGAGGCTCTTTTCTGGGCCAGAACCATTACATATCTTAGCCCATGTAATGTTTTCTACAGCATTAATAAGTAGGACAAATTGCCCTCAATTTGAAGATGCAATAAAATACATTGACTTGGCCTGGATTACTTAGTGACAGAGAAGCTCCCATCCCTCCCTGTGCCACCAGACATGACTCCTAGGAAAAATGCAAGAAGGGAGACCCAGAGGATTAAGGTAGCACCCAGGGAAGGCCTCCTGGGGGAGGTGGGCCTCCAACTGGCCCCTGAAAGATAATCAGGCTGACAGGATCTGAAGGGCATTGGGGTTGGGATGGCTGGGTAAAGGCCTGGAGGTGAGAATGAGTCAGTTATCCATCTGAGTAGAGCAGGAAGTATAAATTTAAGGAACAGTGGTGAGGAGGTCAAAGCTGAAAAGACAAGCTGGAACTAACTTATAGCGGTCTGCCACGTCAGGCTGAGGGTTTGGGCTTCATTGTGCTGATGGTAGGGAGTCACTGAAGGTGTGTGAGCAGGGGAAGAGGCATGTCCAGAGCTGGCCTCAGAAAGTGAGGTGGGAGAACTCTTGGCATGGAGGTCCTCCCCCTGAGCGGGTGGCACAGCTAGGACTCTGCCCAGCCTGTGTGCCAGGTGCCTGGACTGTGTCCAGGACTGGGCTCAATGACTCAACCTTGAGGAAATCACTCCCCAGGGAGAAAGGGCCCAGATGAATCAGCCCAGTGAGTTGGGGAGCTGGGAAGCTGGGGGCTCACTGAGTCACCCTCCAAGAGGGGTGGCGGGTGGGGGTAAGGGGAGAGTTGCAGAGAGAGGGGACCACAGTACATGGGAAGAATTCGGGTCAGACCACAGCGAGGGCTGTCAGGGGACTCTGGCTGCCTTCCCACCATTATGGGGTTGATTTTCCTGGCAGTCTTATGAAAGAGATGGGAAAACTGAAGCCCAGAAACCAACCGGGGAGGGGATCTGACCAAGGTCATGCAGTAAGTAGCTGGCTGGCAAAGGCCAGGAGAGACCCAAGAGCACTCTCCAGTCCAGACACGTCCCACCGCCCCAGCCAACCTCATGCCAAGCGGAGGCTAGGAACCGGGTGGGTCCAGGCAGGGAGCTGGCCCAGGTGACCCCTTCCCTCTCTGACACCCCTCCTCGCCACCCCCCGCCCCCCGCCCCTTCCCGCGCAGATGGCAAAGCGGGCCGGGCTGCGCCGCCGCGATGGGACAGCAGGGGGCGCAGGAGCGTCACGGCTGCTGCAGGCGCCTGAGCACAGAGGCCGCTCTGCGGAGAACTGCGCTCCGGGCTCGCAAGTCCCACCGCGGAACGGGAGACTGTGTGGCCCTGGGGCCTGCGCCCTCTTTACCTTGCGGGGACGCCAACGCAGACCTGCCTGCCCAGTGCTGGGGGCCAGTGCTCCTTCCTCCAGCTCGGGACTGGTGCGCCTGTGTGTGTGCTCGCGTGTCTGTGCACACGTGTCTCCCTCCCAGATTTGCTGCTGCTCCGAGGGCCTGTCCGACTCGGAGCGACCTCTAAAATTTTTCCTGATTCTCCCTCCCCTCCCCCCAACCCAACCTTTTTCCTGGAAGAAGAGCAAGCCCAGAGCTCCTTGTGTCGTGCAGTGGTCCCTTCTCCTCTATCTCCCCCTCCGGGCCGCCTCCCGCCCCCTCGCTGCGCTGGTCTCCGCCTTGGGGCTGTGGCCTGGCTCCAGGACTTTATAATTAAGTGATGGGGGGAGAGGATGCGATCAGGAGAGGGGCTCAGAGAGGCGACTCCTGAGCGGTAGTGAAAGGAGTGGCGAAGGGGCAAGAGAAGGGAGCGAAGGCCGAGAGAAGGGAGCCGGCTGCCTGGCGGGGGATCCTAATAGCGGACGAGCTGGAAGACTCTTGAGAGCGGAGAGATAAGGGAAGTGAGAGCTGGTGGAGGGCTGTAGTCGGGGGTCCGAAGATCGGAAGAGCTGAGAGGTGCTGTCCACGGTGGCGGGCAGATGGGCGGGGCCGGGGCGGTCGGGGGGCGGGGAGTAGGCGGTTCGGGGCGGGGCCGGGGCGGACCCTCGCGCGGACCCGGCGAAGCTGTCGCGGACGCGCTGACCGAGCGCAGCGGCCGGGCCGGCGGGCGGGCGGGCGGCTGCGAGCATGGTCCTGGTGCTGCACCACATCCTCATCGCTGTTGTCCAATTCCTCAGGCGGGGCCAGCAGGTCTTCCTCAAGCCGGACGAGCCGCCGCCGCCGCCGCCGCCGCAGCCATGCGCCGACAGCCTGCAGGTAGGGGGGGGCCCCCGCGCTGGGCACGAGGGGAACGGCGTGTTGGGGGAGCGCCCGGCCGGGTCCTCCGTGGAGCGTGCTGTCGCCGGCCCCATGGTCCACCCTGCCCCCAACCCTCGTAGGGTGGGGACCCCTTCCCTAGTTGTGAATCCCACTTCTGTGCTGGGACTGCAGCCCATACCCAGAGACCTTGAGTCCCCAACTCACAGTTCAAAAACCTCACGCCCGACTCTGAACCCCTTTCAGATATGGGGCTTCACCCCAAGCACTGAACTCCCAATCCACAGTGGGACCCCTGTCCACACCCAAGAGTTCTGTTCGAGCCTGGAACACCCTGCCTCTCAGTTTAGTGGCAGACCCCTGCCCATCCCCCTGGACCCCCACTATATTTATCAGACTCCAGGCACACCCAGAACACCTGAACCCCCAACTCTCAGCCAGGATCCCGCCTCAGAGCTGGGGCCTCACCTCAAGCCCCTGAACCCCTGCTCCACAGCCTCACCTGTGCCCCCACCCAGATTCCCACTCAAACACCTGGAGTTCAGTCCTCATGTGAGACCCCACACCAGGATCCAACTGCCCCTTTCCATCACAGTTTCTCTCTCCTTCTCTGCAGGATCCCCCTCCCACCCTCTTCCTGCTTTCCCTTCTCCCTCCTGTATAGAAGATCCTAGTCTTTTCTGGCTTGTCTCACCCTCTCCTCTTGTTTCTCTCTGGGTATGGTGGCCCCAGTTTATTCTCTGGTTTCTCCTGTGGCTTCTCCGAGTCTCTTTGGGCATCCTCTCTCTCTGCCCCACCGTTTCTCTCTTGTTTGGTCTCTTTTGCCCATGTGCCCACCTCTCTCAGTCTGCCCATCACTCCCCCAGGTTCTCTAGGTTTCTATCTTTGTTCTAGGGCCTTTCCCTGTGGTCATCCTTTCCCTTATATCAGCCTCTGCTTTTGGGTGGTGAGGCGACAGGCTCAGAATGCCATGCTGGTGTCCCCAGGACCTCCACCCCTGCCCATGTTGCCAGGCATGGCATGGTGCTGGTGCTGGTGGAAGGGGCTAAACATGGAGCACGCAGCCCTTGGGTGGTGCCCAGGGATTTAGGGTGGGTGGGGATCATGCAGTGGAGCATGGGGTGCATAATTTATAAAACCCCTCGTCCCCACTGAGCTGGTCTTGACTTGGGAAGCTGGGGGCTTGGGATGGGGGAGGGGAGGAATAGACTGCAATCTGGTGTCAGTCCCCTGTGGTGGGAGGTGTCCAGGGCTGGGTGAGTCCCGGGGGGTATATGTTTGAGTAGGATGGGCTGGGTTGTGTGTGTTGGGTGTGCCTTGTGTGTGATCATGTGTGTTGTGTTGTGTAGCGTTGTGTGTGTCATCAGCAGTGGGATTATTTGGGGGGATCTGTGGGGGCTTATGATGCGTGTGAGGACTGTGAGTGTACGGCGTTGCGTGGCGTGTGCAGCGAGGGAGGCAGAGTTCTGAGTGTGGAGTGGCAGCTGTATGTATGATTGTTGTGTGTAGGGGGAACTTGCATGTACGTGGTTGTGTGTCCATCATCATGGGGTGGCGTGCTTGTAGGGGCAGCTTACGTGGGGGATTGTGTGTTTGTGTGTGTGTGCTATGGACTGTTGTGTGCAACCAGGAAGAGCCACTGTCGGGGCCTGATGAAAGGTTTCACTGGATGTCTTGGTGGAGGGGAGCGGGGGTGGGGTAGCTTCTAGGGTCTGAGTGTGCTTGCAGCCTGGGGGACTGGCTTCAAGTCACCAAGTTACATCCTGGAGTTGTTCGGGAAATATATTAGGACCTGTGTGTTGGCGTTTGAGTGCCATGTGTCTGTGTGGTGGCTGTTTGTGCAGCTCCCGATAGGAAAGAGTGCAGCGGCCAGGGCCCAGGGCTCCAAGGCAAGGACTTGTTGTCTAAGTGCGTATGTGTGTGCGCACGCCCAAGTGCGTGTGGGGAGGAGGCAGTGTGCAGGCAGGGCTGTCTGCTGAGGAGCTGTGTGTGCCCACAGACATGTGACATTTTGGTGTGACATTAGGTGTGCTTATTATCTATGCAGGGTGTGTCTGTACGTCTGGGTGGTGTGTGTGTACTGAATTTAATTGGATGTGTATGTCTGTGCTTGGAGAGGTGAGTGTGGGGTGTGTGAGGTGCGTGTGGGAGGTTGAGTGTGAGTGTGGCGCGAAGTGTGGGTGTGTGAGCTGGGTGACTTTTCTGTGTGAATGTGGATTATGTGATCTTCTCTCCCTGTGAGCTGTTTACGTGTGAAGGGTGTCCAGGGAGCTAGGGTACATGTGGGGGTGAGGCGGTGTGGAGGGCTGTGGAAGGTGCTGTAGGGGGTGAGGGAATGTGTGTATAAGGTGTGTGGGGTGAGGAACGAGGTACGTGATGTTTGGGTGTGCAGAATACAGCAGGTGTCCCCTAAATGTTTGTGGAGTGACGTGTCTGTGCAGGGAGGGCTTGGCTGCCATCCTGTTCTTTCTTCCCTCCCAGTTAGGTCCCCTGAGATGCCCAAGCCAGGCTGCCTCTACCCTTTGCCCTTCATCCTCCTTGCTTTCACCGAGGCCTTTGTCTTGAGTTTCCGGCTGAACAGGCGCTGGACAGGCGGGAGGCGGGTGATGTTGAGGTCCAGGAACCTTTGTTCTTTTCCTTTTAGCCTGTCTTGTGTTTTGGGGCGGCATTGGAAGGGGTGGAGAGAGGATGCACGTGTCTTGGGGTCACAGTGTTTACTACCACCCCGAGTGCTCCACAGAGGGTGGGGGTCCAGGCGCAGGCCCTGAGGCCTGGGTGGTATCCCTGGTGGCGCCTCCTCGGCGCAAGAGCAGCTAGGGCCAGGCTTTGAGTTGAGCGAGTTTGCCAACCATGAGGTCTTAGTCCCAAGCGTGGCCAGTGCCCCTGCTTCGCACGTCATCTCCGAGGTGCTGAGTGTGCTTCTGCCCCCTTCTGCATGCTGCCCGGTCCTCTTCCCTTCTCTGTGTGGCTCCCAGAGAGGGTTCCTGGGCTGGGAGACAACCAGGAAGACCTCAATCTATCTCCACTTGTGTTGACCCCCCATCTCTGCCCTCAGAGAGACTTCTCTGAGAAAGGAGGCCAGGTCGCACCTTTGGGGACCCTCTGGTCTGATGGACCCAGTAGGAGGATCCAGGTCATACCCTCCAGAGAAAGCTATGGGGAGACCTTAGTGGGCAGCCTGCCAGCAGGGGCCCGAGAGCGCTAAAGACCAGGACTCCTTGTGGTTGGAAGGCGCAGAGGCCATCAGAGTCAGTCAGGGGAGGCAGCTTGGGGCCAGTGCCCCAGCACCACATTCCAGAAGTTTCTCTGAAGTTAGTGGATTTGAGTGGAGTCTTGAAGGGGCTGTTGGATGGCAGAGGTATGTGGTCTGAGGCTGAGGAAGATTCTAGCCCAACTGGGAGAAGGGATCTTGAAGACTGTTGCTCATTCCCAAGCAATACTGTGTGGCTTAGCGTGGCCCTCCCTGGGCCTGCTACCTCCTCAAGCTTTCACGTCACCTTTTCCCATCCCGTTGTCTTTGGGCAGAATCATCACTGCCATCATCTCCACCATCACCTTTTGGGCAGCTCTTTCCAAATTTTGAGCTCCTTTCACAAATGTCTCCTTTAACAGATGAACTCATTCCATTGTCTGAAAGCATTTATTGAGCACCTGCTGTGCACTAGGCAGGCACTTTTTTTTTTTTAAGAACTTTTATTGGGATACAGTTAACAGACAATGAACTGCATATATTTAGAGTGTACAATTTGGTATCCCAATCTCCCTATTCATTCCCCCCAACCCTCCCCGCTTTCCCCACTTGGTGTCCATATGTTTGTTCTCTACATCTGTGTCTCTATTTCTGCCTTGCAAATGGGTTGATTTGTACCATTTTTCTATAGTCCGCATATATGCAGGCACAGTTCTAAGTGCTGGGGTCATAGCAGGGACCAAATAGGGCTCACGGGGCTCCCACTTTCTGTGTCTGAGAACCCCCGTCCTTCCAGTCCAGCCACACCATCAGCCCCTCAGGCCCTGGGCAGATGGCCCTTTCTTCTATGTTTCCCGCAACTTGATGTGCACCTGATGTGCTCCAGGCATGCATCTCATGGTGTTGAGGGCTGGCTCCTGCCAGAATGCAAGCTCTTCAGAGGCTGGGCTGGGTCTGCCCATCCCATGTGTCCTGAGCTGGGTCAGCATCGTCCAGATGGCTTATACCGATCGTCAGAGGTCCCTAACCCCCCATAGGGTTGGCAGCCCAGCTTCCATCTAGGGAAACTGAGGCCCAGAGCAGGCAGGTCTTTAGGGAGCCTCCTCTTAAGACCCTCCTTTGACCAGCGTTACCAGAGACCAAGAAAGGTCAGGTGATTTGTCCAGGTTTCACAGCAAGGTGGCAGGGCTGGCCCTAGAATACAGCTCTCCTGGCTGCCAGGCTGGGCTCCGGCCCCAGCACCATGCTGCTCGCTGGCTGGCCTCTGTGCTGCCTGTGGCGGGTAAATGATTATTAATGACCCCCCTGGCAAGGAGACAGGAAACGTTTCCCAACCACAGCTGGGGACCTGCTCCCTACCAGCCACAGCCATCCATACCGGCCCTGGCCATGGTGTCAGCACCGATGCTATCTCCATGCCGCCTTGGCCTTCTTTCTTTCCTCCTGCCCAACCGACTCCCACCTCCCTTTCCTTTAATGGTTAAAGGACAGAAGGAACAGAGCTTTCTCTTGAACATCTCTTTCTCCAACCTGCTTCATCTCCACCTTCTCCCTTGCCCCAAACCAGCCAGAAGTAGCCCCTCTACCAGGAAGTCTTCCCTGAATGCACCATCAGCCCCTCCAGTGGCCCTGTCCTGGGATCTGGTCACTGAATCTCTCTCATTGTAGATGGTGGCCCAACTCTGATGGTTTGCTCTGATGGCCCTAAGGCTGGCTGGGGACTTCCTGTGGCCTGTCCTCAATTGCTATGTTAGGAATGACATGTGAAGGACCATCCCAGATGCTTCCTTCAGGAAGTCTCCAGCCCAGCCCAGGGACTGTCACTTCCTGTGAGCACTGCAGCTTTCCCTGTCCTTGCCACACGCTGTATACTGCCAGGCCTTTATAGGTGGACAGTTTGTGAGCACCTACTATGTGCCCAACAGAAAGGATAGGTAGAGAGAGCATGGTGGGGGCCTTAAATTTCATCCACACAACCCCCCAAGTCTGAGCAACAATGCATCTGCCTCTTGGCAAGTAGACAAGCCCAGGTACCAGGGCCCAGGGTGGACAGGTGATGGGGTGGTGGAGGGGCACAGACAAAGATTGATGCTGGCAGGTTGTGTGGGGGAGGGCAATGCTGAAGAGAAACTTGGGGGCCATGGTGGGACCGAGCAGGGGCCCCTGATTCAGCCCAGAGTGGGAGTGAGGGCAAGCTGGGAAGCTTCCAGGAGGAAACATCCAAAGTGAGAGCTAAGGGATGAGCCAGGAGAAGGTTCTGGACAGAGAGAAGGAGAGAATGGCGAATGTGAAGACTTACTGGTGACAGACAGAGGGAGGGAAGCTTTCCATGGCTCTGGAGGCTGGATGGCCAGGGCAGCTGAGTGATGAGCATATGTGTGTGTGTGTGTGTGTGTGTGTGTGTGTAAGACAGGAGACGAGGCTGGTGAGGCTGGCAGGGACCAAATTGTGCAGGACTTTTATGCCCTGTCAAGGAATTTGGACTTTCTCCAGAGGGAACCGGGCACTAGGGGAAGAGTTGAAAGCAGGGCAGGGACTGCTGAGACCTGTGTTACGAAGCTCCCTGGGCCGTGGGATGAGGAGCACGTAGAAGGGGTGAGGCGGGAGGCTGGGGCAGTGTGGTTCAGACATGGGATGGTGGGGCTGAACAGGGAAAAGCCAGAGCTGGAGGGCAGGGGACAGAGTGGGCAGAGGCGTAGGAGGGAGCCGGTCGGCTGTGTAGGTGGAGGGAGAGAGGGTCCACTCTGGCATCTGGGTTGCCGCGTGAGAGAAGACCTCCGGGAAGGGTTTGACGGCAGATGCCTGGGCCTGGGCCAGGGACTTCTAAGGAGCAGAAGGTCTCAGGACGTTCTCCCAGGTCAGGAGCTTTAAGGATAAACAGAGACCAGGAGACCTGGGTCCCACTGGGGGCTGCTGCATCCTTGTCTGTAGGTGGGGACTCGGGGCAAAGAGTGTTCTGAATTCAAACATTAAAACCATCTGTAAAATGTAATATTTAATAAAATTCAAATTCAAAAATGTATGAGTACATTCCAAAGCGAGTTAAAATGTAAATTTGTGGAAAAGCTAAATATACATCCGTGATGGTTCTAATATCAACTTTAAGCCTTCACTGCTTCCCTCCTCTTTGGATCCAGCTCCCTTGAAGCTGCTGCCTCTGGTGTGGCTGGACCCCTGAGGGTCCAGGACCTTCTGGTCTCTCGTTCAGGGCACCTCCTCTGGGGAGCCTGCTCTCTGGTGGGTGGTTTCAGGGGGCAGGCATTTTGCTTTTCCCATCGCCCACCCTGAGGCGCTTGACCCCTTGAACTTCACCCATCTCCTGTTGCCTTTATTTGAGGGGCCTGAGTATAGAGCCAGGGGAGAGGAAAGGGTGAGGGAGCTGCAGGAACCAAGGGGAAGAGGGATGGAGAGATGAGGTGCCAGCTGGGGCGGGGTGTGGGGGGGTGCTGGGAGGGAGGGGAAGTAAGCGAAGCTAAAAGAGCAGTGTCACTTCCCAGCTTGAGTATCTGTATTTCTGAATGTAAAAGTTGTGCCATTTCCAGAAGACCAGGATGCTAAGGTCCCATCTTGCAATCTCGGCATTGAGCACTGCTTAACTCCTATGCCTGTTGATCTTGCATAAGGCCACTTTCTGGGCTGCATTTTCTCATCTATAAAAGGAGGACGTTGGGGTGGATGAGCCCTGGGGAGAATCCAGCATTGTCAGTTTGTGGGGTTCCAGCCTTCCATGATTCTCCGCTCCCAGCCAGGACTCTCAGCTGTGTGGATGCGCGGTTGTACGATTCTGACATTCTGTGACTTTAAGATGCTGAGACTCTAGGAGCCGAAGATGCGGACATTCTGTGACTTCAGGATTCTAGGGTTTGATGATTTGATGATTCAATGATTCTAAATGGGGTTGCTGGGAAGAGCTGCAACCGCCTGCCTTGTTAATGTCGATGTTCGGCTCTTAAAAACATAGCAAGAAGCAATGGAGACAGCTCGGGGTGGCGGGTGGCCCCCACTCCCAGGGAGGGAGGGGAGGAGGGGCTGGGTTGGCATGAGTGGGGAAGGAGACCCTCTCAACCTGGGTTGCACAGACAGCTTCTCCTGCCACAGCAGAACTGGTGTGCGAGCGCGTTGACGATCCATCACTCCCTAAGCTTGCAGGGTAAGGGGTCATTTCCTTTATCCCTCTGCCTCCGATCTTCAGTCATTACAGACTGTGGCAGAGAGAGGAGTACCCTTTCCTCCCAGCCCCTGAAGTCTCTGGGATAGATGCGCACAGTGGGGGAAGGAGACGCCAGCTCACTCCCACCCCCTCCTTCCCTGGCAGCCCGGCCTGCGGGGGAAAACAGGACATGAACACTTCCTGGACACAGACACGGGAATGCACGAAGCCCTGCCTGTGAGGGCCCGAGTACAAAGGGCTCCGACTAGGGCAGAGGCCAGGCAGCCAGAGGGCAGTGAGGGCATCAGAGAGTGACCCATTGTCACCCGTTGAGCGCAGGCCAAGGAGGGAGGACCCTGATTGTGCCCTGGGGGTGGCTGTGAGAAGGGCTTCAGGAAGGGAGGTCCCAGGCCAGGGGGCCTGGAGGGCTGATGACCAATGGAGGCTCCCCCTGTAGCACAGGCCCACAGCCCAGCGTGGCACAAGACCAGCTCATCTGTCCAGCTGCCTCTTGTGTTGTGCACAGTCTCAACACCCACATCAGAGATGGGGAGAGAACCTCCAGGCGGGAGAGAAGGAGCTCAGCTCTCTAGACAGCCCGCACTGGCTGGGTCCCTCGGAACCCAGTACCCAGCCTGGTGGGTTCATGGATCAGGTGACAGAGGCTGGGAACTGGCCCCTAGCCCACAGCACCGCAGGGCCAGAAACACAACTTCCCGATTCCCAGCCCTAGGCGCTCCCCTTTGCCTGCAGCTTCCCCCTTTCCCCTGGAACACCTGGAGAGCTAGAGTGGAGGCAGGACTCAGGTCAGGGGTGCAGAGCCTTTGTCTGTCACCCACAGTCTTTCTCCTCCCACAGGCCAGGAAGCAGGTGGAGTGGCTTCACGGCTCCCTGTTATATGCAAGGCTGCATTGTCTACCACATCCTGTCTTGGCCCTGAGGATAAGGGTCCCCAGCAGGGAACCCCTCCCCAGCTGCCTGACCCACGGTGGGCCTCCCTGGGGTTCTCCTCCCTTGTCCTCCTGCTGTCCCATCCCTCACTCTCATCTCTGCTTCCCCTTGGGCTCTCTCTCCATCCCTATAACTTTCCGTCTCTGCCTGCCTTTGTGTGTCAGTCTCTCTAAAAGATTGTTAGACTTGGAAGGCCCCTAGGAGATCATCAAGTCCAACCTTTTTATTCTTCAGATGAGGACAGTAGCTCAGAGAAGGGAAGGTCCTGTCGGAAGTTGCATAGTAGGTTGTGGCAGAGCCCAGGTCACAGAAGCATACTCTCTTAGCATCAGGTGTCCAGGGTTTGAGGACTGACTGTGTCGTGAGCTGTTCTCCCTTCTTTTTCTTTGCCCTCCTCTCTGCTGTCTGGCTGACCCCTACCTCCGGTAGACCCCATCCTTGGGACACAGACCAGAGCTCAGGACTCCATGACTGGGATGCACACCCATGCACACGTAGACTCACAGACACTTGCAACTGCATACAAGTCCCAGGTGCAGACCTGTATCACATGGTTAGGAGGCTGTCTGGGAACCTGGTGTTCTCTTCCTGTAAGGTACCACACATCTCCTCCAGGAGACCCCCCAGGACCTCTCTGCAGAGTCTCCATCCCACCAGGTCCTTTGTGACAACTGAGTCCAACTGAGCCCAGGTTCCTCCTCTGTGGCCCTAAGGGCACGGTTGAATCTCCCTCTGGTCCTGGAGCCCCTCCTTCAGTGTTCCCTCCTTCTGTCTCCAGGAGGGGCTCGGCTTCCTGAGGTTGGGTGGGGAGAGTCCTGAGGTCCCCAGAGGACAGTGGCACAATGGGGAGGCGGTGACAGATGAGACATTGCGTCTTTCCCAAAGTAGGCTCCACCCTACCCTGACCTCCTGGCTGGTGTCTGGGACACACCTCTGGCCACTAGGCCCCTTAGGACTAGGGTCCAGTCTGAACCCCCACCGCCCACCCCCGCACCCTCTCAGTGCAGAGGTCAGAGCAGCAGAGCCCCTGACCTCCAGCAGCAGCTCTCTAATTGAAAGCTGTGGAGTCCAGGTCCCAGGGCGCCAGCAGCATATTAACAGGGTGGTGTCGGTTCCCGGGCCTCTGGGAGGGTTGAGCTAGACTGCTCTGGGCAGGGGGTAGGCAGGGGGGTGGTGAACACTGAGGCTGGGGCGGGATTGTGGAGGTGCTGTGAAGGCCTAGCCGAGACCCTCTCGTCCCGTCCACCTTCCCTGTGCTTGAAGTGGGTGATGGGGAACCAAGGGTGTGGGGCAGGATGTGGTGGAGAGCCTGGGGGCAGTTAGAATGAAGTGAAACTAGCACTGCCTCTTCTCAGGGGCTGGGGAGGGGGCTGTCCCCGGGCAACTCGGTGGTGATGGGTGGACCATCGGAGGCCAGGGTGGAAAAGGAGGCTTAGGCTTGCGGACAAAAGGGATGGGCCCTTAGGTCAGGCACTTATCTTGGCCCGCGTCATTTCCTCTGCCGGACACGGCAGGGTTAGCGGGGTCATCGCACAGAGGGAAGGAACAGGCCGAGCCAGTGCACACGAGGCCCTGCAGTAGACTCAGGCACATGGTGACCTTGCCATGCCCTGGACTGCGGTCAGTCCCCCATCACGTCCCAGCCATGGAGCCACAGTTGCCCTGGGAGATGGCCCCGTCTGCAGCATCGCCACTCCGCTCCCCGTCTCCCCAGACGCAGGCGTCCTGGGTGACACTCGGGCCCAGCTGAAGGCACTACTGAGCAGGGAGACCCCACAGGACACGGGACATGTGGGACCACCAGACACCCTGCTGTAGCCAAGCCACAAGCATCCACACACCAGGCGCAGCTACTGTCGCCCCTATGGTGACCCGAGGAGAGCCACAGATTCCAGCAGTTGTGGGCAGGTGTCCAGAGCCTGAGTGAGAAGAAGGGGGCACCAGGCAGTGAGCCCAGAACCACCCCCCATGCTGGCTTGTGCCCTCCCCCCAGCTCGCTGAGGGCCCGAGGCTGTTTATTTCCTAGCAGGGATGGGTGTCTCATCCCCCTCCCCCTCCCCACCACACGCTTCCAAAGCTGCCAAATCAAATCAGCCCCTGCGCCCGCGCCAGGCTGGCATGGCGGCCAGCAGCTGACGGGAACCAAGCCAGGCTCAGAATATCCTGCCGCCTGTGCCTGTCCGATGCCTGGGTGCGCTTGTGGAAGAGGGGGTGGGGAGGGACAGCCGGCCCCTGAGCAGTGCCTCCCAGAGCGGCTGGCGTTCCGGATGCCACCTGGGTGGTGGGCTCCCAAGAAGGAGTGCGCGGGGTTTGGTGTGTGTGCCAGCCCTTGAGGAGCCGTGGAATACTGCGGATAGGACGCAGGCTGGGGTCCGATGGCAGCCCGGGTGGCTGGACACCAGGCTGGGGTGGAGGACTCGCATGCGTGATCCCATTCACTGAGGAGTCACAGCAACCCCAGCTGGGAGCCCAGCCCAGTGCCGTGTGAGCTGGACACTACAGATCCCATTTTATAGACGGGAAGCTGAGGCTTAGACGGGGGACGTGAAGGGGACCTCAGAAGGGGTAAAAATGCGGTCGTTTCCCTCCCGAGGAGCCCCAGGCTGAAGGAAAGAGTTTGGCTCTGTTCACAGAGTTGAAGGACTGAGCCGGGGTGCCCACGGGAAGCAGGGCACCACCAGGCAAGACTCCCTGGAGGGGGCCACCTGTGGGAGACAGGCGGCCCCAGGTCTGCTGGGCTGGGGGGAGGGGCAGCCTGGGGAGAAGGGGAGAAGACCTGGCAGGCCTCAGCCCCTGGCCTTCTTGTCTCTGCAGCCAGCCGGGACCTCCTTGCACAGGAGCCAGTGCCCCCAGGGAGTAGAGACGGCACACTGCAGGTGAGAGCTCAGCGGAAGGAGGAGTGGGTGGGCTTGGGGGGCTGGGGGGCTCAGGCTGGGGGCCAGTCAGAGCATTGCCCCCCACCCTGGGAGGACTGGGAGGCTGGAGCCGAATCCCAGCCCCATTCCCTCCAGCCTAGGGTCACCCCAAATACCAAGACCACCTCTCCCACCCTATTTCTGCCTGGAGTTCCCTCCCCCTGAGGATTCGTCCTCCTCCCAAGTCCCCTGGGTGTCATGACTCCTCCCTTGTCCTCCCTACCCTCACCCAACAATTCCCTATTGATTCCCTGCCCTAAGTATTTCGAGAACTCCTCTCCTGCTCTCCCTCTGACTGCCCCAGCCTGGCACAGGTCATCTTTCCCCTGGACGGCTCACTGGCTGTTCGCTTTCAGTTGCCCCCATTCTCTATGTGGTTGCCAGAAGGATCTTTCTAACACACAAACCTGAAGTCCTCACTTTTCAGCTTAAAAATCCTCCATGCTCCCCCTCCCCCCTCCTCCCTCTGCAGCCCTAGCCGGGTCACAGTTCCGCCTTCACCCACTCCTGCCTTCCTAGAACCACTCCTGCTGGCCTCCTCACCCCTCAGCTTCCCAAATCCTTCTGGGCTCAGCTCTAGCCTCCTCTCCTCCGGGAAGCCCTCCCTGCCTCTCACGCTCCCTCCTCTGAGCTCTCCTGCCTGGGCCGTAGGCCGCTGGGCATTCTGCTGTCTGTGCCGTTAGCACCCTGTTTCCTCCATTATGTGACTCTGAACTGTGAGCATCTTGAGTCCAAGGATGTGCCTTTTTCATTCCTGAGTCTCCAGGCTCCCTCCAAAGGGTGCCTGGTGAGGGCTCAGCAGGTGCCTTTCTTTTGAGGCGAGGGCTGCTATTCCAGCCCCTGACCGTGCCTTTGTGGGCCCTCACAGGAACCATCAGTGTCCGTGCCTTGAGCCGCAGAAATGGGGTGGGCCGGGGGTGGTGACGATTGGCACAGAGGAGGGCTTTGTGTAAAATCGGACGTAACAGCAAACCCCGGATGAGCCTCCTCTGTGCCCGGAGCCTGGCTGAGAGGAAGGGGAAGCTGTTGCCGTATCAGCCCCTCCTCTGGGCCGGGAGCTGTAGACATATACCTGTTTAAGCCCCACAACCTCCCTGGGAGGCAGGGGCTGTGATTCGTCTACTTTGGGAAAGCTGATGCCCAGTGGGGTCACACAGCGAGTGAATTGGAGGCGGAGCTGAGAGTGGAGCTGCGTCTTGTGTTCAACCCTCGGTCTCTCCCTGCCCTCTAGTGAGATGGCAAAAGATGCCCTCACAGGGTCTTCGTGCCCAGGGGGGTCAGCGTGGGCTCATTGCTGGGACATGGAGCCCAGCCCTGAGGATGTGCCTACAGCTGGATGCTGGGGCAGGGAGAGAGGAGGGGAACTGGAAAGTCATTATTAATTTATTTATGCCCGTGGCATCCCCCGTGGGGCGGGGGCTCCCCCCAGAGCGGGGACAGATGGTGTTCCTGGGAGCCAGCAGGGTCTCGGCAGCCGCTGCCACCCGCCAGGAAAGGCTGGATTTGTCATCCTCCCAGGAAGCTGAGAGAGGAGAGGGCTTTGGAGAAGCTGAGACCGTCCTGGGCAATGGGAGCTGGGCTCCGAGGGAAGCAGCCAGGCCCAGGCTTCTTGTTTACGCCTCTGTGCACAGCCCCCTTTCCCCAGGCCCTCGGCCGTGCTCCCTGCAAGTTCAGGTTCTGCGCTGCCTTCCTTACCCTCCCCATGAGGCATCCCCGGATCATCCCCATTTGCTCTCTCTGCCTTTCCTTCACCTGGGTGCTGCGGCCGCCTGTCTCACACCGAGGATCTTGGGCTGTGCGCCCCTCAGTTCTCGGCCCTGTCCTGCCCCCCAGCCCCACACCCACCACGAAGATGGCAGGTATCTGCCTGGCTTCTGGGCAGAGCCTGCTCTGTTTCTGGGTTTACTTCGCACCCCTTCCCCAGTGCCCAGGCCCATGCTCAGCCCTGCTGGGGAGAGACAGGTTGATGCAACATAGAAAGGATAGGACTGGAGAGAGTAGGGACCCTATCGTGTTGCTCAAACTACTGGGACCACTGGAGGGAAAGAGGGAAGAGGGATGGGAGCCTCCTATCAGGGTGGAGCCTGGGGAGATAAGATGGCCGCATCCAGTTGACAGACCATGGGGTCAGATGGGCATGAGTTCAAGTCCCAGCTTTACCACGTCCTAGGTGTGTGACCTTGGACCAGTCCCTTAACCAGCCTCAATTTCCTCACCTGTCAAAATGGGATAAGAAGCTCCATCATTATTGGACATAATCACAGCAGAGCTGTTGGGAGACGTTACACAAACAATGCGCACGAGGTGCCTGGCCCACGCCTGGCCCACGGAGCGTCCTCGGCGGGAGTTGGCACTGTCCCTCCTTCCCTCAAGGGTGAGGTCCTTGGAGCCAGGTCTAGACAGCTGTGCTCTGTGGGACAGGATGCACTGCAGGGCTGGGCTGGGGGTTCATGGAGGCTCTGCGGGCACAGCACATTGTCCTGGCACTGGCAGCATGACAGCCACGCGAGCAGGGCCGGCAGCACCCATTCCCACCCAGCAGGCGTCTGCTCAGCACACCCGCTTAGGATGCCTCCCTGGCCCCTGTGCCAGCCGGCCGGCTTGGGGGAGGGGCTCTTCAGGCACAGTCTGGAATCCTGCTTCAGCGCCAGGGCTATTACTCTCTCTGGTTGTCGAGGCAGAGGCAGTTCAAGCAGCGAGCAGAGTGCCCTGGGCCCAGGCCCTCTCCGTGCTGGCTCTCAGAGCTCAGATGGGGGCTTGGGAGCCCTCGCTGGGGCGGGGGCTGGGGAAGATGCAGACATGGACAAGGGTGCAGGTATCCGCACCGAGCACTAATGCTCTGACCGGCACTGGCTCCTCTATGGCTGCCCACGGGACAAGGAAAGAGCACACGCTTGGCGTGGCATTGCCAGCCGTGCCCGCTGGTCTCCCTCATGTCCACCCCTTTCCCCCAGACATGGCGGTGCTCACTTCCAGGACACCGACGCTTCCCCACCTCCCTGACTTTGTTCGCATTGACCCCTCTCTTTGGAATGCCTTTCCCTTTTTTCTCCACCTGCTCCCTTTTCAAGCCCCAGATTAGATGCCACCTCTTTTAGAAGTCCTTTCAGACTGCTCCCTCCACCCAGGTCAAGTCAGCCTCTCCTCTTTCCTGGGCACTCACAGCCCCAAGCTTCCCTGAGCTTGTGGTGGAATAACTTGTTACCCCGTGTGGTTATATATTCTTTCCCACATAGTTGTAAACATCTAGCGGGTAGGAACCAAGGCCAAGTCCCCTTTGTCTCTTCTGGCCTCACATGGGGCCTGGCATAGGCCTGGTATATAGTTGGTGCTCAATAAATGCTTCTTGATCAAATGAGAATGTCTGTGATAGGGGGATGGTTGGAGTTGTTCTAAGAAGGGGGCAGTTGCTGTATTGGGTGCAGTCTTGGATGCTTCCTGGAGGAGGCAGCCTTGGAATTTCAAGGATGAGGAGGGTCAAGGTCACTGACTGATGAGACCAGAGATCAGCTGAATAGTCGAAGAAGTCCACGTGGTTGGCTTCTGAGAGGACCTCCTGAGGGCAACAAGGACCAGCACAGGACTGGGACCAAACACACAGAGGAGCCTGGAACGAGCACTCAGAGCGGGCTGCAGGAGGCTGGCTCTGTGCTGAGAACCCAGCTCCAAAAACCTCTTTGCCCCTGGGTCCTGGTCTGAGGCACGCTTGGTCTCAGAGTCTGGAGTGAGGCTGAGGCCAGCCATGGTGGAGAAGTGGGCCCGGAGTGGTAGGATAGCCACAGGTGGGGGCAGGTCCTATCAGGTGAGACTGCTATGGGGGTTGGGAAAGGCTTTGCAGGTGAGTAGAGCAGCTTGTACAAGGGCATGTGGGCAGGATGCCCCCGGGGCTCCACAGGGGAAGGCCAATGTGTGAGTGGAGCCCAGGTTACTCTGCGGGGAGCATTGGGGTGAGGCTGGAAGAGCTGCTGCCGGCAGCACTTTCAAGGCTCCTATTTCAAATCCTTAAGTGAATGCTCCTAACTGGCAGATGTGCCAGCCTCCTCCTGGGTTCCGCACATCAGGAGCAAGTGGCGTCCATGATGCCCCACAGCCCCAAGGGAGCTGCTGCCAACAAGTTGGCCATAGCATCTGGCACCCACTGGGGCCCCGAGGCCCTGCCACCTGTCTGGGCCCACCTGTCAGGCTGCACAGGCCCAGGGTGTTCAGGGACTTGGGCAAGGGAGGTGGTCTCAGCTGCCACCCCAGCTTGTTTCTCTGTCTGTCTGTCCATCCATCTGTCCACACCCCTGGCTGACCAAGGACAAGGCAGAGACGGGCAGACATAGGTCCTGCCATTAGAGAAGCCTAGTTTGAAGAGGCAGTTATTAAGCACCAGGGATTTACACCCAGAGAAGACACATCTGAGCCTGGGCCAGGCTTGTGGGCAGGACAAGGCCCTTAATGGCTTGAAATCGAGGCTCAGAGAGAGGTGGGGACGGCTCAGAGAGGGGTGGGGACTGGCTCAGAGGCACACAGCAGGTCTGGGACAGTGCTGGGCCAGATGCCGCGGGCCCGGGCCGGACAAGGTTCCTCTGGCTGGCCCCTCCCCCACCACCCTGCCTGGCCCTTGGCTGTAAACACAGAGAGAACAAGTTCCGTTTCCCGGGAAATATTTATCTCAGGCCGTGTGGGGAGCGTGCGCTGGCCTCCGCCTGTCCTTCCTGCGGACCAGCCTGGGGCAGGAGGTGAGGGGGCTTGGCGGCCTTGGGGGGCAATCTGCGGGGCCCCGAAGACAGGGCCAGGAAGGGCGTGCCCTGAGGCTCCTGCCTGGAGCTGGAGTCTGAATGCTGGTGTGGGAGAGGAAGGAGCTGATAGGAGAGAAACCCGCAGTATAACCTCGCCCCCTCTCGCGTTCCTCTCGTCATCGCTGTCCACCTGTCTCCTCCGGTGCCTCCCTCCAAGCCTTTGCTCCTGTCTGCTGCCCCCACCTGGGATGCCATTTCTTCCGCGTCCTGGTCTGTCCCAGCTCTCAGCTGGCTTCCTCGGGAAGCCTTCCCTAACTCCCTACCCCCCTCACCCTTTGTCCTTCCCCTTTCACGCCCGTCCCTCTTCTCTGGCTCCCAGCAGCTTCAGACTGAGCCCCACAGACCAGCTAAGGTCTTGTCCCAAGCCACTCAGACAATGCAGACAGCTGCATCCAGGCTGCCCAAAAGTCCCCCTCCCGGGAAGCACGGGGCAGGGTCCGGAGGTCACCTCCTTTCAGTGACACAGCACAAAGCCAGGCACACGGGGGATCCTGGTTGATTGAACGGGGGTGGGGGGGCCATCCCACGGGCCCAGCAAGGATGGGGCAGGTAGAGGGGCCCCGGGTTCCTGCCAGCCGGCCGGCTCTTGGACTTTAGGCTGTGCATCCCAGGCCGGGCCAGGCCCGACTGGGGCCCTGACAACAGGAAATCCTTGAAGGAACAGGCAGGGGCTGAGGACTCTGAGCGCAACAACAGGAAACAGCCCTGACATGGGGCAGCCGCTCTGGCGACTGGACCCAGCAGGATGGGGGTGGGGGGAGCTTGTGGGACCCAAGGGGATGCCGAGGGCGACACTGAGACCCTGTGGGGCAGCGGGTGTTCTACTGTGTGACACTGAGCTTGTGAAATCATGGGATACTGTGTGTGGAGAGTGGGCGAGTCACTGAGTGTGACACTGAGTCATTCCTAGTGTCTGACACCGCTTGTCCACAACTGTGTGAGACAGCGGATGTGCCACCGATTGGGTGACACTGATACTGTGTGATATTGATTTTGTGATGCTAAACGATTTTGTGACACCGAGGGTATGACACGGTGAGGGTCAAGTATGTAAACACGGATGAATGACACTGTGTAGTAACAGGTGTGGTCCTGAGTTTGGGGCACAAGTGTCAGACACTGAATCGTCAGTGTGGGTCCCAGGCATATAGTGACGCTGAGTGAGCAACCAGCGGTGTAACACGGAGTGACAGCAAGTGTGTGGAAACCAGGTTGTAGTACTGTGTGACCCTGACCCTGACATTGAATGTGTGATGCTGTGTATGATGGTGGTGACAATGTGAACTGTGAGCACACAACTCTGTGTTTGATGCTGTCATGGGAAGACCCCTGATGGGTTCAGGCAAGGAAGTAACATGGTTCAATTTACGATTTTGAAAGACTATGCACTCTGACTGTAGAGTGTATGGCAGGGACCAGTTGGAGAGGCTGAGAGGAGGCGGGCAGAGAGTTGGAGGCTACTTTACCCACCCAGGCAGGAGATGGTGGTGCCTGGGGAGGGCAGAGTTAGAGAGAAATGGACAAACGTTGGAGATATTTACAGGTAGAAATGATAGAACTTGCTGATGAGTTGGAAGATGAACCAGAAGGCAAGAGGGAGGATGGCTCCCAGGTTTCCGGCTTGAAGAACAAAGGGATGGTTGGTGGACATGTTACTGGGATGGGTAAAGACTGGGGGAAGGTAAGAGTTAGTTGCATGGGAGAGGACAAGGAGGTAGAAGTTGACAGACCTGTTTCACATGTAAGTCAAACATCCAGGTGAAGATGTCCAGTGGGCAGCAGAGGCCAGCCTGGGGATATGTTTGGGAGTCGGCAGGCAGGGCTGGTTTATTAAACCATGGACCTGGCTGGGATGACCTAGGGAGAGAGCACAGAGAGAGAAGAGGTGAGGACTGAGGACTGAGCCCCGAGGTGAAGAGGAGCAGCAGAGACAGAGGAAGAGTGGCCAGGGAGGTGGAGGAGACCAGACGGGTGAAGTCGGAAGTCACGGGAAGGGAGAGGTCCCATGGGGAGGGATGCTGCCACGCCGTCAGGTAGGGTGGGGACAGGGAGATTGTGCTGGGCTGGGCCACATGCTCAGATAAGCCTGACAAGAACCCTGTCGGTGACAAGGTGCGGCCAGAAGCCAGATGGCCTAGGCAGGTGGTGAGTGGAGGTGAAGACAGAGTGCAGCCAGCCGTTTGGAGACCTTCAGCTGTGAAGGGACGCAGAGAAGCGGCGTGGTCGCTGCAAAGAGGTGTGAGGTCAAGGGAGAGTGCTTTTTTTTTTATGGAATATTTTAAACACACAATAGTAGGGAGAATAATACAATAAGCTTGCCATACACTCATCACCCAAATCTAACAGTTACTGAGATTTAGACATATTTAGTTCATCTGTCCCTATCCCCTCCCCTTTTTTCCATTTTCCTTTCTTGAAGCTCTTAATTTTAAAAATTTTCGTTGTGGTGAAATATACATAACATAAAATTTACCATCTTAACTGTTTTTTTTTTAATTTAATTAAATTTATTTCTGGCTGTGTTGGGTCTTCGTTGCTGCACATGGGCTTTCTCTAGTTGCGGAAATTGGGGGCTCCTGTGATGAGCGGGGGCTACTCTTCGCTGTAGTGCATCGGCTTCTCATTGCCGTGGCTTCTCTTGCTGCGGAGCACAGGCTCTAGGTGCACGGGCTTCAGTAGTTGCAGCACGCAGGCTCAGTAGTTGTGATCCATGGGCTTTGTTGCTCCGTGGCATGTGGGCTCCTCCCAGACCAGGGCTCGAACCTGTGTCCCCTGCATTGACAGGTGGATTCTTAACCCCTGCACCACCAGGGAAGTCCCTTAACTGTTTTTCAGTGTAGAGTT
Source organism: Hippopotamus amphibius kiboko (assembly GCF_030028045.1). Taxonomy (NCBI): domain Eukaryota; kingdom Metazoa; phylum Chordata; class Mammalia; order Artiodactyla; family Hippopotamidae; genus Hippopotamus; species Hippopotamus amphibius. The sequence continues at coordinate 42,553,979 of NC_080194.1, read as the reverse complement.
CAGTGGTATTAAGTACATTCACACTGATATGTAACCATTTTCCGGAACATTTTTCATTTTGCGAAACTGAAACTTATACCCATTAAACAACTCCCTCTCCCCCCAGTCCCAGGTAACCACTATTCTACTTTCCGGCTCTATGAATCTGACTATCCTAGGTACCTCATATAAGTGGAATCATCCAGTATTTGTCTTTTTGTGACTATTTCATTCAGCATAACGTCCTCAAGTTTCAACATGCCATGTTTGTAACATACGTCAGAATCTCCTTCCTCTTTGAGGCTGAATAATATTCTATTGTATGAATAAACCACATTGTTTATCAATTTGTCCATTGATGAACACTTGGGTTGCTTCCACCTTCTGACTTTTGTGAATAATGCTGCTGTGAACATGGGTGTACAAATATCTCTTTAAGATCCTGCTTTCAGTTCTTTTAGATACATACCGAGAAGTGGAATTGCTGGATCACGTGGTAATGTAATCTTTAAATTTTGAGGAACTGCCATACTGTTTTCCACAGCAGCTGTACCATTTTATATTCCCACCAATAGTGTATCAGGCTTCCGATTTCTTTACTTCTTCACTGACACTTACCTTCTTTTTTCTCTTAATAGCAGCCATCCTAATGAGTGTGACGTGGTATCTCGCTGTGGTTTTCATTTGCATTGCCTGATGATTAGTGATGTTGAGCATCTTTTCATGTGCTTGTTGGCCATTTGTACATTTTCTTTAGGGAAATATCTATTCAAGGCCTTTGCCCATTTTGTAATTAGGTTGTTTGTTTATTTTGTGGTTGAGCTGTAGGGCTTCTTTATATATCCTGGATGCTAACCCCTTATCAGACATATGGTTTGCAAATATTTTCTCCCATTTTGTAGTTTGCTTTAATGCAAATCTCAGACATGATGTCATTTCACCAAAGGTGCTTATTTTTAAGGTCAGAAGGTCCTGGATGATACTGAAATGAGACCGTGCAACACAGAGCCAGCTTGGAACTGTGTGTGTGAGGCTGTGTGAGGGTGACACCAGGGACCTTGAGAACATGGTGTGTGACACTGAAGGTGGGCCACCCTGAGTGAGGGTGAAAGTGATAGTTTCCCTGTGTGTGGCCCTGTGACACTCAGTGATATGTGACATTGTGGACACCGTGCAATGATTGTGTGTCACTGAGTATGTGAGACATGCCATATGAAGATGACAGTGATTGTGTCCCTGTGTGTTGCCCTGAGGTGATGAGTGTGACACAGAGTGGATGCTGCATGGGAATGAGAGGGATCTCGGGAGTGTTGTGGGTGATGGGGGTGGGGGGTGTGATCGTGTCGGATCAGCCCCAGCCTCAGCTGCTGACCGTCAGACAGGGGACAGGCATCACAGGGTGGACAAGGAGAAACGCTCAGTGGGGACAGAAATGGTGTCTGGGGGCCAGCATGAGCTGGCGTGGGGCCTCCTCCTTTCTCTGAACTCTCCAGGAAGGCTTCCTGGAGGCAGAATGGGAGCACGCCAGTGGGATGCCACAGGTGCCTATGGTGTCAGATAGCCCTGCCTGGCTCTGACATTCTAGCAAGTCATTTTGTCTCTTGAGCCTCAATTTCCCCAAGGGTAAAATGGGGCTGTCAGGAGGCTTATGTGGAACGGTGCTTTCCCATGAACACAGTGCCTGGAATGCTCGGTGGTCTCTCGGGGAGACCATCCCTCACAGCCCTGTGCCCAGACAGCTGGTGTGATGGGAGCAGCGGCTGTGCACAGAGAGGGTGCCTGGAGTGAACGATGTGTTCTAGGCCCACTGCCCTCCGCTCTCCCTCTCCCACCCCTCCTGTCCCCTGCTCAGCACTGTCAGGGCCTCCCCACCCAGCTTGCTCCCACACCCTCCTCTCCCTGGCTCCTGCCATCCTCACTGGCTGTCAGCCTCCAGCCCAGGCTCCTGCAGCCTCATTCAATTAGGCCGATGCAATTTGCTCAAGAAAAAATGCCATAATTTGGTTAATCACACCAGTAGGAGATCTGGCCTGGGTAGGGTGGGTGGGGTGGATGGGGATGGGTAGGAGACCCACACCAACGGCTGAGGGCACAGGTCTGAAAGTGCCTGTCCCTCCTGATCCCCACCTACTCCCTTGGGTTCCATTCTGGAGCCAACAGGGTCCAGAGCGTGGGTCTCCCTACCTCCAGCTCCAGAGATCTTGAGACAGAAACCGGGAATGACTGGGTTCCCTCATGTTCCTGGAGGGTCCCTGCCCCTCTCCATGTCTCAGTCTCCCTGTTTGACAGTGAACGTTGGGTGGGGGATGGTCTCTGAGCCTCAGGCCAGCCTAGCTAGTCTCTGCATCCCAGATCCGCTCAGTCCTCCTCATGGCTTCCATAGGGCCTCCTCTTGGGCTTTGGAGAGGGTGGGGTAGAGGGTGGGTGAAGGGGACAGAGCTCCAAGGGGAGTTAAGAGGGGGTGGGTGTCCTCAGAGCTTCATCTCCGTCCAGAGTCAGAGACCCTCTAGTCCCAGGTTGCACACCTGGAGCCGGAGCAGGAAGAAAGGGAGCTGCTAGTTTTTGGTCACCTGCAGGGACACAGCTTCTAACCTTGCAGGTTGTACCTTGCTCGCACAGGGTTCTAACACAGGCCCTAACACAGCACTGAAACCCAGCTTGCTCTCCCCCGGTACTTGCCCCTCAGGCTGTGTCTGCCCAGAGGGTTGGGGTCGCCTCTTTGTAACTTGCACAGAGGTGGCCTAGCCCCTGGCTGGGAGCAGCTTAGGTAGGACCGCCTGGTTCCACTTTGGTCTTCTCAGTGGCTCTGGGAGAAGGCACATTTTATAGATGAGAAGGCTGAGCCCCGGGAGGTGGAAAGCTTGTCCAGTGCCACACAGGTGATGTGTGGCAGGGTAGGGATGTGAGCCCAGGTCTGGCAGAGGTGATGCAGGAGGTGATGGGGTACACAGAGCAGGAGAATCAAATCCCCACCCCCCACAGGCACAGATGCCAACACTCAGCTGTAAACTCGTTCACTTGCTCAGAGACAAAACCAGCCACTGGTGCACTCACAGTTCCACAGATAGCTACACACTCGCTGCACACACCCAGGCTCACACGGAGATTGACAACTCACATCACACACACACGGGCACCCACATGCAGATGGCTCATGCATAGATGTGGCCTCAGGGGTGCTCACAGATTTACACTCTCACACATTGTCCCAGAGTCACAGACCCACATGCTTTCACACAGACATCCTCCTTGTGACCCAAGGGACGTATTCTGCTGTGGTCACGCAACGGCCCATAGGGACCTGCATTATGGACACCTAGTGGGCAGGCCACATGTGCTTAGGTCACCAGCAAAGCAGGAGTTCCCCACAAAGTAGGGGAAAAAGTCAGTTGTGATGAGTGTATCCAGACTTTTGCAATCAGAAAAGTCACACAATAACGTTTTAAGATTCATTTCCAAGACAAAATTTATATAAGGTCTGGGGAGGTTGGGGGACATCCTCATCTTTTTAGGATTTGGGGGCCCCTAAAGGACCTGCACAGATTCACAGGCACAGCAATCGCACGAGATCTCCTGGGCTCACATGTTTACCTGGCCCTGGGCTGTGTGTGTGCGTGTGTGCGTGTGTGTGTGTGTGTGTGTACACGCGCTCGGTGGCTCCCGGATCCTTGGGATATGAAGAGGGAGAGTAGGAGAAGTTCCAGAGACTCCGGATGTTTGTTCTGTGGCTTCCTGGGCCCTCCAAAGGCAAATAATTTTGGATGTTAGCCTGCCTGCCCGGGAGGGGTGGGGGGGTTGTATGAGGAGCCCTGCCTCTGGAGCCCCAACGACAGGGACCCTGCATAACGAGGCGGCATGACCGAGGCCCACGGCCAGCTTCCTGTGGACGCGTGGGCCCATCACCTCCCCTCTCCGGGGCTCTGTTTCCCCAGCTGAAAAATGGAGGCAGAGAGGAAATGAGACTGGATGGATTTTCCCCTGGAGACTGAAACAGAGAGACATTCCAGGCCCAGGGTGCAGAAGAGAAAACCAAAACTGGGGTGGGGAGATGGAGGGGCCAATAGGATCCAGGGTTCAGGGCAGGGCGTGGGGCCCCAGAGTCTGCAGTGTCTCCCCAACGTCCCCTTCCCTGGAGAAGGGCTGCACCTCAGAGCTTTTTTCAGGGGCTGGGCTGGGGGGCGGCAGCCCACCTTGCTGATCTGCCAAGGGGAAGAGTGGAGCGGAGGTGGGGAGGAGAGACCCCTGAGCCCTGAGCCCAGGACCGGGGAGCAGGATAGCACAGCAGGGGGTGGGCATCGGAGCAGACCTGGGCTGAGCCTGGAAGGACAGGAGAGGAGAGGAGAGGACATCCCAGTGCAGGAAATGGAAAGGGAAGAGCCAAGGCCAGGAGGTAGAGGGATGAAGGGGTGGGGATGCATAGGGTTGGAGAGTTGGGAAGAGGCTAGAGCGTGGAGCCTGGACCAGGGCATCAGTAGGAACAGCAATGGCCTCATCTGAGGTGCTTCGCAAACACCTGCAACAGGTCCTGGAGCTCAGAATCTATCCCAGGGCCCTGGGAGCCATGGCAGGCTTCTACAAGGGAGGAATACAGCACTGCAGGTAGGGGTGGGGGGAGGCTCAGAAAGGGCCCCTGCTCTGGGTAACAGCGTGGTTGGGAGCCCAGAGGCAGGGGCATGCCTGAGATGAACACTGCCCAGAAGATTTCTCATTCCAACCCCTAATACAGTGGGACTATTTTTAGGAACCATTAATGTGCTCACACATTCCTGCAGGGGCAGGGAGAAGGAAGGGGGCTGGGAGCCAGGGCAGAGGGAAAGAGTGGACCCTGCTCCTTCCTCCAATTCTGGCTCTGTCCTCAGGGACTTCGCCTCAAGGCTGGGGAGGCTTGAAGACCCTGGCCAGCCCTGCCTCCCCAGCCCTGTCCCCAGGGTCCCCTCTTGGCTCTTATGTCTGTCCCTCTGCCTCTGTATCAGTCTTTCTCATACTCACCCTCCCTCCCAACCTCTACCCCCCCGCGCCAGGATTTGGGGAACAGCTGGGATGGGCCAGGCCCAGAAGACAGAACCAAATACAGTCATGGGACCCAGCCATGAGGCTGTAGGAGAGACACATACCAGAGAAGAACAGATTGACAGAAAGAGGGGCAGACACGGAGAACCCAGGAAGGCTGGGAGGGAAATAGAGAGCTCAGGTCAGAGTCCAGACGGCCCCACGGCAACGGCAATGACAGCCCCTCTGTCTCCTGCTGTCAGCCTTGTGCTGGAGGAGATGCTTGGCCAGGCCTGCCCGCCCTTCACCCCCAGCAGCCCCTCCCAAGGTCGGCCCTTCCTCCCTGCCCTCTGCAGGCCCGCACGCACCCTGTGCCAGGCCAGTGCCATCCAGCATTTACCTCTCACTCTGGGCACCAGGTCTGGCACAGAGGGAGAGGAACGAGGCCCTGTTCCTGGCCTAGAGGAAGACACCCAGCCACCTCCCGCATCTGAGAAGGGCTCAGTCCATCCGCTGCCCAGGGCAGGGAACTGGAGGGGCCACTAAGACAAACTGCACAGCAGGAAGGGAGCCTGGTGTGTCCTGAAGGCCTCTGGGCAGAGACAAGAGCCTCCTGCCTCTAGGTGAGAGCCTGGGCAAGTCCTTCCTGCCTCTCCTGGTCTTAATCTACCCTCATCAAGCTGGGGATTGAGCTCTATAGGCCTGGGGCTGCTTAGACTCTCGTCCTGTGGGAATTCTCAGGAGGCCTGGGAGGAGGACAAGTGACCCACCCAGGAAAGCTGCCTGGAGGAGGTACCCTCACTCATGAGAGAGGTGATAAAGATAGAGCTCCTCTCAGGGGAGAGCCCCTTCCTCCTCACATGCCCCCCCTGCTCTGTCTGCACTGGGAGGTGATCCTCAGGCAGAAGGGCCTCCTGGCTTGCAGAGATGCCTTGGGAAGGTTGCTGAAAGTTCTCAGCACAAGGCACCCTCATACCTTAGGCTCCTCGAAGACAGTCACTGTGCCAGACTTGGGAGATTTTGAGAGGGCTCTGCTGACTCCCCAGCCTGGGGGCTTCCAGGAGTCACGGGTCCAGCCCTCTGCTTGGTAATGGCATATGTCCTTCACAGCCCAACAGCCCTGGGCGCTCAGGAGTCCAGCCGATCATTTTATAGCTCAGTAAACACCTCCTGACCCCTGTGATGGGCTGCATGATACTGGGGTTCTCCAGGAAGAATAGGGCACAACCTCTGCCCTCTAAGAGCCCCCAGTCTGATGGGGAGTCAGGTGGACAGTAGTGGCAACCCTGCCATCACGGGGAGCACAGACTGGCCTGAGAGAGGGAGCGGGGACAAAATGTTCCTGGAGGGAGGCCCAGAGAAGGGAGACTGGTCGCTCATTTATTCGTTCATGTACCCAATTGTTCCTTCAGCCATCATTTCCAGAGAGACATTAACTCTTTCCTGACACTGGTCCAGGGGGCCACTCAGCTCCATCCTCCTCTCCTTTTTTTTTTTTTTTGTTATAAATTTATGTATTTATTTGTTTATTGGCTGCATTGGGTCTTCATTGCTGCGCATGGGCTTTCTCTCGTTGCGGCAAATGGGGGCAGCTCTTCATTGTGGTGCGTGGGCTTCTCATTGCAGTGGCTTCTCTCGTTGCAGAGCACGGGCTCTAGGCTTGTGGGCTTTAGTAGTTGAAGCACACAGGTTCAATAGTTGTGGCACACAGGCTTAGTTGCTCCACAGCATGTGGGAGCTTCCCGGACCAGGGATCGAAACTGTGTCCCCTGCATTGGCAGGCAGATTCTTCACCACTGTGCCACCGAGGAAGTCCACCATCCTCCTCTCCCAGTTGGGCCACTGTGCCTGCCTCTCAGAGGCCCCTGCACTTGCTTTGTCCAGCTCCCAACCCACGCTGAAGGCCATGTAAAGGGCCAAGGCTGAGGAGGGTTTGAAGACATTAATGGTCATGGAACCCAGAGCTGAAGGCCAGCCAGGCTCGCCAAGTCCTTTCTCAGGGCACAGACACCCTGGCAGGGCCCCTGTCCTTGCTTGCACACCACTGGGGACAGGGAGCTCACCTCCCTCCTGCCCAGGCTTCTCTTTTGTGGTATGATGGACTCACAGCCAGCTTACACTTGCCAGCCCCCTGTGCCTAACTCTGCCCACACGTGCCTTTGGCCAGGAGTCAAGGATGGTAGAGGCATCAGGTGTTTGGGGCAGCCGCGACGAGGGCATGCTGCTGATGTGCTTGGGAGGAAGGATGTGGCGTCTAGGAGGACGTGCGCAGTGAAGCTGGAGGCTGCTCTTGGCTCTGCCATGTGGATGAGGCAGGAGGACATGCAGGGCAGGCAGGGGGAGGAGCCCTGAGCTGTCCTGGCCACCCCCAGGCCATCTGCCCCTCCCACACTCGGCTCTGGCCTCTCTCTCTGCCCACTTTGCTGTTCCCTTACCCCATCCATCCATTCCTCCTTCCTTCCTTCCTTCCTTTCTGCTTTTTAAAAAATATTTACTTATTGATTTATTGGCTGTGTTGGGTCTTCGTTGCTGCGCGTGGGCTTTCTCTAGTTGCGGAGAGTGGGGGCTACTCTTCGTTGTGGTGCACGTGCTTCTCATTGTGGCGGCTTCTCTTGTTGCAGAGCACAGGCTCTAGGTACTGGGGCATCAGTAGTTGCATCATGTGGGCTCAGTAGTTGTGGCACACAGGCTTAGTTGCTCTGTGGCATGTGGGATCTTCCCCAACCAGGGATCGAACCTGTGTCCCCTGCATTGGCAGGCAGATTCTTAACTGCTGTGCCACCAGGGAAGTCCACCCCATCCTTTCTTCACCAGAGACCCTATGCTAGGGACTGAGGGAGCCCAGCGAGTCAGGCCCTCGAAGAGCTGACTGTGCAAACAATTCCCACCTTCCCTCCCCAACTCCTTCCCCATCTCTTCCTTCATCCACTCCCAAACCTAGCCCTTGAGGAATCCAGGGGGGCCTGGGACAATCTGGAGGGCCTTTCAGAGGAGGCAGGAGCTAGAGTAGAAGCTGAGACTAGCTCAGAAGTGGTGAGGGGCCTGGGAGGAGCTGGTTGTGAATGTTGGAGGTAAGGAGCCCCCAGATGGGGCCGAGCTCATCAGGGAGGTGAGGGGAAGGGGTTGGGGGGTGGGGGGTGGCGCAAGGACCAGGCGCAGGTGTATTCTACAGTGCACGTGTCTCCAGTGTGGCTCGGAGGCTGGAGACGCGGCCCTGTTGGAGTAACAACTGAAGCCAGAGTCTGCGAAGGGCGGGGGAGGGGCGGAGAAGGGACTGGGGAAGGGGAAGGAGGGACACAGAGGAGGGAGGAGAGGAAGAGGAAAAGAGGGAGGAGGAGGGGGGGAGGGCAGGTGCTTCCTTGAGGGCTGGGCCCCTGAGCTCCAAGAGGCCCCTTCTGCACACCCTAGTCCCATGTCCCTCCACTGTCCCACCTCACTCCTTCCAGGACCCCTGCCTCTCCCGTCCTTTGGGACCTTCTCTGAGGAGCCCCCCTTATGTGGTGGAAGCGGCATGGACTTGCTGCCAGAAGATGGGTCGTTCTCACCTGAGCGGAGCGCTCCCCTTTGATCCTTAGTCTCCTCCCCTGTAAAACAGGATGGTCAGGACAGCCGCCTCCCAGGGTTGGTAGGAGGATGAGAGACCGCATGTGTTGCTGGGTCTCGCAGTGTGGCCCCTGAGCCAGCAGCAGCAGCAGCATCTATGAGTGTGTTGGAAATGCAAATTCTTGGCCTCATCCCAGACCTGCTATATCAGAAACTCCAGGGATGGGGCCAGCAATGTGGACGTTCTCAAGCCCTCCAGGGGATTCTGGTGCACAGGCAAATCTGAGAACCACTGATGGATGCTTCTAGCACACGGTGGGTGCTTGAGAAAGATGCCTTTTCGCCCCCAAAGCCTGATGCCCCACTCAAGCAGGCCCAGACATGTGAACTTGCCCACCTGTGGCCTGGGTCTCTCTCCTGCCGCTTCCTCAGATCAGGTTTCCCAGGGTCGCCAAGCCTCTTACCTCTATTTTTCTGCCCCCGGTCCAGCTCAGTCTTGTTGAGGGGAGGTCTGGGGCTGCAAGATCTTAGCACTCTTGGACAGCTCTTCTTGTATTTAAGGCACCAGTGTCTGGTAGAGGCAGCTCCTTGCATGGGTGGCAGGTCTGGGTGAGCAGGAGAGGAGGGAGGAGGAGGGGCTGCCTTTCCTGCTTCCTTGCTCTCTCTTGAGTCTGCAGGGCCAGGCACGCTGCAAGGGCTGTTAGAGCCACAGAGGAAGCTTGAGGGGCTTGGGCTCAGCCGGGGTCCGAGGCCCAGCCCACAGGGGCTTCTCTGGCCTGAGCCCCCAGGAAGCCTCCTTTGGGGGAGCTCTGCCAGCCACCCCCATGGAATGGATGGTCTTGCAAGTGCCAGGCACACACTGGGCACGGAGACAGATGTGCTTCTTTACCCTGGAAGGCTCTGTTCTCTGTGAAAAGAAAAGGCTGTGTATGACGCCCAGCAGAATGGGAGGCAGGAAGCAAAAGAAGAGATGGCATCTGCTCTGGCATCCCTGATTTCTCCTGTCATGGTCACCTTACTGAGTTCCCTCATCCTGTGGCTGCCTGTCTTGGGTCAGGGGCTTTCTCCCCAAGTTCTCAAGGTGACCCGTTGGGGGTTTGGGGGAGGAATGGGCAGCAGAGACAGGATTGGGGGTAGGGTGGACAGAAGTGTACGGGAGAGAGAGGGTGGAAGGCATCTGAGAGGAGAGAGGATTTGGAGGTGGAAAGAGATGTTGAGACCCTTGGAGATGAGACAGGAAAACAGCCTGTGACAGAGATGGACATCGACTGAGGGAGGCGTGGAGAGGAGACCCACTTGGAGAGATCACGGAGACGGAGCCTGAGAGAGAGAGACAGCCCCAGAGGGAAGCAAAGAGGAAAAGAGAGGGAGAGGGGCTCCAAGGTTCTGGGGGATATTGAAGGTCCCCCCTTTAGATAAAGGGACACCAAAGCCCAGGGAGGGGGAGCCCCCAACCCCAGGCCACACAGGGGAACCAGCACAGGCAGAGTTGGACGAGTCAGTGTGTATGGCCAGTCCTAGTAACACAGCTTGTCTTAGGAGGTACCTGACTGTTGGGTTTGATGTTATTACCTTTTTCTAGGCCGCTATGGGGGCACTAGGAGGCTTCCCTCCAGAGAGCGAGGGGTGGGCTATAGGTTCCAGGCAGCAGGGAGAGCAATAGGAGGGATGATGGAGGTGGGGAAAGACATTGAGGCTCGTGGAGACAAGACAGGAGAGCAGCATGTGACAGTGAGACTGACCTTCAAGAAGGCCACCAGGGCCTGTGCTGGTGGCTCCAGAAGGGATAAGGCCAAGGTCTCTGGCTTCAAATAATCCATTAATGAGTTAGAAGTCATTTTGTCCAGACCCTCTCCTCTGCCCAGTGAGTGCAAAAAGGCTGATCCAGCCCCAATGCCGGCTCCAAAGAAGCCCTCACTCAGAACAGGTTCCCCTTTCTTGGTACCAGGGGTGCTTTCTAGTGTGTGTGGGGAGTGGCACTGTCTACAGTGCTGAATGGACCTACCTCCAACCACAGAGCTGCAGGTAGAGAACTTGGAAGAGTAGGAAGGCTGCATCCACCCATCCGTCCATCCACCCATACATCCACCTACCCACCCGTCTACCCATCCATCCATACATCCATCCATCCACTCATCCACCCACCCACCCATCCACTCATCCATCCATCCACCCATCCATCCATGCATCCACTCATCCATGCATCCACTCATCCATGCATCCATGCATCCATGCATCCATCCATCCATCCATCCATCCATCTACTCATCCACTCATCCACTCATCCATCCATCCACTCATCCATCCATCCATCCACTCATCCATCCATCCATCCATCCATCCATCTTTCCATCCTTCCATCCATCCACATAACCATCCACTCATCCTCATTAAATTAAAACACAAAATCATAGAACTATATGTTGCAAGCTGGAAGGACCCATTTTTTACTAATGAGGAAACTGAGACTCGGTAGAGGAAAGGGCCTACTAAGGCCACACAGAGCTTCCATAGTCAATCTGAGACAGGACTAGAAATTGCTGCTCTTTTCTATACACCACAGATTCTTCCCTGGGGTCTGGGAAATTGCTGGTTGTTATGCTGATATTTATATTGATGTTTGTTCAAAAAAGCTGCAAGGGCAGGAAATGTGGCCTCTTTCACCCCACCCTGAGCCTGGCTGTGTATGTCTGAGTGTGTTTGTGTGTGCATGTGTGTACATGCCTAAGTGCGTATTTATGTGTGCATTGTATACAGGGTTGCATTTTTATCCGTATGTGTGCTTGCTTGTGTGAGGGTGTGTGCATGGCAATATGTATATGTGTGACACATGTAGATGTGCATGAGTGCAGCTATGGCTCTTTCTGTACTTTTCCTTTCCTTATCTTTTTAAGTATTCTGGGGTTTTAGCCTTTGGCTTGAGCCTCATTAGTCCCCACTTGGGCCTCTGAATTGGGAATTTCCCCACTTCCCATTCTCAGCCGCTTCCCATTGATTCTCTTCTCCCTTCTCTGGGGCAGCCACTCTGCCCTCTGAGCCCCCACCTCATGGGCTTTGGAATTTGACCTGTTTCCTCCCTGAGTTGATGCAGGAGGTGAAGTTGCTTTGAGATCTTGGGAAGAGTCAAGGAGAAAGTGACATGTGAGCAAGTCTTGAAGGCCAGGTATGAAGTGGCCCTTCCCAGCTGCGGTTCCTGTGCTCACCACCCCCCATCCTGGGGCAGGCAGGGCAGGGCAGGGCCAGGAAGTGGGTGGACAGAAGGATGTCAAGCAGAGCGCCCTGGCTTCATTGGCCGTGTCTGCATCCAGCCCACTCGGGCCCCTTCCCAGCTGCTGCCCCAACTCTCCCCAAGTTTCCTTTCCCGTTCCCCCCTCACCGCCATCATCCTGCCCTTAGCCTGAGGAGTCACAGAAAACTGACGAATCCAAGCAAAGGCCAGACAGGCACCCACCAATTCCAGTAAAGGACAGATCAGGGCATTTCCCAATCCAAGTAAAGGGCAGGTTGAGGAGCCACCAATCAGAACAAAGGACAGACTATTCTCTCCAAGCCTCCTGGGGAGGGAGCTGGGGGTCGGGTGCAGAGCAGGAGCAAGACAGGGGCTGGAGATCCAGAGCCGTGGGTTCTGGACCTGCCTCTGCCCTGACTGGCTGGCTGACCACAGATGGAGCATTGCTTTCTTTTGAGCCTCAGTTTCTTCATCTGTCAAATGGGGAGACTTAGCTGTCCTAAGCCTATGGCTTTGAGAAATGTTTCCCCCTACATCAGAGCTCACTCCATCACCTTGGCCCCTCTTCTCCAACTTCCACACTACACACACAAACTCCACTGGAGGGCAGGGCCCCTCAGGGCTTAACTTGTCCATCCCCACTGCCTCCAGGCAGGAACAGACCTAAACCAGCATCACCTTCTGGGGCCGAGCCCTGGGAACCCCAGTCTGAGGAGCCTGGGTTGGCAGACTTTATTTGGGGATTATTTGGGGCATCACCTCTTCCTCCCCTCTTTAGTCTGCAGAACTAACCTTGAAACGCCACAGTAGCCCATGTGTATACTGTGCGTACAGGTGTTGCTGAGTCCTGGGCCTGTGAATCCGTAAGGATGTAGCTGCACCTAGGTGAACCTGTACGTGTACCTGGAGGGTGTCTGAGGCAGGCTGAGGTGTTTCTGTGAGGATGTGAAGGTCTGTGGCTGTGTGGCTGGGTATATGTGGTACTCAGGGTGTGTGAACTGTAATGAGGCGCTCCTAAGTGTCAAAGGACAATTGATCCAATTTGGGGATCGTATTGTTTGGAACCAGAAGCTTCTGATGTCCTAGAACAGAGACATATCTTCATGACCAAAATATGTCTTCACTTGAGCTGTGAGGGGATACCAAAGGGAGATTGGGGGTTGAAAAAAGTGATGCCAAGTGAGCATTCGGAGAGAAAGCCCACTACTGCCCCCCCATCCTGGAACACAGGACTGGGTGAGTGGGAGTGGGAGTCAGGGTAGGGGAGGAAACGGAAGCTAAGAAGATGCAAGGTGAAATCTGGAGCTGAAGCCTGGAACCTAGGCTTCATCTGGATCCCAGTGCATGACTCCCCTCTGTAGTACCCTCTCTGAAAAATGGGCATCTAGCCATTTTTTGCATACCCCCATGTATGAGGAGCTCACTTCCTCCCCCTCTCCTGGTGGCCTCTGCCTGTGTCGCGTGGCTCTGCCTGGAAGAAGGTCTTCCATCCCACTGGGCCAAGGCCAGCCTCCTGTGAAATCCCATGGGTCTCCAGGCTGTCCCGGGGGCCACAGAGTCCAGGACCCCTGCCCAGAAAAGCCTGAGATATTGGAGTCAAATACTGAGACCCCCGGGTCTGCTCTGCTGCAGGCTAGGCACCCCCAGGTTCTCCAGGCTCAGTCACATGCAGAACCTGGTTTCCAGTTCCCTCCTTACATGGGTCACCTCCTCTGAGTGAGTCTCATCTTGTCCTTACCTGGGACACAGGGCCCTGGGGGTGATCTAATCAGCCTATGGATGTGGAGGAACTCTCATCTTCCTTTACTAACATGGCCTGCAGCCTCGGCATTTTAATATATTATCAACCACATTCACACTGTGGGCTCATGCTGAGCCTATGGTCCACGAAGACCCTCAACCTCAAATCGCTTTCACAGGAATGGAAGCCACACCATGTCTCCGGCATCCTACCGTCAGTCCCTTTGCCTTATGAACACAGACCCAGCCATCCACAAGGAAGACATCAGAAAGAACTTCCAAGGGCTAGCAGGGAGGGCACGGCTGAGCGGCTGGTATGAGTCACAATCCTGCCTTGGCCCTGGCTCCTCTGCTGCATTACCTATCTCTTTGATCCCCATGGTTCTGGCCAAGTTAACAGAGCGAGAAGCAGGGACCTTTCTTGTCTCTGTTCCGGCTCTCCAAGGACAAGGCCTGTTCCTGGGACGGGAAGGCTGTGAGGCAGTCAAGGCCGATTTCTCCTTCCCCTTGGATCTCACCAGGGGCTGGCCTAACCGTGTTTCTCGAATCTTGTGGGCTCACGCACCCCTTGGACTCTTGCTACTCCCAGCCCCTCACTAGGCTGAAAAGTGAGACTGGGTGAGACCACCTCCCTCCTCGGAAACCTGAGTGGGACCCAGATTCGGCAAATGTTCAGCTGAGCACCTGTGTGTCTGGGCACTCTGTGAGGTACTTCCAGGCTTCAGCCTGTAGGGGGAGGTAGCCGCAGCTGTCCCCAGTTTACAGATAGACGACTGAGTCTCAGTGACTTGACCAAGATGCACGCTGCTAGCAAACAGCGGAGCTAGGATTCAGATTTGGGTTTTTTATTTGCTTGTTCTGCTTTGTATTAATGTGGAAGTTCGCACTTTCCCTGCTTTGCCTGAGTTGTCCTTGGCTGAAGGACAAGAGACCAGGGGTCTCGTCTAGGCTTGACCTCTTCACTTACTGCGTGTCTTTGGTAAGTCCCTGGCCCTTCTCTGAGCCTCAGTCTCCCTGTCTGTAAGATGAGAGGACTTGGACATTCTAGCGCCTTAAGACTGGTTGGATTCTGAGATCCTAAGATCCTGCAGTTCAAGTGTCTGTGAGCCTTGGGCTCTTGTTCAAGCTGTGAGTTTGTGTTCTGAGCTGCCTGGGTAGAGGGGCTGCCCTGGCCTGCCTGGAAAAGGCCCTCACTGCCCTTTCCTCTCTTTCAGGATGCTTTGCTGAGCCTGGGCTCTGTCATCGACATTGCAGGCTTGCAACGGGCTGTCAAGGAGGCCCTGTCAGCTGTGCTCCCCAGAGTGGTAGGTGCCTTGCCCCACACTTCCCCTGCCCCCTAAACCTTTGCTCAGCTCCTTGCTGTACCTACAGGGTTGAGAAGGAAAGAAGAAGCAGGGTCCCCACCCAGAGGACTCTCATGGGGAAGTGAAGGATCTGGGTGAGTGTTCTGAGAGGGCTTCCTGGAAGAGGAGGACTGAACCTAAGCCCCAAAGAATGAACTTATATAGGAATCTTGGAGTCTATGGTACAGAAGGGACCTTAGAGCTTAATTGGAAAGATCATGTCTCAGATAATGGAGTGGATTCACCTAGGATAATAGCTAGGACCTAGTGGTGTCAGGTGGGGTTTGGAATATGTATAGCAGGAAGGATTGAGAGTAGACATGCAGAAGGGCTTCCTTGATACCAGGTCTGGGAGGTGCTGGAATGGGGCTCAGCCTTGATGAATGGATCTGTGCTGAGTTAAAGTATCCTGTCTGGAGTCAGGAGGCTAGACAAGATGTCCTCTGGAAACTTTTAAGCTTCTCTCTGACCCATCCCAGCACCACAGGTAAGGTTGCAGATTGAGGAACAGGTGAAGGGTGGTTGCTTGGGCCCATGGTCACCTGGTCAGCATGGTTTCCTGGGCCTAGAGTGCCTTTATGATGAGACTATGCCCCTCTTCAGCTGCCCCAAGCCACTCCCCAACCTGGCTCCAATGGCCACTCTCCATCCCTTAGGCAGTAGGATGGATAAAATGGCCCTCAAGACCCAAAGCAGCAGTGTCTCAGTTGTGCCGTATAGAGGGAAGCAGGGACTGTCGGTCTAGGGAGGGGGGCTCTGAATTACCCAAAGGGGCATGGAAGGCTTCGTAGAGGAGGAGATGCCTAAACTGGGTCCCCATAACCTGGACTGTCCCCACCTCCACTCTAGACATCAGCCACCAGCAGAGCCCACTGTGTCTGAATCTGCTGGACGGGTGGACCACCTGAGGCCCAGAGAGGGAAGGCGCTTCCCCCAAGATCACACAGCATGATAGGAACAAATGAGGCTTGGCACCTAAGCACCCCTGTTCCCTTCCCTCAGCTCTGCCTTTTCAAAACCTCCTGGAAGTTCAGAGCTCAGGAGGAGGGCTAATGAGTAAGCTTTATTGAGCGTGAAATTGGTAGGAAGTGGGTGATGTGTGGGCTCCCAAAATAAATCCTCCCGGAGATGGGATTGGGGCAACATCTGGCCTGGGGTGGAGAAACATCTGGAAAAGAGGAGGTGGAGAGGTTGGCAGGTCAGTGTCCGTGAAGCTGCCCTGGGAGTGGGGAGGAGGAGGTGACTGGCCTGTCTTCACAGGCAGGATGGCTGGTGGTTGTGCCGGCCCTGTACTGGATTAATCATATCCCCGAAGCTGGGGGTTGGGAAGACAGCTCTGGTTCAGGCGACTAGGCTCCTGCCTTGGCCCACCCCGGAGACCTGTATGAGCTAGGGAAGCCCTGACTTTGGGGAGCCCTGCCTTGATTGCATGGAGGGGCTCAGCCCTCCAAAGAGGGGTGGGGAGATGGGAGGTCTGTTCTACCCTTAGGGAGGGGTGGGGAGGTGGGGGAGGGGTCTCCCGACCCATCCAGGGAGGGGAGTTGCTGGCATCTGGCTCCCTCATCAGCACCCATTGTGGCAGGCAGCCGCAAATGCAGATGGTGCTGATGTGTCTGAAATGGTTCCCTCCTTCTCTCCAATACACTCAGCTAATTTTAACCCGGAGGGCTGTGAGTGAGGGGGTGGGAGGCAGATGGACACCCGGAAGTGAAGTGAGGACCTGTCCTCCCTGCCTCCCCATGCTTGGATTGCTCACCCCTCTCTCTGCCAGGCCAAGACGCTCTGTGTGACCCTGGGTGCTGGGTAGTGTCTTAAACTCTTTGCTGGGGGCGGGGTGGGGGTGTGGGGGGGGTGGGAAGCAAATCCTTCAGGCCCCTCCCAGGCTGCTTAAAGAAGAAAGAGGCTGGAGATAATGAGGCGCGGGTGGCTTCCTTCCCACTTATTTCTGCATCCCTGAACTCCCCGACTAGACCCTCACCCAGGAGGACAAAGGGCCTCCGAGTCTTCCTGTGTCTACCCTTCTCGCTCTCCTCGGGCCTATCACTTCCAGCCCATGCCACCCCTGAGCTAGGCTCAGGTTCTCTGGATGCGGCACAGGGACATCTCCTGGGGGTTGGGGGGGCGGTGGGGGCTGGCTGAGGACAGCCAAAGGCAACAAGAGTGTCTGTCCGGATTGTGGACTCTCACCGTTGTGAAGGGCAACTGCTTCTGCTGAGAAGGTATCCTCAGGTGGGCCTTTAACATTTAGCGCCAATGTCACCTCCTCCAGCAGCCCTCCCTGATACAGTCAGCAGCGAGGAGAGCCCTCCATTCTCCCACTGAGAATAAAATGCCTCTCAGGATGCTTAGCTGGGGACATGGGTGCCCTCTCGCTGGGGCGTAGGCCCTGCTCAGCATCTGGGTCTCCCTCACCACGTGCAGTGCAGGTAGTGGAGACACTCTGCAAGGCTGTGTTGGTTGTGGGTCCCTAAGAGGAGCCAGTCCTGCTTGGAGGGAATGTGGATTTTCTCCTGTGGGTCAGTGAGAGCAACTGCTTCTGCCAAGACGTGGTCTGGAACTAAGGCCAAGACTGCTCGGGGGGGAGCTCCGTGCCAGTCCAGTGGCTAGGACTCTGTGCTTTCTTTTCTTTTCTTTTTTAATATTTATTTATGTGTTTATGTATGTATGTATGTATTTGGTTGCACTGGGTCTCAGCTGTGGCTGGCGGGCTCCTTATTTGTGGCACGTGGGCTCCATGGTTGTGGCATGCAAACTCTTAGTTGTGGCATGCATGTGGGACCTACGTCCCTGACCAGAGATTGAACCTGGGCCCCCTGCATTGGGAGCAAGGAGTCCTAACCACTGTGCCACCAGGGAAGTCCTAGGACTCTGAGCTTTCACTGCCGAGGGTGCAGGTTCAATCCCTGGTCGGGGAACTAAGATCCTGCAAGCTGCATGGCATGGCCAAAAAACAAACAAAAAAGAAGACTGCTCCTCCCTTGGGGAGGGCGGATTGACAAGCTGCAGACTTGACATGCTTCAAACAGAGCTTTGATCTCACTCTGGGGAGTGATCATTCCAAAATACAAATCAGCTCCTACCTCAGAGGGCTCAGTAGGCCCTCCCTCCCCAGCAGCAGCCCCTCCCCCCAAAACCCTCTCCCAGCTCCCTTTCAGCTTAGCACTGGGCGACCCCAAGCCCACCTCCCGTACCCCCTGCCCCCACTGTCAGTTCCATCAATGCTTTGGGCTCTTTACACCTACATCCCTACTACTTGGCCCAGAGCCACTCTTCTGTGCCTCCCCCACTCCCTGAATGTGTCTAATTCCCACTCCAGTTACAACTTTAAGGTCATTCCCTCCAGGAAGTACTCCTGGCTTGGGTCACAGTGTATGATTTCTTGTAGAGTTGTTTGTGTATCTGAGGTAGGAGGGAAGCTTGCAGGGTGTTCTGAGCCTCTCCTGCAGTACAGCCGTGAGTGGACGCTCAGTTATTGTTTGCTGAGGCTGGAGTCTTGGCAGGGAAATATCTAAGGGTTGTGGGGTTGCTGGGGGGTGGGGTGGAGATGGGGGATTTGTTTGTACCTTCAGCCCTTCAGCTCTGCCCCAGTGCCTTGGAGGTGGGATGATAGGTAAGGAGCCGGCAGGGTGGTGGATCACTGCCTGCCCAGAACCCCTCCAAGAGGGACCGTGAGGTGCTGAGGTCGTAAGGGAGTTTTCCCACCCTGGCTGCACTCAGAATCACCTGGGGAGTAAAGACAAACAGATGCCCGTGACCTTGTCACACAGGCCTGTGTCAGGCTGGAACTGGGCGGCTGGGAGGGTCTCCTCAGGATCTCATGAGTGCCTTCTGTCCTAGGAGACTGTCTACACCTACCTGCTGGATGGGGAATCCCGGCTGGTGTGTGACGAGCCCCGCCATGAGCTGCCCCAGGAGGGGAAAGTGCGGTGAGCTACTCTCCACCCATTACCCTCTCACACAGTCAAGGGTGACTACAAGGTCTGGTCTGACCCTCCCCATCTGAACTTGACCTCAGCCTCCCTGCCAGGTGGGGTTCCTTGGCCGGGTCACTGACACCAGCACAGAGGGGAGAAGCGCTGTCTTCTCTTGTGTTGTGTTGGGGGAGCGGATGGCACAGGGAGAGTGCCAACTGGCAGGCTTTCTCCTGGAGAGGGTTCTAAATCGCCGCAGCCTCCTCAGAGCAGTCTCAGAAGGTCAGGGCTACAGTTTATCAGTTAGAACCCCAGCAGGCTACGAGAACTGCCTGGCAGGTTCTCACACAACCATGGAATTCAGAGTCACAGAATGCGGGACCCACACGGTGTCACCTCTGAGAACAGGGAGATCAGAGGCAGCGTCCTGCTGTGGGTTCTGGAGCCCAGCTGCTTGGGTTCAAATCCCAGCTCCCATTTACTACCTAGAGCGAGGTACTCTGCCTCTCTTGCCCTGGTTTTCTTGCTTGTAAAATGGCAATAATAATAGAACTTATCTCATAGTACGATTATGGGAGGATTCTCTAGAGGATTAGATGAGTTTCACACATGTAATACAGGTAAAACTGTATCCATAATGGATGCTAAGTGTCGGTTTTTATTTTCCTTATGATAGAACATTGGAATCGCTGACTTATTAGGAACATGGGCTCAGCGCCCTCTGGTCCCTTGACACCACTGAGCCTACTGAATTCAGCCTCCCTATTTTCTAGGTGGACAAACATCATGAGATGTGTCCAATGCCACATACCTGGTGTGAGGCAGAGCAGGTCTGGGACATGGTCTCCTGGCTCCTGTCTGTCTAGGGGACAGTGAAGGGAAGTGGAGCTTGCTCGATGAGAAAGTGTTGATGGGCAGGAGTGCGCGTCCAGCGGAGGGCAGGCCATGGAGGATGTGGGCCTTCTAAGCACCGCAGGGCCATCGTGGGCCCAGGGAGCACCCGGTTGGAAGCTGAGGGCCGAGTGGACACGGATGGGAGTGTTACCAGAGGTCAGCACTCCACTCCAGCAGGCCAAGCAGTCAGGGATGTAGCTTTTTCAAGTAGTAGCAGAGACTGGCAAGATACTCACCTTTCACAGAGGCCATGGAAAGAATGCCAGAGGTCCTGATGCTGGGGATGCTGGTGGTCCCCAGGCCCCTCCTGGCCCTTGGAACCCTGGATTTCTTGATGCTGTTCTCTCCTCTGGAGCTTCCCCATGAAAGGGGACGGTGCCTCTCCAGTAGCTCTGAGCCGTCCCACCTTCTGTTCTCCCATTCGATTCCCCCATGGGGTGGATGGTGGGTGATCCTGTCCCCTTCAGCATCTCCTGACAGCTCCTCCCCGGAGGACTGTGTGAACCAAGCCAGCCATGCCCCTCTCTGGCCTCTAGTGTCCCTTCTGTAAGACAGCAGGATAGGGCTGGGAGGTCTTCAGAATCTTAAGGGAAAAAAATGCTATCATGTCCCCTTTTCTCCTCTGAGCCTGCACCCCCACCCCTAATCCTCAAGAACTCTGCTTAATATAAGCTTGCCTGATCCAGGAAGTTTCCTCAAAGCAGCCTGGGAAGGCTCTCCTGGGAGAGGGATGCAGGATCATGGGCTCAGAAGGCAAGAGGTGAACATCCTTCAGGACTCTCTCTGCTCCTTAGCCTGTGATGCTTGAGCTGTGAGCTGGGGTGGGGTAGGGGGTGGGGCAGCCTGCAGTCCAGGCATCTTTGAGGGGCTCAGATCCCCTGCATCAGCAGCCCTTTCAGTGTCCCCGCCCCCAGCCACTTTGGATTCAGTAAAGCCTTTGGAAAAGGTACCAAGAAAAGCAATTAAAAGTGAATGTTCCAATGCAATTAGCCCAGAGTTGAGTGGAAATGGGGCAGCCTGCTGGAAGACGGGGCTCAGAGATCCCAGGAGGCTGAGGAGGCGAGGCGGGTGAGGGGGCATGAGGGGTGGGCAGTGGGGCATCCCACCAGCGAGGATTGGGGGTGAAGGTTCAGGCCAGTCCTCTCTTCTGAAGTCTGCGCTCTGCCCACCCACCATGTGCCACCTCCTTGGCTCAGGCTGGGACCGAGGCTTGTGGAAGAGGCAAGAGCACTCGAATGGGAGTCAGACAGGCCTGGATTCCAGTCCAGTCCCATCCCTGCCCCACTGTATCCCCTTCCAAACCTGTTTACTTATCTATGGAATGGAGCAAACAGTGAGCCCTGTCTATTGGCTTAATGAGATCATAGCTGCCTAGGGCTTAGCCCAGCGCCAGCACACAGTAGGAACTTAATGATTGCTCATTGCCCTCCACCCCCAAGTCCCAACACATTTACTCACTGGGTGACCCTGAGAAAATTACTGCCCTACCAGGGTCCTTCCAAAGGTGACCTCTGTGGCTCTGGCCCCAGCAGGAGATCAGGCACCAGCCCCAGGCTGAGGTGGAACCTGAGCTCTGGCCGTGCCCGGTGGAGGGGGTGCTCCTCCAGGAAACCCTGGAGGGCCAGCAGGGCAGGCAAACAGCAGCAGGTGTGAAGTGGAGGTGGGCCATAAATCCAGACTCGGCCCATGGTGCTACGGTGCTGTGGGGAGGCAGCGGGGCGATGGGCTGAGGGGGAGCGCCGAGGCCCCGCCAGCCACCCAGCCCCTCCTGTCACGGCCTTTCACCGCTTCATGGGCTCGCAGATGCCGTTTCATCCCCCAGTGTGTTTTGGGGTTCCCGCCTCCTTGTGCTTGTTCATGCTCTTTCCTCCCCTGCAAAGTCCTTCCCTGTACCTTCTCCATCTCCACCAGCCCATTTCCCTTCTCTGCCACGGCCCAGCCAGAGCCACGAGGAGGCCTGCTCCATACATCCCTGGCACTAAGGAGGATCCAGTTCTCAGAAAAGGTGTCTGGGCCTTGGTGGCCTCCCTCAGGGATGGGTCTGTCCACGAGAGGAGAAGATCCCTGGGCTGGGAGCCGGGACGACATGGCTGCAATCACAGTCTCACTGGTCCTCAGTCTATGCTTCTGTGCGGTGATAAGATGGGACGCGGTGACGTGTGCCGGCTGGTCCCGCTCTGAATCCTGAGGGCTGCAAGGGGGCTTCAGGGCTGGAGGGAGAGAATCCTGGCGGGCTGCCTGGGTGAGAGGCTTCCTGGAAGCCTTGGTCTCCCTCTTCTTTGTGTCCCGCCTCGATCTCCCAGCCTATTTCAGTCCCCAGCCCTGCCGCCTTCCTCTTCTTATTGTGTCTCCTACCATCTTAAACGTCTTAAACGCCTCTGATTATTCGCTGCTGAGTGCAGTGAAATCTGGGGCCTTTCAGGATGCAACAGGCACCACGCCCATCATCCCCAGCTGGTCGTCTCCCTCTGCTACCATTTGGGGGGCCCAAGGCCCAACCTTGAGACGTGTCTTCCCCAGAGCCCACCTGGTCCCCAATCACTGCAGAATCTGTCTGTCCCTCTGACTCGTCTCAAGGGACACAGGGAACAGTCTGTTCCTGTCTCTGGAGTCTCACATTCTGGGAGAGGGAAAGGGAGAGGGGTAGGAGGGTCCGGGGTCCTGGCCTGAATCATAATTCGTCTCCAAGAGAGATGAAAGGTGAGAGAGAGGCTGACGCCCCGGGAGACGGTGGGCTCAGTCAAGGGGAGGGGGCCTCCCCTAAGAAGGGCTTCAGAGGAGGGGAAGAGGGCCTGGCACTCTTTCCAGGCCATTGACCCCACCAACAGAGAGCCTTTTCCTCTACCCTCCGCTGAGCAAATAGTTGTTAAAGGGACGGAACCGTCATAAAATCCACGCCCGTTCCTCTCCCCGCTCTGTGCCCATCTGTCTTTACCTTCACTGGGGCAGCCCATGACCACCCAGGCACCCAGGGCTGAGCCATTAGCCTTCAGTCCAGACAGCTGGCCCTGGGCTGTGGCTTCCCCGACATCAGCCTGGCGGGGAGGGGAGTCGGGAGGGGAGGGGAGGCAGAGCAGGGGTCTGAGTGGAGCAGTCACGGGGGAGGTGAGCCGTAGACAGAGCCCCCAGCCCCTCGGAGTGCCCTCCCCCTTCTCATAGCTTTGAAACCTCCAGGGGGACAGCCGTTCTGGGAAGGCAGAGGGAAAGGGCTCATATGGGGGTGGGCTGAGGTGAGCATGGCCTGGCACCGCCCTGCCTGGGGCTGTGGGATGTGACTGGGCCAGGGGAGGGGGGCTTACGGAGCAAAGTGCCACGGTGTGGGGACTCCTGAGGGTGGAGGATCCTTGGAGGCCCCAGGGCTTGGTGGACGATCTGGACCCGGTCAAGGTGGACCTGCCCCAGCCCAGACTCTCCTCTGCTGCCCAGGGGCCGCTGAGACAACGGGGCCCTCACTCCGACCCGGCTTCTGTCTCTCAGATTCTTCCTCTCCCGTGAGAGTTTTACTCAGAAGCCAGCATGATCAGCTTGAAATTGAACCTGACCTTCATCTTGTCCTGCTCAAGTCCCTCCCAGAGCTCCCACTGTCCTCAGGATCAAGCCCAGCTCCTCAGGGCCCTGGGTCCCTCCATCCTTGCGCCCTGCTGTCTGGCCACACCAACCTCCTTGCTGTTGGACCATCCAGCAGTCACACATTCTTTCTTTCCTCTGAGCCTTTGCCCATGCAGTTCCCCCTGCCTGCACATCCTTTCCTGTTTGCCTTGATAACCTCTGCTTGTCCTCTAGGACTGAAAACTCAGTCATCTCCTCCTCCAGGGAGCCTTCTCTGACCCCACTTCTGTCCTGCACCTGGGTAGGCTGGGGCCCACTCTTCCTTCCTTTCTCAGAGCCCTCGCCCCTGCACTCAAGTGTGGGTCTGTATGTCATTCCCCCATGACACCTAGACTCCTCTTCTTATCTCAGTCCTCAGCACAGAACCTGACCCAAAAGGACTCTGTGGAAAAAACAAATACGCTGTGGAATGACTTTAAGTAGAATGTTCCCAAAAGCAGTTTCATTGAGAACACTTACCCTGGCTCTGGTGGAGGGGATGAATTTAAGGGACCCAACTGGAGACGAGGGGAGAGGAGAGGCTGCTGCGTGTTCAGGGGAGATGTGTCTCTGTTTGAGCTGGACAGTGGCTTGGGACTGGAGATCAGGGGACAGTTGTGAGAGATGCATGGGAGGTGACTCACCCATTGGATGGGGAAGGTGAGAAGAGGGAGGCGGCTAGGACAGTTTGTGGACAAGCTGCAGGGGACCCAGTGGGTGGTTGTGCTACTTCAGGGGAAGCAGTGGAGAGAATAAGTTTCTATCAGGACCGGGGGCCTCTGGCAACTTCAGGGACACCCAGGGCAGGCCTCCAGGATGCCTTTGGGGATCTGGGCTCTGGAGCTTTAGAGAGTGGAGGCTGGAAAGTCATGAGGCCATGAGCACAGAGTTTTGTGCAGAAGAGAAGAAAGTCTGAGGGCAATTCTTTCCTCAGGGTCCTGGGGGTGGGGCTGGGGAGGAGGAGGGGAGAGACCAAGGCAGCCCATGGTCTAGGGGTTGGAAGAGGGGAGTCAGGGGTCAGTGAGATGAAGCCACAGTGCTTACTGACCAGCAACGCAGCGACCAGCGCCACCTTGTGGCTGCCCAATAACCAGATTGTCTGAGGCCAAGTGGCTGGGTGGGGTCCATTAGAAGGGGTTTGGCTGAGGGTCACCAAGGCCAGCCCGCTGCCTCCACGAAGCCCCAGACTTTATCAGTTAGTCAGCAGGAAACGCGGGTGCCGTTGCCTCCTGCAACCCTAGATCCCTATTCCTTCCTGGGGTGATTGTCACAGTTGGACAGCTCAGAACTGGAGCCTAGCCCTCCAGGAAGCTAAAGGTCCAGGTGTGAGGGATGGAAGGTGGAGACACCATTGGCTATTGTAGTTTCTGAACCAAGGGGCCAGGAGTGAACAGGTTGCGTGACCCTGACTGAGGCATTCAACCTCTTTGGTCCTTGATTTCACTAGCCGCTGTCACCTCCTGATCTGGAGACTTGCAGGCCACCCCCTCTCTTTTCCTCACCTGACCTTTGCTGGGCTCCCCTGAGTGACCCCACATGCGCACACCAGAGTCCCAGCCCCCTAAGCGTCTCTTCTCTCCAGGCCAGGCAGTTCCTACAAACACAATTAGATGGAGGCAGCATGAGGGATGAAGAAGCCAGGACGATTAATCATCAGAGAGTGACATTTGGTGAAAAATCAGATGCTTAATTAAGCAGGAAGAGCCAGAGGCCAGGGGGGGAAGGGTGAGTTGTGTGGTGAGGGCAGAGAAACTCATTCTTCCTACCGCAGCCTCCCCTGTCTCAGTTCCCACCTGCCTCCCCGGTCCCATCACGCCGATGCCCTTTGCCTCCTCAGCATCCACTCTTACCAGTCCCTGTTGGAGGCTCAACCCCCTCAGGTCTTTAGGAAGACTCAAGTGTACTGGTTACAAGTATGGGCTCTGATGCCAAATGTCTGGGTTCAAATCCTGGCCCTACCACTTGTTAGCTGTGGGACCTTGGACAGGTTACTTAACCTCTCAGCACCCTAGTGTCTCCACCTGAAAAATGGAAATGATGATAATATTTAATCCATAGGGTCACTGGGAATTCTGAGTTCATCTGTGTAAGTTGCTTGGACTGTGTGTGGTACACAGAAATGCCCAATAAACTTCTAGAGTCCCCTTCCTGTGCTTTCACCACCAAAAGTTGCTCCAGAATGATTTTCTGAGGATGCTGATGTTTAGGATTCTACTCTCTTCACCCTAGTTCTCCCTGGGAGGCTCAGAGAGGTTAGGTCACTTGCCCAAGGTCAAGGAGTAGCTGCGGCAGGATTTAATCCAGACAGCCTAGCCGTGAGCCCTGGCTTTACTTGCTCTGGGGGATTTGTGCTGGACCCCGAAGGTGCCTTTCCCATATCTACCAGCAGGAGGCACCAGAGGCCAGATGGTAGCTGTCTGCTCCTCTACATGGGGAGGGCAGAGTCAGGTCCAAGACTCTTTTATTTATTTTTGCCCTCCTCATATCCACCCTACAGCAGGACAACTTGTCCAGATCCTCACAGATGTGCAGGGCTCCAGCCCACTGTGTGTCCCCGGGCTGGGGCCTGTGCTTCTTTGATCCAGGGACTGAGAGGTAGAATCATATCCCCTTTTCAGAGAGGCTGTGATCTCCCGGAAGCGTCTGGGCTGCAATGGACTGGGCCCCTCGGACCTGCCTGGGAAGCCCTTGGCCAGGCTGGTGGCTCCACTGGCTCCTGACACCCAAGGTAAGGGTTGGGAACTGGGCAGGGGCAGGGAGGGACTGTGGCCCCTGCTCCCTAGACCACATCTGTCTTCTATCCCTGTCTCCATCTCTCTGTCTCCTTCTTTCTCTTGCTCTGTGTCTCTAGCAAACCCGCCATCTAATTCTCTCACTATTGTCCTACTAACCTCTCTGAGCCTCAATTTCCTGATCTGTAAAATGGGAACAACAGAACCTACCTTGAGGGGGTGTTGCTTGTGCTGGTTGTTGATGGGCTGTAGTTGTGCTGGTTGTTAGATGGGCTGTAGTTGTCATGCTCTCTCTGTCACTGTCTGTTTTTCTTTCTCTTCCTCTCCATGCCCCCTGTCCGCCATGTCTCTCTGCCTCGTGTCTCAGTCTCTCTAGGTCTCTGTCCTCTGTCTCGATGTGGAAAGTGCACAAGACTGGGAGTCAGGAGACCTGACTTGCTGTGTGATCTTGGGCAAGTCACTTCCCCTTTCTGGACCTCAGTTTCCCAATCTGTAAAATAGGGGTGCTCAGCCTTACCTGCCTCCCTCCATCCCAGGGTTGCTGGGAGGATCACAACAAAGTTGTCAAGTGAGGGGGTTTCCTTCCATGTAGGGGTCGTTGCTGTGGTCATTTTTGTCACTGCCTCAGGACCCATCTCTCTGTCTCTCCGGGTCTCTGGGTCTCTCTGTGTCTCTGTCCCGGCCTCTCTCTGTCTGTGTCTTTGTCTCCCTCCCTGGGTCCTGGCTCAGTATCTCTGAGCCTCACTGGCCCCGCAGGACCACCTCATTGCCCTCTCCCCCTCAGTGCTGGTCATACCGCTGGTGGACAAGGAGGCCGGGGCTGTGGCAGCCGTCATCCTGGTAAGAGCAGTTGTGGGTGGAATGGGGGAGAGGAGAGTAAGGGAGGGAGCGCTGGATGGGGCCCTGCTGGGGTGTGTGTGTGTGTGTGTGTGTGTGTGTGTATGTGTGTGTTGAGAGCAGCAAGCTGGGCTGGCTTTGGGGGAAGCGGGGGTCTGGGAGGAGCCCGCTGCCCCACCTCGAATGGGCAGGATGAAGCTGCCAGCCCAGTCAGCAACTTGCAGAGGGATGTACAAGCCCCATCTGGACTCTCACTCGCTCGGAGCTCTTGGCGCAGCCCTGACCGTGCTTCCTCTTTGGCACCCTCCAGGATGGGTTGGAGGCGGTGTCCCAACAGGGCATGAATGCAGCGAGGTGGGAAAGGACCGAGAGACACTGAGAATACGACACCGACAGAGACAGTGCGGGAAAGCCAATCAGTGACTGGGGTGGCTGGAGCCAGGGGGCCCATGGGGCAGGGCTGCCTGGGAAGGCATCCCCCCCCAGCCAGGCCCACGGCCGAGGCTGGGACAGACGCCAGGCAACAAGGCGGGCTTCCGGGGGCGGGGGACGGAGGGGCGGAGGCCTCCGCTGGAAGCGGGGAACACCACTGCGGGGAGCTGGGCGGGCAGCTCGGGCCAGGGCTCCCCCCTGCTCTCTGCTGCCCCCTCGCGGAGCTCCCCGCTTTCGGCTGCCCCTGTGGGGTTGGCGGAGCTTTGCGGGGTCCGGGTTCTGCGGTTCTCCCGTGTGGAAGTGGGCGCTCAAAATCTTTGTCCAGTCCTAAGAACCGAAGGGCTAGCGGCCCCACATCGCCGTTATTGGGGATACACTTCCGGGGAGGCGGCCGCCACCTCAGTAAGGGGCGCGGACCGATGCATGAGCCGGTGTCGGCGCGCCCGCCCGGGGGACTCCTCCCGAGCTCATTAAAACGGAATTAAAGGTTTCCGAGGCGCCTGACCTTTCCCGAGCTGCTGGCGGGGGAGGGCGGTGGGCGTGCGGGCTGGCCGCGGGGAGAGGAGAGGAAGGAAGGGATACTTGGCTTGGTCTCCTCGGCGCCCCATCTGTCTGACTCAGGGGGATGCAGCCCCCTTGGTTTCTCCCGCAAGCTGCTCCCCCACCCCCAGCTTCTGTTCCGCGCAGGGAACCGATCTGCTGTTGGCACCCGAGTTCTCAGCGCCTCTTTCTTCCCCACTTTGGTCCCAATCTGTACCAGAGCTGGTCGCTTGGAGGAGGACCGGGGCTAGGGGCCCTGTGCAGAGGTGGGGTGTGGGAGGCAGTGGCTTGGTGGCCCACCTCTGTTGAGGGAAAGGGGTCTGGGGGTGCCAGGTTCCTAGAAGGACTTCCTGTGTTGGGGCTGTGAGGGCTGGGTCAGTAAGGAAGCAGCTCCCACAATGGGAAGATGCTTGGAAGGTTGTCTTGTGGGCAGGAGGATGGTGGTTGTGCACTCTGTTCACTGTGGCTCAGGTCTGGCCAGGAGTCCAGGCTTCAGCCTTCTCCTGGGGGTAGGAAAGGTAGGGGTGTGTGTGTGTGTGTGTGTGTGTGTGTGTGTGTGTGTGTGGGCGCGCGCGCGCGCTGGGAAGAAGGATGGATCAGACAATTAAATGTACCCCACCCTAGCAAAACTCTGCTCTGGGCCCTGCCCCAGGACAGGTGCTGGGGCAGAGAGAGGAGTCGGACCCATTTCTGCCTTCTAGAAGCTCAGTCTGGGGGGGTACAGGGTCACCCTCAGCCCACCACTCGCCAAATGAAATAATGCTGCCAGCAGAAGCTCTGGTGACAGAGGCTGCCGCGCCAAGGGGTGCCTCACAGTGCAGACAGCATTTGAGTGGGACTTTGGGACAAGGGTAGGGGTGAACAGGCAGAGAGGGGAAAGGATATTCTAGGCAGAGGGCTCAGCGTGAGCAGAGGCAGGGTGATGGAGGGCTGGGGGAAGAGTGTGATCCCGGCAGGCTGAGGAGTGGGGTGCCGCTGCTGAGTGAGGTGCTACGTGTGGCTTTGGTTGCCAGGAGACGTCCCCAGCTGCTGTCCCCTCACCTCCTCAGGTGCCCTGGGCAGTGAAGAGTCTTGAAAGGTATTGAGGTTACTTGCGATCTTCCTCTCCTCCAAGCCTGAGTCTCCTACTCAAGTGAAATATTCTTCTGTGGGACACCCCCTCCCCAGTGCTTGCACATCTGATAGATCCCATCCTGCTGCTCCACCCCCTATCCTCTGAGAGGCAGCTCCGGACCTCCTAGCTGCTGCCAGGTCCTGAGGATCGAGGTTCTAGAGGGGCAAGGGCATGCCGCAGGGCAGATCTCATGGGAGGGTTGACTCACCAGCTCCTTCCTCAACAAGCCCCATTCCCCTCTCTGAGTCTCTGCTCTTGTATTCAGCATCCCTCCATCCATCCACTCACCCATCCATCCACTGAAGGCATATTTCTTGAGCACTGCCAGGCACAGTGCGCTGGTGCTTCGAACACAGCAGCGGTGACCAAGACAGCAGACAGGCCCTGCTTTCATAGACCATACAGCCTGGAGGGGTGGGGGCGCTGGACATTAAACAAGTGAGCAAAATAAATAGAGAATTACAAATGATGGCCAGGGCTAGCAAGGAAACCAGGGAGACCTGCAAGGAATATTGGGTCCTGATACAGATGGGGTCCGCAGAGGGCTCTCTGAGGAATATGCCATCCCGCGCAGGGCTGCCTGGCTGAGCTCCGGGCCTCTGCAGCGCGCAGCTCCAGGTGCCTTGATTGCAGATTCTTTGTGTGGAAAGAGTCTTTGGTTCGGTTCTTCGATTCTGGGATAATAGGTCCCTTTGAGGAGCGGGCAACCCTTGGTCTCTGGCATTCGATGCGTGGTTCGTGCTCGGTCTTCCCCTGAGCTGGCCAGCACACCAGAGCCTTACATGGCGGTGGGGTGTCCGTTAGCCATGTTGAACCCCGTAAGGGTGAGGGGGGTGGCGGCTGTGCTGGGCTTTCAGCCTTCTCTGCAGTCCCAGTGCCCACTCTTGAGTGTTCCCACTGGGTCCCAGCCCCACCCCTGGTTAGCAAGAGTAGGTGCAAGTGTGTGTTCGGGTGATGAGAAAGGAGCCGTGTGTGTGTGTGTGTGTGTGTGTGTGTGTGTGTGTGTGTGTGTGTTGGGGGTGGGACGCTAAGGGTCTCCCTGAAAGCGTAGTGTGTTTGTGCACATGCTGGGTAAGGATGGGCTGCGGCAGCCCAGGAGTGTGTGCAGCGAGGGGCAGGTCCAGTGGGAGGAGGAGGACTCCATGATTCCTTCCTTCCCTGCAGCCCTCTGAGGCTCTCATTCAGTCTCCCAGCTCTGTACTGGGACCAGGCTATTTTGCCAGCCTAGGAACCCCACAGCCCTAGAGGGGTCCCAACCTTCTCTTTTCTGAGAGATGAGTCCAGTTGGAAGGAACAAGAAGGATGTCCTCCCCCATCTACTACCAGTTAAATGCCCACGTTTCCGTAAACCATATGCAAATGAACCATGCCCCCAGCCCCTTTCAACAACCTGTCTTACGGGAGTCATAGATGGAGCCTCATCCAGACCATAACCTTCAAACCTCACTTGGCGGCCCAGGCCTCTTCCAGGTCTTCCTGCCTCCAGTCAGCCCAAGTCCCCCTACCTTGTAGACCGTGGTCCGCAGATGCTGAAGTCTGCCATGGATCCCCAGTAAATCAAGCTAAAGTCCAATTCCTTAGCCTTGCACCTGCCCTGTGGTACCATGGACTGCACCACTGCCCCGGTCCTCATCTTCCCATACCACCTACTACCCAGCACTACCAGGACAGCCTCCTGCCTGCAGTGTCCCCTCCAGGCTCTGCTTGTCTTCCTCAGGCTTCAGTGCCAGTTCTGGAAGCCCCCCCCCCCCCCAGGTGCCCTCCCGCTCTGAGCTCCTACAGCCTTTAAGTTCCCACCCACTTAGTCTGCCCTCTCCTTCGTCCTCAGGTATGAAGTTCTGCACCCCCTCCATTACATCCCCCGCTCCATCCCACCCCAGCCAGACTGTGAGCTTCCTGAGCACCTGCTGGTCTCCTCCTCTCCATCTGCTCCTGGCAGGGGTCCTAGAGCAGAGGCGGACAGGGGCTGCTGAGTGGGGAGGGAGGATAAAGGAGGGGACCCCAGTGCAAGCACTGTGGGGAGCCCCACAGGTGGTGAGCAGCTCTGAGTAGGTGCCTGGAAGCTGGTGACGCAGCTGGGGAGCCTTGCTGGCAGGGCCTGCAGTGCTCCCCCCTTCAGTTTCCTCACCAAGCACCCAAGCTGGGGTGGGAGAAGGGACTTCACGGAGCATGAAAGATGGGCTGAGGGGACTCCGGGTAATAGACACAGGGAAGTTGGAGAGGGACAGGACGGGTAGGCGTGGTGGTGAGTGAGAATGGATCTGGAAAAGGGAAGGTGAAGGCAGAGAAGGGGAAGGAGTGGGTGGTGCTGTCCCAACTCTGCCACTTTCTGCCCTGTGACCTTTGGCAAGTCACTCAAGCTTCCTGAGCCTTGATTCATCTGCTTTACTGATTGGTGAGAATCACAAGCAAGGCAAAGCACCTTACTACTCCATTCAGTCATTCCTTCATCCATCCTCCCAAGTTCTTTAGGCACAGCAGCTCCATCCCCTCTTCCCCTACCCCAGACTTAGGGGCAGCTCAAATCCGAACTCCGAAAGAATGGAGCTGGGAGGCTGAGGCTCATACCACTGATTCCATAATTGGGGCCTGAAGGGCTCCATAGACTGAGAGATGGGGAGGCGTCCAAGGACACCCCCTTTCCCGCACTGTATACCTGGATTGTGCTGTAATGGGACAGTTGATGAAAAGGCAGAGATCAGAAATCCATTTCTTTGGATTAGCCCTTGAAGGCTTCCTGGAGGAGGGGATCTTCCTGGAGCCATCTGCTTGGTCAGAGGATGGGCTTATCATTGAGGCCCACAGATTGGAGTGTGTGTGTGTTGATGGGGACAGGTGTGTGCCTGGCATGCGGAGGGCACTCTGGTAGAGACAAGAGGCTAGGGGAAGTAGGTCACAGCTGGTCCCTTTGTAACTCCCCTCTAGGTGCACTGTGGTCAGCTGAGTAACAGTGAAGAGTGGAGCCTGCAAGCTGTGGAGAAGCATGTGAGTGGGGGTGGGGTTGGGGTAGGATGGGGGTTGCTGAAGACCCTCGTCACAACTGATGGGAAGATAATCTGGCCACGGAGATGGACAGACCTGGGTTCCACTCCACCACCTTTGGGCTGTGTGACCTTGAGCAAGTCACATAACCTCTCTGAGCCTCAGTTTCACATCTGAGAATTAGGATAAGGATAGCACTGTCCTACTGAGGGTGCTGGTGAAATAAGGCGAGTCAAATACTTTGCTAATACTCAGGGGCTATCTACATAATGATATTGAGGCTCTTCCTTGAGATTTTATGATTTTGTGACTTTAACAAGAATTTATGACTCCCCGTGGGTGCTAGAGAAGTCTGACTCTGTTCTGCCTTGGAAGAGTCTGGGGGCTAGGAGTGGAGACAAACGCTGTATTTATCTGATCATGGACCCAGGGGCCCTTCGGCGGCAGCGGGAGTCCACAGGTGGGTGGAGCGCTGAGGGATGAGTTGTTTGAGACGCGGGTGGGGGTCAGGGTGGGAGCGATGGGCACCGCAGGCAGAGGCAAGAGCTCGAGCAAAGGCTAGGCGCCCCGAGGTGGCGAGCACGGTAGAGGTGGCGTGTGTGGCTTGCTGACCGCTCCGCTCGCCCCAGACCCTGGTGGCCCTGAAGAGGGTGCAGGCCCTGCAGCAGCGCTGGCCCAGCGCGGCCCCGAAAGCGGTCCAGAATATTCCGGAGGGGGCGGCGGGAGACCAGAAGGGTGGGGTTCCGTACACAGACCAAGACCGAAAGATCCTGCAGCTTTGCGGTGAGGACCCGGCTGGGGCAGGTCCTGGGGGCGGGGCGGGGTCGAATCTGGAAGGGAGGGGCCATTGGGGTGGCGGGGCCTGAGGGCGGGCGGGTGGAATTGGAGGCCGCGCATCCTTGGGGGAATCCATGGGCCCTCTCTCTGACCCGAGCCCCGCCATTGCAGGGGAACTTTACGACCTGGATGCCTCTTCCCTGCAGCTCAAAGTCCTCCAATACGTGAGTCCCTGTGCCCCTCCTACTGTGTTCCTCCCGGGACCGAGGTCCCTGTGAGCCCTTCACCTCATTTCAGATTCCGATGTCCTGCCCCTCATCTCTTCTCCACCTACTTGAGGGGCCGCAAAAAGGCTAGAGGGTGGGGAGTGAGGGTGCTTCCAGATGCGCGGTCAGCCCCTCGCTGTGTACCTCTTTTTCAGCTGCAGCAGGAGACCCAGGCATCTCGCTGCTGCCTCCTGCTGGTATCTGAGGACAATCTCCAGCTTTCCTGTAAGGTGAGGACCCAGGTCCACTGTGGAGCAGGGCGAGGGACCTGGATCTCTGAGAGGAAAAACCTTGCCCATCCTTTAACCCGTCCACGTCACTCTGCCCATCAGGTCATTGGAGATAAAGTGCTGGAGGAAGAGATCAGCTTTCCGGTGAGTCCTGCATCCATCCCCTGTGTTGGAGACTGAAGAAGCAGTTAAAGCCATCTAGGCATCCCTGGGATCTGCCCAGAGAGACTGGGATCTGCTAGAATCTCTTGGAATCTGATGGAATTATCTTGGGATCTACTTAGAGATGTTACAAAATCACAACCTCTCATGATCAGGATCCGTTTGGAGAAATCTCTCACAATCTACAGAAAACATTACTTGGGACCAGGTCACTTCTGTTGGAGTATTTCCGGATTTGGCTCTCTTAGAATCTGTTAAGATCAGTGAGAATCCTTGGATTCTGCTTTTTCTCTCCTAGTTAGGGAAGACCCTCAAGTCCTCCATAGGGGATTCTGGTCAAGAGCCTACTCCCCTACCCTCACCCCACCCTCACTCCTCAGTGTTGACTTCATCCACGATTTGCACTGACTGAAGAGGTAGTTGGAACTTCCAGACTTGGGGGGCGGGGAGAGGTCTGACTTCGCCTGATCTTGGGAAGAGCTGGGCCCTGACTGGCTCTCCTCACTCCCCCAGTTGACAATGGGACGACTGGGCCAGGTGGTGGAAGACAAGAAGTCTATCCAGCTGAAAGATCTCACCTCTGTAAGCCATGGCCTGGCTGGACCAGGATGGGGGACAAAGGGAGAGCCCACCGCCCAGTCCCCAAGGCCAGAGTCTCTGGGCCAGGGCAGCCTAGGAATGGGGGAGACAAGACCTCACCCCGTGTCATAGCACTTCCCACCCTGCGGGAGCCCTTCAGCCCCTCCTGTTGCGGAGTGTGGTGGGGGGTGGGGGAAGGGAGCATAGTCCCTCCCTCCTTCCCGGCCTTGGCTCACCTCCCTCTTGCTTCCCCTTTGCAGGAGGATGTGCAACAGCTGCAAAGCATGTTGGGCTGTGAGATGCAGGCCATGCTCTGTGTCCCTGTCATCAGCCGGGCCACTGACCAGGTGGTGGCCTTGGCCTGCGCCTTCAACAAGCTCGGAGGAGACTTGTGAGTCCGGGTGGAGGGAGGTTGGTCAGGAGGTGGAGCTGAGAGGCTGGGCAGGGCTCGACTAGGGTAACAGTGCTGGAAGGTACTGGGCAAGGGGTACTGTTTAAGCAGTGGTGGGTTGAGTGGTTTGTCTGTGCAAGAGACGGTGAGGTTATGTGAGTGATGGGCCCTTGCCGCTGCTCCATTTGGGCTTTGTAACATCATGCTGAGGTCCAGTCGAGTTCCCCTTCTGTGTGTCCACTTCCTGCAGCCTGGCTTTTTTGATACTGGCCTTTCCCCCACTTGCCATCCTTTGTTTCGGCATTTCAGCTGGGAACTGCCTGATGGAAGAGCGATGAGCTCTAGGATGGGTGAACTCTCTGGGACCCGCAGAGCGTTACCGACACAGTGGACAGTGGCTCAAGGGAATAGGCATGGGGGCTGGGCTTAGCTGAAGGCCTTTAGAGGCATGGATAGGGCAGCTGGAGGAATCTTGTGAAACACGGGTAGGCAGGACACAGAGTCAGGTAAATAGGCTTAGTCCATATCTCAAGAACTGAGGTCAGGTTCGGGGCCTAGAAGTGGTATCCTAGATTTCATGGCCT
This sequence comes from Hippopotamus amphibius kiboko, assembly GCF_030028045.1. NCBI lineage: Eukaryota > Metazoa > Chordata > Mammalia > Artiodactyla > Hippopotamidae > Hippopotamus > Hippopotamus amphibius. The sequence continues at coordinate 42,519,137 of NC_080194.1, read as the reverse complement.
ACACCAACTCATTAACTGCTAATAGCTGCCTGAAGCGTTGTATTAGTTTAGTGAGAAACAGTGCTGTGATTGATCTGCCACATCTGTCCTGGGTGCAGGTTTAGGAGGTGAATGTTGCCACTCGTGGTCCAACAGGCCTAGCAGTAGGGAGTAGCAGGCAGGTGAGGGGTTGTGTTCTGATTGGAGGATGCAGAAAGATGCTGACAAGATGCTTGGCCCCTGGGGCCCAAGCAAGCAGGCTGGGTTTGAGGGCTCGGAGCTCCGGCAAGAAGTGGAGACAGGAGGTGTTGGGACTAGGGAGGTGTCAGAAGCCCAGGGATGGGGTCTGTAGGAGTGGGGCAGAGATCTGGGAGTCAGAGGTCTGAGTAGCAGGACCTGCCAGCATGGAGCTCTATTGGCAGTTGGATGGGCCTGGGGAAATGAAGACAGGGACAAGGCAGAACCCACTGAGGCAGGGAAGATGTGGGATGGGTGTCATTTGGAACAGGTGGGATCCTAGTGGTGGGAGCATTTGTGCCATTCAATAAACACACATTGAGTACCTACTGTGTCTGGCCCTGTGATGGCCAGATGGCCTTGGGAAGGCCTTTGCGGAGGGGAGTACGGGTGGAGGGTCCAGCAGGAGTTGTGACCTCTGGCTGCCTGGGTTCTGAGATGGCCCTGCACCTGGAGGAGTAGGTGGTATCAGAAGGGAAACGAGATGGGGACTTGGTGACAGCCCTGGGGCCCAGGGCAGGGGCAAGGTCATCTCTGGGTTCCACATATTTCAGGGAGTGAGTGCTGAACAACTGCCTGAGCCAGGGTGGCGCTCAGCTCAGAGCAGGCACTGCTGAGAAGCTGCCTGGAACCCAGAGAACAGGGACTCTGGGACCCCTTTAGCTGGGAGTACGATGGAGCTGGTGGCAGGGGCAGGGGTACAGTTGAGACATTTAGCAAATACTTTCCAAATATCTCCTCTGTACCAGGCTCTGCATTGGACAGGGGGCGATACAGTCATGGTCCCTGCCTTTAAGGCCTGATGTTTATTTTTAGGGCATAGAGGGAGGAAGGGTGGGAAAGGTATTCTAGGCAGAGTGAACAGTGTGGGAAAAAGCATGAAGGTGTGAAAGAGCCTGAGGTTTTCTCAGAATGATGAGAATCTTACCGTGGCTGAAGCTGAGAGACGCCCATGGGAGAGGGGAGAGGTGGGTGGGACCAGATGGAGGGGCCTCAAGTGCTGTGGGAAGGAAGGTGGGCAGATGGACACAGGGTGGTGGGGATTAGGGTCTAGACCCGAATCACTGGGTGGCAAGCACTAGTGGGGATACCCTGGCAGAGAGGAGCCCTGAAGGCCGCCCCCAGATGGGGAGGGGCCTAGACAGGGAAATCCGAGGGCTGAGAAATGGTCAAAGTCTCTGAGGAATGCTCTGTCTCCCCATGAGCTCCATCTGGAGAGGCTCACCCACGTCCCCAGCCCAGGTCCCACCCCAGCCCGGTCCATCCAGTCCCACAGAGCTCCCAGGTGACAAGTCATTTGGTGGCTGGATTGAAAGACCACCTCAGGATTTGGGGCTGATCTTGTCAGGTGCAAGCCAGCTCTATGAATCTGATGGTCACTGCCCTGCCCACAAACACCACCGGACTCATGGAGGCACCAACCCAGGGCCCACAAAGTCCAGGGAGAGTAGGACAGTGACAGGAGATGGATAGGACAGGGCCGTGCCGCTGCCCCTCCCTGAGGCTGGGGGGGCCCTGGAGAAGAGCGGGAGAACACCCGGTCCTGGCCTGGGCCGGTCTCGCATCTGAGGGAGGAGGCTCAGCTCCAGGCTGGATAAATCTGGCGTCAGAGGAGGGAGATGTGGCTGTGGCTTCGGGAAGCAATAGTCTGAGGAGGAAGACACATTTCGGTCAGAGGAGAATTAGAGCCTCCCTTGGGAGCCTCCAGTTGGAGCGGGGCGCTGGCCCAGGCCGCCTGTGCGGTGAGTAGCCACAGGAGAGGAGCGTGAGGTCTGCTGGTGGCTTTCTGAGTGGGCTTCCTGGAGGAATGGAAGTAAGGTGGAGTGGGGCGAGCCGTCTGTGGTCTGCTTCCTTTCCGGTGACCCCTGCCCCTCCCCCCCCGCCAGATTCACGGACCAGGATGAGCACAAGATCCAGCACTGCTTCCACTACACCAGCACGGTGCTCACCAGCACTCTGGCCTTCCAGAAGGAGCAGAAGCTCAAGTGTGAGTGCCAGGTGAGTGGCCTGCCTCGCGCCTCTCTCGGGGACCAAGTCACCCAGCTCTCGGCCCCAGAGAGTCAGCCACAAGGGAAAAAAAGCCCATGTCTTTTGGGGGCCGGTGGCAGGGAGACTACCGAGTGCCCTGGGGCACCTCTGGCAGCAGGCACGGTATGCGATCGCCCTCTGGTGTTCAAACGGGGCACCGCAGCAGCATCTGGGTGGCTGGAGGAGGAGGTGAATGCACACGAGAAACTCAGGGTTCCTGTGCACCCTCACCAGGGCTGTTCCTCCCACTCCTTCCCTTAGAGCCCAGTGATACAATTAGACTCTCCCAGTCTCCAGCCTGTCCCGCAAGCCCTAGGGGAGGAGTGAGAAGACCCCGGGGCTGATGGAGGCAGGGGGCTGCAGAGGGTGGCCCCCCGCAACCTGATTTCCTGTGCTCTCCATTTTCTCCATTCCAGGCTCTTCTTCAAGTGGCAAAGAACCTCTTCACTCACCTGGGTGAGTGCACTGCTCTCCTCCATGCCTGGCTGTGGGGTGGGGGGTGGGGCGGGGGAGCTGGCGTTTTAAGGAGGGGAGGTGGGGGTGCTTGGCCTCAGCACTCCAGCTTGGTCTCACCCCTGTCCCCATGCTTCTTCCTCCCACAGATGATGTCTCTGTCCTGCTCCAGGAGATCATCACAGAGGCCAGAAACCTCAGCAATGCTGAGATGTGAGTGAATCCACCTCCGAGTGGGCCTCAGTTGTCACCTTTCCTTTCCTCCCCTCTCTTTTTTCCCTCCATGGTCTTCTTGTGGGACCCTGTCATGTTCTGTGTGATTCTTTATTTCATGCCCGCGTTCCCTCACTAGACTGTAACATCCAGTGACAGCAGGGGTGGGGCTTGCTTTGCTGGCCGCGGGTCCTCGGCTCCTACCACAGTGCCCGGCACATAGCAGGTGCTACCGGAAAAAAAAAAAAAGGATCGTCGATCTGGACTAATGTCTGGAGTCAGCCAGCCCTGAGGAGAGCGTCTCACCAAGGGTCACTCCCTCCAGGCCTCAAACTCCAGGCTTTGCCCCAAGTCCTGAGATTTGAGGGGCGGTCAGAGTGGGGTGTCAGGGCCCTGTGGACCAAGGCCATCTCTCCACAGTTGCTCTGTGTTCCTGCTGGATCAGAATGAGCTGGTGGCCAAGGTGTTCGATGGGGGCGTGGTGGATGATGAGGTGAGGCAGGGCGGCGTGGAGGGAGGGTGTGGCCGTGGTCCTCAGGGGGCGCTGGGGAGCAGATCCGCTGGTTGATGGGCTGCTCTGTGACGGCCACTAACTTCCTCTCTACTCCATCCCTGGCCCGGCAGAGTTATGAGATCCGCATCCCAGCGGACCAGGGCATCGCGGGCCACGTGGCGACCACGGGCCAGATTTTGAACATCCCCGACGCGTACGCACACCCACTTTTCTACCGCGGTGTGGACGACAGCACCGGATTCCGGACGCGCAACATTCTCTGCTTCCCCATCAAGAACGAGAACCAGGGTGCGGGTCCTAGTGGCTCCGGGAGGAGGGGCGGGGCGGGGCCGGGGCGGGGCCTGAGCAGAATGGGGCGGAGCAGAACGGAAGGTCCGCAAGCCTTCTCCACCGCCCTAGCGTCCCAAAGCGGAAGCCGAAGGGATGGGGTTTCCCAAGCATGTGACGGCCCTTGAGGACACCTGGGAGGGCAGATTTCTGTCAGACACATCCACTGGCTCATTCCTAGCCCCTCTTTTGTTCCCAGAGGTCATCGGTGTGGCCGAGCTGGTGAACAAGATCAACGGACCATGGTTTAGCAAGTTTGATGAGGACCTGGCGACAGCCTTCTCCATCTACTGCGGCATCAGCATTGCACATGTGAGGAGGACAGGGGCGGGCCCGTGCAGGACCTTCTGTTCTCCTCTCCACATTGGCTCTCCTTGCTCTGTCCAGACGGATCCCGTGCCCCTGCCTGGGGCTCAGAGCCCTGCTGCTGGGTTGCTGTGCAATCTTCAGTACCTATTAATCACCTCTGGCCTCAGTTTCCCATCAGAAAATTGGGGATATTATTTCCTGTCATGTCCAGTCAGCCTCCCAGGACTATGGGAGACCTCAGTTTTATTTCCCCCCTTCTCTGGAAGCAACCTCAACCCAAGCCCCTGGTCAGCTTCTTTTTGGGGTCTGTTGGGTCTCATTGTCCACAGCTGGCAGCTCTGGCCTGGGAATCCAACCCCTAGGTCCCTAATGCTGTCCCCCCTCCTTGCTTCTCTCTCTCTGTTATGGGCCTTGGGCTCCATCACTGAAGCCTGGGGCAGGCTCGGGAGAGTGTGCAAAGTGCCATATCAAGTGCTAAGAAGCCCTGGGGAGGAGGAGCAAGGGGAGGTCTGGATGAAAGTTGGAGGGGGGCTCCCTACTCTGGGCTGGAGCTTGAAGGCTCAGAATGGGCCCAGCATGGGACAGGAAGGGGGCAGGGGCTTCCATCTAATCCCTTTGTCTCATTTCTGGGCATTCTGAGATTTCATGGCCTCCTTGCTTGAGCCCCATCTTTCCCTCTCTCCCCCAGTCCCTCCTATACAAGAAAGTGAATGAGGCCCAGTATCGCAGCCACCTAGCCAACGAGATGATGATGTACCACATGAAGGTGAGCCCTGCACAGAGCTTCTGCCCTCCTTCTCAGGTCCGCAGGGTCCCCAGTAGTCCACCTGCTCCTCCCCTGCCTCCCCAAATCATCAGGCACCCAGGACCAGGCTGGGCTTTCTGATCACCGTCTCTTGAAGATAAGAAGATAGACCCAGAGCAATGCCTGGCCTCCTGTTCTCCTGCTCTCTTCAAAGCAGTTTCTGGTCCAGCCGGAAGGCTGGCAGCAAGTCTCAGCCAGGGAAGAAATTGGTTCAGCCAGGTGTTCCCCATGTCCAGGGATAATTCCCATCCTAGGACTTACTGAAGGCTGGGAAGCCCGCTCAGGGCCCTTCCCACAGCTCCCTTAGGTACAGTGGTCATGCAGTCCTGGGTAGTCCGCTGATATTCTGTCCTGTTCGCAGACCCTGTGTTAGAAAAGCTGTCCCAGACTTTAGTTCAGAGTATGTGGTTATTGTTCATTTGAACGTTTCCTCTCATCTGTGTCCAAACCAAAGGGTCCCAGACTTTGTGGCTAGGGTCAAAGCTGTAGCAGGAAGGATTGAGGTTCGACTCTGGGATGGTCCTCCCCAAAAGAAGGAATCTTTGAGTTATTGTCTGTGACAGACTGCCATGGTATCAAGAAGAGGTGTTCTCTGTCTTTGACGAGGATAGGCTGTTACAAACGAGGGTGGTCACAGGCAAGGAGGCGCAGCAGGGGGGCTGCAGGATGGTGAGGGGAGGGTGGTCTTCTCCTGCCCAGGGACAGCCCACGGAGAGGATGGCCTGACCGGGTGCATGCTGAGGGGGAGGTCCCCGCCACTGTGGGAATTTGGGGTTGGAGACATTGGATGGGGGGGAGGCCGTCTTCTGACACCCTGGCTGGTCCCCTCTAGGTCTCCGATGATGAGTACACCAAACTTCTCCACGATGGGATCCAGCCCGTGGCTGCCATTGACTCCAATTTTGCCTGTTTCACATATACTCCTCGCTCTCTGCCCGAGGACGACACGTCCATGGTGAGCTGGCCTGCCCCACTTGCCTGGAGGTGGAGGATGTACAGCCAGAGATTGAAATTAGATGTGCATAGAAATTTCCTGGCAAGACAGAGTCATTAAAAAAGGCTACAGAGTCTCCTCGGAGATGGAGCAGGCCTGTGGTCTGCCAGCACGGGCCACAGGGCCTGCCCAGGGGCCAGGGGCTGGACTGGAACCAACGATGGCCTCAGGATTGGCACCTCCCTCCCTGTTTTTCTAAGACCTTGTGTGAACTTGGTTCCAACAGTTCTTAGAGCGCGTATTTCTAAGTTCGTGGCTCTGAGAATGCTTGGCTCTACCATGTTATGGTTCTCTAGTTTAGATCTAAAGTTCTAAGGCTCCAGAATTTTGGAGGCTTCAAGAAGGTCCAAGGCTGGGGGTGGGGGTGGGGAGGGGCCCATCTTGAAACTGACCGTCCCTCTGATCCCTCCTTTCTGCTGTCTCCAGGCCATCCTGAGCATGCTTCAGGACATGAATTTCATCAATAACTACAAAATTGACTGCCCGACACTGGCCCGGTGTGTGTCCCCAGCCCTCCCCTCTGCGTGCAGGCAGCCCCATCTCTGCCTCCCTCCATCCTCTACTCTCACATCCCTTGCACCCCGTGCTGTGGGAAGGACTCTCTGAGGATGACTAGGGGAAGCCCAGTCTTGTGAGGGTGGGAGGATCCATGAGTGAAAGGCAAGTCACAGATCCACTGGGACCACGAGGAAAGGAAAGGGATGGGGCAGGGCAGAGCCTGGAGGGCTTCCTGGAGGAGGAGAGCCTGAGGCCCCTGTGCTGCCCTCTCCCCTCCCCCAGGTTCTGTTTGATGGTGAAGAAGGGCTACCGGGATCCCCCCTACCACAACTGGATGCACGCCTTTTCTGTCTCCCACTTCTGCTACCTGCTCTACAAGAACCTGGAGCTCACCAACTACCTCGAGTGAGTGGTTGCACTGCTCCCCATCTGGTAGCTGATGGGGTCCCCTTCCCTGGGACAGGGCAGCACCTGCTGTGTGGCAGGATTTACACACACTGCCTCACGGGACCCTCTTAATAGCCCAGTTAGAAAGGTACAAGGCCTCTTTCCAAGAAGGGGACCCAGGTGTCCTGAGCTCCTGTCAGGTGGTTCCTGGACATCTGAAGTCAAACACTAAACCACTGAGCTATTTCCCTCTCCTGGGCATCTCATCCAGCCAGCCCTCCTTTGGAAGCACGGGGAGGGAGCTGTGGCTGACCTCCTTGTCTTCTGTCTCCTCCCAACCAGGGACATGGAGATCTTTGCCTTGTTTATTTCCTGCATGTGTCACGACCTGGACCACAGAGGCACAAACAACTCCTTCCAGGTGGCCTCGGTGAGACCCTGCTCTTGTCACAGTGGGCACCCTCCCCGGGGTGTCTGAGAGTCTCACCCCTCCAGCCTGAGGAGAGGTGGGAGCTGGCGAGGACAGGAGCCGGTTTAGAGACAGGAGGCGGCTCTCCCTGCTTTGGGAGGCGGGGGAGTGCTGAGGGGCGGGAGGAGCAGGGCAGCTCTGAGCCTGAGATGGCAGCACGTGCCTCTGGATGTGAGGAGTGATGGAGTTTTCTCTGGCTTTTCCAGAAATCTGTGCTGGCTGCGCTCTACAGCTCGGAAGGCTCTGTCATGGAGGTACCGCCATTCTGCCCGATATCCCTGTCCCCATTGTCCTCTTAAGGCCAGTAACTTACAAAGTGAGACTGTGGCCCAGCTCCCCCCGCTCCCAAGGCCTGCTCCCTAGACAGGCTGTGAGAGCTGCAGCCACCCCCAGGGAACGCCTGGCTCTTGTTCCCAGATGGGCTTGGAGGGATGCAGGTGTGCCTGGGGGCACAGGTCAGGCTGCAGGTTCTGCCCGAGCCCAGCTTGGCCAAGGGAGGACTTGTATTTAGCATGTTTCTCTTTGCACATCTGGGGACACCCTGTGAAAGCCCTCTCCCCACCCAGCCTGGCACGGGCTCCACTCCCATCATACTCAGCTTTGCCTTAGCCTGATATGGGTCTGCCTACACCCAGTGGGAGCTCCTGGGGGCGGGGACAAAATCAGAGACATCTCTGAGTTCCCTGCGCCTGGCACAGGGCTTGGCACAGAATGGGAGCCAAACTTGCAAGGTCGCCCTGCCCCACGCTGCCCCCCACAACACCCCTCCAGAGCTGCTCCTGCTTGCACACCCCCAGACACGAGGGGCTCACTTCCTCCCAGGAGGCCTGCTGGCAGCCCTGCTTCTGCCCTCCATGCACTGGGCTAAGCCTGCGCCTTCTCCGAGTGACAGCCCTTCAGCGTCGGGAGACAGGGGCCTCGCCTCGTCACTGCCCTTCCCTGTCAGCACACAGACGCTGGCTGCATGAATTAGTGTCCGGGACCCCGCGGGATCATCTCAGAATCATTCCAGCTTGAGAGGCCCTCAGATCTTAGCTTGTTCTGTCCCTCCGTGTGCCAGCCGAGGAATCCGAGGCTCAGAGATGGCCAGGGACTTGCCCAGGGTCACACAGAGGGTTGAAACAGAGCCCAGAAAGGGAACTGGGCCCCCCGACTCCCAATTTCTGCCTGCTCTGCTCACCTTGGGGGCTGGGGCTGGGCTGGGCCTGCTCCCCTTCTTGGGGTCAAATGAGGAGGGGAGCCCCCCCACCCCAGTTGGGCCCCCATCACTCCTCTCCCCCCAGAGGCACCACTTCGCTCAGGCCATTGCCATCCTCAACACCCACGGTTGCAACATCTTTGACCACTTCTCCCGGAAGGTGATGGGGCCGGGAGTGGGGGTGGGGAGTGGGAGCTGGCCTGAGATGGGAGAAGGAGCAGAGCCAAGGGGTGGAGGTTCCTGAGGTCTGGGGGAGCGGGTGCGGGCATCTGACCAGAGGCCTTGACACCGCCCTCCCACCCCCGGCCCCGGCTCAGGACTATCAGCGCATGCTGGACCTGATGCGGGACATCATCCTGGCCACAGACCTGGCCCACCACCTCCGCATCTTCAAGGATCTCCAAAAGATGGCTGAAGGTGCCTGCCTTTTGCCCAGGCCTCAGGGTTGGGGAGGGACCACCAAGAGAGGGATTTGCCTGGAGAGCATCCCCAGGAGTTCAGACCCAAGCCCTCCAGCATCAACTCACCAGGCAGACCCAGCCCTGCATCCCTGGCTCCCATCCAGAGTGCTAAATTCCCTGGACCACTTTGGGGTGGGCCCTGGGGCCTTGCCCTCAGAGAGAGTGTCAGGATGCTGGGCCCCTCTCCTTGACCCCATCTTCTCCCCGACAGTGGGCTATGACCGAACCAACAAGCAGCACCACAGCCTCCTTCTCTGCCTCCTTATGACCTCCTGTGACCTCTCTGACCAGACCAAGGGCTGGAAGACCACGAGGAAGATTGCAGTAAGTGCCACCCCTCCCTGGGAAAGCACAGGCTTCCTGCCTGGCTCTGTGTGGCTCCTGCAGCCTGGACACCCTCCCCATGCGGAGCTCAGCCTGTGGGGGAGACAGAAACCTAGACCACCTCAGGGCGACAGGTAGGGAGATTCAAAGAGGGGCATGGACCCACTGGGGACTGGGGATGGGGGCGCAGTGTCACACAGCAAATCCGTGGCTGGTGGAAGGTGAGCCAGAACCCAGCTCCTCCTCCCCATCAGCGGCCATCCTCCTGCCAGGCCGGGGATGGTGAGGACGGGTCCTGAGGGCACAGTGCCTCAGTTTGGCCCCTTGGGAATGAGCTGTGGAGGAGCATGGGGGGATACATCCCACTCACAGGAGGTGATGAGAGTGTCGACCTTTCAGGAGCTGATCTACAAAGAGTTCTTCTCCCAAGGAGACTTGGTACGTGGGGAGCGACCTTAGGGGGTCCAGGTTGGGGGAGGGCTCCTAGCCTGGGCCCAGGAAGGGCTGGGTCAGCTTGATCGAGGTGCTTATGGAGGGAGGAGAGGGCCAGGCCTGACGACTTGATGCCTGCAGGAGAAGGCCATGGGCAACAGGCCGATGGAGATGATGGACCGCGAGAAGGCCTACATCCCCGAGCTGCAGATCAGCTTCATGGAGCACATCGCAATGCCCATCTACAAGTGAGTGAGCTCACGGGGCCTGCTGCGGACCCTCCCCAGGCACGGTGGGGTGGGTGGGACGCGGCTGGCCATCACAGCAGACACAGGTGCTAGGCTGGCCTGGCCCTGCTCCAGCGCATCCACTCCCTGCCTCTGGGCACAGCCGTCTCCTGCTTTGCCCCTACATGGGCCCTCCTCTTTATCCTTGGTCCCTTATGGAAAGAAACCATCATGCTCTGCTTGGGCTTCCAGTCCTATGCCTCATACTCTTATGAAGTTCTACCCGTGGTCCAGCCCTAATCTTTCTTGCTGCTCACAGTCTAACTTCTGACCTCTGACCCTTCCCCCGCCCACCGCCAGGCTGCTGCAGGACCTGTTCCCCAAGGCGGCAGAGCTGTACGAACGTGTGGCCTCTAACCGTGAGCACTGGACCAAGGTGTCGCACAAGTTCACCATCCGCGGCCTCCCGAGCAACAACTCGCTGGACTTCCTGGACGAGGCGTACGAGGTGCCTGACCTGGTTGGTGCTGGGGCCCCTGTCAACGGCTGTTGCAGCCTTGATGCTGAGTGAGTCCCTCCTGGGACCGCTCTCCGCCCAGGCCTCCTCCACAACCCTCCGCTGGCCTGGCCACACGCCCTGGAACCAGAGCCACGGGCCCTAGATTCCAGACCAGGACTTCCCACGTGACCCCAGGCAAGGGCTGACCTTCCCGGGCCTCAGCTTTCTCGTCTGTGTAATGGAAGACTTCCAGCCTCACCAAGACTTTGTTATTTGTCCTCTGAGAGCACAGGGGTGACAGCGAGCAGTGGGCCCTGCTCTGTGCCTCTGACCACACCTTGGCAAGTCCCCCCCAGGCCCCCCCTTACTGAGGCAGCCTGGATGGTTTCTCCCGGGCCCCGTTCCTGCCCCACCAGATCTGTGCTCTTCTCCTCTGGGGGCACCCCCCGCCCCCCAGGGTCCTCATGCAAGAAGGTGAGACATCTGGGTGGGCAGAGGGTGGGTCTTAGAGACAGTCAGCCGCTTGGCTGGAGGACTAGAAACGGCCCTGAGGACCGCCACTGTACTTACGGTGGAGACTGGGACCTGGGGAGATGCCGGGGTCCCACGAGGAAGCTGCCGGGGGTGCACTCAGTGCTCTGGGGAGAGGGGGCTCAGGAAGAAAGCAGGAGAAGAACGGCGGGCAGGAAGGATCCCTGGGCTGGGCAGCGGGCCCAGCATGGGTCAGCGATACTTCCTCCTGGCTGTGCGACCCTGGGCAAGTCCCTTCCCCCGTCTGGGCGAAACAGGAGGGTGAGACAATCCGTTCTCTAAGACCCCTCTTAGATCAAAGCCCCCACAGCTCTGTGGAGCCCCAGCAGAGGCCATGGAGCGTCCCTGGCAGCCTCTGGCAGAGAGCCGACACTGAGTCCCTCAGCGGCCCCCTGGGTGTACCCCCTTAGCCCGAGCCCCTCCCCCATTCCTGCAGCCAGAGGGGGACCCGGCCTCAGCCCTGGCAGGGCTTCTCCCCTCTTCAAGGCCATATGCACCCGTGCCCCGGGGCTTGGGAGACCCCATAGGGCCGGGCCTCTGGGGTCCTCCCGGCCAGCAGTTTCTCCTTTCTCTGTTGTGTTCTCTGTGTGTTGTGGGGTGGGGGAGGAGCCACCTGCCTTACCTCTTCTGAGTTGCCTTTAGAGAGATGCGTTTTTCTAGGACTCTGTGCAACTGTTGTATATGGTTCTGTGAGCTGACCGCTTTGTACATGAGAATAAATCTATTTCTTTCTACCAACCCTCCCCCATGGGGCTGTTTGCAGACTTTGTTCATGGGATTGGAGGTGGAGAAACAGCACTGGGGGAGGCAAATGCCTTTTAGGACTCCCAGGCTACAGGAGCTCCCACCCCTGCTGCCTAGCCCCTCTTCTGGGCGAGTTCCAGACCTGTTGGGGTATACCCAGACCAGTCCTGTGCCAGATAGTGGGGACTTTAGGTGTGGATGGCAGATACAGAGGCCTGAGCATGGGGCTGGAAAGGGAGAAATGAGGGGCTGAAGCAATCAAGAAGGCTGCCTGGAGGAGGTGACCTGGTACTCCACCTAGACCCTCTGTCTGCTGGCCTACGTTAGTCATGAGTGCCTATACAGCCAAGGCTTGGGCCTCTGAACCCCCTCCTCGCTGCAGGGATGCCTGTCTGTGTCCCTGTAAATCCAGCCAAAGGGGTACCCTGGAGTCTGACTCTGTATCAGATACAGCCCTGGGTTGCGTCTGTGGGTTGTTTCCCTGCTGTCCTGGCTGTGAGAGTGTTTGCTTCTGCGCAGAGAGCGGCAGGTCCCAGATTGGGGACCATGAGGAGGCTCTGACTGGCACAGTCTCCAGACCCTAGCCCCCACGTGCCTATATCCCTCCCATCTTCTCTCCCTGCCCATCTCTCCCAGATCAGTAAAGGTTGGCATGTTAAAGGACTGGGCACTGGGATCTTCTTTCCTCGGGGAGGGAGAGCCCGGAGGAGATGGACAGAGCCATCCTGCGACCACGCACCATGTGGCCCCAGGGCCCCTGTCTGCTTCTTTTGCACCACAGTCTGTCATTGTCTGGAACCTGCTCCTCTGGGCTGAATGGTCCCAGGGCTCTAGCCTCCCCTTGAGGCCACAGGGTCCAGGCCCTGCCCCTGCCCAACCTCTGCTTTGGGCTCCCCAATCTGTCTGCCCTCTCACAGCACAGGACCCAGGCTGACCAGTGGGCCCCCAAGTGGGGATGAATCAGTTCCTGGCCCAAGGCTGACACAGAAGGACTGTTCTAATGGCGCCCAGCTGACAGCAGCGTCAGTGTGGGTGCTCCTCTGCCTGTGACCCCCCCCAACCCCGAATGCGTGTGTGTGTGTGTGTGTGTGTGTGTGTGTCCTCTTCCACAAGCCTTTGGGCAAAGTGGAAGCACAACCTGGGTACCCACCCCTGGGCCTTACATCCCCTCCCCTGCACCTGCTGTTTCCAGCCCAGCCCTCCCTTGAGGACATTTAATCCTGTTCGAGGCCCATGCTGTGACACATCCCTCCTTGCCACCAAACTGAACAACTCACAAATATTTCCTCGTGCACGTGGGGTCCTATGCTGAGGCCCAGAGCTAAATTCATCCCTGCCTGGAGGGTCTACCAGCCTGGCGGAGGGAGACACAGGCCAAGATACCTGCGCTCCCAAGCAGGGGCCTGAGAAGAACAACTGCAAGGTTTGGAAGATGAGCAGGCATTTTCCTGTGAGCAAAGGGGGATGGGCACTCCTGGGAGAAGGAAAGGCTTGTACAAAGGTGCACGGAGAAGGGGAGTGGAGTGGCTGGAGAGTTGGAGGGGGAGCTAAGGCCAGATCAGGGAGGGCTGTGAATGCCAGGCTGTGGAGTTCGGGTTGATTTTGAGGGCAGTGGGGAGCCACGGAAAGGTTTTCGGTGGGGAATGGCTCAGACATGCATTTTGTTTATTATTTATTTATTTACTTACTTATTACCGGGACACAGCATGATTTATTTTCAACTAATAAACCTATAAACAAAACTAAGAGTAAGAAGATAAAAGATAATGTAGCAAAAGGGTATTTCTCTCCGACATGCTTGGCCGTGATTCTCTAAAATGTATGGTCAACAGAGAGAAGATTGAAGAAAAGCGAGACATGCATTTTAGAAGCTGCTGCAGGAGGGCAGAGCAAGGACTAGGCGGAGAGGTTGGGTGGGGACCATTGCAGGACGGATGCTCAGTGCCCCAGGCGGGCGAGGGAGGAGGAATTCAAGAAGCGTTGGACTGACAGAACTTGTGACCAATTGGATGCGGGCGGGGGGCGGAGGGCGGACTGGCAAGTGCCCTGGAAAATAAATCGGCTGATGAACCGCCCTGGGCAGTTGCTCCGCGCCACCCTTAGTGGCAACCAGGTGTTGGGTGGAGCCTCTGGCTGGAGATGAGCTCCCGGGGAAGATGGGCGGGGCAGCTGTTTGGGGCTGCCAGGGGAGGGGCGGGAGGAAAGATGGGAGGAGGGCCGCGCATCTGCAGAGCCTGCCGGCAGCCCTCGCCAGATCGGAAAACACAAGGCTTGGCCCCAGGGCTTCTAGTAGCTGCCTTGCCCTCCCAACGTAATGGTTTCACTTTACATGAAGCCTCACGGTTCTGTGGCGTAGTTGCTGTTACCTCATTCTGTGGCCAAGGAGCGTGAGGGTCAGGAGGTTAAGTAATCGGCCAAGGTTGGGGTGTGAGCCTGACTCTTCTCCAAGGGCTCTTTCTCTGAGATGGAGGAAGTAGATTCAGGAGGGCAGGGTCTCCGTATGCCTCCGCAGGACTGTGGTGGGTAGGGGTGGTGAGTAAGGGGGTTGGGGCCCCAGAGAAGAGTCTGGGGTCACCTTTGTGTGCCTCAGTTGCAGGGGAGGGTGCGGCATGAGAAAAGGGGTGAAGAGGGTGGTGGCGTGTAGTGCAGCTCGTGGCCACCAGGTGGCGCCCAACCCTTGCTGTCCTGACCTCCCTGGAAGTCCAAGGAGGGCGCTTGGAGGGGTGTGCGATGGTGGCTAACCTCGCTTCGGCCCACTCACTGGGGAGATGAGTTCTCCGGAGGCTTTCAGGGTACAGGAGGGTGTGCTGGGAGCCCACCGTGTTCCGGGGAGTCTGTGTGTGTGAAATCTGCTTATAGACGGCCTCTGAGGGCATCCTAGGATGGGTCTGTGCAGGACGCGAGTTACACCATGGCTTGAAGATTGGCGGCGCAGATGTGAGAATGGAGGTGTTGCAACTTCCCGACAAGATGGCTGCCACTCTCCATTCCTGAATCATCCCTGGAGAAACCGTAGGACTGAGCGGGAAGCGGGAAGCATGGAATTCCAGGAACTAACAAAAATAGTCTGGAGTACAGTGGGGTGGTGGAGTTGGGGAGAGAAGAAAAGCGAGATGCTGGGTTGGTGGAAAGCACGTGCCTCACCCCTGTTGCCTTGGACAGTCAGTCATTGCCTGTCCCCTCACTTCTGCATGAACTCCTGGGGCTTCTTCATCTCCTCTTGGCTGTAGCTGGAGGAAAAGAACGGTCTCTTGATTGGGAGGCTCTCCCAAGGATGGACAGGGATTATTGTCCCCTTTGTGGTCAAGAAAAACTGAGGCCCAGAAGCTCAGCTGGTGGGAACCTCCCTTAGAGTAAAAGGAGCATAGCCTCCCCAGGGCCAGATGAGGAAACTGAGACCTGGAAAGGGCAGGGACCTCTGAGTCCTCAAAAAGATCCAGAGGCGGAGCAGGGGTGGGCACCAGGTCCCACTTCCTTGCCCAGGGTTCTCCCCCTTTCCCAGGGATGGCAGTCTTTGCTTCCTCAAGCCCTAGAACTCACACTGCAGACTAGACCTGGGGCGCTGGTGTGTGTCTCCCACATCACTGTGCCCCCGCACCCACCCAGTGCTGGGGTCAGGGTTGGGCAGGGCAGGGTGTGGGTTAGAACAGCTGACCCTCTTTTCTCTTCACATCTGCCCTGAACCGTTCCTCTGGCTCTCAGCTTAGACTCCCCAGCTAGTGTGTGCCTGCTTGGGTGTGTGTGGTTTCTCTCAGCTAGACTGGGAGCCCCATAAGGGCGACAACATATCTGCCTTACCTCTGGTTTCCCATATCCCTCCTCAGTGTTTGGCACATAGGAGGTGCTCAGAACAGACATGTTGCTTGACAGAAAGTGGCAGAATCAGGACTCCAATGTATGCACTGATCAAAAATCAGCTGAACAATGGGGGAGATCCTCTGAAAATCTCCAGAATTCTCTCTCTCTGCAGCTTTTTCATCTCTGGCGCTTCACCCTATAAACTCTAGCCAACTAGCCTCTTCAGACTCACAGCTCCATCTCCTTCACTTGGGCATTTTCAGACTTCACTTGGGTTCATCCTGCATGTGTGGTGGCCTGAAAAGTCTCCAGGCAGTGTGGGCAATGGTAGGATTTGCGTGTGTTCTCTGCCTCTTAGGATCTCAAACATTGCCTGATTATAAATGCCTTGAAAAACTTTATTTCATATGTTTTGTCCAGTTTTGTTGTTGTCATTTCAGGCTGATCTTTATTACTGCATCTTTGATGGGAGTGTAAGTCTATTGTATAACTTTGACTGCAGTATAGTACACCATGTAGGAATGTCCACAGATATTTGGATATTAATGTTTTGGCTACTAGAAACAATGACCCCATGACTATTCTTGTAAGTATATGTATATATTTTGTGTATTCAATTGTATGAATATCTTTATCTACTTCTATTGTTTACTTTTATTTATTTTTAAAATAAATTTATTTATTTATTTATTGGCTTCATTGGGTCTTCATTGCTACACACGGGCTTTCTCTAGTTGTGGTGAGCAGGGGCTACTCCTCATTGTGGTGCGTGGACCTCATTGCGGAGGCTTCTCCTGTTGCAGAGCACAGGCTCTAGGCATGCGGGCTTCAGTAGTTGCAGCACATAGGCTCAATAGTTGTGGCTCACGGGCTTAGTTGCACCATGGCATGTGGGATATTCCTGGAGTAGGGACCGAACCCATGTCCCCTGCATTGGCAGGCACATTCTTAACCACTGCGCCAGCAGGGAAGTTCCTCTACTTCTATTGTTGATGTATATCTTCTAGCTTCCACCTGGAAGCCTCCATCCCATCCCTTTTTATCTACGAGCACTTTCAGTATTCCCTTTAGAGTAGGTCTGCTGCTGATGAATTCTCCTGGTTTTTGTTAATTTGAAAATGTCTTTGTTTTTCCTTTTTTTTTTTTTTTTTTTGCCAGAAAAAAGAGTTTATTGGGAGGTCTCTGCATACCTACATAAGATATTTTCAGCAACCAACTTGTTTATAATATTTTGCAAACACATATGTAGCTCCATGTTCTGGAGGGCAGTGTGAGTTGAAATATAGAAATGTCCCTCACTAGCCCATTCCTCTGCCTGAGGACCTCTTCTAAATTTCCTGGATGTTGGGATTCCCATGTCACGTCATTTTCTTCAAGTCCAATAAACCCCATAAATATCTTCCAGTTACTTTCTGGAACCTCATGTCTGAATTCACAGTATATCTTATGGATGGCATCCCAGGAAACATCCTTCAGGAAATACTTCTGTTCATATTCCTGGTTTTAGGACTTCATGAAGCTCAGGTTCTTGATGTTTCATCTCAGAATTCAGTGAGAGAAATAGGTAAGAAGTGGATTTATTTTGAGAGAAACACTCTACAGACAGAGTGTGGGCCACATCAGAAGGTGAGAAAGGCCTTTCCTTTATTCTTTTTTTTTTAAATTTTATTTATTTATTTATTAATTTTTTGGGGGTACACCAAGTTCAATCATCTGTTTTTATACACATATCCCCGTATTCCCTCCCTCCCTCGACTCCCCCCCCACCCTCCCCATCCCAGTCCTCTAAGGCATCTTCCGTCCTTGAGTTGAACTCCCTTTGTTAACTTCCCACTGGCTATCTATTTTACAGTTGGTAGTATATATATGTCTGTGCTACTCTCTCGCTTCGTCTCAGCTTCCCCTTCACCCCCCGCCCCCTCCCAAACCTCGAGTTCTCCAGTCCATTTTCTGCATCTGTCCTTGTTCTTGTCACTGAGTTCATCAGTACCATTTTTAGATGTTTTTGCAGCTATTGAATTCTAGGTTAGGGAAGTATTTTCTTGAAGCACTTTGAAGATAACATTCTATTCTCTTTTAGACTTTCATTGTTTCTAATGAAAAGTCAGCTATTAGTCCTATTATTGTGCCTTCAAAAGTAACGCATCTCTTTCTCTGGCTGCTTTTAAGATTTTATCTTTGTTTTTGGTTTTCAGCAGTTTTATTGCAATGTGCTTAGGTATGGTTTTCTTTATATTTAGCCTGCTTGAGATTCATAATGTGTCTTGAATCTGTGATGATTTTCCTTCTCCTCAATTCAATCTTCATCAAGTGTAGTAAGTCATTTCTCATAATTCAATGCATGCTAAGAACATTCTACAAAATTTTACTGAAATCCTGGTATAACAAGAAAGAAATAATGATGCAGAGGTGGGGAAAATGTTTTTAATCAACCACTAGATTCTCATCCTTGGGGTTCAAATTCACACCCCTCCTTAGGAGAGAAGGGTCACCAGTGGTGGTCTCTCTCTTTAGCTCCTGATCTATAACTGAGGATCTGTCTCTGACCAGACATCCCTACCTGGAATCGAGACATTCCACCACTTGTCCAATGGCTGATGAAAGGGAAAGACTACTTTCTGTTTGTCTCTCTAAATTTTGCCTCAGTCAACACTTACATTTTAATGCAGAGCAGTTTAGTATTTCATTGTGTAGAACTTCTACATATGAGAACAGGAGTTTGGATTTACCATTGAAGGGAATTCCCTCCACAACAGTAAGGAGATCCCTGAGTGCTGAGTTCTAGCCCAACAGAATAAAGAAGGGCCAGCAGGCAGCCAGGGTTCCCCTGCCCTGGCAGGTTTCTTACTCTTTGCTTTGACCACCAGGCTTCAAGTGCACCTGTATTGAGGCAGGTTAATAACAAAAGCAGGAAAGGACTAGGCAAACATAAGAGAATGCAAGCCTCAGGGAATAAGTAACAAGATCCTGCCAAGGGCAGCCCAGACATCTGAGTCAAGGAGATAAGGGAAAACCTAAGGTCTTCACTCTGGCTTCTGTACCTTGCTCCTGCATAGATAAGGATAGCTATAGGCTCCCCCAAAGCTCGGGAACTGGTTTATAAAAGGAGAAACTTTCCTTTGGTTCGGGGCTCGGTCTTTGGATGTGAATCCACTGGGCCTGTACCGGTACAATAAACATTGCTTCCTGCATTACAAGCCTCAGTGTCCTGCCTACCTCTACCGATCCCTCCAACAGTATGAGGAGGTAGGAAGGCATCAGGGAGCGACCTTCACACTTGTAGCTCTATCTCTGTCAGCTCATTTGCTGTTTCAGTGGTGAGCCGAAGTGGAAGCACCCTTGTACCTGGTCTGACTCACCATTCTCACCAATCTTTGCACCTGGGTGAACGCTCTGTGATCTGGCCCAGCTCACTGGTCTGTATATCTTTTCTGAATTTCAGATACAAACATCCAATTGCCCAGTCCCTTCTGGATTGCTTTCCTATGTTATAGAAGCTGGAAAACTAAAGTAACCTTTCCCACATTCATGTGTAACCTGGGTTCCATATAGAAGGTGTTCCTTTTTTGGGGGCCACGCTGTGTGGCTTGTGGGATCTTAGTTCCCTGACCAGGGATTGAACCCGGGCCCTCGGCAGTGAAAGCGCAGAGTCCTAACCAGCGGGCCACCAGGGAATTCACGAGGTGTTCCTGATAAGACATGGAGGTGGAAGGAAATTATGGGCGTTAATGTCTGCTTGCAGGTAGATAAGATC
Organism: Hippopotamus amphibius kiboko; assembly: GCF_030028045.1. Classification (NCBI taxonomy): domain Eukaryota; kingdom Metazoa; phylum Chordata; class Mammalia; order Artiodactyla; family Hippopotamidae; genus Hippopotamus; species Hippopotamus amphibius. The sequence goes on along the minus strand of NC_080194.1, from coordinate 42,499,956 downwards.
ACCTGGAAAGCACCTGTGATGGGGGTGTCTGGGCGTTCTAGGGGAATCCGTGGAGGAGTTTTTAACAGCCAGCACCTCACATAGGTGCCAAGCAACAGGTGGCAGGGTGGTGCTATTTCTACTAGAAAATTTCCCTGATGTAGATGGGCGTTTTGGCTGACTGCATTGGCCCTGACCTCTAACTGTGTTGCACTGAGCCTGATTCTCTTCTCCTTCTGCTTAAATCTGTATGGATTATGGTGGACAGTGAAGAACCACAACTGGTGGTTCTCTTGAAGCACTGATCTCATTGGTTGTGACTGTCCATCTCCCCCAGTAAAAGGTGAGCTCCCTGAGGGGAGTGACGTAATACCCAACACAGAGCCCAAGACAGAGGAGGCACTTAGCAAAGTTCACTGGCTGCTTAAGTGAAATGTTAGGCGTCATAAATCCAACCCCAGTGACTGCATCCTCTGAGGGGTCGGGGGCTGACCTGCATATCTTGAGGGGTATCTCAGTAGTGATCACGGACATGTAAGAGTTACTGCATTCAACTGAAGAAAATAGTCTTTTCAGTAAAACCAGCCCTGCGTGACGAACAGTCAGGCCTCCCATCAGAGGAAATCATGTTCACAGTGGAATCAGGCTTGCGTGACCAGCGCTGAACATCAATCAAAACAAACTGGCTTCTAGAACACTGGCAGGCTCCAGGATGCAAAACGATATTCACCAAGAGTAGGCATATAAAAGTAGGATAGAGAAAAACAACTGAATTTATATTATTATATCATTATCAAATCAGTTTAGAACTATCACCGATGGAGGATTCCTCCCTAAAGAAATGTCACCCCAAACTGTGGCTTGTTTTCATCTGTTCATGTGCCCTGAGACTCCTTATCCCTAGGTCCTCTTTTTTTTAAATTAATTAATTAATTAATTTGGCTGCGCTGGGTCTTAGGTGCAGCACGCGGGATCTACGAGGGTGCCAAAAGTCATCCGTGCTCTGGCTGTAGAATTTATTTTAATTAACTTTTAGAAAAGACAAATACATCATTTTTTGACATAGCCTCCTTGCTTTTCCATACAGTTTGTCCATCCATCAACAAGCTTTCGCATTCCCTCATTAAAAAGTGTTTTAGATTGAGCTGCGAGCCACAAATGCACCGCCATCTTCACTTCTTCATCAGAAGTGAATCTTCGTCCTCGTAGGGCTGCTAACACTAGTGCGACCTTCCTTGAACTTCTCTATCCATTCATACACACTTCTTCACAACAAAACACTTTCTCCATACGGCACACAAAGTCTTCAATAAATATCGGCATCAGGTGCACCCTCAGACCACAAAAAACAAATCACTCCACGCTGCTCTTCTTTTGTATAAATCACAAGTGCGGCATCCATTTTTGCTCACACTGCAGTTACAAATGAACTGATGTAACACATTCACACCTGCATAGCGGTGACTGGGGAGACTGTAGCCTTGAACAGAAGGCGCTGATAAGACAGTGTGGCCAACAGAAGTTTTCATATAACTGGGGTGTGGGTAATATTTAACTCACCCTCATAGTTTCCTGACCAGGGATTGAACCCGGGCCCCCTGCATTGGGAGCACAGATTCTTAACCACTGGACCACCAGGGAAGTCCCCCTGGGTCCTCTTAATGACCAAACCCAGACCTCCAATTTTGTGTTCTCTCTTATCTCTTAGCAGTTTTCTCTTCTAAGTTGCTAAATGGGTTTACCTGGACCCTCTTGGTGGCTGGCAGATGTCCCACCAAAGAAAGCAGTTGGGCGGTAGAGTGTGGTGGTGAAGGATGTGGTGTCTGGCGTCAGGCAGACCTTGATCAAGTCTCTGCTCTGCCAGTTCCCTGCTGTGAGACTGTGTGTGAGGCATTTACCTTCCCTGAGTCTCAATTTCCTCATCTATAAAATGGGAAGAATAGTAAACCTTCTTAAGGCTGTTGTGAGGATTAAATGAGAAAAGGTAGGAGAGCCTTTGGCCACTGTCAAAGCTGCCAGCTGTGGAATTGCAGGGCTCCATCAGGGTGCATTTCTGGGACTGAGAAGCATAACTTTATCTTTGGCAGAAACTGAGGGGTCAGGGGAGTGGTCCCAGGAAGAAGGCTTCAGTCTCAGATACAGGAAGGGCAGGTTTGAAAGTGGTAACTGGCATTCTAGGTTAGTGTATTGAATTGTGTCCCCCCAAAGATATATTCAAGTCCCAACCCTTGGTACCTGTGAATATTACCTTACATGGAGATAGGCTCTTTGCAGATGTGATTAAGCTGAGGTTCTTATGAGAAGAAGGAAATTTGGACATAGAGACACAGGAAAAAGGCCATGTGAAGACAGAGGCAGAGATTGGAGTGATGCTGCCATGGCCAAGCAACACCAAGGATTGCCAGCAAGCACAGAAGCTAGGAGAAAGTCAGAGACAGATCCTCCCCTAGAGCCTTCAGAGAGAGCACAGCACGATCCTGCCAACACTGTGATTTTGGACTTCTAGCCTCCAGGAGCATGAGAGAATACATTTCTATTGTTTGAAGCCTCCCAGTTTGTGGTACTTTGTTATGGCAGCCCAAGGAAACAACACAGTGGGTGAGGCCGAGGGCAGGGTACCTCAGCTCACAGGGGACAGATGGATTGGAGGGAGGAGGGGACATAGCTGACCATCATTTTCCAGCTTTGGTGTCTTGGGGCCAATTGACAGGACACCTCATCACTGAAGACCATCTGGGACAAACACACAAAAGCCTGGCCATCTTGTCTCAAAATGGGACAGCTTTTCTATACAGTTCATGATTTATGCTCCAGACTCTCCTTCCCCACCAGGCAGAGGCTAGGGTCCCCTTAGACCACATCTGTCCTCAGCTCTTTCCCCTTTCCTGTCCTGCCTGACTCACTACCTTACAGGCTGCTTCTGACATGCACTCCCATGCTTGTCTTCCACGTGGCCACCATCACTCAGAGTGTTCAGTACACACTTCCACAGGCCCAGCCCTGCGCTGGCTGCTGGGGATGGTGTTGGTGCAGAAAAGTTAAGTCAGGGCCCTGCCCCAAGGGAGCTCACAGTAACCTGGGTGAAACATTAATTTATTGATTAATCAGCTAGTTAATTAATTAATTAAACTCACATTTCTTGAAAACATACTATGTGCCGTCCCTGGCTGGGCATTGGAAAGGCTGCAGAGAGAACAGCAAAACCAGACAACAAGCTTATAGAGGGATGGACAGTCAAAGTGAGATATGCTGGGGACTGGGACCCTTTTTCAAAAAATTAATTAATTAATTAATTTTTAATTTATTGGCTGCGTTGGCTCTTCGTTGCTGCATGCGGGCTTTCTGTAGTCGTGGAGAGTGGGGGCTGCTCTTCACTGCAGTGCACAGGCTTCTCATTGCAGTGGCTTCTCTTGTTGAGGAGCACCGGCTCTAGGTGCGCAGGCTTCAGTAGTTGTGGTGCATAGGCTCAGTAGTTGTGGCTCTCGGGGTCCAGAGCGCAGGCTCCGTAGTTGTGGCGCTTGGGGCTTAGTTGCTCCACGGCATGTGGGATCTTACCTGAACCCGTGTCCCCTGCATTGGCAGGCAGATTCTTAACCACTGCACCATTAGGGAAGCCCCATGGGGCCTGGGACCCTTTAATGGAGTGCTTGCACCTGGATAAAGGTGGTATCTTCAAGCAACAGAATACAATGAAAATACAAGGGACTAAAAGTAACTACATGCATGTGCAGCTGGGGCCATTAGAAACAATAAGCTACAAAAAGGCCACAAACCAACTGCCAGTTCGGAGGTGGTAGAAGCAAAAGTAGGGACGGCACGTGATCCTGGCACGCAGCACCACCAAGAGAGTGGGCAGACCACCTAAGCCACCCCTCTGGCCTGACCCATTAATCTGCCCCTACCCTCACCCCATTTAAAGAAGCAGCCCACCCACCTCGGGAGCCAGCAAGGGCACCTGCTACTTATTTTCGTTTTCGCTCCCTTGTAGTGCAGCACCAGCCCTCATAAAGCCTTTCCTGAATTCCTCCTCTGGTTCTTATCAATTTCTATTGATTAAAGAGTCCAAGGACCCAAGTCGGTAACAAAACAAACTCACAAGCAAATGTAGAGCTGTACTAATGCCAACTGGGCCATTAAGGAAAAGCAGCTCTTGCTACAAGAGCCTGTGACAGGCGAAGGGGATTTGGCCTGATTACAGGGGTCAGCAGAGTCTCAACGAAAGGCGGGAGGCTGGGCTAAGATCTCAGGTGAGTGAGAGTTAACCAGGCAAAGAGGGGAGGGAACAGCATATGCGGAGACCCCATGACTGGAGGGAGCACAGCAAGAAGCAGGGACTTCAGCAAGGTTGGTCGAGGGTGTGGCTGGGAGAGTAGAAAACGGGGAAGGGGATCGTGTGTAAGACCAGGCAAGGGAGGCAGGCAGAGGCCGGGCTGTGTTAGAGAGTGTGGGCTTTATTCACAAAGGAATGAACATTACGGGTTTTCAGTAGGCAGGTGACTTGATCAGCAACGAGACACCTGCTCTGGCTGCAGCATGGGGAAGAGCCCAGAGGATGGCTTCAGGGTTGTGGGCAGAACAGTGAGGGGCTCTTACAGGGGTTCAGGTGAGAATGTGTTAGTAACATGGTCAAGGTCACGGACGATGGAAGGAAATGCACATTTTTGAGAGACAGCCTTGGTGACGGGTTGGATATGATGTGTGGGAAAAAAAGAGATGGGTTGATGGTGACTCTACTTTTCTGGTTTGCAAATGCCCTTTGCTGGGAGAAGGATCCCTGGAAGAGGACCAGATTTGAAGGAGAAAATCCTAAATTCAGGCAAAAGTTCTTTGTAAACCCTATGGTTGAGGGATGTCAGCTGTTACCATCTACTCTTTCAAAAATTATTTAATAAGTGCTTGCTGGATGCTGGGCTCTTGCCAGGTGCTGGAGATTAAAGGCAAGGGAATTAACATCTGGTGCACAACTCAGTGAGGGGTTGGGGTAGAGAGATTAAGATGGGCATCATGGTGTTAGACAGACTTGGCTTTGAGAACAGGCTCTACAGCTTTCTAGTTGTATGACCTTGGGCAAATCACTTCTTTGGTGTCCCGGAAACCTCTGTAACATGGGATTTACGTCCCTATCTCCTAGAATATTGTATGGATGTGGTGACAACACATGAAATGCCTTTAGCATAGTGCTTGGCACACAATAAGTGCTTAATAAGAAGATGCTATTATTGGTTCTCTACGTAAGGCACTGTCATGTGTCAGTCTATCTAATCCTTACCACAGCATCATGAGGAGAGACTTACCACTGTATCTCATTTTACAGAAAAGGCAGCCCTGCTTGTCGTCTCCCCAACAGCCTTTCCCCTCTTCGTCACTGTCAGGAAGTAGGTTTCGTTTGAGTGTTCATCATTCTACATTCAGGAAAGCTGGCTCCCTCTCTTGTCTCAGGGCGTAAATCTTGATTACGGTAAATCCATTCCCTGATCCAATGACTGATTTAGACAATCATAGGGTTCATTCCTACCCAGTTATGAACTCATTCACGTTGCCCAGAAATGTCCTGGTTTAGTCCTAGTAGTGCTGATTTCCAGGAAACACATCAGTCCTGGGCAGACTGGGTTGGTTGGTCGGTCACACTGCTTAGCCACTGACACCTGAGCAGGAGACTTCTACAGGGGTGTGTGTGTGTGTGTGTGTGTGTGTGTGTGTGTGTGTGTGTGTGTGTGAATGAGAGAGGGAGGGAGGGAGAGAGATGGGGCATCTGGAAAACTTTCTCTTTGCTAAGAATAAATGGTAAAGGCATACGTGGGAGGACACACCCTTCTTTGCTGCATATCTTTGTTTCTATGTGCTATGCTTGGAGTTGCCGTAGCCAACCTGTGACCACAAGAGGAGATTAGCAACATGCTGAAGATGGCAGGGAGAAGAAACTGAAAACACCCGGGTCCTTGAGGACATTGCTGGGCTTAAGGCGCTTAGCTCAGGAGTTGTTGCTATGAGGGTGATAAACTACAGTATCAACTGATATCTGTTACTTGCAGCCAAAAGCATCCTGGTGCAAAATGGCACCCAGCTGGAAAGAGGCAGAGCTGGGTACGAGCCCATTTCCATCCTCGTGTTCATATCTTAATACTAAACACTAAGACTGAGATAAGATAAACTCTGGGAACAATATCATTTGCCTGGGACTGTATTTCTCAAAATACGTTACTTCCATGAGATACTCTTTGCAGAAGGATTCCATGGTCAAATGGATTTAGGAGACACGACATGCTATATATTTTTTTAAGCTCTTTATTGGAATATAATTGCTTTACGCTGTTGTGCCAGTTTTTGAGGTACACCAAAGTGAATCAGCTGTATTTATACACATATCCCCATATGCCCTCCCTCCCGCGACTCTCTCCCACCCTCCCTATCCCACCCCTCCCACCCTCCCTATCCCACCCCTCTAAGTCATCACCTATCATCTAGTTGATCTCCATATGTTATGCAGCAGCTCCCACTAGCTACCTATTTTACATGTGGTAGAGTATATATGTCAGTGCTACTCTCTCACTTTGTCCCAGCATCCCCTTTCCCCCCCCCGCCCCGTAACCTCAAGTCCGTTCTCTACATCTGCATCTTTATTCTTGCCCTGTCACTGGGTTCACCAGTACCATCGTTTTAGCTTCCATATATATGAGTTAGCATACAGTATTTGTTTTTCTCTTTCTGGCTTACTTCGCTCTGTATGACAGTCTCTAGGTCCATCCACCTCACAAGTAACTAAATTTCATTCCTTTTTATGGCTGAGTAATATTCCATTGTATATATGTGCCACATCTTCTTTATCTGTTCATCTGTTGTTGGGCATTTAGGTTGCTTCCATGTCCTGGCTACTGTAAATAGTGCTGCAGTGAACATTGTGGTACATGTTTCTTTTTGGATTATGGTTTTCTCAGGGTGTATGCCTAGGAGTGGGATCGCTGGGTCATATGGTGGTTCCATTTTTAGTTTTTTAAGGAACCTCCAAACTGTTTTCCATAGTGGCTGTATCAATTTACATTCCCACCAACAGTGCAGGAGGGTTCCCTTTTTTTTCACACCCTCTCCAGCAATTATTGTTTCTAGAGTTTTTGATGATGGCCATTCTGACCGATGTGAGGTGATACCTCATTGTGGCTTTGACTTACATTTCTCTAATGATTAGTGATGTTGAGCATCTTTTCATGTGTTTGTTACATGCTATATTCTTACCAATGCTTATTAATCTTGGGTTAATCAGAGTTTCTCAAAATAATTTCAATATGGAATTTTTAGTTTCTTTTTGTTTTTGTGAAGCCCTGTTGATATCTCCCAGGCGTTCCACAGAACACAGTTTGGGAAATGGTGAGGTAACAGACGAAGAGGCTGTCTGGAGCATCAGTCCTCAGTGTTGGGTGGTGGATAGGAGACCACGCAGGCTTTGGTTTGCCTGTTGTCTGATGTGATTATCCACGGCGCCCCCATCCCTCTTCACTGTGTCCCAGGTTGGGGAGACCAACTGTGTGACCAGTCAGCTCTGGACCAGGAGGAGGGCTTCCTGGGGAGAGGGGGCAGTGAGGGGCCCCTTAGGATGAGGGATCTCTGCTTTCCCCGGGGGAGCAGAACAGTGTCGCCAAAGTGTGTTGGCTGGGGTGATGGCACTTCCGTCAGGAGGAATGAGGGACTGTGAAGCTGAGCTTCTGCACAGGCTGTACGTGAGATGCAGCAAGGGAAGTGGGGCAGTGGTACAGGGTGATTAGCCTGGCTGGGCAGAAAGGGATGGCAGTGGCTTGCAGGCTGCAGCCACACGGGGGCGGCCTGGGCACTGAGGCTGAGCGCAGCCCCCGTGGCGGGTGTCCTCCCTGGCTGGTACTTCCCACGTGCTCCACGAAGCAGGGTTGCCTAATGAGTCGCTGGGCCACAGGAACCCAGGTGTGTAACCACTCCGGGAAGGCGGAGGCCTAAAAGACAGGAGGGGAGCTATCCAGCCCTGAGTTTTCCTTTCATTTGTCACCTATCTCCGCCATCGGAACAGAAGCTCTCTGGGGGTCACGTATGGCGTGCGTGCTGCTCACAGTGGTATCTGTAGCATCCGCGGCCGTGCCTCACCCACAGTAAAGGCTCAATAAGTATGTGTTGAATAAATGAATCTGAAGGGGAGAAAAGCATCTTCCTAAACCGCCTTGTATGGAGAATCAGAAAGGCGTTAAGACTTAATGAGCCTCCACAGTGCAGGGTTGGCGGGGGGGGGGGGGGGGGGGGGGCTTGTCAGCAGGTTACCTCCTACAGCATCCTCACGCCTCATAGCAGAGGTCACGGATGGACTAATGATAAGTCACCAAACCCCATTCATCTTCTGAGGCTCAAGCCCCTCAGCCTCCAGGAAACCTTCCCCTGCTGAGCCGTTTCCCCTTCACTGAGCCTCCTCTCCTCCTAGCTTTATAAAACCCAGCTCTTGACTGCATGCTGTTCAGTGTGGTATTTCATCAGACTGCCTCCCACTTGACTGTAAACACTTTGAGAACAGAGGCTACATCTCTTGTTTCCAAGTCTCCCCCACAGAACCAGGAGCTGAATTGAAAAACAACAACCCTCTGTATTCCTTAATCGATAAGTTTATCTTTAACACTGGTTCCAGCACAACCTTGACTCAGAGCTCCCTTCTGGCAGTGAGTCCCTGCTGCTCTGTGTATTCTGCCTCACTTAGGACTGCTTCTGCCTCTGCCACAGAACACCTGACAAGCAGGGTCTTAAACAATCAGATCACTTCATTATCTCACACGACGAGAGGTCTGGAAGCAGGCAGCACAGGGCTGGGGCAGGGCTTCTAAGATGCCATCAGAGACTCAGACGCATGGCCGCTTTTTGCTCCGCGCTCCTTAGTGTGCTGGCTGGTTGCCTTATGGTACAAGGTGGCTGATGGGGTTTCAGGCATCACATCTATATTCCCGGCAGGAAGATGAGAGATAGGGGTGAGGCCAGCTAATGTGTCCTTTTGATCAGAAAATCAAAAGCTTTCCCAGAAGCCTCTAGCAGACTTCTGCTTCACCATATTAGCGACACTAAATATAAGGGAGCCTGAGAAAACAATTTAGATTTTCCCGCCTCTGTAGTTAAGGGGACAAAGGAAAAGTGGTTTGAGGATGAGTGTTACATTAACCACCAACAGTGATTGCTATACAGTCTATAGAAAGAAGAGAGGGAAAAAATAATAATCAGATCTGTCATTCTCTCAGACTGGCCCTTTTGAAATCTCCCCATGGCAAGCAGGACCCTGCTTAGGGGGTTCCAGAGAGACACTCTAAGTTCTTGATTACACATAAACATAAAAGGCACAGTCCACATCCTTTAGGGTCACAGAGGCATGTGGGAAGGATGTGAAGGGCTGGTGGAGATAAAGCAATCATCTCCATGATGTGTGCTCCATGATATGGGGTGAGGAGAGTCTACCTTCTGGTTGGGGATGGTCAGGGAAGACTGCCCAGAAGTAGTGACATATGAGGTTAAAATGGCAGACAAGTATATGAGGAAGGGGCTGGAAAGGATTTTTTTTTTAATAAGGAGTTATTTTTTTAAATATTTATATTAATTTTTTGGCTGCGTCAGATCTTAGTTGCGATATCGGGATCTCTCGTTGTGGCACACAGGCTCTTCGTTGAGGTGCATGGGCTTCTCTCTAGTTGTGGACGTGGGCTCCAGAACGCTTGGGCTCATTAGTTGTGGCACATGGGCTCAGTAGTTGTGGTGCACAGGCTTAGTTGCCCCGCGGCATGTGGGATATTAGTACCCTGACCAGGGATCGAACCAACGTCCCCTGCATTGCAAGACAGATTCTTAACCACTGACCACCAGGGAAGTCCCTGGAGAGGATATTCTTGATAGAAAAAAGTGCATGGGCAAAGGCTTGGTGTTCGAAAGAGAGCATAGCACATGTGAGGAGTATCAGAAAGGCTGTTTTGCTGGAGTATAAGGTGCCTGAAGGAGAGAGGTGAGGTTGGCAGAACCGGGTCATGAAAGGCATGATGTATCCAGCTTGGGTGCCTGGGTAGATGGTGGTGCAATTTTCTGAGATAGGAATCACTGAACCTAGTTTGGCAGTGTTGACTTTAGGGGTCTCAAGCTGTTGTTACTCTACATGATTCCTCAGTATAATCTCATCTACTGCCTTGACTTCAGTTACCACCTTCTGACTCCTAAATCTCCATACCCTGTTCAGATCTCTCTCCTATATTCCCAGCCTGCATATCCAATGAAGCTTTTGCTACATGACAACCGTGTCCCAAATTTAGTAGCTTAAAACTAGAACCGCTTATTTAGTTCCTGGATCTGTAGGCTGGCAATCTATTTGGGCTCTGAAATTAATGTCTCCCTTAAAGACTTAAAGGATATAGGGGTGATGGCTCCCATTATATCCCCCATTTAATCTACCTGTATTAGTATCTGCAAAAACCATTTGGATCATGCTAGATCATGTTGGGTCTGTCCGTGTGTTCTTTTCAATCCCCATTAGTAAGGATGAACCAAGAGCACTTCAGGTGTATATGGAAAGAGTAGCCGTTCATTCGTGGTCATGCCCCAAGCCTATGACAGCTCTTCTGCTCTCTGTCACAGTGTAGTCTGCAAAGACCTCCGTCATCTTGACTTACTGCAGAGCATCACTCTGTTCTACTGTATTGATGGAATCACGCTAATTGGACCTGGTAAACAGAAATATGGTGAATGTCCTAATAAGACACATATATGCAAGAGGATGGGCAGATAAACTCTACAGAGATTCAGGAGCCTGATACAGGTGAAGGTTTTCGGGGGTCTAGGTCTGAGGCATGCTGGGACATTCCTTCTCATGTAAAGAACAAGTTATCGCACCTTATACTCCTCATTGCTAAGCAAGATACACATGTTTTATGGGTCCTTTGGATTTTGGAGGCAGCATACGCCACACTGAGACAATCCACTGATCAGGTGGTTAGAAGTCTAGCAATTTCAAGTGAGGTCCAGAGGAAGAGAGGCCTCTGCACTAGGACCAGGCTGCAGGACAAGTTGCTCTGCCATTTGGCTATAGGGCTGGAGACATCCCATGAGATAGGGATGCTGGGCAGACTCTCTGGCAAGCCCCAATAGCAGATGCATGGTGTAGTGCTCTAGCTAGGCCATGCCTTCTGCATCAAGGAACTGTTCCTTCGAAAAGCAACTCCTGATGGACCACTGGGCCCCAGGAGATGCCAACCAGGGGACAGACACCAAGTGATTATGGACAGGAGCTGCCTATCATGAGTTGGGTATTGTTAGGTCCATCAAGTCATAATAAGGTCAGGCAGGCACAGCAGCAACCCATCATATGATGGAAATGGTACATTCAGGCCTAAGGAAGTCCAGCAGGCACAAATGAGTTACACGAGCAGGTGGATCAGAGGTGGCCCATGCCACATAATCTGTTGCGCTAACGCCTCTTCTGCAGCTCACACTTATGGCGTCATGCGGGCTTCCCTATGACCAGATGATGGAGAAAGGGAACATCTCGGCCTGCTTCATGTACGGGTAAGCTCACCTGCAGGTTGGTGTGAGCTGAAAGTGAACTGTTGCCACACTAAAGCCCTAGGCAGTAGTGGCCCTAAAAGGCAGTAGAGAAGGAAAATCCTCCTAGTGGGCAGAGCCCTGAGCAGGAATTTCAGTTGTGGGCATTTGATGGAGTGAGACGTGGCCAAAGGTGGAGATATATGCTTCTGAGCAGCAGTGAATCACTGGCTGGCTGTTAGGGGCCTGAAAGAAGCACCATGGGAAGAAGAGGAAAGAGGCATGCAGGTGGGCCTACTGGGGTGGGCGCCCATGTGAAGACATTTATGTCCCACATCCCTGTTCACTAGGAAGCATCTGCCTCAGAGGAAGTCCTCAACAGCCTGGTGGACAGGATGACTTCAGCTGGCCTCTGTCTTCCGCCACCCCAGTGCTGAAGCAATGGACCCAGGAATGGAGTCGTCACAGCGGCAGGGATGGAGGCTCTGCACTTGCCCAAAAGCACGGGCTCCTGCTCACTAAGGCTGCTCTAGCTGCTGCCTCTGCTGCTTAACTAGCTTGCCACCAACAGAGTCCCCAGTGCAGCTCCATCCCTCAGGAAGATCAAGCAAATTGATTGCATCAGATCCCTTCTAACCCGCAGGGGAGTGATTCTTCCTCATAGGAACTGAAACTAGCTGCGGCTACGGGTTTGCCTTCCCAGCCTACAGAGCCTCTACCAGCACCAACACAGAGCTGACAGAGTGCCTGATTTCCTGACAAAGCACTCTGCCTCACCCTGCCTCACCCTAACAGCCCCATTTCATGATGGAGAAGGTGTGTCAATAGGCACATTCCCATGGGATCCACTGGGCCTCCTATAGAATGTGTGACCTGAAAGTACCTGACCTGAAAGTCTTAGCGAGGGTGCTAGCCTGGGGTCGGCTCCTGGGGTCGAGTGCTGTCCTGGAGGATGTACAATGTGTATTGAACCAACGGCTATTGTGTGGTCCTCTGTCTCCAGCAGCTGGAATACAGAAGTCCAGAAACCCAAGGGTAGAAGGAGAAGTGGCCCCTCTGACCATCATTTCCAGTGACTCACTTGCAAAAGTTTTGCTTTGTGTTCCTACAACTTTAGGCTCTACTGGAAAGAAGCCCTAGTTCCCAGGAAGGGGTGAGCTCTTCACCAAAGGACACAGGAGGGTTCCATGTGGCCTGAAGCTATAACTGCTACCTGATCACTTTTGGATCTCTATACCAGTGGTGCAGAAGGCAAAAATGGGCATGTGATATTGGCAGGATGTAATCAACTGTGATGGTCGTGAAGAGGCAGGGCTGCTGATGCTTAGTGGGGCAGGAAGGAGAGTGGAGCTCAGATTCCCTAGGACACATCTTGGTGCTTCTGTGTTCAGCAATAACACTGCCTGGGCAACGGAGGCATCATTGGCCTGACAAAGGCAAGGGCAAGGGCTCAGATCCCTCACGGACAAATGTCTGGGTCGTCCTCTTGGCAAGCAGCCTAAGGGAGAGGGAAATTTAGAATGTGCTGTGGCAGGGAGAAATGGTAAGTATCAGTTAGAAATGCAAATTCACACCACACTGAGAGACCATTTCTCACCCATCAGATGAGTATAAACCCCACAGTTGGACAACAATTTCTCTTGATGAGGCTGTCGGGGAAAGGCACAGTCACACATTACTGGGGGGAGTACAAAAGAGTACAACCCCTCTGGAGGGAAGATGGCAACACCCAGCAAAATGACATGTGCGTTTATCCACTTCTAGGCATCTATCCCAAATACATACTGGCAAAACCCTGAATTGACACTGGCACAAGACTACTCATTGCCATGCTATTTGTGTTTGTGAAAGACCCAGAGGAACATCATCAAGAGAGCTGCACTTCTTCTTTGTGGCAGCTGTTGGGAAGAGTTGAAATCTGGACAAAACGCTGGGTGATTTGTTTCTAAAGAATGTGTACTGAGGGCCTGCTACGTGCTTAGTAGCTTACATATGTCACTCCATTTAAACTCAACAATCTTTCATCCTTTCTGGAAACAAATTTATATCTGCAATCTCTAACACAGAAATTCTAAGAATACATCATGAAAACATAACCAAAAATGGCAACCATTTTTTATGTACAAAGATGTCTACTGCAGTATTATTTTTCAGAATTACTTTTTACATTTTATCAAAGTTATGTAGGCACATGGTTTTTAAAGAAAAGAAAGCCAAGCAGTACAAAAGAGCTTATAATGGTATCAGCAGTCCCTGGCTCTTCATCTTCCTGTCACAGCCTGGCCTCCAGAGGCAGCCCCTTTGAACCACTTCTGATTTTATATCTTTGAGAGTTTCCTTCTATATCTTTAAATAAAATGTTTGTTTGTGTAACTCTGCTTTTAGCAAGTTTAGATATTATGTATTTGGCTTTCTGCTATAGATTACATTAGGGCTTGTTCAAAAGCAAACTACTTTTTATTCTCTTTAGAGCCCCGGGACCTGGTCTTGGGCCTCACAGGGAGTGAGTATTAAATAAATATTTGTTAAATAAAAGAATAACCTGGATAGTGGTGGGACAGGGGAGGGCACTGGAAGCAGAGAGAAAAACGTAGGCCAAAGGACAGAGGCTCCTTCTTCCTGACGAATAGCACCCAGTTCTAGTTCAGGGTTTTCATGTTCCAACTAAAATTGCTCACCTCCCACACTCCCTTACAGCATGTAGAGACCATGCTGTGTACAGCTTCTGGGAGAGGTTTCCAAAGGAAATCTGAGGCAGTTGGTGTATTTTAGGCTCCTTTTTGCTGTTCATCATTCTTTCTTCCTGGAACAAGGATGTGATTTCTGGAGGCTTGGCAGCCATCTTGCAATCACATTCTAAAGATGGAGGACAAAAACAGTAGAAGGAGCTGAATTTTCAAGGATATCATTCAGTTCAACACCAGCCTGGACTACCTATCTCTAGACTTTGTTATCTGAGACAAATAGTGCTTTTACTTGTTTGAGATCACGTAGTTGGTTTTTCTGTTGCTTGCTTCTTCACGCATTCTTAGGGGAGGGAGATGGAAAAAGAATATCCAAAAGTTGATGGTTATTGATGGTACCAAGGGGATTCTGAAAATTTTAGGTAATAAAAATTTAAAAGAAGTAAGGAAATCTAAAAAATACGTATAAATCATCCTTGTACATATGATTTCCAAAAAATCTGGCAAGATATCTGGGCTTCAGAGGTTATTGCTATGTCTTGTAAGCACACCTTAACCTCTAAAAAGTCTGTTTTTTTTGTTTGTCCTTTTGATTTTTTTTGGCCATGCCATGAGGCTTGCGGAATCTTAGTTCCCCGACTAGATTGAACCCAGGCCCAGGGCAGTGAAAGTGCCGAGTCCTAACCACTGGACCACCAGGGAGTTCCAAAAAGTCTGTGATTCTGATTGGTTGTCTTAATGTTTTATACTGGTGATGACATTCAAATTGACATCTCTGTTTTGGAGGGTGAAACAAATACCTATGAATTGTCTCTTTTTCGCCAGAAGGGGCTCATTGGCATGGCATCTTCCTCAATACTATACATGAGGTAAAATAAAACCACTCTGCAGAACTTCTTATTTAAACAAAAGAGTTTAAGAGTTTTATCTCAAACTCTAATTTAATCTCTAATTTAAATTTATCATTTAAATTAATACACTAATGAGAAGCTAAGAGCAGGGGTTGTTGACCCCACGCAGAGCTCAAATATGAGCCAACCAAAGGGAGGCAAAATTCATCTTCATTATTGGACTCCTTTGCCCCACCTCATACCCTGTGGGTCCGGTTTTGACTCCAGCCAAATTGCTGCTGCACCACATCTGTGTAGACATAACCCAGCACGCTGGGCCTCAGCTGCATTGCGTTCCTCTCACTTTCTGCCCAGGGCTTCTTTGAAACCACAGTGGGAAATGCCCACGGGAACTCACAGGCCCTCATGCATATGAGCCCTGAATGTGGGTGGAATGAACACTCCAAGGGGCAATGCTTAACTAGTAAGGGATGAGAAGTGTCAAGTGCTCCCCAGTTCCAATATGTATCTTAGAAGGTCCAGTAGGATCAAACCAACTCATCAGCTCAGCCTTGTACTGTTTTTCCTCCTCTGGGGCTGGCTATCCAGTTCCTATAGTGACCAACTCGTCCCAGTTTGCTTGAGACTGTCCCAATTTTAGCCTTGAATCTCGGAGAACCCCTCAGTCCCCAGCAAACGTGGATGGTTGGCTACCCTACCAGTTCCTCACTCCTGTACCCTGGGAACACCTCCCAAATAAATCCTCTGCAGGCAAGTCCTTGTCTCAGGCTCTGTTTTCAGAGGGAACCTGGGCAATGACAACCCATTTGGATCTTGTTGGGGTACCTGCCTGTCTCTGAGATCTGTTCCTCTTCTCTTTTTTCTTTTCTTTTTTTTTCTCTTTTCTTTTCTTTTCAGAATAAGTATCAGGTCCCTTTATTGTCTCCCAAGCAGCTTACTTTGAGCTGTGACTATCATATGCCGCAGTTCTCAGAGCTCCCCCATCGCTACCCAAACAAGTCTTTTCCTAACACCAAGGTTTTGAGAGGGTGTCCCATCCTGCAGTCATCCCCCTGACTCCCCAGCATATATAAGCTGTGAGTCACCAGACCAGACCACGTTGGTTGCCTAGGAGACACACATCAACCCTGTCCACCCGTCCCTTCAGATCTGGGGCTGCTGCTCCCACTCTACACGTGGAAGTTGGGGGATCGTGCTGAGGCTGGGAAGCACCTCACCTTGGCCCTTGGGATGCTCATCAGCCCTCTGGGTCTGGGCCCTGCCAAGAAGGAGGGTGCTGATTCCCCTGATTCTCTGAGACCTGTTTCTAACCAGTTCAAAACAAAGACATCAAGTTGCAGCCAGCTGAGAACACTTACAGAGCATAGGGAGGTGAAAAAGTGCAGTTTCTGTTTCCTGTTGTTGTGGATTATTGTCTTGTGGCTTTTGCCAGATGTTCACGGGTGTGAATCCAGGGAATACAGGTGGAGTCTTATCTGCGAGCCTGCCGGCAGTCAGAGCAGATGGAAGGGCTCTGGTGCTTCTGTCTCCTGGAATGAATATGTCTTGTTTCTAGGTTAGAATTTTATCTGTTTCGAAGCTGGAGTGATTTCTTTCTGTTCGAATTAAGGCTCAGCTAAGTGAATTTTCCCTGGAGGCTCCAAGAGGCAACACTCTGGACCAGAGAAGGTTATTTTCCGGTAGAAACAGGGAACTACCGCCCCCTAGAGGATAAATAAGTATATGATGGTTCAGGGAAGCTCGGGGCAGCTATATATTTTTCTGAATTTATGCATGTTTTCTTCTCTTTATGTGGAAAAAATGCTGTTGCTTAATCTTTAGATTGTCCAATCGTTTTAAAATTTCTTCTGCTGTTTGAGTGAGAGATTGGCTCCACTTGTAAAAGCCCAGCTGCGTTGTGTTTGAATTGGTATGAATTGAGGAATTGGGAGTGGGGACCCAAGGACTGGAACCCCAGGAGATACAAGCGCTCAGGGATCTCTTGAAACCAATACAAATAGGAAATCCACTGAGGTCAAGAGACCTTATAGAAGTGTTTTCTACAAATCTACAGAGGGGGCCTAATTAATTTAGAAGTATCTTTGATATCAAACTCACTACTGTGTCATCTGTGGAATGTCCAGACCAATCCTCCAAAAACAAGCACTTGTATGTCTAAAATAAAGGGATTCATTGTGGGGGGTGGGGGGTGGGGGAGGAATTAAGAATGCAAGTCACACCTCCAGTACTTTAAATGTGCTAGCCCTTTATGAGAAGCCCTCCAGGCCGAAAGAAAAATAAGAGAAGACTTTCCAAACTGCAGAACACCATGTTTACAAGGAGACTTGAGCCGTAAATTGCACTCTGTAATTTATGTTAATACATTTAAATAAATTAATTTGACTTCAAAAGAATGAATCTTTTTCAGTTTTTAACTTAGAAAAATGACTTCCAAGTGACAAAATGAAACTACTCAACTAAGTATCAAGACCTTTGGGTAAAAGGTAAATTTTATATTCTTAAAAGAATAAAACAGAATATGTGTAAATAACCTTGGAAAATAAGCTAGGTTGTTAATATAAATTTAAACACTACTCCTGTTTTCAAATCTAAGCCTTTTCTTCAATATGTTTTTGGATGGGAACCAGGAAAATCTAACTGGTTTAATGGCTTCACGGTTCCTGCTGAGTTACAAAATAAATATGCAGATCAGGCCCAATGATATGCAAATTCACACCAGGCCAAAAATTGGTAGTCACAAAGGTTTTAAGAAATGCTTCTGTACTAAGACTTCTAATAAGATTCAGAGAATTCCATTACTTTGTAAAGTAAATATAAGGACGTACTTGATCCCATCTGCCAAGTGGCCTGTCCACAGCCACTGCCCAGGTCCTCGCAGGTCTGGGAGTTCTGGGACTTCCCTTGCTGCTTTCACACTTGACACCACCACCCAGCTTACATTTTACTGAAGACAGTATAGTCTTCACTTGAATTCTCCTGTTGGGAACACCCGAGCTTCCTCATTTCCTCTCCAGAGTTCCCTTTTTTCTAAATCAATTTGTCCCTTGTTTAATTACCTGGAGCATATACCAGTAAATGACAATGTGTACACAAATCACTGACAGTGTTTTTCAACTTCTCAGTTTTGTTGCCGAGAAAAACCTGGCCTCTGTTCACCGATGGCAAATAGAAATACGGAGACAGAGCTTTGGAGGAGTAGAAAGGAATAGCTTTGTTACTTTGCCAGGCAGAGGGGGTACACAGTAGGCCAGCGCCTCAAGACCTGTGTTCCCCTCTCTGGGGAATAGGGAGAGGTCTTATAGTCGGGGCTTGTGGTCAGGGGTAGGCGATAAGGATCAAGGCAGTAACAGTCTTGCGTTCTTCTAATAGGTTGTGGTGAGGTGAGTAGGAGTCAGTATCATCAGCCTTCAGGTCCAGCTGCTCTGGGGTCTACATGCTTGTGGGCAGCGTACCATCGTTCATCATTAACTTCTTCTACCATCGTTAATCATTAACTTCTTCCACCTGGGGGTGGGGGTGGGGGGTGGGTTTCAGCTTCTGAAAAATAGCTCAAAGATATTGTTGTGCGTGTTGTTGATGGGGAAACAGGACCTGCCCCAAGGCTGCTCTTGCCTGTTTCTCCCTGGTCTTGGGCATCCCCTCCCTTCACTAATTAACAACTGCTTGAATCTGTCCATTGGAACTCAGGGAAGGTCATGGTGGCTGAATGAAGGCTGTTTTCCTATAATCAAAGAAACAGGGGACACAGAAAGGCTTTGCGCCCAGGAGCCCCACAGGGCCCTGCTCGGTATCAGTTTTAGTCTCTTCAAGGGTGTTTTCCTTTGATGTATGTTGATGATCCATCTTTTTTCCCAAGTCAAGAGAAACAAGCTAATGAATGGCCTAAAAGATCCTCTTTGAAGGACTTGTCATGGATGCTCTGGGTGTGAGAAACACAAGTTAATGTGTTCACCGCACCCCCTGGTGGCTGCACTTGTCTAGGGTTTGAACCAATAGTGACAGGCTACTGTATTAAATGTTAACTAGCAAGTTCTGTTGCCAGTACAACCAGGAAGAGCTCATAAGTGACTGGATGAGGACAGGATCTCCACTCCCTTGATTCAAAGGAACACCCTAGTGAGGCAGGAGATAGATGAGCCCCAAGGTGAGCGGCTGGAATTTGTACCCTGGGGACAGATACTCCCAAGATGAAGACAATAGCAGGAGGATAATAGGAGAGGCTGAGCCCTACCCAGATAAAAGAGACCACATATTTCTTATTCTCAAGGTCAAGGAGACCTACCCAACTATACATGCACAGAAAGGCTCCTTGGAGGTCAAAAAGGGAGTGATGTCAACTTACCCATAGGCCTCTTCACTGGAATCCACCTTGGCTAAGAGATGCACGCGCACACATGGGGGGACCGTGAGACAAACCAAATACAGACTCAGAGCCAGGCAAAGCAAGATGATTGCCTGGAGGAAACCAGGAAGAGATGCCCCATGTAAGTGATTCAAACTGCCACGAGGGCACGACTCTCTCTGAGCCCACCCATGTGTGCCTATTCACACATACTCCTTTTCCTCCTAATAAACACTTTATTTCACTACTTTTAGTTTCTTTGTGGGAATTCATTTCTACAAAGTTGACGGGCCAGGGGCCTTATCACTGGCCATTGGTCTGGTGGTTAGGATTCAGCGCTCTTACTGCTGTGGCCTGATTTCAGTCTCTGGCCAGGAATCGAAATGCTGCTTTAAGCTGCTGCAGGCCAAGGCCACCCAAGATCACTAGCATTTTCTAACGTGTACACAAAACTGCTCTGTGGGTGGGAACCCTTCTACCCTCTTCTGCACACAAACTCTTCAGCCAGTGTGTCTCTTGAATGTTTCCCCATTTTATCATCTTCTACGGAACAATTAACTTGTTTGAATTCTAAGAGGAAAATGTTGCTTTCTGCAAAGTCGATATCTGGAGTTTTAATTAGCTCAGCTTTCCCTGCAGCACAGGCCTAGGGTGTGTTTCCAAAGACAGAAGAACCTTCACGGCTCAGAAGTGGTGTGGACTAACTACTGATTCTATTCCAACAACTCTTATCCTCATCCTTAGGGAGGGTCCTTTGGATGTTGGTTTTGTCTGACTGAGAATCTTGCTCGAATCTGAAATCGTGGGCTTGTGATCTGCATGGGTCCCTGAGAGTCCTCGAGTTTAGGAGGAAGAACGTGTTCCGAGTATGAATGTGCATTTTATATGATCCTTCTCTGTTGAGGAATTAATCTTAAACACGTGTAACAGAAGCCCTCACGGCCAGAAGGGGGCTGGGTGGAGCAGATTAGGCTTTGAATTCAGCTGCTGTTTGTGAGTGGGAATTGGGGGAGGAAAGAAAAAAGAAGGAAGTAACAGCCATCTAATCTTGCCTGTGTATATTCTTTATTGGATGGAGTTCTGCCTTATTTGTCCCCCAGGTATTTTGTAACAATGTGCCTTTATCAGCTATGAGTTTTACAAGCAAAGTTCTCGAACAAACAGACATAAAATGGAAAAGTAAATAAATAGCAGGAAATTAAATTCTAATACACACATGCCCTTAATATTTTCAGTCAAGACAAACTCTTTGAGAAAATAAATTACACTGTGAATTTTAGTTAAAAGATGACTATAAGTCTTCCTGATTTTACTACAGTGGAACATGAATATGCAAATGTGGTATTTTAGTTCCTGCAAGACTGTGAATTTAATTCCTTAATCCCCCCCCAAAAAATCTAAATTAAGTGGAAATTTCAAGTTCCCTGATTATTATTACTTACAGTAATATTTGAGTATGTAAATGAGTATTAAACTAAATTTGATTCTTTTACAAAACCAGTATTTTATCAATTGGTTCTTATATTACTGGAACTGTTACCGAGTCCAAGCTTGCTCTGCTCACCACACGACAGGCCAATGAATTGGAGGCAAGATGTTGAGGCAAGGAATACAGCTTTATTCGGAAAGCCATTAGAAAGCCAGCAAACTGAGAAGGTGGCAGACTAATGTCTCCTAAAAACCATCTTAACGGGGTCTGGATGCCAGTTTCTTTTATATAACCAGAGAGGGAAAGGTGGCAAAGTAAAGTAAAAAAATGTTATCAGTCTTGCAAAACATCTCCTGGAATAACTAGCCTTGGGGAAGGGATGTGTTAATTTCACAGGTGGGTAGGGTTCCCTGAGGCAGGCCATTGTGTATGATGAAAGCAAGAAAAAGCAAAGGTTAAAGTCAAAGAAACAGATCCAACATGGAGTCCAATTTAGCTCTACACAGTAACAATTATAAGAATTTATAGGCGATGGGGGCTTCCCTGGTGGCTCAGTGGTTAAGAATCTGCCTGCCAATGCAGGGGACACCGGTTTGAGCCCTGGTCTGGGAAGATCCCACATGCCTTGGAGCAACTACTGAGCCCACGTGTGGCAACTACTGAAGCCCATGGGCCTAGAGCCCATGCTCCACAACAAGAGAAGCCACCGCAATGAGATGCCTGAGCACTGCAACAAAGAATAGCCTCTGCTCTCCACAACTAGAGAAAGCCCACACAGCAGCAATGAAGACCCAACACATCCAATAAATAAATAAATAAATATAGAATGTATAAGGGAAATGTGATAATAAAACTATGCATTTTAAATGAAAACTGTAGATGTACATAATTTTCAATATTACATAAATATTACACAAGTTCTGTAACAGGGAAGAGCTAAATTGGACTCCATGTTGGATCTGTTTCTTTGACTTTGACCTTTGCTTTTCCTTGCTTTAATCATACACAATGGCCTGCCTCAGGGAACCCTACCCACCTGTGAAATTAACATATCCCTTCCCCCAAGGCTAGTCATTCTAGGAGATGTTTTGCAAGACAAATAACCCTTTTTACTTTACTTCTCCACCTCTCCCTCTCTGATTCTATAAAAGAAAGAGACATCCAAACCCCGGGAAGATGGCTTTTTAGGAGACATTAGTCTGCCATCTTCATGGTTTGCCGGCTTTCTGAATAAAGTTGTATTCCTTGCCTCAACACCTCGTCTTTGATTCACTGGTGAGCAGAACGAGCTTGGACTCGGTAACATAATCAATAATTATAGATTGTTTAATGTTAACAGTGTATTTTCTAAAATCTGTAAGTAATTCTGAATCATAGGTGATGAAATATTAAGCTAATTAATAAATTACTTTTGTTTATCTGGAGGTTTTTAAAGAAATTAAAATCCAGAGAGACAGAGAAAATAAAGCATGTGGTTAACATATAATCCCCAAGCAGATTTCTAGCCTATGTATTAATTTTCTATTTATAAGCATATTTGGTCTTTGCAATAATCAGATGAAGAGGGTAAATTAAAGTATTATAAACTTTGCTTTATTATGTGATTGATAATATTAATTATGATTTAAAAAACTAGACATTGTCTTTTAATCATATTGTTTGGTGTGATTATATGTGCGTATGTGTTTAACCTGAGCTTGCATTTGAAGGGGATCAGGATATGCCACCTCAAAATGTGCCACTTTAGCATAAGAACGATTGTGAGCTGAGATATTTGAGTTCATAGAATCCCCTATCTGCCTAAAAGCAGAGGCTCCCGAAAGAACTCAGTTGTGGTAAATCCCCTCTCTGGGGGCAACTCTAATCTTGGAGGCTGGACGTTGGTACTACATTCAACCAGTCATTGTTAGAAGACTATCATGTCTCCCATCTACTCTCCTAAGGGCCTACTTATCTTTCCAAAAAGTCATTTGTTTTCTCATAAGTGCCCTTTCTCCTCTCTCTCTTCACCTACTAAGTTAGATATTTAAGCCACAAATTCTAACCAATCCTTTGAGTTACTCAATCAGTAGCCCTGCATATATGCACATTACATGCAGATGGCTTATTTGGGAAGTGATCCTAAAAGCAGAAGGGCAGGGCCTATTAACATAACATTGTAAATCAACTATACTTCAGTAAAATTTCTCCCAGATCACCTTCAATGCTCCCCAAGTGGTTGAATGGCAGAACCAAGAGTTTTCTCTTTCGCCTTGTACATGTCACCCATGGCATGACACCCATAAGCACAAAGGGAATCCAGGAACAATTAGCATGTTGGAATGTGCCAGAATTTTCAGAACTTTTCAACAGTATTTTAAGAACTACACGTTTTTCAAGACTACAATGTAGGGGGAATTCCCTGCCAGTTCAGTGGTCAGGACTCGATACTTTCACTGTCAAGGGCCTGGGTTCAATCCCTGGTCAGGCAACTAAGATCCCAAAAGCTGCACAGTGCAGCCAAAAAAAAAAAGAAGAAGAAGAAAGAAAAAAGAAAAAGGCTATAATGTGGGGAAAACCTAAGATAAAGAGAGAAACTCAACTCCTACTCCCCAACCCCCCATCCTGTCCCAACTTGGACAGATAATTTTATACACACGAAAGGAATTTAATAAAGCAAGTGCAGGGTCAAGAATTGATAGAATGTCTGTTGGCAAAGATTTCTAGTTTTTCTATAGGTTTATTTTTAAGCTTGGATTAACCTTGTCCATGAATAGTTTGTAAAGGCCTATTGAATCATGAAGGCCTTTATGGCTCACATTTATCTGGAATCAGGGAAGGTGGTGAAACTTCAAAGTGGAATTCTAAAGAGGATTAACTGGTCACAGTTTAAGCAGAAACTGAACTAGGCTGGCCTGATGCCTGTAGGAGCATGACATCTACCACACCATGAAGACTGGGACTCTTTGCATCTGATCCATCCATGGGAGGCCTGTGCAATCTTTGGTTACTCTCTCATGGCCACTCCCTGGCAGAGCATTTGTAGGTGAGATGATGTTGTGTTGATTATTTCAAAGCACTAATGATGCACATCTAAGCATTCTATTCCAAGTGCAACTACCAACTGACCTCCACTGACAGAGGAATGGCAAAAGCTGTTGAGATCGCATGTTTCTCAAAGGAAGACATCACTGGAACTTCATTGGAAGGGACCTTATCAAGCCTTGCTAAGTATTAAACTGGCTGACAGGTGCCAGAGCCTTCAGTCTGAGATCCCACGTTCTCACTGTAAGAAAATGTACCCCATCCATCCAACAACTTTTTGCTATGAATCTCTGTTTTTCTCTTAAAACACAGGGACCAATTGCTTCTCACTCAAGGTCCAGGGAGGATAGGACAGCTTCCAGGAAACTTCTGTGTAGTGTTACAGAGCAGCAGGCTGGTCCTCTACTCTAATCCTGACCTGTGGGTAATTGGATTTCTATATGAAAAATGATGAAATTTGACTTCTCTTTCAATCATACTCCAAAATCAGTTCCAAGTGGGTTGGTGATCTGTATGTGACAAAATAACAAGGCTTCTAGAGGATAACATTGGAGAAATTTTTGTTCTTGGGGTAGAGGAAATTTTCTTAAACTGGGCACAATAAACACCAACCATAAAAGAAAATACAGTAAGTTGGACTACATTATGATTTCTATTTCTGTTAAAATAATATAATTAGGAGACTGAAAAAGTAACCCACAGCATGGGTAATGATATTTGCAACATATATAGCCAACAAAGATGTTGAAAGACTATATAAAGGACTCCTGCATATCAATAAGAGAAATACAGAAAGCCCAATAGAAAATAGGGCAGGAGGGACTTCCTAGGTGGCACATGGTTAAGAATCCACCTGCCAATGCAGGGGACACAGGTTCAATCCCTGCCCCAGGAAGATACCACACGCCGTGGAGCAACTAAGCCCATGCGCCACAACTATTGAGCCTGCACTCTAGAGCCCGTGAGACACAACTATTGAACCCATGTGCCGCAACTACTGAAGCCCATGCACCTAGAGCCCATGCTCCACAATAAGAGAGGCCACCACAATGAGGAGCCTGCACACCACAATGAAGAGTAGCCCCCCTGCTCACTGCAACTAGAGAAAGCCCGTGTGCAGTAACAAAGACCCAATACAGCCAATAAAAAAGTAAATAAATTTATAAAAAATAAAAGAAAAAAATAGGGCAGGAGGCATGAGTGGCATTTCACAAAAGAGGATACTCAAATGATCAATAAGCACATGAAAAAATGATCAACTTCAACAGACATGAGAGAAATGCAAATAAAACCACAATAAGATGCCCACCAGAATGGCCAAATTATAAAGATCAGCAATAGCAAGTATTGATTTAAAAAAAAATGGAGCGATAGGAACTTTGTTCACTTCTGGTGGGAATGTAGACTAATAGGCCATTTTGGAAAATTATTTTGGCTGTATTTACTAAAGTTGAACACCAACTTATGGGACATATATGTCCCAGCAATCCCACTCCAAGGTATGTACCCAAGAGAACTGAGTAACATGTAAAGCAACATGTACACATGTATACAACATGTACAACAATGTTCATGGTTGCATTATTCCTGATAGTCAAAATTTGGAAAGAATGAAATGCCATCAATAGTAGAATGGGCAAATAAATGATCACATAGCCACGCAACGGAATATAAAAGACCAATGAAAATGAAAAAAACATAGTCAAATGCAACAACATGAATGAACTTTAAAAATGAAATTTTGAGCCCATGAAGTCAGACACAAAAGAATACTAAAACAGGCAAAATGAACTTCCAGGTTGGTGAACACGTGGAGGTGCTGGGAGAGTGGCTCAGAGAGGGCATGGAAGCTCCCAGGCCCCCATACCATGCCCTATGCATCTCTCCCATCTCGCTGTTCTTGAGTTATATTCTTTTATAATAAACTGGTAATCTAGTAAGTAAAAAATAAAACAGGCAAAATGCATCTATGGTGTTGGAAGTTATAGCAGTGGTTACCCTTGTGGGAAGCAATGAGTAGGGGGTGCACAGGGGCTTCTGGATTGCTGGCAATGTTCTCTTTTGGCTCTGTCCGGTCTTAGTTGTGGCACGTGGGATCTTCACTGTGGCATGCGGGATCTTTCGTTGCCACATGCCAGCTCTTCACTGCAGCATGAGGGCTTCTCTAGCTGCAGTGCTCGGGCTTCTTTCTAGTTGTGGCGCATGGGCTGCAGAGTGTGTGGGCTGAGCAGTTTCAGCGTGCAGGCTTAGTTGCCCCACGGCATGTGGGATCTTAGTTCCCCGACCAGATCAAACCTGTGTCGCCTGCATTGGAAGGTGGCTTCTTAACCACTGGACCACCAGGGAAGTCCCCTGTTCTCTTTCTTGATCAGGGTGCTGGTTACATGGGTGTGATCATTTTATGAAAATTCAACAAGCCACCTTTATGATTTGTGCACTTTCCTGTATGCACGCTATACTCTAATAAAACATTTAAAAAAAGAATGACGTCCCCACCCCCCCCACCCTCGCATTGCCCTGGATAACTCCAGATCTGCCTCTTTTGGCTGGGTACCTTGAGGAAGCATCCTTTTCTATTAGTTTTTCCTCTAATAGCTTTCCCATTCATAGAATGAAAATTTATTTATTCAGTAAAGTTTTCCTAAGCTCCTAATACATACCAGGCATTATTCTCAAGGCTTGGGATACATCAGTGAAGTAAACATACAGAGATCCCTGCCCTCTTGGGGTATAAGTTCTAGAAATGAGAGCGAGGCAGGCAATAAATAAACACACATACAAATAAGTGATACAGGATGCTTACAGGTAGTAACTACTATGGTAAAAAGAAAACTTAGAGGACAAGAAGAAACAGGAGTATGGAGGGGCAAAGTTGCAGTATGAAATGGCATATAAATACAGGTACCATATTTTAAATGGTGACAAATGCTAAGGGAAAGCATAAAGCAGGAGAAGGGAGACAGAGAGACAGAAAGAGAGTGACAGTGTTTGTGGCAGGGAGGAAATTACAATTGCAGATAAGCATGTCATGCCTCAGTGAGAAGGGGGCATTTGAGTAAAGCCTGGCAGACATCTGGGGGAAGTAAGCTCCAGGTAACAAGAACACAAATCAAAGACTCTGAAGCAAAAATGTGCCTGCATGTTTCAGAAATTATAAGGTCACTGTGGCCGAAGCAGAGTGAGCCATTTGGAGAGTAGTAGAAGATGAGATCACAGTGTTTATAGGATGCCAAATTGGATATGGCTTTTTCAGGACACTGTAAGGACTTTGGCTGTTAGCCATTTGAAGATTTGAGCAGAGAAACGACACGCTTAGACAAGTTCACAGTCATTCTGGTGGGTTAGAGAAGCAGGGATATCAGTTAGGAGGTTGTATCAGCAGGGGTTCTGTGAAAGAAACAGAAACCGCTCAAGCATTTTAAACAGAAAGGGATTCAATATAGGGAATTAGGAGTTTACAAAATTGTTGGAAAGGCTGGAGGAGTAGAAGTCAAGGGTCCTCACTGGCGTTTGTCTTCAAAGTCTCACCACTGTGATGAAACCCAATTATCAGAAAGATGATTCTAATTCCTGCAATTATTCCTACACCCAAAACTGGCTCTCACACCCATGAAGCTGGTGAAGAAAGCTTGGAAGGAACAAGGAGTCCAGAATCTGACCACCTAAATAGTCCTGTCTGTCTACCTTTGCTTGCCAGCAGTCACAGCAGCAAAAAAGATGATCTGCACTTCCCACCTTTTATTTTATATATATATTTTAAAATAAATTTATTTATTTTTGGCTGCATTGGGTCTTTGTTGCTGCTTGCAGGCTTTCTCTAGCTGTGGAGAGTGGGGGCTACTCTTCGTTGTGGTCCTCGGACTTCTCCATGCAGTGGCTTCTCTTGTTGCAGAGCACGGGCTTTAGGTTCATGGGCTTCAATAGTTGCAGCACATGGCCTCAGTAGTTGTGGCTCATGGGCTCTAGAACGCAGGTTCAGTACTTGTGGCACATGGATTTAGTTGCTCCGAGGCATGTGGAATCTTCCCAGACCAGGGATCAAACCTGTGTCCCCTGCCTTAGCAGGCAGATTCTTAACCATTGCACCACTGGGGAAGTCCCTATATTGTATATTTTGTGTGTGTGATTATTATCAGGAACTAATTGACAGACCCTAATTGCAATGGAATCTGGGAAATGTGGTTTTTAATTCTCCAACGTCTCCAAGAGTGAGGAGAGCAAATGAGGGAGGTTGAGAAAGACAATCTGATTACTATCTACAGCACAGGTCACCAAAACAATCCAGGTGAGAAATAGTGGGGGCTGAGACCAAGGTGGCAGTGGTATAGTGATGAGAAGTGGTGGCATTGGATTCAGCATATAATTGGAAGATAGAAACCATAAGCTTTGCTCATGGCCCAGATATTGGTGTGAGGGAAAGAGAGGAGTCAAGGCTAACTCCAAGTTTCTTAGTCTGGGCACTGGGAGAATGAAGTAGCAGTGTCCTCTGAGGGGATGTTTAAGTTAGAGCCAGAAGGTGAAGGCAACATTTAGAGAGAGTTTGACGACCAGAGATATTTTACTATTTGCCACGAGTTCCAGGGTGCACAGTGGAAGCATTTCAGAAGAAAAAGAAGTGTGGGATATGGGGTTAGAGATGGTCATCCTCATATGGATGACCTGGAAGACCTGGGGCCAAGGGCAAAATAAGATTGGTCCTTATGATCCCCGGGCAGAAACGGGTGGTGAGGCTGTGACTGTTGGGGTGAGAGAGGGGTGGGAGGTCTATCAAAACAAACCATTCTGGGGCTCACCCTTGACCCTTGTTGCTGAAGCTTTGTGAACCAGGATTTATAACCAATACCCTAGGTCATCCTAACAGTAAGACCCTTGTAATATAAGGCCACCTTGTTCCTAGGTAAATAAGAAGCCCCGTTTGTGTCTCACGATCCCAGGAAGCAGTGGTAGCAGTAAGTACCTAAGGCACCTCTGAATTCTCCCATCTAGCTCTCTAGGCTGGCGTTGGTGAATCCACAATAATCAGCAAGATTCTGTCACGAATTGGGCCAAACTCCCACAAGCATCTTTGCTCAAGAATATCACAACCTTATTTCATAAAGCAGCCTCCAGCTGCTCCCCTGTTACAAAATATGTTCCATGATGGAGTCTCCAGAATCCTGCTTCCCTGTGTGACTGTGAGCAGAGCCCTGTTACGGCCTGAATTAAGCATGAAAAAGAAGTAAACCTTTTCTTTGTTTGCTTGTTTGCTTGTAAGAAATATCTTCTCTGAGTTAAAAAAAAATTCTCCTACATTTTTGGTAATAGTTTTGGAGGTTTATTTTTCATATTTAGGTCTTTAATTTCTTTGCAATTACTTTCACATGTGGTCAATGTAGGAATCCAATTCCTTTTTTTTCCCTCATATAGAGAGCCAGTCATCCCAATACCATTCATTGACTCATTCTGTAATAGGGAGGAACAATCTAACTCCATGTTGCATCTGTTTCTTTTACTTTAACCTTCCTATTCTATTGCTTTTGCTACAAGTTAAGAATGTTGCCTTTAGCCTGAAATATACAGGATAGCCCATTCTCAAGGCTCTGACCTTTAAAGGTATAATACTTTCCCCTTCATATACAGATAAAAAGTTGCAGAACAGAGCATAACATTTGTCTTGTTGGAAGTTTACAGGAATATTGTGACTTGACCTATGAGGAGAGCTTCAAGAACAAGGAATTCTGACTCCAAGACGTTTGCAACAACCAACCACACCCCCTCCCCTTTTAGTATAAAAGAAGCCTGAATTCTAACTCAGGTAAGATGGTTCTTTGGGATACTAGTCTACCATCTTCTCAGTCTGCTGGCTTTACAAGTAAAGTTGCTGTTCCTTGCCTTGTCTCTCGATGTATTGGCCTGTTGTATAGTGAGCAGTACAAGCTTAGACTTGGTAACAATCTTTTCCTTTGATTTGTGAAGCCCCCTGCCATATCTGGAATGCCTGTGCTTGCATGGGTCTTTTTCTTGACTCTTTATTCTCTCTAATGATCTTTTGTCTATTATTACACCATTTTATTATATGGTTTTACTTAGCATTTCTTTGTAATTTGTCTCAGTAGCTGGTAGGCCAAGACAAAGGTACTCTTCAGGCATGCATGGAGAGTAGGGAATGGTAAGTGAGTTAAGTTCTGTGCCTCTTAGCCAAACCCACCCTTGATGAGTAGAGCATTAGGCTCTGGGTCTAGACTTCCTGGCTATCTGCACATCAGAATGTGCCTGTCCATTTCCCCAGGGATAATCAGAGTGAGAAGAAAGGGATAGATTTGGGAGCTATTATTAAACTTAATTGACAGGGCTTGGTAAGTGCTTGGCTTTCTGGGAGGTAGTATAAGAAGAAGGATTTACTCTAAGACAGCTCTTACATTTCTGGCTCAATCAATTAGGGCTGCAGGGGTATCCGTGACAAGTATAAGACATGAACCTCCTCAACTGTGAAAACGCCAGCATCAAATCTGATCCTTTGGGAGAATTTCTTGAGCAAATAATACAACCTGTAGAAATGTATAGTAACAGAAAAGCAAGGTGTGATTACAAATGGTTTATTTCTTTAGATTATAACATTCATCACAATGAAATTGCATTTTAAGACTGTTACTGCTGACAGTGCATAAAAACATTGCTTTTTAATTATAGCAAAGTGTCAAGAGACTAGAGACTTAGGTAGTAAATTTGAAGACAGGGCGCACACTTTTGCAGTCAGATCGAGCAGATCCCTCAGATGTTTTAGGGGACATGAGCACTAATGTGGGCCACGAAAAATGAGTCTGCGTCCTACCCTCCCTAATACAGTTGTCCCTCAGTATTTGCGGGGAAATCATTCAGGACCCCCTGCAGATACTGAAATCCAAGGATGCTCAAGTCCCTTATATAAAATGGCATAGTATTTGCATTTAACCTATAGACATCCTCCTGTATACATTAAATCATCTCTAGATTCCTTACAATTCTCAATACAATGTAAATGCTATGTAAATAGTTGTAAATACCATGTAAATCCATGTAAATTCTATGTAAATAGTTGCTAGCTGTGTGGTAGTTTCAAGTTCTGCTTTTTGGAACTTTCTGAAATTTTTTTCCGAGTATTTTCAAGTAATTTTCAGAAAATTTGGCTGAATCTGTGGATGCGAAGGTCCGACTGTACTGCTGCTGCTGGCAAGCCAGTCAGCCTCCTGCGGCTTTGCTTCCCTCCCACACTCCTCTTCACAAACCCCAGGCAGAGCCAGGCACCATGCTGGGGAGGTTACAGCTCAGCAGGGAGGAGCAGCAGGAGGAGGAGGCCGGGCAGCAGCAGAAGGAATACAGGGCTTTCTCTCCTTCCTGCAGATACTAGGAAGAAAAGGAAAGGTTTCTATATGGGGTTGCTCAAGATGTTGGACTCCCAAACTTTCTGAGCTTTACACCATGATCAGAAAACCAAGAGGGCGGGCTCTAGAGGCTTCATATATTAAACTCTCCTCTTGCCTTTCGGGGATTCCTGAGGTACTCAGGAACACCAGACAAAGAGTAGAATGCGAGGACACATCCTTTTGGTTCTCTGAACTTAAGGGCACCTCAAGCTGACTGAGCTGTCAGGCCTGAAGGGCCCTTCAGCCTCTCCCACAGCCTTGTGCTCTAAGATATAGGTACCTGGGTAAGAGAGGCTTTCCCTACCTGGGGCCTGCAGCTCCCTGGCCATTTGTGGGACCCCCTCCATGCTCGTCTTTGTCCACTCAGGGAGATGTTTCCTGGTCTGGACTTCACTGGAGTTCATCTTTTGCACCAACATACATATTCTTTTCTCTACTAACCAGCATGACTAACCAGTCTGACTCTTGGTGGGATTTGGCTTCCTCTTCTGGGGTTCTCAGCCTGCTGGAATCTGAATGAACATCAGCTCAAATCCAGCTTTCCTCTGCTGGATTGTTTGCCTGGCTATCAAGTTTTCCTAAGGCGTGATCCAAATCCAAAATTCCTCCATGTAAAAACTTGAAGTCTCTGTGGTCCCATTTCTACCCCAAACATTCCTCTTGTCTCCAGGACCCTTTTAGAGCATAAGACTAATTTGGTTGAAGCTTGTTGGAGACTTTGTCCCTATGCAGCTCAGTTCCACTTCTGGCTGAATCCTGGCATCTCAGCAAAACTTAACTTACCTCAACAACATGTACTGGGGCCCTGATTCAAGCCAGGAATTAATGACAAGCTCTGGATGCAAATGGAGCAGGGGGACAAAGTCTCTGGCGTTAAAAAGATGACCAGACTGTAAAAAATGGTTATCATAGAGATGGCGAGTGGTGGCTGAGATGCATACAAGGTTCTCCATGGGAAAAAAGACAGTACTTGTTAAGCAGTGACTATGTGCCAGGCAATAAGCTATAAACTTCTCTCTTTTAATTCTCATGGAAATACTAGTATTTATTAATTGTGTCCTCATTTTGCAAATGAAGCAATTGAGACACAAATTGCTGAGGTAACTTGGCCAAAGTCACAGAGCCAGTGGTGACTGAGCCTAAATTACCAATGAGGTCATCTGACCCCAGACCTGTGGCATGGATCATAAATTTTGCCTGAAAGTATCAAGGAAGGCTCAACATTGGAAGTGATGTTTGAGCAAGGTCTTAACAGACAGTCACTAAACTGATGCTGTCTTAGATTGGATGAAATATGACATGAAATCAAAAAGACTTCAGGACAGAAGGAACAATGGGTGTGAATGCACAGAAACCTGAGAGCCAGGACACCTTGGGAAAGGCTGGGTAAAGGTGGAGCCTTCTCCTGGTGGCACTTCTCACCCACCTTGGGGCTGGAGAGAGAGCAGTCTTTCTCGATGCTCTCCTTTGCTACGCGTGTTTCCAGCCACTCCTGACATGGCTTCCCAGAGGCTTGTGTCCTCTGGTCTTCCCATCTGCAACCTTCATCAGGCCAGGCACCATCCCGGCGTGCGTGTGGTCTCCTCATGGCCCTGCGTGCAAAACCTCTCAGGTTTTTGATCTCCTCAACTCTAACACTCTTCACCGACTTTTCATCCTAGCCAAACTCTTTGATGGGAATGTCTTCTAACCTGCTCAGAAACTGCAAACTACCTGTTGAGGCGTGAGCGCAGGTTGGAGAAGAATTTCCAGACACAAGGCAGAATGTAAGGAAGATAGAGTTTATTAGAGAGAAGGGATGCTCTAAAGACAGCGGGACGACTTCCTGGCAGACCAGGGAGAGCCGACCCTTTCATGGGCTCGTAGCCAATTTTTATACCCTCAAGACAAAGAAAATTCCTGCTAGGAAAATGGCATTAATTGATTGGTCAGTGCACCACAGGGCAAAGGGTGTCATTAGGTGATCGGTCAGGTTGCTAAATGCTGGATACTGTACCCAGTGAGGAGTTGGGGGGGTGGGGTGCTCTATTCAGCCAAGGTCTTAGGTGAGGGGGGAACTCTTTGGCCAAGGTCAAGAGAGCCCTTGCCGACAGCTGCTGTTGGACTCTGTGGGAAAACATTCAGAAGTCTTTCTGAAACCTTGAAAATGTTACTAAAAGTAATTAAAGTATGTGGGCCGAGCAACTGGATGCAGAATGTCCTGCTTGAGCAGTGGAGGAGCTAAGGGTGCTGGGCGTGGAGACCATGGGGGCATAGGCTACCGTGGAAACAGAATATTGACCCTCTCTGGGGGCGCAGCCCCTTTCTCACTTGCACACCTCATATCACCCTGTTTGGCCCCAGAGGATGGCTGGTTAGCCAGAGACGGGTAAGATTCCTCAGGGGAGGAACAACCTAAGACAGGCACAGTCGCAGAGGGGCCAACAGGAGTGGGGCACAGACCCTGAATCCTTTTGAGAGAGGTCTCCTGCCCCCAGGGCTGCTTTGCTCTCCACGACCAGCTCAAATCCACACCCTGCTCAGATCCACACCCTGCTCAGATCCACACCCAGCTCAAATCCACACCCTGCTCAAATCGGACCCAGGAGGCAAAGATCATTGCCCCCCTCATGTGAGGTCTTTGTTTACTTCAAAGATAAACTTGTTTGTGGGACTAAACTGGGAGTGTTAGACACTTAGGCTATGTCAAGAACTCAATAAAAGCAATGTGGGATCAATCAGCGAGGCTCTTGATCCTAGAGGTCTTGAGTCCCCCGGTCCCATCGTTCTCTTAAATCTGTGTCTGTGTTTTCTTTAAGCGTGCGGCACCCGTCACTCACCTCGAGTCGCCGAGCTGGTCTCGGCAGGACTCAGTCCAGGGGCTGCTTTTGTTCTGTGTCTTTGACATAGGGCTCCACACTAGTCACACTGGAAATCTCACGGCTCATCCTCCTCATCCTCTTTTGTGACCACACTCCTCGGTCTGTCCAGGCTTCACTCTCTTTCTCCTGGAACACCTCCTAAGAACACCAGTTCCCTGGCCTCCTTTGATCACCACAGCCACTGCCTCAGTTCAGGCACCTGGATAATTGCCGGGATTCCTGCAGTGGCCATGCCATTTTGTCTAGAACCAGGTTTCCCAACTCCCCCTGACTCTTCATTGCCACACATTCTGGTACTTTCCATGAGTCATGTTTCCTGGTGCCCAGAAGATCTTTTTGATCTTTTGGCGCAGCGGGGAGATTGAGAGCTTAACTAGACAAGGAATTGCCATGGGTCTCTAGGCCTGAGCTTTGGTTTCTATTCTGGAACACTAGCTTTCTGCTTGGGGACCAGATGCTCCCCAATTGCCTGGAAGCCTGCTCTGTGGTCTGCTCTGGGTTGCTTCTGGTAAAATTGCACTTCCATCCCAATGGCCCCACCACACCCATCTCAAGCACAGACCCTGACTCACCTGACAAGACTTCGTTGGAGCAGTTCACACTCGTATTACTTTTCAAGCTACTATAGAAGCAGTTGAAGTTGCTCTTATCATTTTTGGGATCCTCAAGTGTAATTTCAAAGTATTTTTCCTTCTCAGTAACACTGACTTTCTGATACACTTCATACCCTGGAATCATTACTTCCACTATATCTGGATAATAAGAATATTCTTTAATAGGAACACCCAAGCAAGTGGTGATTTTAAACACATTCCAGTACGATTTTTTCAAAATAAAAGGACTTGTACCTCTTCTTTTAGACAAAGTTGAGTCGATAAATCCCCCCAAACGTACATTTCCAGTCCCATTGTAATGAAACCTGGGGATAGAGCGTTTGTATACTGTATAACAATTTCCTTGATTAAGAAGTTGAAGAGCTCTTGTCAAATAATAATGGAAGGCTTTGAATTGAAAATTGTCGGAATTGCTGCGGAATTCTCTTACAGCGCTATTAAATTTTACCATGTACCCATTAGAAGAGGCTACTAGAGCTGTCCCATGAAAATCATTGAGTTTCTCTGAAACATTATTTCTCTGCTTTCCGTAGTTCCATGTCTCTGATGCCCATTTCCATTCGACTGCAAATTCTTTATTTGCCTCTAGTTCTTCTTTTAATAGCTGGGGTGCCATTTCCTCCATTTCTTCAGTACAGCCAATATACTGATCATCAAACGCATTGTCAGCCATGTCTAGGTCAACCTGGCCAGACACCTGTAAAGAAGGAGCAGTGTCTATGCCACCCCAAAATGTGCCACTTTTTGGCATGTGGATTATTTTGAGGTGATGGTAATCAAGAACCGGCAGATTCAGGAAAACTTTTTACCTCTCCCTTAACTGCCAGAGAAGGAACTATTAACTATTACCAGAGATAACATTTTTTACCTGAAAGACTACATCTGCATCGCAGGGTCAATGTTTGATTACCAAATGTTTCTCTTCTTATCTTCCTATGAATTCCTCTCCTCCCTTTGAAGTCCGGGGTCCCTGCCCCGTTTCTTAGCTCTGGATGGCATGCCTGCGTGGCTTGCCTTTGAGTCTCATGTCCTTGTTGACTCCTGTACATACATAATTAAATGTGTTTTTCTCCTGATAATAGGTCTTACGTCAGTTTAATTATTAGACCAGCCAAAGAACCTAGAAGGGATCTGCCCCTATACCCTCAACATACTGACTGAAGAGCTGGCATGTACTTGACACTCCACAGACCCCAGTTTACGTGCTCCTTGCGCAGCACCGTGTACATGGTCATATATCTCAGGAATGATGCATGTGTGCGTGATGGCTGCACCCTAATTACACTCTGAAATAACTAAGCGTTGTAGCATTTGTTTAGCTTCTTGATTTTATCTTTAAATTTCTTGAGATTCACAATTTCTAACAGGCCCAATCTACAGAGCTCACCCTTGGAGGCCTCTTGCCTCCATATGCTGTGAGAGAAGAGAAGTTATCAGCAGAGATAAGGATTCATGGGCAGGAAATGTTACCTGTACTTTTAGACACCACGTTAGGATCAAAAAGTGAGCCACTGCACCGAGAACGGATGCCATCCTCAAGGTCAGTTGGGACTGCAAAGGAACATAAGACTGTGAAAGTAAAGTGTGAAAACGTAGCTTCATTGTAAGCATGTCAGTGCATCCCTTCAGTGCTAACAAATCCTAACTTCAAATCTGTGATGTAGTATTCCAGACTTCTCTATTTCCCTTCCATCCTAGACAGCTAACCTTGGATGTCTAGAAACCACTGTCTGAATCTTACACACAGGGATTGGGTAGATTTGGCTTTGGTGCTGTCTGAGAGAGGGCCGCTGACGAAAAAAGTGACCCTCCCAAATAGACAGCCTTTTGTTGTGCAGACTACCAGTTAGAGAAAATGATAAGATCTCACAGGCCATCCAAAGCCTCATCATGTTTTCTCCCCTTAGATGAATACTGTGACTCCTTTCAAAAGGATGATATCAAATGTCTTTAAAAGTAGTTCTTGAAATGTGCTAGCCCAGGGCTCAAACTAATTTAAGGCCCTCACATATAAGTATTTCTCAGAGTTTTGAGCTTTCACCATGACCAGCTTGTCTCATTACTTATTATATCCACAGCAAAGGCATTATTTTGCATTCTCCTCTTCTGGTTATAAAAAAAAGACACATTTAATGAGACTAATCAAGCAGTTAAGGTGAGTTAGTCACCAGTCCTTTCTTCATGCAGTGGAAGGGGAGCAGAATATGCCACCCCCAAATATGCCACTTAGGCATGCTGATTATTTTGAATTAAAGTTACTTAAGAAATAGCCAGCACGGGACTTCCCTGGTGGCACAGTTGTTAAGAATCCACCTGCCAATGCAGGGGACACGGGTTCCATCTCTGGTCCGGGAAGATCCCACATGCCTCGGAGCAACTAAGCCCGTGCTCCACAACTACTGAGCCCACGTGCCACAACTACTGAAGCCCATGCACCTAGAGCCCATGCTCCGCAACCAGAGAAACTGCTGCAATGAGAAGCCCACGCTCTGCAACAGAGTAGCCCCCTGCTTGCTGCAACTAGAGAAAGCCCCTGTGCAGCAATGAAGACCCAATGCAGCCAAAAAATAAATAAAATTTAAAAAAAAAAAGTAAAAAAAAAAAAAATAGCCAGTGCAAGAAAGACACTCTGGTCTCCTCTGTACCCCTAAAAGCAATAAAAGGTACCCTTCCTATACGAGGAGAAAGAGAGCCATCCTTATCACCAGAGACAGGGAATTTATGGCCAAGAAGGCCATATAAACAAACTTTATTACTCCTTTACTAATTTACTACCCCCAAGCCCAAACTTCTCTGTCTTATCCATTCTTCACAAATTTACTATTTCTTTGTCTAAAAGGTAAATTTTAGTCTTTTGGTCTGCTTTGGTCACTTTTTTGAGTCTCATTTTTATGGGCTCCCATACACACAAAATTTAATTTGTTTTTCTCTTATTAATCTCTCTTATCAATTTAATTATTAGGCAGCCAAAGAACCTAGAAGAGAAGGGAGTTTTCCTCCCCTACCCAGCTCTTAGTAAGTGGTAAGACCCTAATTGTGAGTACGTTTTGTTTCTTTCCATAGAAACGTGACCTGACCTTGGCAGAATATGGAGCAACCCAGAACTCAAGAAAGACAGGGAGAGCAGGGGATGCTAATGTAGTGGTCCTGTCTCCTTTCCACTGGGTAGGACTGCCATAGGGAACTCTGTTTCTGAGCTGGTTTTGATTCCAAAGGCTTTATTGTGTCAAGTAGTGATCCCAAACGGAGCCTTTACATTTCCTCCCCATAGGAAAATACCATGACCCCTTTCAAAGGTGCGTCATTAGTCTTCCTGACAAATGATTCTCAGCATTTGCTAATATATGGCTTTGGTTTTATGTCAGCACAACAGAAAATGTTTCAATGTTGTCATCTCCTGCTCAGACCCAAACTACCTGTGATTAATTGCACCTAAATAAAATCCATTATTCCTTTTTAAGGACACAAACCACACACTTAGCAAGGTGAGTCAAAGATCTCAGGAGTGACAGCCACCCAGCTTCTTCTCGGTGCGCCCATACCTTATTCCTTCCTGCATGTCCTTCTTAACAAATAACAAATTTTAACTCTCACCTTTTGTCTGTGATCTTATTTTCCAGAACAAGCTAGTATATTCTTGGCCAGATCTGGAAGAACACAGAGCGTGTGATTCGTGGAGGGAGTCTGCAGTGTAAGGACCAAGCACACACCCCAAGTTTTTGCTGCCTAAATTTCAGTTCCTCCCACTTCCTATTTCATCACCCTCATTTTGGAGAGCTTTACCATTGATCATAGGGATTGTAAACAGAGTCTCTCCACATTTTACCTTTCCTATATAATTTCATAAGAACATGAGGAGGAGTCTGCAAACAAAAAAAGAAAAAATAGCATTTTGCTCAGCATGCAGTTCTACAGAGATTAATCTACTGCAGTCACCGACCAGCTCTGTGCTTCAGACAGAAGAGATTAAGGCAATATTATAGGATGAAGTATTCTATGCTTTGGAGGAAGCCCAAGAAGAAAACAGGATGCTCTGTGCTTAGGACAAGAAGGCCTCTTAGATAGTTAGATGTATCTCAAGAAGAATTTTAATGAACCCAGCTTCTTGCAGTTTTCCATACACAGAAAAGCACTATAATCATTAACTTGAGATATCTGTTCTTTGTGACCAGCAGTAATCTTTTACCAAGATGTGTACTTGACCCCATGTATTCCCCAGCCAAAAATCATATATAAGCTAGCCTGCCCCCATCCCTTTGGAGCAGTTTCTCAGTGCTACTGAGAGGCTGTCTTCTGGGCTATAGTCTTCAGTAAGACCCTAAATAAAACTTAACTCACAACTCTTATTACATTACATTTTTCTTTCAGTTGACACGTCTTAGCTCTGCTCAATGTGTGTAAGGCAATTGTAGTCCCTGGTCTTTAAAATTTAAGATAATGGAAGTGGTATAAAATATGAAAGTGGTGATTCAAAATTAGAATTTGCCCTGTGGTTTCCTTCTTCTGGCAAAATAAGAAACATACTTGTTCTTCCCTTCTCCTTCCCAACCCTCCCACCCCCAGAGCTCCTAAAACCCTTGGAATTTCCTGAGTGATAGGAGTGTCTTTGTTATTCATACCAAGCCTCTTTCAACCACAACTAAGTTTAAGCTAATGGGGTTGAGTAAGGATGAGGTCCCTCAGGATGTGGCTGGTCATCAGAGAGACTAATTGATTAGTGGGTTGGAACTTTCAGCCCAGTTCCTTGACCTCCAGAGAGGATGGGGAGGGGGTGGGGGGTAGAGACTGGGTTATAAAAACTCTGAACAAAGAGATTTGAAGAGCTTCCAAGTTGGTGACAGCATCTATGTCCCAGGAAGATGGCGCACGCCAACTCCACAGGACAGAAGTTCCTGAACTTGGGACCCTCTGGACCTCATCACCCAACGTGTCTTTTCATCTGGCTGTGTAACCAAGCTGGACCCTATGGGGCCTTCCTGCGACAGGCCTTTCCCCTATATCCTCTGGTTTCGCCCCTCTCTGAGATACCTAAATAACAGTATTTGATGCACAGTTCCTGAGTTGCTTTACACATGTGAAAACCCCCCACGAAATGGAAGATATTAACTACTTGACCCAGGCCTCCTGGAGCCTGATTGACAATGCTAACTCCTGTGACACCGCCCTGTTACCTCACCATCAGCCAATCAGAGAATTGTGCAGGGTCTCACAAACCCTGAGACCGCCCCCCCCACCCCCCCCACCCCGCCGCCACCTGGGTTTTAAAAATGCTTTGCCAAAACCGTTAGGAGAGCTTGGGGCTTTTTAGGGCATGGGCCACCTGTCTCCTTGCATGGCCCTGCAATAAAATTTTCCCTGCTCCAAACTTCGATGATTTGATTTGCTTATCCTCACTGTGTGTTGGGCACACGAACTTGCCCTAATAGCTGTTCTTTTATATCCTTTAAAATAAACTGATAAACACAAAGTGCTTTCTTGAGTTCTGTGAGCTGTTTTAGAAAATTATTGAAACTAAGGAGGGGGTTGTGGAAACCCCCGATTGTAGTCTGGCCTGGGACTTTTGACTGGCAACTGAAGTGGGGCCAGTCTTGTGGGACAGAGCCTTTTAACTTTTAAGATCTGATGCTATCTCCAGGTAGATAGTGCCAGAATTGAATTGAATTGCTGGACACCCCGTAGGTGTTGGAGGATTTGAGTATCACAGAGTTCCTGGGACCATGATTCCTAAAAAATCAGAGAATCCGAAATACTCCATCTTAGCATCTTAGCAAATGGAGTCATGGTGCATGTGGGAAAAGAAAAATGTTGGGGGAAGGGGATGCCAGTTATGGGAGGTTTCCAGGAAAAGCACAGTAAACAAAAGTAAGGTTGTTACGCAGATTTAAGTGATGAGTCACTTAGGATTGAGAGTCAATCTTGTCTTCCTGATACAGAGAGGGAGAAACTTGCAAACGGAGATTTCCTTTATAAACATTAGTGTCCCTAACAAAACAACAACTTCTACTCTGTTTTCAGAGCTTCTGTGCCTGCTGTTTCTTAAAAATAATCAGCTCAAAATAATCCTTGTGCCAAAGAGGGATATTTTAGGAAAGCATAGTCTGTTACCCTTCACTTACAAAAGAAAGACCAAATCCCTGACTGCCACCCACATAAGTACCTAAGAAAGGTAAAAAGAACCACATTAATGACCTCAATAAAAAGAACTCAGATTGAAGCCTTTTATGATATCCTTTTTAATTAATTTATTTTTTACTGGCTGCGTTGGGTCTTCATTGCTGCACACGGG
The DNA here is from genome assembly GCF_030028045.1 of Hippopotamus amphibius kiboko. Lineage (NCBI taxonomy): Eukaryota > Metazoa > Chordata > Mammalia > Artiodactyla > Hippopotamidae > Hippopotamus > Hippopotamus amphibius. Next base: position 42,458,993 of record NC_080194.1, on the reverse strand, counting down.
CTTCCTCTATTTGTAGCGAGCAGGGCCTACTTCTCCTTGCAGTGCACAGGCTTCTCATTGCAGTGGCTTCTCTTGTTGTGGAGCTGGGCTCTAGGCACGCGGGCTTCAGTAGTTGTGGCACTCAGGCTCAGTAACTGTGGTGCATGGGCTTAGCTGCTCAGCAGCATGTGGAATCTTCAAGGACTAGGGATCGAACCTGTGTCCCCTGCATTGGCACTTAACCACTGCGCCACCAGGGAAGTCCCACGATATCCTTTTTAAAAAAATTTATTGGAGTATAGTTGATTTACAATGTTATGTTAGTTTCTTCTGTACAGCAAAGTGAATCAGCTACACATATACATATATCCACTCTTTTTTAGATTTTATTCCCATATAGGTCATTAGAGAGTATTGAGTAGAGTTCCCTGTGCTATACAGTAGGTTCTTATCAGTCACCTATTTTATATATAGTAGTGTGTATATGTCAATCCCAATCTCCCAATTTATCCTTCCCCTCCTCTTTCCCCCCTGGTAACCATAAGTTTGTTTTCTACATCTGTGACACTATTTGTGTTTTGTAAGTAAGTTCACTTGCATTATTTTTTAGATACCTCCTATATACAGTATCATATAGTATTTGTCTTTCTTTGTCTGTCTTACTTCACTTAGTATGATAATGCCATATTGCTGCAAATGGCATTATTTCATTCTTTTTTATGGCTGAGTAATATTCCATTGTATATAAATACCACATCTTTATCCATTCATCTGTTGATGGACATTTAGGTTACTTCCACGTCTTGGCTGTTGTAAATAGTGCTGCTATGAACATTGGGGTGCATGTATCTTTTTGGATTATGGTTTTCTCCAGATATATGTCCAGGAGTGGAATTGCTGGATCTTATGGTAATTTTATTTTTAATTCTTTAAGGAAACTCCATACTGTTCTCTGTAGTGATTATACCAATTTACATTCCCCACCCCCCCCCCCCAATATCCTTTGATTGTCCATTCCCTACTGCCTCTTCAAAATATGGGCTCCTGAGACTATCGCAATCTCTCTACCCTGACAATTCCCAAGCATCTCCTGGCCAGTTGAATTCCTCCTCTTCCATTGTCCTTGAAATGACTTTAAACCACCCTTGTTTCATGTCTCAGTTTCACACCTAGGAATGCTGAGAACTCCTCGATCAGATTGTCTGGATAGGAAGCTCTCAAGACATCACCAGAGTCCCTGAGCATGTAGGAGACAAACTTTAAAACATAATAGATTTAGAATATTTATCAGTGTTGTCATCTTTTGACCTGATCAACTTGTACCTAAAGAAAGTCCACTATCTTTTGCTCTCTTTTGAAGATATAAACAACAAATCTAGTTAGGAAAATAAAGTAACATCAATGGAGTCTACACCTTGGTGAAACCCATGCCTTGCACAGGTTAGCTCAGGATAGGGAAGAATTACTAAAGTGCATAATAAAATAATCATCATAATCTTTGAGTAAATTAGATTCGGAGTAGTCATTTTTTGTGTGTGTACAACTACACGAAATACTTATATCAATGTGGCATTGAGGATGGGTTGTCCAATAGGGATAAAATGTGTTTTGCATGTGGTAAGGAATACTCAGAAACAATAGAATTCTGTTTGCCTCTAGTTTCTTTTTTTTTTGGCCATACCCCATGGCACGTGGGACTTTCCCTGACCAGGGATTGAACTCATGCCCCCTGCAGTGAAAGGCCAGAGTCTTAACCACTGGACCACCAGGGAAGTCCCTGTTTGCCTCTTAAAAGTCAGGCATTTTAAACTAGAAACTTATCAAAAAGGAGATATTCTTCCCTTAGAGCAAGCCTAGAATATAAAAGGCCAAAGGATAGAGAAATTGTTTGTTTAAAGAATCCCAGTCTGTTTTTATTTATTAGGGATATTTTATATGCATATCTGGAACTTATCATGAGTCAGACACTGCTGTAAATACTTTACAGGGGACTTCCCTGGGAGTCCAGTGGTTGACCCTGTGCTTCCACTGCAGGAGGTGCAGGTTTGATCCCTGGTCAGGGAACTAAGATCCTGCATGTTGTGTTGTGTGGCCAAAAAACATAAAAACAAAAACGTTACAAATATTAAATCACACAATCCTCATAACAGTTCTATGGGATAGGCATTGTTATTATCTCCATTTTAGAGATGAAGAAACTGAGACCCAGAGTTTAAGTAACTTCCCCAAAGTCACACAGCTGAGAAGTGGTAGCTTTGGGATTTGAACCCGTGCAGTCCGGCACCTCAGTCCACATGTTCATCCCCTACATGAGGCCACCCCTCCTGGAAAGATACGTAATTGTAAGCAACTCTGTTCCACTCAGTTTGATAAATGAATAGTAGCTTCCTTTCAAAAAGAATTAGGAGTGTTGTGATTTATACAAGGGCATTATAAAGTTATTTAATTTCAAATGGTGTTCAGGGATTTCAGAGTTTCAAAAACAATTGTCTGTTTGAATAAGCATTTTCCAAAGAAACATGTGTTTGAGTTGCAACTAGAAACCTTGACTAATGGTAATAGTCCTTATTCTGGAACAAACAAGGAGGGTTTGAACCAACTATTCTTTTTTTTTTCTTCATTGTTTTTCTAAAACATTTACTCTTGAAAAGTGCAATGAGCACTTCTGTTTCTGGTAAGAGAGCAGACTACGACCTGGATCAACTCAGCTACTGACAACAGCTATCAATCCTGGCTAATATATGTTTAAATAAACCAAAAAATCACCTTAATTATGAGCACTGGGAATCTGGCAAGAAAGAAAGGAATTCTCAGTCTAGGGAACCCAGATAGGTAAGTGCTTTTACTCTGGAAGCATTTGCTGGACCAGGGGAATGGAAACCTCTGTTCTCACGCTTCATGGAATGTGGGAATAAAGGAGATGAGGACCCCATCTAGTGAGGACTGCAACAGGAGATCCTCCGTGCAGAAAGCCGGGGCTGCACCCTCAGTGTGAGGGTGAAGTAGAAATACCTTATCACACACCCCTCCTGTGGTGCTAAGTAAAAGTGAAAGAAAACTGAACCTTTGGGCTATGAGAGGGAGAGGAAATTGCCACCAAGAATTTGGAAGCATTAAAAAAGAAGAAGGAGGAGAAGAAGAAGGAGAATTTGGAAGCAAAAGCTACCCCTTTACACTATCTGAATGACCAGAAAAACGTGAACCTGAGAATTTCACTTAGAGTGATTCAACCTGGTCTTTCCCTGAAGCAGAAATAACTTCATTTCCTCTCTGAGTAAAAGAAGGTGTCTGTTTCTGTTTTGTAAATAAGTCCATTTGTATTATTTTTTAAATTCCACATATAAGTGATATCATATGATATTTGTCTTTTTCTGGCTCACTTCACTTAGTATGACAATCAACTATACTTCAATTTTTTAAAAAAAGAGGTAGGTTGCTTGGGAAGCAGAGTGAGATGAAAACTAGTGTGCAGGAAACTTATTAGAGAGTGCTCTCTGGTTTGACCACCTGTGAAAGGGAAAGGAAGACGGGGGGAACTGAGCAGAGGAAAAAGTTGGGCTATGACATTTCTATGGTGGCCTTAGAATATACCCTGGGTAGATGTGATGAGCAAAACTTTTTTTTTTTCAGCCCCCCACTCTCGGCATGCATGATCTTAGTTCCTGGACGAGGGATGGAACTTGCACCCCCTGCAATGAAAGCTCGGAGTCCTAACCACTGGACCACCAGGGAAGTCCCAAGCAAAACAACTTTTGAGGAAAACAATTTTGTTTTTCTCAGTTGTTACTTGGGCATTTTACAGTATGATACCCACACTCAGAATATGGACACTTAGATAAGGACTTGAACTTTGGATGCTCTCCCTAAGTTCCTGCTGTGCCAGCATCTTTTAAAATAATCAGAGTTAAGCCTAGGAAAAGTTAGTGACCTCCACCCCAACCACCTTATAAGTAAGAGGTGCTTGCTACCCATCTTTCTATCTCTGGCTCCCTCATGACCTATGACCTCTTCACCCTCCCCATAGCTGGGCTGGCAGTGGGGTGAAGGTGGGGAGCACTTCTGGGATCTGTAAGTAATAAATACATCTTTTGACTGACTCTACTTTCTTTGCGTGAGTGTGTTGAAATTTCGCCTTCAATCAGAACAAACCTCCGTGGGTTTAATTTCTCCAAAGTGGAAGCTGGGGTGCTGAGGGAGTCACCTGCCACCCACATGTGGATGGCTTGTGCCTCCTTATTGAACAGATCATAATCTCCATTTTCTTAATTCAATACAGCAGTTTGGGTTTCTCAGCACAATTGGCGACAAGAAGGATGGGATGGTGGGCACAGTTTGCCCTCCCATTCAATACCTTGGAGCTGTGAATGGCATACTAACTTTCTCTCCCAGACTACTCAGTGTCTCTGGGAAGGAAACAGAGCTTGCTGGGGGTCTGTGGCTGCTAAGTAGTGTTGCGGCTGGGTGTTGCTGGACATCCCCACACTAAATTGTTGGTGCTGTGAAAGGTCAGATTCCTCTGCAGAGACCCAGGAACAGGCCCCAGTCTGAGGTGGGTGTGTTTACCATAATTCTCTAAAGGACACCCCCGCCCCCACCGGTGTCGGTTCTGGAGGTGATGGGCTACAATCATATGTGAAATTCCCATGTTTTGCCAAGGTGACCTACCCGGGATAAAAGGGCTCTGCCTTTTTCCTCCAGGCAGGAACCAGGGCGAGGGCTCAGGTCCTAGTGTTACCCACCTGGGTTCTCGGACTCTTTAATCAATAGAAATTGATGAGGCCACACGAGAATTTCAGGTAACTCTTTATTGGGGTTTAAGGTGCAGCACGAGGAGGCAGCAACAAGAAGCAGGTGTTCTTGCTTGTTTTTTCGGAGAGCCAGCTGGTCCCTTTAAGGCGGTGAGGATGGGGGTGGGAAAATGGGCCAGAGGTGTGGTCTGGGTGGGCTCTTCAGCCCTCTTAGGGTGCCGGGTGCAAGGATCTGGCCTTTTTGGAGGGACTTGTGCAAGGGTGATACGCAGTCCCTTCGCCTCTACACCCATTACCTCAAACATGGTGGCAAGCTCATTACTGCCATCCCCAGAAGGTCCGAGAGCGCTCAAAATTACCCCAGCTGCGCGTGCTCGAGCTTGAACTGCGCATGCGTGCAGTTGTTTCACTCGCTTCTTCCTTGCGGCGTTTTTGTATCCTGTTGCTTAGGGAGGTGTTTGAGTGCAAGAGATCCGGCAGAGGATCCCAGGTCCCAGCCTATCGCACTAAGAGCCAAGGAGAGTCCCCCTAGATTAGTGCTGATAGGGGAGGCTGGCTGCTGGGTCCGCTGTGCGAGTGGGCTGGACTTGGGGAGCCAGCTCTGCCCCGAGTCAGAGGCAGCTCTTCCAGGGGCAACATGGCACCCCAGGATGGGGGAATGACGGCTTGTTGGGAGTCAGCCATAGAGGGCCGTGCCTGAAATGCCACCAGGTGCGGACACTAGCTGGGGGATTCAAGCCCTCTATCTTAAGTGGGACCAATAGCACACATGTGTAAAGGCCACCAGCCCTGCCCAAATGGTCACTGACATCCTCACCTACAGCCCCTGGCCATTACAGTGCCCTAATTTCAGCCCTAATTGGCTGATAGGCTTATGCAATTCTAACCCATCTCTGGCAATACAGGGTCAAACATTAAATTGTTGGGAGCATATAACTAAATTTTCTCTAAACCAAGGCTTCACATGTGCTTCCAACCATTACTCTTTATGGATGGAAGACACATGTCTTGGAGGAGAACACCACCTAATCATTTGCAAGGTGTTGCCCCTGTGGGCCAAACCCCGAATGCTGCCTCCGGAACTTCTGCGATAACAGAGACGACACCGAGGAAGACACGGCGCTGATGATGGTGAGTACTGCCTGGGACTTGGTTGCTACACTGAACATTTGTTTATCCAGGTTCCCTGCTGACGACACCTTTGAGTGGCATTTTGCAGCGTTAACTATGTGTTTACCCCAGAGCCCCCTTGCTTACTGCATGCTTGCTGCTTGCGTGTGAGGCGGTGCTGGAACGGTCAGGCTGCTCCCGACTGCACCTTGAGCCGTGGAAGGCCAAGGTATGTGTCAAGTATCGCAGCCTTAACAGGGGGCTCCTAAACACTTCACTTAGTTGTTTGCCGTCAACACGCCCATTAGCTTGCCCACATTATGGGTCCTCCTGGGAGTTAGTGAATTTAACTTCTGTTGGCAGGACCCCTCCCCAGCTGCGGATGCTGCCACCACCACAGCATGCCCTCCCCCCAGGACAACAGCCACAGGGTCGCCTCCCTCCACCACCCTAGAGAATCCTTCCCATGGTCACCACTCGGCTCCACGATCCTCCAGGTCCAGCCCTCGAATAGCATTTATACAATGGGCAGAAACTGGGGCTCATTTTTTGGGCCACTGTAACTGTTGGGCATGTTACCTGGCTCAACAAAGGCTGTTTCGCGAGTTAGTGGCCTGTGGTGCTGATTTTTTTTTTGCCTCACCCCACAGCATTTGGGATCTTGGTTGCCCCGACCAAGGATTGAAACAAGCCCCCCCACCCGAAGCGGAGGTATGGAGTCTTAAGCACTGGACCGCCAGGGAAGTCCCAAGGGGCTGATGTATTGACCCTGTTGGTGTCTACCCAACAGAAAGCACCCCATGCGTCCCTGTGGCTCGCCCAGCCACTCTCTATGGTGCTCAGCTGCTCCCTTGCAGGACACTTTGCAATACGTGTGGGGCACCTGATAGGAGCCCCCACATGCCCTTTATAATCCCCCATATCTGTCCAGGCACCAGCTCCATCTGGATAAATAGGATCTACAGCTCCTCCCAATGAGCACGTTCCCCACGGTCTTGGGCCTCATCGTCCAGCCATCGTGGGGGAATCCCAGCTTATTTCACTATCCCTGATGAAGCAGTTGGTGTCCGCTGTGAGTCCAGTGCCCTGGGACCACCACACATAGTGATTCTTCATATGGAAACTTCTCTTTCCCTCCATCGTATTTGTCTAGTGCCGCCCGCGGGGAGTCTCGTCTGTTCACACCAACGCACCTTCGTCTCCTTGGGACTACCCTTACCAATCACTGAACAAGACCCCTGATCCACCTCTCTTTCTGACCGCACATCAAAAATGTGTAGCATTCATCCCCATTGTATTGTACTGCTAGTACCCTCCCCGGGACTGGGCTAGGAGCCGCCCCATTGGACAAACAACATCAAATCCTGAAAGCCGACACGACACCAACCTGTCGTCACCCTGGCTGAGCACATTGGGCTGTGACACCAATACCCATCCTCAATGCACACCAACATGATTCTCTAGCGCAGCTGGTTTTGGGTAACCGTTTAGCTTTAGGTTCCTTACTGGCCAAGGAAGGAGGTGTGTATACTGTAAAGGGCACCACTTGTTGCAGGTATATTAAAAATTCTGGACACGTTCAGACAAATTTACAGAAGATGGCCCAAGGGGTACAAGAATTCTGTAATCTCACCTAAGTTTTTAATCAAATACCTACCTTAACTTTATCCAAGGGCTTTGATTTACTTTCTTGGCTGGACCACAACAGATGGGAGAATGGTTACAGAGAGGATTTTAAATTATCGTTTGTCTGTTGATGCCGTTGATGGGCGTTTTTTGCTTTGCTCCAATATATCCTGCACTTGGTGACCAAAATCCCACCAGTTAGCTTGAAATATCTCCACTGTCCAGATGGTGTGTATAATTTTCCTTAAAGATTAATGCCTAGGCATCATGGGGTCAATTGTGATGAGAAAAACAACCTATAAGGAAAACAACTTGTTTTTCTCAGTTTCTACCTAGGCATTTTATAGTATGATAACCCTGCTCACACCCAGCATCTGGACATTTAGATAAAGACTTGAGTTTAGAGTCATAAATCTTGTGACTCTGCTTCCTTTGTGTGAGTGTTTTGAAACTGCACCTTCAATCAGAAGGGCCACGGGGTTTTCACTTTCCCAAAGTGGGAGCTCAGAAGCCCAGGGAGCAGTCTGCCACCCCTGTGTGGTGGCTTGTGCCTCCTCATTCAGCAGGTCATCATCTGCATATGCTTAACTAAACAGACTAGCCCCTGCTTCTCAATGCAGTAGAAGACTCAGAAAGGTCTTGTCTCCGTAGAGGGAAGTAATTAGTGCTGGGCCAAATGCCACTTTGGTCTCCCGTAACAAATCCTGCAAACAAGACCCAGAAGGACCAAGCTGTTTTCAAACAATTTAACTGTGTCCCAGAGCAAAGCTCAAGAATACTTGCAGGAAAACAAAAGTGTCTAGTATCCAATAAAGTAAAAATCACAATGTCTGGAATCTAACTGAAGATAGGTGTGGGAAAAAAGCAGGAAAATATGTCCCATAATGCGGAGAAAAATCAATCAGTTGAACTGACATAGAAAAATAAGAAATGTTAGAATTAGCAGACGCAGACATGAAAATAGTTATTATAGCTATATTTCATAAGTTCACAACACTAGAGGAAAGATTGATCACATTAAATAGTAATGTGGAAGTTATTAAATAGACCCAAATTGAACTTCTAGAGCTGAAACTGCAGTGTTTGGGATAGATTTTTGCCAGTGTTTAGGAGAAATAATAGCAAGGTTAAATAACTTTTAATGTGTTTAAGGGCTACTTGTAATTCTTTTTCTGTGAATTGGCTGTATATCTATTGCCCATTTTTCTATAGGATTGTTGGTTTTTTTCTTTTCAATTTTTAAATGCCTTCTATGTATTAGGAAAACCAACCCTAAGTCTGTGGTGTAACTTGCAAATATTTCTCTCAGTTTGTCGTTTGTCTTTTTACTTTATATATCATGATTTTAGCTTTTTTTCCATCTTGTTGCTTATTGCTTCTAGATTTTGAACCATAGTTAGAAAAGTTTTCTCCACCTCTAGGTTATGGAAGAATTCACATTTGTTTTCTTCTATACATGTATGGTTTCATTTACCACTAAGATTAATGGGCTAATCTCTGAGCCATCAGGAACTTCTTTTGAGAAACAATGTTAGATCTAATTTTGTCTTTGTATGTCAACAGAAATAATCAATAACCAATCTATAATAAGAATAGAGGAGAGTTTTATTTGAGCTAAACTGGTAACTATAACCCAGGAGCTAGACTCTCAGATAGCTCTGAGGAACTCTTCTAGAGAAGCACAGTTTTTATATCTTATTAGAACAAAGACCATCAAATATAACAGGGGTATATTCCTTCAAGGTTTCAAAAAAATACAAATCAGCACATACACAGTGAGTTTGTATGGCCTTGGCACCTAGGAAGGGAACCTTATCGTTGAAGGAATACTAGCACTGGTGTCCCAGGGAGGGAAGCATTTAATCTTTATCTTTAAAACAAACATTTTTTGCCTCTGGTCAGTGCACCCTTTTCTTTAATGTTTAAACAGACGTACAACATACATTTAATAGGCCACAAAACAGACCATTCTAGTTAGCATAAAGTTTAAGTTAAATCATGTTTAAGCCAGAATGACTTCCCTATACCTCAGTATGTGAAAATTTCTTCCATCGTGTGTGTGTGTGTTTCACAGAAGACTCAATCCTGTACATTTACCAATCAGTCAAACTAAACATGGCATTACCACTCAGATAAGCTAGATATGGAAATTGAAAGCAAGCATTTAGAAACTTATATAACAATTTGACATTTCCACAATAATTAAACATATGGTCGTTTTCCTAGAAATTTGTTCTTATTGCTTTTTTATAAAGTATCAGTCAGGATTAGTCAGGGTTCTCCAGAGAAAGAGAACCACCAGAATGTGTATATATGTAGATTGAGATTTATTTTAAGGAATTGGCTCACTTGCTTGTGGAGGGATGGCCAGTCCATATAGACCTGCGGGCTGGAGACTCAGGGAAGAGTTGCAGTTCAAGTTCAAAGGCAGAATTCCTTCCAGTTTTGCCTTTTTACCTATGTCTATTCAAATGGTGAAAGTTAAAATGAAAAACCAATTTGTTAGAGATGTTTTGATTCACTTCCTCTTTCTGGTTCCACACATAAAGAGTTTAGGGGCTTGTGGGATCTTAGTTGCCCAACCAGGGATCAAACCCGGGTCCCAGCAGTGAAAGAACCAAGTCCTAACCACTGGACTGCCAGGGAATTCCTGAGATTCTAATTATTTTATTTTATTATTTTTTAAATTATTTATTTTTGGCTGTGTTGGGTCTTTGTTGCTGCGTGGGGGCTTTCTCTATTTTGTGGCAAGTGGGGGCTGCTTGTGGTGCGCAGGCTTCTCATTGCGGTGGCTTCTCATTGCAGAACACAGTCTCTAGGTGTGCAGACTTAAGTAGTTGTGGCACGCAGGCTCAGTGGTTGTGGCGCACGGGCTTAGCTGCTCTGAGGCGTGTGGGATCTTCCCAGACCAGGGATCGAACCCATGTCCCCTGCATTGGCAGGCAGATTCTTAACCACTGCGCCACCAGGGAAGTCCCTCTAATTATTTTAAATAGCACTCATGAAGACATGTGATTAGGATCGAAGGCATCTAGGATTAAAAATTACATTTCACAGGAATTACAGTCACTCTTAAATCCATATGTCTTAAAGGAAAACTCATTTGTAAAACAATAAAAGAAGGGAATGGTTTCAGCTAAATATTGAAAAACAAGTCTCTTCATAGGATGGGCGAGTAAGACAGGTAGTCGTATGAATGCTTCCAACCTTATCAAAACGGACATCATGATGTAGAACAGTGTCTGCTTTTCTGCAGCCGTAAGACATATACCTAAAACAAATAGTTATTTGTTAACTAAGAACTGCCAGTTATTCCTCTAGCAAAAATTGGTTTATTTGGGATCAACAAAGAATTGCAATTTGGGGTCTGCAACCATGGCAAGTCACATGCAAGTACCCAGCAAAAGTGGAGAGGAGAACTCTTATAAAGGAAGAAAAGGAAGTTGGGAGGGCTGTAGTTAAAAAAGAGTCCATAGATCTTCCTTGGCTGAGTTGTGACAGTCTCTCCTTGGCTGAGCTCTTGCCAGGAAAGAGGAGGAAGTTTTTGCTCTCCCCGTTGGGCTCTGCTGTCATTGTAGGGCAAGAGAGCTCCCCCTTCTGACCTCCTGAGTCTATTTTTATTGAGGTTTCTGTTTATTAATTTTTTTTATAGAAAGAAGGGACATTTTCCCCTTTTCTGAGATTTGTTTTTATTAGCAATTGTTAATAGAAAGGCCAACAGTTTGAAGAACTAAGTATTATTATTGCAAGTTAGCTCCCAAAGGAAAGGGTGGGCCTGAGAACCTTAAAAATTACAGTATAGGAAAGGAAAAGGACAAAAGAGACTTTTTAATGCGTGCAGTGTGAGGAATGTAATCTTTTGTTTCTACACTATTCATAAATAGTTAGGTTGCTTCTGATTCTCCTCTTATAGATAATATCTCAATGAAAATGCTTGTATATTTGCATTTATGAGAATTTTTTTTTCAGTGGAATAAATTCATAGGAGTGTAAATGATAGGTCCAGTTATTTTGTATTTAGATTTTGTTATATAGTGCTAAATTGCTTTCCACAAAAGTTGTACCTATCTGACTCTTGTACTGTGTTTCCTCACATTTTTCCTGTACTGGGTATTTCTGATTTTTCTTTTTTGATTAATTAATTAATTTATTTGGCTGCATTGGGTCTGTTGCTGTGCACGGGCTTTCTCTAGTTGCAGAGAGCGGGGACTACTCTTTGTTGTGATGTGCAGGCTTCTCATTGCGGTGGCTTCTCTTGTGGAGCAAGGGCTGTAGGCACACAGGCTTCGGTAGTTGTGGCACTTGGGCGCAGTAGTTGTGGCTCACAGGCTCTAGAGCGCAGGCTCAGTAGCTGTGGCACAGAGACTTAGTTGCTCCACCGCATGTGAGATCTTCCCAGACCAGGGATCGAACCCGTGTCCCCTGCATTGGCAGGCAGATTCTTAACCACTGCGCTACCAGGGAAGTCCCCTCTGATATCTTTAAATTTAGAAAATCTAGGCAAAAAATGAAGTCACGTTGTTGTTTTAATTTGTACTTATCTGACTTTTGGTCATTTGGCTTCAGGAATGTCTGGATCCAGAAACACAAACATCACTATCAGTGCTTTTTTCCTATCTCTTGGTTTTGCTTAATTCTGCATATTGGTTTTATTTTCTCCTGCTGCAAATGATCTTTTCTTAGAATATGAGTAGCAGCACCTCCAGATGATACTGACACATCTTAGTATCCCAAGTAGAAATAGAATTCAGCTCACACAATTTGAAGAACACTGATTGTTTCTTCTTTGGACATGTGTTCTCAAGAGCAAACGACTGTGTTTAGGAGGATATATAGTGATAAGACTGGGCTAGTGGTAGTCACAATTCCCCACTGAACCATGACTAATCTTTACAAGCCCTCTCACTCTGCTTGGCAGAACCAAGAGACAGGGAGATGCTTTCAAAAGCATTATATTCTGAATTCAGTTTAGAGATGCTTTGAGAGAATGAGGTTTTCCATCGCGGGATCATGGACCTGTCCATGAAATAATGCGGACATACAAAATAGGCCAGATACCAAAAATTTACTTACATTGGTTTATCGGCACTGTCGGTTTTGTGCCATGAGAGAAAGGCCATACAAAGAATTTCTCAAGCCCACAAACTAAAATTACACATGTCCACACAATGTCAAAATTTTAGTCCTTTGTCCTCTTTCTTGGTTCCGCCTGAGGTCCTGCCCAGTACCTCACTCTGGATGGTCTTACATTGTGGCCAATCCCCAGGCTTTATTAGGCCTATCATTCAGACACTTCCATATCCTGTTACTATGGTGTACAGTTATTTAAAACCTCTCACCAAAGGAATGTGATGTTGTATAAATATATATTTTCTCTTTTATCCTCTTAACTGATTTAAAAGAATTGCATAAAACAGTAAATATAAAAATTATATTGTTTAACTTATATTAAAAAGATAATACAGTAACAGTAGCACAAGGAGGAGGTAGGGAATGAAGCTATATGTGAGGAAGGAAACGACACTAGATGGTAACTCACATTCAAAGGAAGAAATAAAGAGTACAGGCACACCTCAGAGATGCTGTGGGTTTGGTTCCAGAACACTGCAATAAAGTGAATCTCATGATAAAGTGAGTCACATGAATGTTTTGGTTTTCCATTGCATGTAAAAGTTATGTTTACACTGTACTGTGGTCTATTAAGTGTGAAATAGCATCTTGTCTTAGACAACAATGTATATACCTTAATTAAAAATGCTTTATTGCTAAAAAGTCCTAACCTTCATCTGATGAGCCTTCAGTGAGTCATAATCTTTTTGCTGGTAGAGGGTCTTGCCTCAGCGTTGATGGTTACTGGGTGATCAGGGTGGTGGTTGCTAGAGGTTGGGGTGGCTGTGGCAGTTTCTTAAAATAAGGTGAAATGAAGTTTTTTGCATTAATAGAATCTTCCTTTCACAAGCTACTTCTCTGTAGCTTGCTATGCTGTTTGGTAGCCTTTTACCCACAGTAGAACTTCTTTTGAAATTGGAGTCAACTCTCTCAAACTCTGCCTTACCAACTACGTTTCTGTATTATTCTAAATCCATTGCTGTCATTTCAATAATCTTCACAGTATCTTCACCAGAAGTAGATTCCATCTCAAGAAGCCATTTTCTTTTCTCATCCAAAAGAAACAATTCTTGACCTGTTAAAGTTTTATCATGAGATTACAGCAATTCAGTCAGATCTTCAGGCTCCACTTCTAACTTTAATTCTCTTACTTCCTCCATTAAAGTCTCGAATCCCTCAGAGTCATTCATGAGGGTTGTAATCAACTTCTTGCAAATTCCTGTTAATGTTGTATTCTTCTCATGAATCAACAATGTCCTTAATGGCATCTAGAATGATGAATATTTTCCAGAAGGTTTTCAATTGAATTGGCCCAGATCCATTAGAGGAATCACTATTTGTGGCAGCTATAGCCTTATGAAATGTATTTCTTAAATCATAAAACTTGAAAGTCAAAATTACTCCTTGATCCATGGGCTATAGAATGGATGTTATGTTAGCAGGTATGAAAACAGCATTAATCTCACTGTACATTTCCATCAGAAATCTTGGGTGACCAGGTGCATTGTCAGTGAGCAATAATATTTTGAAAGGAATCTTTTTCTGAGCAGTAGATCTCAACTGTGGGCTTAAAATATTCAGTAAACTATGTCATAAACAGGTGTGCTGTCTTCCAGGCTTTGTTGTTCCATGTATAGAGCAAGGCAGAGTAGATTTAGCGTAATTCTGAAAGAGCCTAGGGTTTTTGGAATGGTAAATAAGCACTGGCTTCAACTTAAAGTCACCAGAAGGTTGAACACCTAACAAGAGAGTCAGGCTGTCTTTTGAAGCTTTGAAATCAGGCATCGACTTCTCCTCTTTAGCTATGAAAATCCTGGATGTCATCTTCTTCCAATATAAGCTGCTACATTGAAACTCTGTTGTTTAGTGTAGCCACCCTCATTAACTATCTTAGCTATGTCTTCTGGATAACTTGCTGCAGCTTCTACATCAGTATTTGCTGCTTCACCTGGCACTTTTGTGTTATAGACATGGCTTCTTTCCTTAAACCTCATGAACCAACCTATGTTAGCTTCAAAGTTTTCTTCTGCAGCTTCTTCTCTTCTCTCAGGAATTGAAGAGAGTTAGGACCTTGGTCTGGATTAGACTTTGACCTAAGGAAATGTTGTGGCTGGTTTGGTCTTCTGTTCAGGCCACTGAAACCTTCTCCATATCAGGAATAAGGCTGATTTACTTATTTATCATATATAGATATATATTCAATATCCTATAATAAACCATAATGGAAAAGAATATGAAAAAAATACATATTTTTTCAGACATATATGTGTGTGTGTGTATATATATATCTATCTGAATCACTTTGCTGTACACCAGAAACTAACATAGCATTGTCAATCAACTATACTTCAATATATATATATATATATATATATATATATATAAATATAAATATAAATATAAAACGCATCCCTGCTTTGGTTTTCCCATTTCCCCACTTGTACTCTCTCTGTCACTCACTTCTGCCACCTGGGATTGCACTCCCAAATAAACTTGTCTATAAGCTTTTGCTTCAAGCTCTGCTTTCAAGAAGCCTAGGCTAAACAATTCCTTTGTTTCATTTAAGCATATTCTCAAGTAATTTTCAAATAGGAGAGGTGTGACAAAATTTCTTGCATGTCTGAAAATGTTTCTATTCTAGCCCACATTTGATTTTGTTTGGCTGCATATAAAATCATGAATGAAAAGTAATTTTCCCTCAGAACTTTGAAGGAACTACTATATAGTTTTCTTTTAATTTCCAGTACTGTTAATGAGCAATCTAAACCTAAAGCTGGTCTGCTCTAATCCTTCGGAGGGCATCTATTTCCCCTCCTCCCCCTCCGCTCTAGAAGATTGAAGAATCTTCTCTTTATCCTTAGGTTTCTGAAATTTCCCAATGATCTATCTAGAGGTGGGTCTTTTCATTCTTTATTCTGGGAATTTGGTGAGACTTTTTCATTTGCAAACTTGAGCTTTAACATCCAGGCACGTTTCTCATCTTTATTCTTCAACTATTTCTTTCCTTTGGTTTTCTCTTTTAAGAAATTATTTTTATTAGAGATTGTACCTCCTAGATTAATCTTCTGTTTCTATTATCTCTCTCTCATATTTTATGATTCCTTGTCTTTGTTCTACCTCTTGAGATTCACATGAACTTATCTTCTACTCGTCCACTGAATTCATTAAAGATTTGGCAAATATTTTCAATATCCAAGAGCTCATTGTTGGCTTCTGACTGTTCCTTTTTAAAGAAAATAAGTAAATAACACTGTTATTATTTTATCTTGGTCCTTCTCTTTTATTTTGTAGGCTTCCTTCAAATGTCTGGCTGTCTTTGTTATCTGCTTATATTTAAGAATAAAGCCATAAAGCTCTGACTTGGGAGCTTTGGGTACATGCACTAGTCTTATTTATTTGCACTTTACCTTGATGTGGCCAAATGCAGACATTTTCCCCTTAGAGTCAGTACATGTTAATGGCTATCCTTGATCCTGGCTCAGTTGTATGGCCCTCAACTTCCCTGTCCTAGGGAGAGCTACAGAAGAAGGATTGGATCAAAAAGTGACTTCTTTAAATAGGATAGATATAACATCAGTCACATGAAGCCCAGCATGTGGCCAGGGGGAATCCTTTGTAACACCCTCAGATATTTGGGGGAATCCTTTGTAACACCCTCCACTCTCGCTACTCTTATCCACTGAAGAAGACTTTCTATCTTGGTCTTGCTCTCTCAAAGCTGTTCTATCAGAAGAGAGTGGCTTATCAGTTTTTGGCTTATTTCTCCCAATACTTAGTTTCAGAGAAAAGGATCTATCATTAGTTTAATGCACATAATCACAGACAAAAGTTTAGGAAGTATTCTCTACCTTAAGTAATTCAGAGATCTGCCTGGGAGGGGACCTCTTAAGTATTGAGCTCATCACATGGTTGACGCTCAACAAATGTTTATCAACGACTGGCTGGAGATGCTTAAATAACACCTCAATTGTCAGAATTCATTTCAGAGACTGGAGTTGTACTTAATTATGCAGATAATGTTATGTGAATAGTAGAGAGATTGTATCTATAGAGGTTCAGAAATGGGTAGAGCCTCTTGCTGAATATTTGGAAGAGAGAGAAGACAATTACTAGAATCACTGCATACTTCTCAATTTCTCTGACCTTGGTTCTGAAAAGATAGAGTATATAACTGCACAAAATGTTTATAGAGCATTATTTATAAGAGTGAAAAAAATCAGAAACAGCATGAATGTCTAAAGATGGACGAACATTATGTAGTCTTTAAAATGATGACTGCAAAAAAACTGTATGCTTATCTAAAGACTATAAAGAAACATGAAGACATAAAAATAGTTTCTGGGATGGGATGCTTGACCTTAAGAGTGCATTTAAATTATTTTCTTTTTTATGACTTTCTAAGCTGGTTCTGTTATAAATACTGAAGACTTAGCCTTTATCTCCCTCCCACACTTGTGCAAATTTTTTTTGACAGATAGACAGCCAGAAAATCTTAACTCCAAAACAGCAGACAGAAAGCACAAGCAGGTTGTTTGGGCTTGTTTGAGGTTTCTCTGCATCCTCTGAACTGTGGGTGGAATGACTCTTTTTTCTGACTTTTCTTTCCCCAACTTCACTCTTAGAATACAGTGAAATTATTATTTAATGGTTCCACACCATAAAGGGACATACTATTTGTAGTTTCCACCCAAAAATCTGCTGGCTTGGTCAGCTGGCAGGAGAAGTTCCAGGTGACTTCGAATGGATACCTGGATCCTTGGTTTTCTTTCTTCTGTCTTTCCTCCCCCAGGTACCACCTTTCCCTTCTTTTAGCTACAGAAATCCCCTGGTCAATCCTGGCCCTTTATTCTTCCATATAAATTTTAAAAGCATCTTAAATTCCATGAAAACTCTATTGAGATATTTACTGGAATCACATTGAATTTGCAGATCAATTTGGGAAGAATTGACTTCTTTATAATATTCTCTGAAGGGGTCTTTAAGACCTTTCAGTATATTTACTCCTAGGGACTTGATATTCTCTGATAAAACTGTATTTTTAAAAATTTAAATTATATTTTATAGTTTGCTGCTGGTATATAGAAATTTGAGTGACTTTAGTACTCGTATTTATAGCTATAAAAATTTCTAACAATTTATATGTACGTCCATTTGGGTTTGTTATTTTAAAATAATGCTATTTTTATGTCTTCCTTTCCAATCTTTATACTTTAATGTCCTCTTTTCTTTCTTGTATTGTATTGGCTAGACTCTCCAATACCATTTTGAATAAAAGTGGTGATAGTGGATCTTCTTGTGTACTTTTATTAATTTCAGAGGAATGTTTCCAGAGTTTCCTCATTTAGGATGATGTTTCTCTTGGTGTTTTTAAAAAATTGATATTCTTTATTCGATTGAGGACTTTATCTTTTATTTTTAATTTGATTTAAGTATTTATCGTGACTGAGAGATGGATTTTTATCAAAAAGATTTTTCTGAATCAATTGACATGATTTTTTTTTTCTGTTTTAATCACCTAATATGATGATTCACATTTGTGGATATTAGTATTAAAGTAGCTTGGCGTACCTGGGTTAAATTCAACTGAGTAATGGTGTGATTGCTTCTTATTCACTCTTAGCTAATATTTTAAAAATTTACATCCGTATTCATGAATGGAACAGGCTTATAATTCTCCCTTCTTGAAATGTCTTTGTCTGATTGGTATACCATGACTATTCATTCTCCTCTCATTGGGTATCTGTTTACCTCCAGAATTTTGCTGCTGTAAACATTCTTGTACCTGAATTCTGGTAAATACCTAGGAGTATAATTGCTTTGTCTTAAGATATATGAACATTCAGTTTGATGAACTAATGATAATATTTTGACACTTTCTATTGATTGCTTTTATATTCCCCATCATTTTTCTTAATATACAAGAGATCATATTACTTTTTTAAAAATTAGTAGACTTCATTTTTTAGAATAATTTTCAATTTACAGAAAAATTGAATAGTTAGTACAGAGAGTTCTCATATACCCTTTGCACAAAATTTCTTCTTTTATGAAAACTTTACATTAATATGGTACATTTGTTACAATTTATGAACCAATATGGATACATTATTGTTAACTAAAGTCTGTAATTTATTCAGACTTCTCTAATTTTTACCTAATAAACTTTTTTTTTTTCTCCAGGATACCATAGTATACTTAGTTGTTGTTTTTCCTCTGAATCTCATTGGCTGTGACACTTTCTCAGACTGTCCTTGTTTTTGATTACTTTGATAGTTTTGAAGAGTACTGGTCAGTTATGTTGTAGGATGTCCCTGTCCTCCTCTGTCTCTGGCAATTTTCTTTTCTCTGAGAATATTTTATCTGATTTTAATATAGTTATTTCTGCTTTCTTTTGATTGTTTTCATGGTATATCTTTTTCTATCCTTTTACTTTCCATTTGTCTATATTGTTATATTTGAAGTGAGTTTCTTATAGACAGCTTATAGTTAAAGCATGTTTTTAAATCTAGTGTATTCATGCTTTAACTATAAGCTGTCTATAAGAAATCTACTCTACCAATAAATAATCATTTATTATTAATACATTAGGGCCTAATTCTGCCATTTTATTTCCTGTTTTCTGTTTTTCTCTGGTTTTTTTTTTGTTGTTGTTTATTTTTTCTTCTTATTTATCTATAGAGTTTTTGAATGTATATCTTTGCATAGCCTTTATTTATTTTTTTGGCCATGCTGCCCAGCATGTGGGATCTGAGTTTCCCAGCCAGGGATTGAAACTTCGTCCCCTGCAGTGGAAGCACAGAGTCTTAAACACTGGACTGCCAGGGAAGTCCCATTTGTATAGTACATACATTTGTATATATTACATATCACAGTCTACCGGTATCATTATTTTTCTAGTTTGAGTGACATAGAAATATTACTTCCCTTTATCTCTCTTTATACTCTCCCATTTATAATATAATTGTCTTATATATTTCTTCTCTATGCATTTAGGACCATATCAGACAGTGTTACAATTTTTTTGCTATGACTAGCAAACATAATTGAGAAAACTTAAGAGGGGAAGGGAAGTTTTCCTTTACTTACCTATGTTTTGCTTACCATGTTTCAGCTTCCTTTTTGATGTAACAAAATTCCTTCCTTTATTGTTTCCTTTCTGTTTAGAGAACTTTGTTTAGTCATTCTTTTAGGTCCCTCTGCTGGAGACAAATCCTCTTCATTGTCTTTGATCCAGGAATGTCTTGATTTTTCCTTCATTCCCAAAGAATATTCACTGCATATAGGTTTCTGGATTGACACTTCTTTTCTTTCAGCACTTAAAAAATATTGTGCCACTTTCTTCAAGACTCTGTAGTTTCTGGTGAGAAATCTGCTGTCATTCAAATTGTTTTCCCCTATAAGTAAGATGTCATTTCTTTCTTATCAAAAAGAAAGTCTCTGCTGCTTTCAGAACTATGTCTTTAGTTTTCAGGAGTTTGACTTTAATATGTCTTGGTATGGATCTCTTTGAGCTTACCCTATTTGGGATTTCCTCAGCTTTTTGATTCTGCAGGTTTGTGGGAAATTTTCAGCTGTAATAGCTTCACGTGCTTTTTAGTCCCATGCCCTTTCTCCTTTCCTGGGACTCCATGACACAAATGGTACATCTTTTGCCCCACAGGTCTCTGAGGCCATGTTATTTTTTTTCTTCAGTCTGTTTCTTACTGTTGTTCAGGTTGGATAATTTCTGATATTCTATTTTCCAATTCACTGATTCTTTCTCTGTCCTCTCCTTTCTGCTGTTGAACCCATCCCCTGTGTGTTTTTTATTTCAGTCATTGTGCTTTTCAGTTTTAGAATTTCCATTTGGTTCTTCTGTATGTCTTTTATTTCTTTGCTGAAACATCCTCTTTTCCCCATTTGTTTCAAGTGTGTTCATAATTGCTCATTAAAGCATTTTTATGGTGGTTCCTTTAAGAACTTTGTCAGATAATTCTGAAGTCTCTGTCATATCAGTGTTGACACCTATGAATTTTTAAATCAGTTTGAGATGCTCGTGGTTCTTGGTGTGTGTTATGGACTGAATGTGCATACCTCCCCTAGATTCATATAACCCCCTCCCCACCCAGTGTGATGGTATTTGGAGATTGGGCCTTTGGGGGGTAATTAGGGTTTGATGAGGTCATAAGTGTGGGGCCCTGTTTCAGTGAGATTGGTGCCCTTATAAGAAAAGACAGGGCTTCCTAGGTGGCACAGTGGTTAAGAATCCGCCTACCAATGTAGAGGTCACGGGTTCGATCCCAGCTCCAGGGAGATCCCACATGCCGCAGAGCAACTAAGCCTGTGTGCCAAAAAAAAAAAAAAAAGAAAAGAAAAGACAGCAGAGAACTTGTTCTCTCTCTCTCTTTCTCCTCTCATGAACACAGAGGGAAGGCCATGTGAGGGTACAGTGAGAAGGTGGTCATCTGCAAGCCAGAAAGGGAGTTCTCACTAGGAATTGAACTGACTGGCACCTTGATCTTGAGCTTTCCAGCTTCTAGCACTTTGAAAATAAATTTCTATTGTTTAAGCCACCCAGTCTATGGTATTTTGTTAAGAAAGCCTAAGCGGACTAATGCAGCATGACAAGTGATTTTCTATTTAAACCTAGAAAATTTGGGTATCACGTTATGAGACTCTGAATCATATTTAAACTTTCTGTTTAGCTGGGTTGAGAGAGGTGTGTGTGTGTGTGAGAGAGAGAGAGAGAGAGAGAGAGAGACACTGCTCTAGCAGGAGTAGGGGAGTGGTACCACCCCATTAATGCCAGGAAAGGGTAGGGGTGGAAGTTCCCCATTCAACCTCTATTGACACATGAGGCAGGGGGCTCCTCATTACTGCAGGGTTGGAGTGGAAATCCAAATTCCCATGTTGTCTCCACTGATGTCACAGTGGGGGAGGGAGCCTTATTACCACCCAGCAAGATGAAAGTCCAAGGTCCCTACTCTTTGCTATTATCCTGGCAGGAGGGATTGGGATGCCTCATTACAGGTGAGGGTAGAAAGCTATACTCCTCACTCAGCCTTTGTTGGCATGGGTGGTGGTGGGGCCATAGTTTTTTCTTTGGTGTTTGGCTAGATACGGCAGTTATTGTTTAAATTTTTCTCTCTTTCTATGCTGTCCCTTTCCTTTTCCTTTGACTACAAAGAACAGGCTTTTGTTGGGACTTTTTTTTTTCTTCTTTTTGGTCTGTGTTTGGTCTGTGTCTGCTGGCATTTCCAAATTGCTGGACTCTTCAGCTCCCAGTCTGGGATATATAAGGCAAAAAGAAAAAGTAGGGAACTCATCACTGTGCCATTCCTTCAGTCCCAAGTCCCTGTCTGGTCTGACTTCTTCGTTCCACCTTTCAAAGTCATATGTTTCTTTTATATATAACTTCTGAGGTTTTTAGTTGTAGTTAACCAGGAGGACTAGGGGGAAGTATACTTTATTCCATCTTTCTAGAAGTAGAATTGCCATATTTTGAATTTTTTATTTCAATTATTTTATGACTTTATTTCTAGAAAGTCTATTTTTTTCTTTTTCAAATCTACTTGATAATCCTTTATAGTTTCTTATCTCCTATACATATTTTAAAAGACTTTCTGCTGTTTAAACATATGGAACATGTTATTATATAAACTCTGATAATTCTACTTTTGGAATTTCTTATGAACTTATTTCTGCTGATTCTTATCCATGGTATCTTATTTTTGTGTGTAGTTAATTATTTTTCACTATGAGTCAATTATTTTCCTTTAAATTTTATTTGTAAAACTTTAAAAAGGTTTTCTATTGAAATATAACTACATTAGTAAAGTGTACAACTCTTAAGCTCATTGAATTTTTACTTATGTGTACACCTGTGGAACTATCACTCAGGTCAAGATATAGAATACTTCTAGTATCCCAAAAGACTTTCTATGCCTCTTTCCAATCAGTACCTACAGCAGCAGTAACCGCTTTTCTGATCTGTCACCATACGTTCATTTTGCCAATTGTTGAATTTCACATGCATGGAATCACGTAAAACGTCCTTTTTATATGTCTGGCTTATTTCACTTAACATCATGTCTTTGAGATTCATCCATGTTTTTCATGTATCAGTAGTGCATTAGTTCTCATGGTTGCTTAATGTTTCAAGCATTTATATAAATATACATATATTCTTTAAATATTCTGTATGATTCCTTTTTCAGATATAAGTATTGCAAATATTTGCTTCAAATACATAACTTGCCTTTTTACTCTGTTAATGGTATCTTTTGATGCACTGAAGTTATTAATTTTAATGAAATCCGTGTCCATCTTTTATGTTTTTTGTTAAAGAACACTTTTCCATCTATATTTTCTTCTAGAAACCTTATTGCTTTGTTTTAGAGTCCACATTTAAGTCTATGATCTCTCCTAAATTAATTTTTGAATGTTATGAAGAAAGAGTCAAAGTTCACTTTTTTTTAACCTAGTTATTCAATAAGCCCATTTATTTAAAAGACCTCTGGTAAATTGGAGTAGAGCCTTTGTCATAAATCCCACACATAAATACAGGTGTGAGTCTGTTTTCTGGACTTTATTGAGTTCGTTTGGTTGATTTGTTCTGTTTTTGTTGTTGCTGTTGTTCCCAGAGGAGCAATAAAAAGTTGTATAAAGGAAACTTCATGAATGAAGTCCTCCCACCTCCTCTTCTGAGGTAACCACATGATTACTCTGGGAGGCATTTTATCTGTCTTCCACACTCTAACAAACATACGTGCTCATACACAGCGTGCCGTTACAAAGTTTTAATGACAGGAAGACATGAGGACCTGCTTACTTGTAAAGTGAGCAGAGCAGGATTCAAATGTTTACCTACCAAACAATAATGAGAGTAACAATAATAACTAGTAGCACTTGCCAGGTACCGGGTGCTCTTCTAAGTGCTTTACATATGTTAGTGTGTTTAATCCCCACAACCGCATTAAAGGATAAAGGCAATTTTTGCTCCCGTTTTACAGATAATGCAACAGAGGCACAGAGAAGGTGGAACTTGCCCACTGTCACACAATTAATACATGGTGGAGCTAGAATTTAAACCAGCTCTCTGGTTCCAGAGTCCATGCTAGTAGCCAAAAATGGTTAGAATGAGACATGTGATCCCATTGTTTGAACTCTGTGAGTTAGGATTTTCTTGTGTATCTCTTGCTCACTGCCATGCATTTCTCTGACCATTTAGGGCCAAGTTCTTTTCAGCCTCCAGTCCTTTTCAGTCCAATAGACAGTTTCTCCATGACTCACTGCTCAATTAATTGCTGTTCAGTCTTTAAGTATCAACTCAAATGTTCCTTGCGCATGAAGCCCGCCCTGATTTCCTACACAAGGCTGGCTTCCTCCACAATGATTTCACAGCTTCCTATCCTATGCTTCTCCTCTCCAGCACTCAGAGTGCACTTAATGATTTCTGGAATAAGTTTTTTAAGCAGCTGTCTTCCCTGCCATCCCTCTTCCCCTCTGCTGGAGGTCTGTCTTATTCACCTTCAGATGCCCAGAACAATGCCTGACCCATAGTAGGTGTGTGTGAGGGTCTTGTCACATAGCAGACCAGCAGAGCAGACAGGTCAGGAGCAGGCACAGCCTGGAGAGCCTTCTTTCTCTGTTCTACATGTGGATGCAACAAAGGTGCTAGAATCAGGTAGATAGCCTGAGTTAAAATATTGACTCAGCAAGCTGTGCGAAGTTGGATTACAACTCTCACATTCTGAGATGTACTTTCTCTCCTATAGTACTGGGTTGATCATACTAGCTTTCACGTACAAGAGTGCCTGACACATACTAGGTACTTAGTAGTTAGATGAAGTAATTGAGCATTTTGGGAAGAATTAAAAGTGAATTTTTAAAAGTTTCTTAACTTCTCTGTACCTCTGTCTTCTAATCTATAACATGAGATCTGTAACATGAGATCTCATCTATCTGCTGGAATTACTGTGAGAATTCAAGGAGATAATTCACACAATGCACAGAACTAGTGTCTGGCATAGAAAAAATGCTCAATAATGGTTAACTATGAATATTATTGTTATGGACAAAGCACCTTCTGCAGTGTGTATCTAGGGGGTATTCCTAGATAGGTGGTGCCTCGTGTTACTGACTTGGCCTGGGCCCAGTCCTGCCTAGTTCTTCCTGGATCAGTCCTGGCCCTGGGTGCTCTCCTGAGTTCCAGAACTGGCGCTTCTTGGACACCACCTCCTGGCCTCCATAAACTACTGCAGCCTCAGCCTTGGATCTTCCCCTACTCCAGGGTTATCCTTCCTGGTTCCATTCAAACCTTAAAAACACCCCTGTGTGTTTCCTTAGGAGACCAGGAACACTGGAGATAGAGCAGAAGGAGTAGATTTGAGAGATAATTCCAGAAGGTATGTCTGACAGGACTTTATGACCAATTAGATGTCCACTGGGGAAGGGAAATGTCCACTGTCTAAGACAGTGGTTCTCAATCAGGGCGATTTCATCCAACAGAGGACATTTGGCAATGCCTGAAGTCATTTTTGGTTGTATACTACTTAATAGAGGGAGTTTTACTGCATTTAGTGAGTAGAGACCAGGGATGCTGCCAAATTCAGTGCCCAAGACAGCCCTCTGACAATAAAGAATTATCCAATCCAAAGTGTCAGCAGTGCTGGGGTGGAGATACTCTGGTCTAGGGTGATTCTCAGAGTCTTACTGGGGCATTCAGGGCATCAAGAAAAGCTGTGAAAATCTGCCACATGAGTTATCAGTACTTACAACTCAAGGATCAGATAAGTCTGAAGAAAACTCTACCCAGGACCTGATACAACCTGTAGAATTCTCTAAAGTAACAGAAGGGGAAATATTATTATAAATCATTTATTTCTTCAACTTACACTATTTATGATCCCAACATATACGTGTAATACTGGTGCTAACAGTATACACAATGATTAATCACACTGAAGGGCTTAAACACAGAATATACATCAGATTAGCTGAAAGTTCTCAAAGGATCCCATAATCTTCTAGTTCAACTAGGAGATGCTTTAAATTTCTATGTGGGAAAAAAAAAAGCAGTGACTATGAACCAAGGAAAAGATTCCACTTCTCACGCTTCCTAATATTTGCCATAACAAACAAGGGAAGTAGTCAGACCCCTTACCTTTTATTTTTATATCTGCTCTACACCGAAGAAAGTGTAAATACAGAGAGCAGGTGTGGACTCCTGCTCAGCAGGAAGCAGCAGGACCAGGAGACCAGGAGAAAATGGGGAGATATGTTTCAGAATGTCAGCCTCTCAGATTTTTCCAGCAATACACTTCAGTCAATAATAGAGCTCTCCAGTTTACTTCTCCGGACTCCTAGCTGGAATGCCCTCTCACCTACGAAGAATTTCTGAGACACCCAGAAAGATCCCAAGGTCACTGTCCTTTAGTTCTTATCCTCTCTATTGGAAATTCCAACCCAAGGAAGTCTGAGTGTTGTGCTGTCATGTCTGATGGGCAGCTTAGTCCCTTCCACTTCTAGGTCTTGGTATTTCAGGCTGCAAGTCATCATCTCTGAGCCACTCTGGCACCCCGGGTGCTGCTCCCTGTGAGAGAGGCCTTTCATGATGGGTTTTGGAGCACCTCTGGCCATCGTAAGGGCCCTCTGCACTTGTCTCTCTTTACCCCTGAAGGTATCTCAGGCTCTGACTTCCTAGAAATCCTATTATTTGCAACGAATTCTTTCTCTGCCCAATAAGACTCTGAAATATTTGTCCTATTCACGTGTTAAATGTTTTCCTGACTCTTGTTGAAGTCTGGCTTCTCTACCAGTGTCTGGTGGTAATCATTTGATCCAACCAATTGGGCAGCATCTTTCCTCCGCTGCCCTATTTATCTGTTTCCATTAAGACCTGACGTGAATTTTAAAAGCTTATGAAAGCTCCTTGCAAAGGCTTAAAGCTCCCCTGGAATCACTCTCTGAGTTTCTGTTTTCTGTCTTTAGAGTGCTTCTTCTATTTTCTAGAGAAATTTCAGAGACCACTTCTATAGAACTATCCTAGAATCTAATCAGAACTTAAAATTACTCCACCTATGAAATGTTAAGGTCAGCTATACTGGTTTCTGACCACACTACTTAGTCCATCCATCTTTCACGTTCTTCCTCCTACTATACCTTGTTGACCTAAAACAAACAGACTGCCAGATATTTCTCTAACAAAGATAGGTTTATTTGGGGTCAGTAGAGAATTGCAATTTGGTGTCTGCAACCACGGCAAGCCATGTGCCAGTCCCCACAGGGCGAGGGAAGGAGAACTCTTTTTATAGACGGGAAAAGGCAGTTGGCAGGGCTGTAGTAAACAAAGAGTCTGTGGCTTTTCATTGGGTGAGTCCTTGCCAGGAAAGAAGATGGGTCTTTCTCCTTCCTGTCAGCCCTACTATTGTCACAGTGCATGAGAGCTCCCCCCTTATGGTCTCCTGACTCTACTTAATTGAGTTTCTGTTTATTAATTTTTTACAACCTCGTGGAGAACACCAGCTCCCCAACTTCCCTCCATCTCCACAGCTACTGCCTCCATTCAGGCACCTGGATATTTTCCCAGCTGACTGCAGCAGCCACACCACTCTGCCTGGACCAGCTCTTCCAACTCCCCTGACCCTTTCCATTGCTACACCTTCCACTTTTTTCCTTGACTCATTCTCAGTAGATCTTTCTGACCCTTCTGCACAGCAGAAATGTTGGGAGCTTGGCTGGACTAGAAACTCTCAGCTGCTCTCTATTCCGTGATATCAGCCCTCTCTTTTTCTTCTGCAGTTGGTTGGAGGCCCCGTTGTTCTCTGCCCTGGTGGCTATGATGGCAGAGCGTCCCCTCTTCTATTTCACGATGGCCCTACCATGCCCACCTAGAACATAGACCTTGACTCCAGAGCTACTGGAGAAACAGCGGGAGAAAATTGTCATTTTAAAAAAAATTTCAAGGTTAATATTTAAAAAAATTTTTTGGAGTCAGTGTGTAGAAAAATATGGAACTTTGTGTAGGTTTGCACTGTGTAATCACACCTCATGAGCTAATATTTTAATGACACCTCCTGAATAATAATTGGCCATCTCAGCTCCTTACTTGTTGTCTGCAAAGTACAGTCACTGTTTCAAGCTTACCAGACACTGTTTTCTCCTCTTTTTTCCCCCGGTAACTAAGATATTAATAGTCTTCATTTGGAAAATGCTCCTTCCACCCATGCTAAAATTTCACCCTTGTGCAGAATTTCCTAAGTCTTATCAGATGTACTTTGGTTGCAAGAGCAGACTGAAATACAGTCACTAAAGATATTGTCTAATTTTTCATTTAAATACATGTTTGAATAGACTGTGGATTCAGCGAGAAGAATCTGGCTAATTGCAGTATTTTGGTAAATAGCTTGTATTTTCTTCGTAAGAGCCTAGAATATAGGTCCATACTCTAATGGTTTCTTATTATTTATAAAGCAGTAGAATAAGGGAAAATTGAGACTTAGCCAGCTCTGGCTCATCTGTACATTGGACTTCACTGACAATCTTTTCAATGCAAACAGACATTTCTCAGTGATATTTTTAAAATTTTATGTATTTTATTTTTTATTTGTTGATTGCATTGTGTCTTTGTTGTTGCCCGAGGGCTTTCTGTAGTGCGGAGAGCATGGGCTACTCTTCATTGCAGTGCACAGGCTACTTATTGTGGCAGCTTCTCTTGTTGCAGAGCACGGGCTCTAGGTGCATGGGCTTCAGTAGTTGCAGCACATGGGCTCAATAGTTGTGGCTCACAGGCTCTAGAGCACAGGCTTAGTAGTTGTGGCGCATGGGCTTAGTTGCTTTGCAGCATGTGGGATCCTCCTGGACCAGGGCTCGAACCTGAGTTTCCTGCATTGGCAGGTGGATTCTTAACCACCGCATCACCAGGGAAGCCCTCTCAGTGATTTTAATGTTTGAATGTTGAGAGAACTCTAAATGTCAAGTTTGTGATGAGATTATGCTCCATCCCAGGAGACTTACAACACCTGAATCAGTGCTGCTGCGCTGGGAACCAATGCTCTAGGGGCCAACCAATGGACAAAAGAAGGAAAATACCTTGTATTTTTATCCAGTCTTCTTTGAAGCTTAGAGAACCAAAATTGTGGATTATTATAAAAACTTCCTGTCAGTGCTCTGTGCTCCTACTCTTCCCCAATGACTGCTTAACTGTAACAGAATGAGCAGATGACTGCGGATCAGAAGAGTGGCATGAGTCCCAGCCCCAGTACTATAGTCCTATAATCTTTTACAAGGATTCAGTTTACTTAAACAAAACTAGTTTGGTCACCAATTTCTCAACCCTCACCTCCCGCCCCTGGCAACCACCAATCTGTTCTTTATATCTATGAGCTTGTCTTTGTTTTTGTATTTTGATTCCACATGTAAGAGGGATTGTATGGTATTGGTCTCTCTTTTGTGACTTATTTCGCTTAGCATTATGCCCTCAAGTTCCATCCATGTTGTCACAAATGGCAGGGTTTCATTGTTTTTTAATGCTGGATAATATTCCATTGTATATTGTGTATATATACATAATATTCTATTGTATATACATATACACACATACCACAGCTTCTTCATTCATCTATCAATGGACTCATAGGTTGTTTCCATATCTTGGCTATTGTAAATAATGCTGTAGTAAACATGGGGGTGCATATATCTTTTTGAATTAGTGGGGGTTTCTTTCAGATAAACACCCAGAAGTGAAATTGCTGATCATATGATAGCTCTATTTTTAACTTTGGGAGGAACCTCCATAATGTTTTCCACTGTGGGCGCACCAATCTACACTCCTGCCAATAGCGCACACGCTTGCCAAGACTTGTTATTTGTTGTCTTTTTGATAATAGCCATTCTATCAGATGTGAGGTGATATCTCATTGTAGTTTCCATTTTCATTTCTCTGATGCCTAGTAATGTTAAGCATCCTTTCATGTATCTATTAGCCATTTGTATGTGCTCTTTGGAGAAAATGTTTAAAGTCCTCTCCCCTCCTCCCCCCCTTTTTTTGGCTGGACCACTTGGCATGTGAGATCTTAGTTCCCTGACCAAGGATCAAACCTGGGCCCTCTGCAGTGGACGCACGGAGTCTTAACCATTGGACAGTCGGGGAGTCCCCTCTGCCCATTTTTTAATCTTTTTTTTTTTTCTGAGTTGTGTGAGTTCTGTATATATTTTTTATATTAGCCCCTTATCAGATATGTGATTTACAATTATTTTCTCCCATTCAGTAGGTTGCCTTTTCATTTTGTTGATGCAGAAGCTATGCAGAAGCTGTTTAGTTTGATATACTCCCACTTGATTTTGCTTTTGTTGCTCTTGCTTTTGGTGTCAGATTCAAAAAATCAAGACCTATGTCAAGGAACTTACCACCTATGTTTTCTCCTAGGAGTTTTATGGTTTTAGGTCTTATGTTCAAGTCTTTAATTCACTTTGAGGTAATTTTTGTGTATGGTATAACATAGTGGTCCAGTTTCATTCTTTACATGTAGCTGTCCAATTTTCCCAATACCATTTATTGAAGAGACCCTCCTTGCCCCCTCCTTTGTCATAAATTAATTGACCGTGTATGTGCAGATTTATTTCTGGGTTCTCTGTTCTCTTCCATGGATCTATGTGTCTGTTTTATGCCAGTATCCTACCGTTTTAATTTCTATAGCTTTGTAATATAGTTTGAAATGCTTTCAGCATTGTTCTCCAGATTGTTCTGGCTGTTTAGGATCTTTTGTGGTTCCATACAAATTAAATTTTATTTAGTTATTTATTTTTTATTTATTGGCTGCGTTGGGTCTTCATTGCTGCACCAGGGCCATCTGTAGTTGCAGAGAGCTGGGGCTACTCTTCATTGCAGTGCTCAGGCTTCTCATTGCAGTGGCTTCTTGTTGTGGAGCACGGGCTCTAGGAGCATGGGCTTCAGTAGTTGCAGTGCTTGGGCTCAGCAGTTGTGGCTAGTGGGCTCTAGAGCACAGGCTTAGTAATTCTGGCACACAGGCTTAGTTGCTGCATGGCATGTGGGATCTTCCCAGACCAGGGCTTGAAGCCATGTCCCCTGCATTGGCAGGTGGATTCTTAACCACTGCGCCACCAGAGAAGTCCCATTTGTGAAGATCTTATTATTTGCAGTTCAGAGAAGGTAAAGAGGGAAGGGAAGCCCTCCATACAAATTATAAGATTGTTTGTTCTATTTCTGTGAAAAATGCCATAGGAATTTTGATAGGGATTACATTGAATCTGTATATTGTTTTGGTAGTATGAACATTTTAATATATTAATTCTTCCAACCTATACTTATGCAGTATTTTTCCATTTATTTATGTCCTCTTCAATTTCTTTCATCAATGTCTTATAGTTTTCAATATACAGGTTTTTCACTTCCTTGATTAAATTTATTCCTAGGTATTTTATTATTTTTGATGCAATTTTAAATGGGATTGTTTTCTTAATTTCTCTTTCTGATAGTTTGTTACTAGTTTATAGAAATGCAACAAATTTTTGTGTATTGATTTTTATACTGCAACTTTACTGAATTTGTTTATTAGTCCTAACAGTTTTTTGATTGCATCTTTAAGGTTTTCTATGTATATCATATTATCTGCAAATAGTAAGTTTTACTTCTTTTCAATTTGTATGCCTTTCATTTCATTTATTTATTTATCTATTTATTCATTTATTTATCCTAATTGCTGTGGCTGTGACTTCCAATACTATGTTGAATAGAATTGGCAAGAGTACACATCCTGGCCTTGATCCTGATCTTACAGTGAAAACTTTCAACTTTTCACTATAGAGTATAATGTTAGCTCTGGGGTTGTCATACATGGCCTTTACTATGTTGAAGTACATTCTCTCTATACCCACTTTGCTGAGATTTTTTATCATAAATGGATGTTGAATTTTGTCAAGTGCTTTATCTGAATCTATTGGGATGATCATACAATTCATATGATTTTTATCCTTCATTTTTTTAAATGTGATGTATCACATTGACTGATTTGCAGATGTTGAACCAACCATCATCCCTGGAATAAATCCCACTCCATCATGGTGTATGGTCCTTTTAATGTACTGTTGAATTTGGCTTGCTAATATTTTATTGAGGATTTTTGCATCTATGTTTATCAGGAAGATTAGCCTGTAATATTCTTTCCCTGTGGTGTGTTTTGGTATCAGAGTAATTCTAGCTTCATAAAATGAGGAAGAGTTTATGGAAGAGTTTCCTCCCTTTCTTTCTTTCTCTCTTTCTTTCTTTCTTTCTTTCTTTTTTTTGGAAGAGTTTGAGAAGAATTGCTATTAATTCTTCTTCAAATGTTCAATAGCATTCATCATCTGATCCTGGACTTTGTTTGTTGGGATGTTTTTGATTACTGATTCAATCTCCTTACTAGTAATCAGTCTTTTCAGATTTTTTATTTCATCATGATTTAGGTTGTAGTTTCTAGGAATTTATCCATTTCTTCTAGGTTGTCCAATTTGTTAGTGTATAATTGTTCATAGTAGTCTCTTATGATCCTTTGTATTTCTGTGGTATCAGTCATACTATCTCCTCTTTCATTTCTGGTTTTATGTATTTGAGTCCTCTCTTTCTTTCTTGATGAGTCTAGCTAACGGTTTGTCATTTTGTTTATCTTTCCAAAGAATTAGCTCTTAGTTTCATTGATCTTTTCTATCGTCTTTTTAGTCTCTATTTATTTCTGCTGTAATCTTTGTTATTTCCTTCCTTCTACTAACCTTGGGCTTCATTTGTTCTTTTTCTAGTTGCTTGAGGTGTAAAGGTAAGTTGTTTATTTGAGACTTTTATTTTTTTCTTGAGTTAGGTATTTATTGTTATGAACTTCCCTCTCAGAACTGCTTTTGCTACATCCCATAAATTCTGGTATGTTACATTTCCATTATCATTTGTCTCAAGGTATTTTTTTTGTTTTTTGATTACTTCTTTGACCCATTGGTTATTAAGTAGCATGTTGTTTAAGCTTCACATATTTGTGAATCATCCAGTTTTCTTCATGTAATTAATTTCTAGTTTCATACCATTGTGGTTAGAAAAATGCTTGATATGATTTCAATCCTGGTAAACTTGAGACTTGTTTTGTGACCCAACATGATCTATCATGTTGGAAAGTATTCCATGTGCACTTGAGAAGCATGTGTATTCTGTTGCTTTTGGATGGAATGTACTATAAATATCTAAGTCCATCTGGTATACTGTGTCATTTAAGGCCAATGTTTTCTTGTCTGGATAATCTGTGCATTGATATGAGAAGGATTAAAGTCCTCTACCATTATTTCATTGCTGTCTGTTTCTCCCTTTAGGTATGCTAATATTTGCTTTGTATATTTAAGTGCTCATATATCGGATGCATAAATATTTACAAAGGTTATATCTTCTTGTTGGATTGACCCCTT
This sequence comes from Hippopotamus amphibius kiboko, assembly GCF_030028045.1. Classification (NCBI taxonomy): domain Eukaryota; kingdom Metazoa; phylum Chordata; class Mammalia; order Artiodactyla; family Hippopotamidae; genus Hippopotamus; species Hippopotamus amphibius. The sequence continues at coordinate 42,426,000 of NC_080194.1, read as the reverse complement.
TATCTTTACCCTTTACCCCTTTACCTTTCTTTGTCTCTTAGTACAGTCTTTGTTTTATTTTATTTTATTTTTTATTTTTTAAAATAAATTTATTTATCTATTTATTTATTTACTTAAGTTTTGGCTGTGTTGGGTCTTTGTTGCTGCACGCAGGCTTTCTCTAGTTACGGAGAGTGGGGGCTACTCTTCGTTGCAGTGCACAGACTTCTCATTGCAGTGGCTTCTCTTGTTGTGGAGCACTGGCTCTAGGCACACAGGCTTCAGTAGTTGTGGTACATGGGCTCAGTAGTTGTGTCTTGTGGGCTCAGTAGTTGTGGCACATGGGCTTAGTTGCTCCATGGCATGTGGGATCCTCCCAGACCAGGGATCAAACCCATGCCCCCTGCATTGGCAGGCACATTCTTAACCACTGTGCCACTAAAAAAGTCTTAACAGTCTTTGTTTTAAAGTCTATTTTGTCTGATAATAAGTTTAGCTACTTCTCCTTTCTTTTGGTTTCCTTTTCCATGGAATATCTTTTTCCATCCCTTCACTCTGTGTGTGTCCTTATATCTAAAATGAGTCTCTCATAGGCAGCATATAGATGGGTCTTTTTAAAATTTTTATTCATTCAGCCACTCTATGTCTTTTGGTTAGAGAATTTAGTTCATTTACATTTAAAGTAATTATTGATATGTATATGCTTATTGTCATTTTGTTAATTGTTTTCTGGGTGTTTTTGTAGTCTCTCTCTGTTCCTTTCTTTTCTTGCTCCCTTCCTTTGTGGTTTGATGACTTTTTTGAGTGGTATGCTTATCTTCCTTTCTCTTTTGTGTATTTACTATAGAGTTTTGCTTTGTGGTTACCATGAGGCTTACATGTTACAACTTATATCTATAATGGTCTATTTTAAGTTGATAACAGCTCAAGTTTGATGTCATGCTAGAGCTCAACATTTTTACTCCCCTCATAAAGTTTTAAGTTTTGATGCACATTTTACATCATTTTATCTTGTGTAACCCTTAACTAACAATTGTAATCATAGTTATTTTTGCTACTTTTGTCTTACAACCTTCATACTAGCTTTATAAGTGATTAATCCACTACCTTTACTATATATTTGCCTTTCAGTGAGATTTATTCTTTCACATGTGTTTTTGTTACTAATTAGTGCCCTTTGTTTTCAGCTTTAAAAAAATCTCTTTAACATTTCTTATAAGGCTGGTTTAGTGCTGATGAACTCCTTTAGCTTTTGCTTGTCTGGAAAATTCTATGTCTTCTTCACTTCTGAATGATAACTTTGCTGAGTAGTGTATTCTTTTTTGCCTTTTTTAATAAACTTATTTATTTATTTATTTATTGGCTGCATTGGGTCTTTGTTGCTCTGCATAGGGCTTTCTCTAGTTGTGGCAAGTGGGGCTACTCTTCGTTGTGGTGCATGGGCTTCTCATTGTGGTGACTTCTCTTGTTGAAGAGCACAGGCTCTAGGCATATGGGCTTCAGTAGTTGCAGCACTCAGACTCAGTAGTTGTGGCTTGTAGGCTCTAGAGTGCAGGCTCAGTAGATGTGGCACATGGACTTAGTTGCTCCACGGCATGTGGGATCTTCTCGGACCAGGGACTGAACCCGTGTTCCCTGCATTGGCAGGCGATTCTTAACCACTGTGCCACCAAGAAAGTCCCCTGAGTAGTGTATTCTTGATTAGAAGTGTTTTCCTTTCAGCACTTTGAATATATCATGCCACTCCCTCTGGCCTGCAAAGTTCATGCTGAAACATCTGCTGACAGTTTTATGGGGGTTCCCTTATACTTAATAAATTGTTTTCCTCCTGTTGCTTTTACGATTCTCTCTTTAAAGTCTTTAAATTTTGGCATTTTAAAAAGTCTTTAACTTTTGGTCTTTTAATTATAATGTGTCTTGATGTGGATCTCTTTGGATTCATCCTTTTTTTGTTTGTTTGTTTGTTTTAAACTCTCTGGGCTTTCTGGATCTGGATGTCTGTTTTCTTTCCTGAGTTAGGAAAGTTTTCAGGTATTATTTCTTTGAATTAGATTTCTGCTCCTTTCTCTCTCTCTTCTCCTTCTGGGAGCCCTATAATGTGATTATCAGTCTGTTTGATGTTGTCCCAAAAATCCCTTAGCTGTATTTGCTTTTTTTCATTCTTTTTGCTTTTTGCTGCTCTGGATGAGTTCCATTTCCCTGTCTTTGAGTTGACTAATCCTTTCTTCTGCTTCATAGCCTGCTGTTGAACTCCTCTCATGTATTTTTCAGTTCAGTTGTATTCTTCAGCTCTGTGACTTCTATTTGGTACTTTCTTATAGTTTCTTTGTTGAAGGACAATAAAGAAGAGTATTCCTCAACTAGGTTATTAGATGCACTCATAAGAAGGGCCACTTTTACCTCTGCCCTCTTTTTTCCTATACATATGTGTCTCAACTGTGGAGGAAACAACATCTTATATGGGTGTCTGGTTTAAAGCATATGCTATTCCTGGAGGGTATCTCCCCAACTTGTTAGGGTGCTGTCTCCCTGCTGCCACTGAAACTGAGCCTTCAATAGTGCATGTCACTATTCTTTAAGGCCAGCTATTTCTGGGTGATAATGTATATCCTAAAACTAGTAAATTCCATGGTATAAGCCAATTGCCACATCTCTTTCATCATAAAATTAGCTTCTTAGCAGAAATGTTGTATGAGATATGGTGCTAAAGAAGCATTCTTTGTAAATCTTTGAATGATGATTCTGGTAGAAGCATTGAGAGAAAGGGAGGAAAATCTGGAAATATAACTACTCCCATGAGGACACTTTTCTTCTCAATGAAGGAAGGGTTCCTATGAAATCAATTTATCACTAGTTGGCTGGCTGGTCCCCCCAGGGAATAGTTCCATATTGGGGGCTCAATATTGGCCTCTGCTGTTGGCATTCACCAGTGATGGGAGCCAAATTAGCTTTGGTGTGGGAAAGAAATGCATGTTGTTAGGTTTGTGCGTAGCATCCATCTATGATACCGTGCTACTTTGTACTTGGCCCATTGAACAATCACTGGAGTGGCTGGGGAAAGAAGTCAACTGACATCTACGTGACTGGTCATCTCGTCCACCTGACTATTATTGAGTGGCAATATACATAGGATGCCCTCCATTGGGCATTTTTGTGGGACATGATTGTCTTTACACTGCTCATTCCAAGAGGCCCATCTCTATATCTTCTCTCCAGGCCATCTTGGTTATGAGGTCAAAGGGGCCATGGGGTCAGGTTGAAGAAGAGACAATAAAGCAATGGGTCAGGTAACCAATAGGGGAATTCAGCCAATTACTAAATATATCTAATTTAACTGTATATACAAGAACTGGGGAAATAACTGGATCCTTTGGATCTACTGTGCAGATGGACTGAGGCCAAGCCTCCATTTATCACATGACTTTTGGAAGCCCTCATTCTAATCACTAGAGCAGGGTGGCATTTTGTAACCCCAATGATTAGCATCAACTCAGAATCAGTATCTAATAGCTTTCAAAAGTTTGGAGTATTTTCCTTCCCACTGCATAGTCATTTTAGTAATTGACTGCAGGTCTTTCTGTGGGGAGGCTTAGAGGAAAGTTTATAATATACATTTATGGCCATATTCCAGGGTCCTTCCTTAAAGAAACTCAGCCTTCCCTTCAATCAAGAGCCTCTAGGCCTGTCAATAGTCTTACTATCCCTGGAGCCTATTTTGGTAATTCACCTACCTTGACTCTGAAGTAGAGAGCCACCACCTGGCCTAGGCCAATCCAGAATCCTGTTAGTCTCACTGAAATCAGAAAGCCCAGTTCTAAGGTGGGATCTCCCACTACCCTCTCTCGCATTGCTTTCACAGGTAGGTGCTTTCATCACCTATGCATATCTTATGCTGTAAATGGAGCATCCTCTGGACCTTCCAGGGTTAATCCATAACTTGGGAGTGGCTGGGCAAATTGTACATTTAGATCCACTCTAAGATTCTTACCTCCCTGAAATTTTGGCCCTTTGATATCTCATTATCTGTAGGCCACCACTGAGTCCAGCTTTCTATAAACTAGCCAAGCAAGCTGTTTAAGCCAATTGTGGGTGCTGAAGTTAAATTCTGTAGTGTGAATCCTTATAAAGACACCCCTGTTGATAATTTCATGCCTATTCAAACTTACATTTCATCCTCTTCAGTCTAATGTACTTAGAATCCACTTCTACCGTGCTTTCCAGCTTTTCCAGCTTTAATTCAACAATCGCTACACATTCTGACCTACGTACAGGCTAACCACAAAAAGAAATCAATTTTAAAACTTTCAAAATAGTATAGGGTAAATTGGGGTAAAAAAGAAAAACAACGAAACTTTTGTTGGACAGGACACTTCTCTTTTGACTCACATCGATCACTCCTTGTATTGTAGAATATCCTTCCATTTCTCTCTATCAAAACTTTCATGGTTATGTTGAGGAACTCTTTCCCCTTAAACGTGGAAGTAAGGGAAATAAAGGGCCCCAGAAGAGTTGGTGCTTTAAAACAGCACATAATGTATCAGAGCAGAAACGTAAAAAATCATTCTAGTGAGAAGTAGTACCAGGCCAGTAGGATCTGACTTTATATCACTGGCTCTTAACCTTGTTTGGATAAAAAAACACTTTGAAAATCTGATAAAAGCTATAAATTCTCCCTGGAGAAAATCTACATGGATGTAAAATATGCATTCAATTTTTAGTTGCTCAAGAATCCCTAGTTATCCCATTCATAAACCCATAGTTAAGAACCCACATCTTTCTTGACTGGTTCAATGTATTAAAAATGTCTAAAGTGGGACTTCCCTGGTGGCACAGTGGTTAAGAATCTGCCTGCCAATGCAGGGGACATGGTTTTGATCCCTGGTCCGGGAAGATCCCACATGCCACAGAGCAGCTAAGCCCATGAACCACAACTACTGAGCCCACATGCCACAACTGCTGAAGCCTGCGTGCCTAGAGCCTGTGCTCCATTGCAATGAAAAGCCCAAGCACCACAACAAAGAGTAGCCCCCTCTCACCACAATTAGAGAAAGCGCATGTGCAGCAATGAAGACCCAATGCAGCCTAAATAAATAAATAAATAATTTTAAAATATCTGAAGAAAGAAAGTATCCATCAGAAAGAGATTTATTGGTTAGGCATGAGTATAAGAAAAGAATCACAAGACACACACTATCAGTGTCCATCCAAGTATCACCCATGGGAGAGAGGACTCTGCACCAAAAAATCCATCAAGTGTTCTGGTCCTGGGACTTCCCTGGTGGTGCAGCGGTTAAGAATCCGCCTGCCAATGCAGGGGACATGGGTTCGATCCCTGCTCCAGGAAGATCCCACATGCCGTGGAGCAACTAAGCTGCAACTACTGAACCCATGTGCTGCAACTACTGAAACCTGTGTGCCTAGTGCCCTGCAACAAGAGAAGCCACCGAAATGAGAAGCCCGCACACCACAATGAAGAGCAGCCCCTACTCACCGCAACTGGAGAAAGCCCATGTGCAGCAATGAAGATCCAATGCAGCCAATAAATAAATACATAAATTTACATTAAAAAATGCACTGGTTGTGGGAGCAGGATGAGACTGTTATCCTAACTTAGTCTGAAGCCATTAACCACTAAAATGATCAAATTCTGTTTGTTTTGGTTTCATGCACGCTAAACAAATTTCTGTTTATAATTTGACCCCTAGGGTAACCTACCAACAAGGCAAAAGTGCTTCGACCAGAGAATATGAGCATCCCATCCCTTCTGCAGAAAGAGTTCCAGTGTGAATTAACAAACTGGTATTCTGTCGTTTTCCTTAACAGGCATTCTCCGTGAGTTTGGTTAAGGAGTCCACATATAAAAGATGATTCTAGGTTTCTGAACTTGCAGAGCAGAGGGAAATACCTCTATGAAAGATTGATCCTGGTTTCTAAGTCTGCAAGGCAGAGAGAATATGATAGATTTGCTAAGTTTCTAGTTTAAATCTCTCAAATGCGTTATCTTAGGACAAAGAGTCTGCCAGAGTCATTGACTTTATTAATTTTATCCTGGCCTAAATGAGAAGAGTCAGATACAGAATTTCGAGACTCTTCTACAGAACAAAGGGATTTAGGCTATTTATATACCTTTAGGAGTTACAGGCCCCAGTTATAGTCATGCAGTTTCCCATGACAACCAATTATTATGCAATACTTTGAGATTCAAAGTTTCCTACCAGAGGAAATAATAATAAATTTTTGAAGACCCATGTTTTTAGGGAGACTTCTCAGATAACCTTACAAAGTCGCTTTTTTAAAAGGCTATAAAATATTGAACAGGATGGGTACAAATAAAAATCCTCTCATGAGAGATATCATCTTGTGACTGTTCTCAGCCTTCATCTTTCTCTAACAAGATCTTGAGAATGGTTTCATAGCTCTGAATTTCATCTTACACCTTAATAACATTTCTCTCTAGAGTTTTTCTTTGCTGGCAACGAGCAGATAAGACTGCAGTCTCTGACTTCAGGCAAGATTTTATTAGCCAGAAGTCAATGGAAAATGCAAGATGTGTAGAAATGTAGGAATTAGTACATCAAATTGAAAATAATAAATTGTAAGAAAAAATACTCATATACCACCCAGTGCATAAATAGTCTCCTAAATCAAGTCCTAAACTCTCAGTCTGGTATCTAAGTCCTTAAACACACTGCCCCACCATCCCACCCATGTGTCCTCTTTCTTCTTAATCCTAGAGCAGACTCTGTTCCAGTCAGCTAAACAGAGTCTTATTGTGGGTTCCCTCAGAAGCTGACTGCAAGATTCCAGCGTAGGTAGTTTATTTGGGAGGAGGAGGGGCCATCTGCAGGGGAGTTAGGAAAGTGACGCAGGGAAAGGAAGGCAGCCGGTAAAGGGTATGTTATTAAGTCATGTGTCACAAATGTCAACAGGAGCTTAATTCCACAGCATATCTCAGAATCATCTCACTGAGGGATAGGAGAGCTGGGGTATTTTACTCCAAGTCTCATCAGTCTTTGGCTGAGGGCTGATCTGGGGAGTGTTAATGCCCCCAGCACGTCCAGCATACCGAATTTGGGTAAGCAAGACAGCTTTCTGCAGTTCTGGAACAGCCCTCAGGTACCGAGATACATCAGACAGAGAGATGGCAGAGTCTGAGGGAGACCACAGCAGGGCACTGAAAGTGTGCCATGCTTTGTCTCTGCTTTTAAGAAGTCTGTGCACTCCCAGCTTCTCTCCAAAAAACCAACTTCTTTTCTTCCTTCAGAATTCTCTGGAAATCCTTCTCTCCCAAGAAGCTTTCTCTGAGTAACCCTAACCCACTCTCAGGGTGTCTGCTAAGAGTATACACCTTGAATGAATGAAGGAGACTCCAACACAGACAGGTTAGACAAGGTGCCCTCCTCTGAGCAGGTGCCGCCCTGGGGGGCAAGAGCTTTGGCAAGGGGACAACGTCTTCGTAAAGAAAATGGTGCTCCTTCTGAAGCAGCTCCTACAAGGGTACGCAGCTTGCAGGGAGAGGGGTGAACTGGGAACTGGACTTCAGCCCTCGCTCACCAATTCAGCCAGGCATTTTTAGGCAGTGCACAAACTGGACAACAGTACCATGGCAGCCCTGCCTACGCTGATCACTCCTTTCTTCTAGAGCCAGCCAGAACTTACATGTAGCAGAGCTTTCCAGTGGAGCTTGATCAGATAATGAGTGTGTAAACTTGGCAGCAGTTCCCCAAGTATCTCTTTGTAGTAATTGGTGTTTTTTTGTGACTAAAGGAAAGGAGAAAGTAGGTGGTCCAGAACCAACTAGGGGAAGAGACAGAGGAAAATAGGATATTGAAGATGATATATTGTTTGTGCTGCAGTTGTCCATAGATACCTCTTCCTGGGGGCCTGCAAAATATTCTCCACCTAACTTCCAAAACACTGGAACAGTGTCTAAACTTGTCTAAACTTGATGTGCCAAATACCCATTTCATTTTGTCTTCAAAATGATATAGAAAAATGAGGCGAAATATTGAGAGGAAATATTTCACCCACTGTTCAGAGCACGTGGTGGAACCTAAGGTGGGTAGCAGTCCTGAATGTGGGTTCCCACATGCTGTTTTCAAGTTAATATCTGTTCACTGAGTAGGTACAACATAAAAATTTCAGTGAATTCTTTTTTTCTTTTTAAAATTACAATTTGCAACATTATGAAAATTAATTTAAAATTTCCTCTAAAATCCCTTTCCCCAGAAACAATTTTAATATCTGTTTTCTTTTTCACTTTTCCTCATTCATTAATATGCACATGCAGTTTTTACAGTCATCTTTTTAACTGCCACATAATGTTCTAGTAACCTCTAGTACCATCTCTTGTTTTTCACTATCCCAAGTAAATTTTTATAAACATCTTGTTTATAGATATTTATCTATAGTAATCATTGGCCATCTTGCACATCCCATAGGCATAAAAGCCTTCTTGGTTTCTAGTTTCTGCAGCCCCTCTCCACAACCAACCTCACGCCACCTGCATTTTTAGCCCTACACCCGGCAGTAGAGTGAATCCTGACCTTAGATGTGAGGTGGTTAAGCACTTCTGGCTCAACACTCACTGACACCGCTGTTACTGATTTGGCACCTTCTAATGTGCTAGATGCCAGACCAGGCTCAGGGAATTACGAAGATAAGTGAGATAGATTCCTACTCTCAATAATTTTCTCATCTTGAAGTCTCTGAGTGCTCTGTTTCAGACCCACACCCATCATGCTGAACTGAATAACACTTAGTCATTAGAAGTGTAAGAGAATGTTTCATCAGAGCCTAAATGCATATGAGAAGTATAAGAACCATGACCTTCTTCTGTAAATTACCCCTCATCAGGAGCATCTATTTCAATGACTTGACTGCACGGGTTTTATTTCCAATAAAAAGCTAACTAAAGGAGAAAGGAGGTGGTTGATACTGAGGAATTTGAATAGGAGATGAGAGAAAGGTGGGAAAACAGAGTATTTCTGCTCTTCAGCTGCCCTGGGTCACACCATTTTGACAAAGGATAATCTGAGATTCAGGTAACTAGCAGAGCTCTTCAGGGGATAATGATGTGATTTGGTTAAATTTTAGACTTTCTAAAGGGAGATTACATCCCGACGTGGAATACTTCTTGCCAAGCACATAATTTGATTCTTCACTCCAGCTACCCTCTACCCAGCCCTCAACTCTTCCTCGTCTTTCCCTAAATTCTCATTTTCATAGGATTTAGTTTCCCCTAGACTCCAGTTTATTTATAGACCCCATGAATTCTTCTTTTTTCCTTTCCATTTTTCTTTTCTTTTCTTTGGCCGTGCCATGCAACTTGTGGGATCTCAGTTCCCTGACCAGGAATCCAACTTGTGCCCCTTGCAGTGGAAGTGCAGAGTCTTAACCACTGGACAGCCGGGGAAGTCCCTAGGAAGTCCCCCACCACCTGCTCCACAGATTCTTTAGAGCTTCCAGGTAACTGATTCCTTGGGAGCTCTGATCCTTCAAAATCTTGAGGAAAGGATATACAGTACTTTTATTTTCAAGATGAATTCGACGGTCAGTTTTTGCTTCACTTGATTACCCACATCTTGTTGCTCTCGCTCCTTAACCTCCAAAGCCTCTCCGCTTATATTAGTTTTACTCATGAACACGCCCATTTTGGTATATTTCAGGGGACACATTATGCATTCCCTTTGTCCAGCCGGGAGATTTGAATCCTATTCCCACCATGCCTGCTGCCTCTCTCCTCTCGCTGACTTAATGACTCAGCATGCTCTTCACCTGAGCTTCACAGACGTTTGCGCGGTCAAGCACATCTTGATATGCAAGGCTTCTCTGCCTTCCTTTCTGCCATGTGTATTCCTTTTCATCAAGGAAGGAGGCCACTTGAGGGGTTCCTCAAGTCTCAGGGACATCTGTGAGATACTTATATCCTTCACTGAAGTCTTTTTTCATCTTGGGGTTGAGTCCATCATACTCCTTAGTTCATGGCCCTGTGTCATCATTGGTCTACTTGAAGCCTCTCCCGTCTTTTATTTATTTATCCCCTTTCATTCTCATTCCTCACTTCCATTCTTCTCTCCAAATAGGCAACCACTCTGATATATTCGATGTATATACTTTTATTTGTATGGTTCTTACAAAATGTATTATGTTATGTACATGTATTTTTAATTGATATAAGTGGTCTTGTGTTATAGCTCACTATTTCTTTTTTATGATGTACTAGGGCTCTACAACCCAGCCATTGTGCTGGATGTATATCTAGTATGTTGCTTCTCACTGATACATAGTGTTCCATTGGCTGTATCCCCCCACATTTTACCTATTCAATCCTGCAGTTATGGGTAAGTAGATTGCCTCCAACTCATCACTTCTTAAAGAAAAAACTTGCAATGAGAACCCTCATACATCTCCCCTTTGAACACGTATAAGAATATCCATTGGACATAAGAGGGAAATAATTGGGTAATAAGGCACTAGTAACCTTATTTTTATTTAGTACTGCCAGCTTAGGGCCCAGAATGGCTACACTAGTCTGTTCTGCCACAGGCAGTGTGTGAGTATCCCTATATTGCTATATCCCCAACAACACTTAGCATTAATTAGCTTTCTGATTTTTGCCAATATGAAGGGTAAAAAGTAATGCAACAAAGTTTTAATTATACGGTAACACAATGGAAATGCTACAGATGGAGTCTTGACTTCTCAATGACTCATACCTGTTCTTCATGTCTCACACCTACTCAGTTGTTAAATCTCGTCAATTTACTGCTGCACACCTCCCAAACGTTCTTTTTCTTTACCACGATGTGGGAAAATTTTTTTTTCCTTTCACTATTGCAATTGCTTCTTAATTTGTCTCTTAGTGTCCAGATTCCACCCCGTCAGTACATTCTATATCTGCTACAAAATGAATATTCCAGAAGTTCAGTCCTTTGAGGCAAGAATGAAGATTTATGAATGAATAATGCTAAGGATTTTTAACCTAAAACTCTGATTCAGGGGTTAGTAAAAATTTTCTTTCTAGCAGGGATATCTAAACTTAATTAAATTTCAATCGATTAAAGACTCCTATATACATAGGAATATATTATAATTCCTTCATAAATCTCCCCAGGGGAATTTCTAAAAGGCAGTTATCGCACATTGGTGGAAAGAAAACTGCGAATCATTAAAAAGTTTAGAATATCCGAGTTTGGGATCCACTCTTTTGAGTCAAAGAAGTAGATAAGACCTAATCATCAGCACATGCTCCCCTTCCCTTTGTCTCTGAACTTTGCTTCATCATATTTAGTTAGAATTCTTTAATTACAAATTATGAAAACCAGTTCAAACTAATTAAGTCAAAAATGAATTGGGAATGAAAAAGAGGGGCTAAGTTATTATAAAAACACAAATGTGTCTCACAGAAGCCAAGGGGAAAATGCAGTCAGACCTCAGGAGGGGAATTTGAAAGCTGCAAGTATAAACTCTGCAACACCTCTGCATTCATTTCTCTCAGCAGGCCCACTTTCTTTACTTCTCAGACCACTTGGCAGACTGTTACTGCCCCACACATCCCAGCTTTATTATTTTTTTTCCCTCAGATCTTTACTGGAGTATAATTGTTTTACAAAGTTGTGCAGTTTCCAATGTACAACAAAGTGAATCGGCTGTATTTACACATAGATCCCCACATCCCCTCCCTGTGGAGCCTCCCTTTCCTCCTCCGTATCCCACCCTTCTAGGTCCTCACCAAGCATCAAGTTAGATACCAGCTTTAAATGCTGCAGGTGCCGCAGCCCACAGAGACCAACTTAATTTTCTTTTGACTTTAGGATTATCTCCCTTTGCCAAATACCTTGGATTTCTGTCACCCAAGAGTCCTGATAATATAGAAATCAAAAGCAGAAATGATGTGTTGCTAGTGACAGACTTCATATTTTTGGAACTGCTGGGTGGAGGTGGGGGCCTTCATTACTTAGTCCAGGAGTTGTTGGAGCATAAGAAACAATATCCAGACTTAATGCAGGTGGTACCCAGAGATCCTGGACTTGGAGCTGGAGGCACAAGTTACATGTGACTAAACTGTCACCCATTAGAGAGTTTGAGGTGGTACGTGGATTATGTCTGCTGATGCATCTGGGATTGTATATATGAGAAGACAGGCATGTATGCTGAGTAGTTAAGGGGTGGTCTCGGTGAACATGAAAAGATTTTCTGGGCCAGAACTTGAAGTGGCATTCATCACTTCCACCCAGATTCCTCTGGCTAGAACTCAGTGACACCCACCTGCAAGGGTGGCTGGGAAATGTACTCCAGATGTGTTCCCAGGAAGCTGGTGAGAATCTGACCACTTCTGCCACTAAGGCCTTCCACTTCTACAAAATGACTTCAAAACCCTTTAAATTTCAAAAAGTCTACTCTGTTCTCCTCTCTTCTCTACATCTTCCACTTTTCCGGGCAGCAGAGTATCCCATCAGAGTGTAGGCAGAGTCTGGGCATATGAGGGACATGAATTAATTCTACATTGGGACAAGGGGAATAGTGACTCATTGCTGAAGAAAGGGGAAAAGGTAGGTGCCTAAGGGAGAGAAAAAAAAAATACAGAAATAAATAGCCACATGGTGCTTATTCCCCAACAAAATCAAGAAATCTCTCCTCTCAGCCTGTTAAAGTACTAGATTTCCAGCCTCAGAAATTGAGAAGAAACGTCTCTGTCTAAACTTGAGGCACCTGCTTTATCGCAGTCTCAAAATAATGGGCAGGAGGAGGAGATGAGGCATTCACAAGAAATGTCATTGTGCTCACAGCTCAGGGCATCTAACCTAAGCTCACACGAGACTCCAGAATCCTGCTTGTGAGTCCCCTTGATGTCTGTAGGCTGTTTATCGGTGAGTCAAAAACTGTATAAAATGTGATAGGGAGAGAGAAAAGTAAAGAGTTTCATAATTGAATCACCATTAGAACATGATTTAAAAAAAGAAAGTAATGTAAATATGTAAATTTCAACCATAACCTTAGCACATCAGCATAGTATTTTTATTTCCTTGTGTTTATTTTCAGTCTTTATTCCCATGTATAAATACTTACTTTTTTTTACATATTCATCATTAAAAAATTACATTATAACTACTGTCACAGTCAAAAGAAGCCTAAGGGAATCTAAAAAAAAAGTGGTGCTGATGAACCCAGTGACAGGGCAAGAATAAGGATGCAGATACAGAGAATGGACTGGAGGACATGGGGTTGGGGGGGCGGGGGATGAAGGGGAAGCTGGGACGAAGTGAGAGAGTAGCATAGACATATATACACTACCAACTGTAAAACAGATAGCTAGTGGAAAGTTGCTGTATAACAAAGGGAGATCAACTCGATGATGGGGTGATGCCTTAGAGGGCCAGGACAGGGAGAGCGGGAGGGAGTCATGGAAGGGAGGGGATATGGGGATATATGTATAAATGCAGCTGCTTCACTCTGGTGTACCTCAAAAGCTGGTAGAAGAGTGTAAAGCAATTATATTCCAATAAAGAGCTTAAAAAATTTAAAAAAAAATAAAAAAGAAAAAGAAGCCTAAGGAGGCATGAAAACTAAATGTAATGTGGTACTCTAGATGAGGTTTTGGAACAGAAAAAAGACATCAGGCAAAAACCTGAGGACATTTGAACAAAGTATGGACTTTAGTTAATGATAAGGTATCAGTATTGATTCATTAATTGTAACAAATGTATCATGGTAATGTAAGAAATCAATAATGTAGGAAACTAGGTATGGGGTATATGGGAACTTTCTGTACTATCTTCTCAATTCTTCTGTAAATCTAAAACCGTTCTGGAAATAAAGTCTATTTTTTAAAAAGACTGCATTATTATTCTATTCAGTTGCTGTTTTTCTAGTGTTAAACATTCAACCTGTTTCTGGTTTTCCACTGTTAAAAATAATGTTCTATAAACATCCTGTACAGTGACCTTGTAAATGAATTCAGAACCAGAGTCAGCTTCAGACAGAACTGAGAAGCAGGTAAAGTTTAGTGACTGCTCCCTTACCTTTTCCAAACATTCAACAGCAGATTTCCCCTACATTTTTAGCCTCTTAGACCCCTCCTTATTTCCTTATAGCTTAAGTTGCAGCATAATGAGTGCTATTCTAGTCTCTAGAATGAAGCCTAACCCGAGAAAAATGTATTTTTTAAAAATTATGTATTTATTTATTTTATTGGCTGTGTTGGGTCTTTTTTGCTGTGCTCGGGCTTTCTTTAGTTGCGATGAGCGGGGGTCCCTCTTCCTTGTGTTGCACAAGCTCCTCATTGCCGTGGCTTCTCCTGTTGCGGAGCACGGGCTCTAGGTGCGTGGGCTTCAGTAGTTGCAGCACATGGGCTCAATAGTTGTGGCTCACGGGTCCAGCCGCTCCGCGGCATGTAGGATCTTCCTGGAGCAGGGATTGAACCCGTGTCCTCTGCATTGGCAGGCGAACTCTCATCCACTGTGCCACCTAGGAAGCCCTGTTTTTGTTTTTTAAAATATAGTTGATGTACAGTATTATATAAGCTACAGGTACACAATATAGTGATTCTATATTATACAATTTTTAAAGGTTATACTCCATTTATAGTTATAAAATATTGGATATGTTCCCTCTGCTGTACAACATATCCTTATAGGTTACTTGTTTTACACACAGTAGTTTGTATCTCTTAATCCCCTATCCCTATACTGCCCCTCCCCTTACTCTCTCCGCACTGATAACCACTAATTTGTTCTCTATATCTGTGAGTCTGTTTCTTTTCTGTTATATTCAGTAGTTTGTTGTGTTTTTTAGATTCCACATATAAGTGATATCATACAGTGTTTGTCTTTCTCTGACATTTCATTTAGCACAATACCCTCTAAGTCCATCCATGTTGTTGCAAATGGCAACATTTCATTCTTTTTCATGGCTAAGTGGTATTCCATTGTAAGTGTGTGTATATATCACATCTTCTCTGTCCATTTCATCTGTTGATGGACACTTAGGTTGCTTCCATATCTTGGCAGTTGTAAATAATGCTACTTTAAGCCTTGAGGTGAATGTATCTTTTCGAATTAGCTTTTTTGTTTTTTCAGACATATACCCAAGAGTGAAATTGCTCAGTCATATGGTAGTTCGGTATTTAGTGTTTTTAGAGACCTCCATACAGTTTTCCACAGTGACTGCACCAATTTATATTCCCACCAACAGTGTATAGGTTCCCTTTTCTCCACATTTGTTATTTTATTCTTTTTTTTTTTTTTTTTAAGTTATTTATTTGGCTGTGTTGGGTCTTTGTTGCTGAGCACAGGGCTTTCCCTAGTTCTGGCGAGCAGGGGCTACTCTTCCTTGCAGTACATGGTCTTTTCATTGTGGTGGTTTCCCATTGTGGGGCACAGGCTCTAGGTGTGTGGGCTTCAGTAGTTGAGCACGCAGACTCAATAGTTGTGGCGCACAGGCTTAGTTGCTCCGCGGCATTTGGGATCTTCCCAGACCGGGGATCGAACCTGTGTCCCCTGCATTGGCAGGTGGATCCTTAACCAGTGCACCACCAGGGAAGCCTTTTTGATGATAGCCATTCTGACAGGTGTGAGGTGATATCTCATTGTGGTTTTGATTTGCATTTCCCTGATGATTAGTGATGTTGAGCATCTTTTCGTGTGCCTGTGGGCCATCTGTATGTTTTCTTTGGAAAAATGTCTATTGAGGTCTTTTGCCCATTTTTTTAAATTGGGTTGTTTGTTTTTTTGATGTCCAGTTGTATGAGCTGTTTATATCCATTAAATATTAACTCATCGGTCATATTATTTGCAAATATCTTCTCCCATTCAGTAGGTTGTCTTTTCACTTTGTTGATGTTTTCCTCTGCCGTGCAAAAAGCTTTTAAGTCTAATCGGTTCCCATTTGTTTATTTTTGCTGCTTTTATTTCTTTTGCTTTAGGAGACAGATCCAAAAAAAATACTGCTGTGATTTATGTCAAAGCGTGTTATGCCTGTGTTTTCTTCTAGGAGTTTTATGGTTTCTGGTCTTACATTTAGGTCTTTAACCCATTTTGAGTTTAATTTTGTATATGGTATTAGAGAATGTTCTAATTTCACTCTTTTACATGTAGCTGTCCAGTTTTCCCAGCACCACTCACTGAAGAGACTATCTTTTCTCCATTGTATACTCTTGCCTTCTTTGTTGTAGATTAGTTGACCATAAGTTATATGCCTTTCTTCTTTTACTTAGCAATACACTTGGAGATTTTTCGATATTCATACACCAAGAACTTTCTCATTCTTTTAGTCTTTAGGGCTCATTCTTAAAAATAAACAGCTAAGTATTACCAGACATTTGAAAGTCTGCAAGATGAGAGTAATCAGGCTGAAATAAGAATAAAAGGCTATGAAAAAGAACAACCAGGAAGCAAGAATGAGCTCTTGGGAACTAAGTATGATAATTGATAAAATAAACAATTCAATAAAATATCATAAGATAAAATGTGAGAAAAAAAGGTTAACAATATTAGAGTAATAGGAACTCCAGATATTACAGAGAATGGGAAATTTTCAGCGATAATAGAGTAGAATTGACCGGAGCTGAAGGACACAAATCATCAGACTAAGAGGATCCACTAAATTCCAAACATGTGAATGAAAAAAAGACTCACATTTTGATAACATCATTGTGAAACTTCAGAACTCTCATGAATAAAGAGAAGATTCTAAAATATTTCAAAAATGAAAGACAAAAAGGTGATTTCCAAATTAGACTTGAAACTTAGACTCAACATGGAACTGCTCATCCACAGTCCTAGGTGTCAGAAAACAGTCAATAATGCCTTTAGAGTTCAGAGGGAAAATGTTTTCAATCTTTAATTTTATATCCCACCAAATTTTCTGTCCAGTGTGAGGGCAGACTAAAAACATTTTCAGACAAACAAAGAATCAGAACCTGTATCTCCAGTGTATCCTTATAAGGAAGTTACTGAGGATGTGCTCAAATAAAACAAGTGAGTAAACCAACAGATATGAAGACTTACAATTCAAGGCAGGAGGATACTGAAGAGAAGTCCCACTATGAGAACGCTGCGACTAGAACAGATTGGAGCAGGAGGGTGAGGGACTCTGAGAGGGTGAACTGGAGAAAATATGGATTCAAAAGATTTGATATTCTTGAGAATTTGGAGAATGTAAGGAGGCAATGAAAACCATGTTTATTTCTAGAAAAGCATTCTCTTCCATTTCTAAAAAAAAAAAAAAAAAATTGCTTCAAAATCCCTGCCTGATGAATCTACCCTACAGTTCTTTCCTCTTCTCAGCATCCTTTCCAGGAGGTTATTAGGAACTGGCTGTCCCAGCAGAGCCTACTCAGGATTTGGGGGGTGTGAAGCCTGAAACCCCCTCCCAGACATCTGTTTATAAGAATTGATATTCATGATGAGAGGGGAGATAGGCTTTGCTTTGGGCCTGAGGAAAGTGGTGCCTGGAGGACAGACAGGGAAATTACAAAGGAACAAATAATTACCTGATATCTGTTCCCCAACTAGCTTCTCCAGTCAGCCATTTGGTCTGGGTAGGGCTCTGCCCTCAGTCTAAAGATGGAACATGTAAGCCAAGCTTAAGCCAAACGATACATAGCACTCACTAGTGACATCATTGGTTAAGAGGCAACAAATGCCCTAAGATGTCCAATCACAGGCTATCTTAGGATTTTAGCTGGAAATGTTGCGGCATATATTTTCACTCCTTCCTGCTGGACATAAACCTGGAATGATGTGGCCTCAGAAGTCATTGGCAGCCGTATGCGACCACATGGCAGAGAGAATGAAACCAATACACAGTGGGGAGCAAAGGCAGAAGACGCAGAGGACCCACATGCTGATGACACTTTACGAGCTCCTGCTTTAAGCCACACCTGTAACCAAACCTATTCTGGGACTTTTCTATTATGTGAGTCTATAAACCTACTTTTTGCTTAAATGAGTTTAGGTTTAGTTTTCTCTTATATATAACAGAAATCTTCTCCTTCTTCTTCTTCTTCTTCTTCTTCTTCTTCTTCTTCTTCTTCTTCCTCTTCTTCCTCTTCTTCCTCTTCTTCCTCTTCTTCCTCTTCCTCCTCCTCCTCCTCCTCCTCCTCCTCCTCCTCCTCCTCCTCCCCCTCCCCCTCCCCCTCCCCCTCCCCCTCCCCCTCCCCCTCCCCCTCCCCCTCCTCCCCCTCCTCCTCCTCCTCCTCCTCCTTCTCCTTTCTTTCTTCCTTTTTTTAGCTGCGCTGTGCAGCATGTGGGATCTTAGTTCCCAGGGATCAGACTCATGCCCCCTGCAGTGGAAGCGCAGAGCCCTAACCACTGGACAACCAGAGAATTCCCGACAACAGAAATATCCTTAACTGATATAGACTTTATACATTTGCTTATTAATTTTCAACTTTTTGATTGAACAGAGTGTATTATGGCAACAGAAGAGACTATAAATACTTTTAACCTTGACAGTATAAAAATAGAATTACAGAGGATAGAAACAGAGATGGAAGGTGGAAGCAAAGGTAAATGAAGAATAAGCATAAGTGAAGAATAAGGAAATCCCTTTTAAAGAAGAGGGATTTCTTTAAAAGTTAGGGTCAAGAGACACAGTCTCAATGTATCAGAAATAAATGTGTAAGTTAGTAGTTGAAGTTACAAATGTAATGAATAAGGGAACCAAAAACAATGTTGCAAGCATATTGGGATGATTAGAAAGAAATGAAAAAGGTACAGTATCCTAGGATGTATGAGAAAATGAAGATCAGTTGTAAAACTACTGACAACAAAAAACAACATTTTTTTCAGCACCAAGTAAAGAGGAAAATATAAAGGAGAAAGAAAACAGATTTAAATTGTAAGGCTCAGGTGGAGAAAAGTAAAGAAGTTTAAATGAAACCTTGAGAAATAGTATTTGTCTCCATTCTCCGTTTATCAAGTGTTTGGTACTCTTAGGTGAGAGTCATTCTGGGAAGGTTGGGATTTCTTTTCTTTTGGGGTGATTAGTGTGTGAGTAATGCTTATGCGTCAGGTCATCTGGACATGCACACTTTGGAGCCCAAGGAGGCTTGAGCTGAGGGCTAAAAGAGAAAATAAAAATGTAGACATAAATTGGAGGGACAAAACTATAATTGAATCATGTGGTTTCGTTTGACAATTTTGTACATCAGTGTTTGTGGGAAAATGGAAAAATTCGCTTAGAAAAGGGGGGAAGTCAACTAATGATGTCTCACATTAGAGAAAAGTAACAAAAATCTTAGTAAAGGTAGAGGTAACTTGAAACGATATATTATACTCAGAACTCCTTACAAAAAAGGGGATTAAAATCCAAAAGGAAAAGAAAACTCTTTCTGTAGTACCAAAGTGGCCTGAGAAAACTCTAGTAGCAACCTGCCGTCCTCTGACTGGGGAGTGGTGCCAGCTATCTTCCAGGTTTTTTAAAAAATATTTATTTATTTGGCTCTACCAGGTCTTAGTTACAGCACTCAGGACCTTTTTTAGTTGTGGCATGTGGGATCTTTAGTTGCGATAGGCAGGCTCTTAGTTGTGACATGCGGGATCTAGTTTCCTGGTCAGAGATCAAACCCAGGCCCCCTGCGTAGGGAGCGTGGAGTTTTAACTGCTGGACCACCAGGGAAGTCCCTGTCTTCCTGATTTTGACCCTAATAATTACTTTGCTCCTGGATGAAGAGCTGAGCTTCTGGGAAAGAAACTGATTTCATCTCTTGAAGTAGGAAGCATTTCGGACTGAGTGTAGAGCATCCTGTCATTCATTTAAGAAAGCAAGGATGCATTCAGAGATACCTGAGCAGAACAGACAAGGGCTGAAGGACCAGCAGTCTTCGAGTGGCCAAAGAGTGACCACTGAACTCTAGAGAGGAAAACAACGACCCCAGTGAATCACAACTCGCCCAGTCTGTTACAAGAACTCTGAGCCTATGGTAATTCTCAGCAGTTAGGGGCAGATTTCACAAAGGGAAACTGAAAGGTGGTGGTAGTGCGCACACTGGTTTGCAGTCTTACTGATTTAAAGTTTTATATTGCTCAGCCCAAACTGTGTGAGTCATACACTGGTATTTTGGCCAAAATACCAGAATAAAACTATAGGAGTCAGCTTAGGGAGACAAAAAAATCCTAGAAAGGCACACATCAAACATGGGCAGTATTTATAAAAGGTAGAAGAATGCTTGTAGAAGGTAAGGGGATATTTGTAAAAATTGACGGCAATTTTGTAGAAGATGCGAGAAGTGCTGTAGAAGGTGGGAAGATGTAGGTCAGAGGAGGGGAAGGGTTAGGCAAGCACTACGGAACAGAGGAAATCTGCTGTATCAGAAAAAGGGACGTTATCGAGGTTAATTAATAGAAACAAAATGCACAAAGTTAGTACATTCAGGTTATTGTGTACAGGTCACCAATTCCTTCCGAAGAGTCAATTGAAAGAAGGAAAGAGGTTTGCACATGGCTTGGAAAAATGTGTCCAGGCTGGCTATGTCTTGCTGGACAAGTTCAAAAAAGTACAAAGTCAGTTAAGGTAAAAGAACCAGTCAGAATAGCAACAAAAAAAGAAGAGTAGGTTATGAGAGAAATGTCAAGAAATTTAAAATAGACTCCTTTTCTTAACAAGGTAAAGAAACAAAGAGTTATGTAAAATAGGTGAAGGAAGGACAGGAAAAGTAAGGGGATATGAAGGTTTGTCTAAGTTTAATGGTGTCTTAGAAATAGTAGACATATGCCAAGTGCTAGCAAAGAAAAACAGTCCCCTGACAGAACGCAGGGCCAAGACACAGTGAAAAAGCAGCTTAACATCAGCGCCTGTAAGATCTCCTAGGCAAGAGAACAGCCAGTGCTAATATCACTGGGACCGGCAGGCGGCAGCGTGTGCTCATTCAGCTAGAGTGAGGACACTGCTGTCCTGGAGGCCTCCCTTGTCAGCAGTTGTCAGGAGGGAAGAGCTCTTGCATTCAGAGCTGGACCCATCCCCAACGTCTGCAGGACTCCACGCCTCCTTCAGCCAGGCTGAGTGGCAACCCCAGCCATGCATGCTCTGGGCAAGGGCTCACACTCCTCCTCTCCTGCACCCTTGCAGCTGCACCATCACTCTGAGGGCCCATCAGGATGACTCTGCTTGGGCCCTTTAGCCCTGTACATGCAGCCACTCAAATTATCCTCATTCCCCGGCTCTAAGCCCCTTTCAGCTTGTACATCACCTTTTCTCACCCCATCTTCCATAACTCCTGAAATCTGTCCACTGTGCCCGTGGAGCTCAAGGTCACTCATTCATCAGCAGAGTATTCTGTATCCTCACCATCTATCATGAATGTTCTCTTCATCTTCTTGCTCTGCAGTATAATTCTCATCTGAGGATGCTGCTTTCTTTGCACTCCTCTCAAGAGGTAGTTGCTGCTCTCCTATAGCCTTTGTATCACTGGGGCTGGAGGTGAGTTACCTGCTCTGTGTTCCCCACTGCTAATCCTAAATGCCCTCTCTTCCATTAAATGAAGAGTCTATACTCCACAACCCCTCTGTATAGGGACATTTCATTGATGATTATTCCAGTGCCCTAATATCAGTTCCTTGATATTATCTTCTCCATGAGCTTGTTGTCCAGTCTATCAAAGCTATTCCCTTCCAAGGTTATATTCTAGAGCTTGTCATCACAGTAACCTCTATCCCACCATAATTTCAATTTCAGATATTACATTCTCTGACCACACCTCTTTCCTAACCCAGATTTCCCAGAACACAGAGCCAGGCTGAGGCAAGGCATGTGTGCTGATGCTTTATTGGGAAAGAAGCAAGTGTGAGGAAAATGGGGCAGTCAGGCAGGGAAGCTGGGACAACACCTACAAGGTGGTGCTTTCCTGAACTGGCCCTATTGTCACAAGCGTGCTCAACTGGGTTGCTCACACAATAGCTCCAGAAGAGTCATATGGAACCACTGCATCTAAAAACCAATCCAGGACTTCCCTGGTGGTGCAGTGGTTAAGAATCTGCCTGCCAATGCAGGGGACACAGGTTTGAGCCCTGGTCTGGGAAGATCCCACATGCTGGGGAGCAACGAAGCCCTTGCACTACAATTACTGAGCCTGAGCGCTAGAGCCCGTGAGCCACAACTGCTGAGCCCAAGTGGCACAACTACTGGAGCCCATGTGCCTAGATCCCATGCTCTGCAATAAGAGAAGCCACCACAATGAGAAGCCCGCACACCACAACTAAGAGTAGCCACTGCTCATCACAACTAGAGAAAGCCTGCGAGCAGCAACGAAGACCCAAAACAGTCAATAAATAAATTAATAACTAAAATAAAACCAATCCATTAGGAGAGAAAAAGGAAGCCATTTATTTATGAGTACCTTTCCATGTTCTGTCTCTCTTTGGCCCAAATCCTTCCTGTCTGACGGTAATTCCTTAAGACCTGCAGGTTGTGTACTTGAGCATTCTGGGAAATCATTGGGGAAGCCAGACTCCTCAAGGGTGCATTCAGGTCAGCGGCAGCTGCTGTGTCTCCTGTGGCAGTGGATGTGCTGGACGCTGACGTCTGGTCCTGGACCTTGAGGAGAGGCTGTGGTGACCAGAGCTGGGAGATACTGCAGCCAGGGCTATGACCACTGGAATGAAATAAGCCATCCCTTAGGCCAGTCTAACCAGAAAATAGGGCAAGTGGCCTAGGTTCCAAGGGGGAGGAGTGGCAAGTCAAGTTGAACACATTTGGGGTGAAGTAAACTGGAAACTGGATTGAGTACGTTATACCACTTAGATCTGTTTATACCCATTTATATCTGGATCTTGTGTGAGAAAAACATGATGCTCTCACTTCTTCCCCATGGGAGGAAGTTTAAATCCAATTCTTCAAGCTGCTGGCCAGTTGCATCTGTTTAAAAAGGGGCTATAAAACCAAGTTACATCCCTTTATTACAGCTGGTACCAGGGCCATAAGTGGTTTTCACCATTTCTCTATTCTACCAACTATTCTAGGTTTCTCTCACCCTCAGTCCACACTTTGGCTGATCTGGGTTACTTGCCTGGTTACGGGATCCAGACCTTCAGTCCCCTTGCCTTGCTCCTGTCAGGCCATGGTTGTTGCAGTTACCCACTCAGAGTTATCACTGGGCAGAGAAGCACCAAGAGATGGTCCAGTGAATCCCCTGAATTCCAGACATACTCTTCCTTTATCCATTATGAAATGGCAACCGTTGCTATTCATGTGAATCAGGGACAACTCTCCTGCCAGTACAGAAATGTCTTTCTTTGTCTGCTGGTCCACTGGGCATGAGGAGCCCAGAGTGGCCAAACCATGGTCACAGCTTCCAGTTCCCTAGTGGAAACATTCACACACACACACACACACACACACACACACACACACAAACACACTCACACAGGCCTGAGATTACAGAACAGGAAGCATGAACTCTACACGTGGGTCATTGGGAGTGATCAGGGACAATTCTACTTCCACCCACCTAGGATTTGCCCCGACCTCTTAACCCTAACCCTAACCCTAGCTATTGAGGAAACAAAACCATCCTCCTCCCCAGCATCAAAATAGTGATGCATTCCTGAGGGCACTGCAAAGATTAGCACCATCTACAGAGTTTGGAAGATGCTGAGCAGTTATTCTTTCACAGTCCTATTTAGTATGTCCTTTTGGCAGATGAAAAAGCTTGATGGATTTTGGAGAATAACTATGGATTATGAGAAACATAATCAGGTAGTGATTCCAATTCAGCCGCAGCCTGGATGCGGTATCTTTAGTGGTACAAGTCCATATAGCCTTTGATGTCTGGAAAATGTTTTCTTTTTAACTCAAAAACAATCTGCCTTCTGGTGGCATGACAGCTGTATTAGTGCAGTGTTTTTCCTCAGGGCTATGTCAGCCTTCTGCCTTCCAGGCTTAGTATCGCTAGAGGGGACCTCCATCATCTTGATAGCCCACAGAACATCATTCTGGTTCATTACATTGATGGTATTATGCTATTCGGACCAGCTGAGCAGGAAGTAGCAAGGACTTCAGGTACTTTGGTAGAACATGTCAACTGAAAAAAAAAAAAGCACAACCTGAAAGTTGAGAGTTGTTTTATTTGGCAGACAAAACTGAGGACTTAAGCCCAGGACACAGCCTCTCAGATAGCTCTGAGAGGCTGCCCTGAAGAGGTAAGGGAGGAGCCAGGATATATAGGAGTTTTTGCAACAGAGACAGGTAGTTGGAACATCAAAAGATTCCTGTTAATCACAGAAAACCAGATATACCGAGGTAAGGAATTTAGTGCTTTTCTATGTATGGGAAGATGTAAGAATCTGGGCTCACTGATATCATTCCTTTGATATGCACCTCAGCTATCTGGGGCCAGTACCCTGTGCTTTCTCATCCTGAGTCTCCTCAGGATGCCCCTTGGGTGGTGGGGGGAGGGGAGTGGCTGCGGCAGCTGACCGCGAGATGGTGAGCCTCCCCATCTTGGGTTCCCTCAGGGCTCACTGTCAGGGTGACTGCAATGTGATGACTTGACGGCTGCCACATCCTTTGTTTACTGATACGGCAGGCAACATTTTTTCATTGATAAACACATGCATTCCAGAGGATGGGAGAGAAACCCTGTGAAAATTTGGGGACCTGACACATAAATGATGTTTGTAGAACTCCCAGTACCTGGGGCATGTTGAAGTATAGCTTTTAAAATGAGGGGCAGGTAGCTTCACCTTGCACTGACAACCGTGAATCAAGAGGCACAAAGCTTGGTAGGCCTGTTTGGATTTTGGAGACAATGTGTATGTACTACTTTGGAGCATGTTGGTGCAACCCATTTACCAAGTAATCCACAAGGCTGCCAGTTTTGAGTGGGGCCCAGAGCTGGGAAAGGCTCTGCAGCAGGTCTAAGTTGTTCAAACCGCCCTGCTCCATGGGTCTTGAGAACCAGCAGACCCAATGGTATGGGCAGTGTTTGTAGCAAAAGAGAAATTATGCAGGAAGCCTGTGTCAAAAAACCCAACAAGAGAATCACAGTGCAGACCCTTGGGGGTCTGAGGTAAAATTATACCCTCTTCTGCTGGCTATCCTCCATCTGAAAAGCAAATCAACCTGCCACTGGTAGAGATTAAATATCAAAAAATGAAACATCAAGTGATGATACAAAAAGATTCTTGCTTGACGTGGGATGTTGTCAGCTCTCGTGAGAAACTGAATTTCCCTACACCTTGACCGTGAACGTCTAGGCTCCAGAACTGTAAGAAAATAAATGTCTGTTTAAGCCACCCAGTCTGTGGTGTTTTGTTATGGCAGCCCAAGCAAACTGATATACAGATTGGGGCATATCTCAGAGATATTGTGGGTTCAGTTCTAGACCACGGCAATGAAGTAAATATCACAACAAAGTCAGTTACACGGCTGGTTTCCCACTGCATGTAAAAGTTCTATTAACACTATATTGTAGTCTACTGTGTGTGTTATATATATATAAATAGCATTATACCTAAAAACCAATGTACATACTTTAATTAAATAACCCTTAATTGCTAAAAAATGCTAACCATAATCTGACAACCCAGGGTTGCCACAACCTTCAATTTGTAAAAAATTGCAATATTTGTGAAGCACAGTAAAACAAGGTATGCCTGTATAAGCCTTTTGTCAGTTATATTTATTGCAAATACTTTCTCCCTTCTTCTCAACTCCTTGCAAGCTCCATGAGCACCTGTTGTGGTTATCTTTTACTGTGTAACAAATTATAGACAGTAGCAAACTCTTACCCCAAAACTTAACAACTCAAAACAAAAATAATCATTTATTTTGATTGTGAACCTGCGATCTGGGCAGTGTTTGGTGGGGAGAGTTCATCTCTTCACCACACAGCATTAGCTGGGGTGATTTGGCGGGGCTGGAGAATCCACTTCCAAGATGAATCACTCATATGGCTGGCCAGTGGGTGCTGGCTGGCATCAGGTTGCTCAGCTAGGGCTGTAGGTGGGGGCGGGGGTGGGGCTCAGTTCCTCCCCACCTGGGCTTCTCAATGGGTCTGCTCAACTTCCTCATAGGATAGCAGCTAGATTCCAAGAATAAGTATTCAGAGAGACAGGAAATGGAAGCTACCAGTGTCTTTTGAGATCTGTGCCTGGTCACGAGCTTATTCTATTCAAGCAGTCACAGAGCCTTCCCAGATTCAAGGGAAGAGACAAGACCCCACTTCTTTTTTATTCACTTTATTTATTTATTTATTTATTGGCTGTTTTGGGTCTTCGTTGCTACACACGGGCTTTCTCTAGCTGTGGTGAGCACGAGCGACTCTTCATTGTGGAGTGCGGGCTCCTCATTGCAGTGCCTTCTCTTGCTGCAGAGCATGGGCTCTAGGCACATGGGCTTCAGTAGTTGTGGCACACAGGCTCAATAGTTGTGGCACATGGGCTTAGCTGCATGTGGGATTTTTCTGGAGCAGGGCTCGAACCCATGTCCCCTGCATTGGCAGGCGGATTCTTAACTGCTTCGCCACCTAGGAAGTCCCAAGACCCCCCACTTCTTGATGGAGAAGCATTAAAGGATTTTCAGACAGCACAGCACCTAAACATTTTGTTTCCTGGATTTGCAGCCCTTTTCTGTGCAGGCCCATGACAGCAACGGAAAGACCCTGCGACTGATGAATGATGCTCGTGCTCATGTATTCAAACTCCCAGGAATTTCTCATATCTCCTCCTCTCTGCCTATCCCAGCTCCTCAAGGACATTTCTTCACCCCTAATCGGGATTGTTTTTCTGATCTCCAGAGCTGAAGACCTTCCTGTTATCCACGATACCCTCACAGCAATCAGCCGTCTGAAGGGTGCATCACCTGTGCTATAGATAAATTTTGAATGCCTTAGTGCTGCTTCTGCAGCTTTTCACAAAGCTCATTCCAACCTACCTTTCAGCCTCATCTCCCACCATTTGGCCTCTTCTGTCCCGTGCATGCATGAGTTCTTGACAGCCCAGAGGGTAGCTGCCCTGCCAGAGAAAAAATTTAACAGTAATGCCGTAACTTGGTGCTTTGGTGTGCTCTCTTACCTGTATTGGAAATGCTAATCTCTCTTTACCTAACACAGTAGTTCTCAGATATTTTGGTCTCAAGAATCATTTACACTCCTAAAAGGGTTGAGAA
Organism: Hippopotamus amphibius kiboko; assembly: GCF_030028045.1. NCBI lineage: Eukaryota > Metazoa > Chordata > Mammalia > Artiodactyla > Hippopotamidae > Hippopotamus > Hippopotamus amphibius. Next base: position 42,398,913 of record NC_080194.1, on the reverse strand, counting down.
AAAAAAAAAAAAAAAAAAACGACATTAATAAATTTTACAACTTCACCAAGGATATTTTTAAGTGAAACTGGTCTCTTAAAATGTTTTCCATGAAGGCATGGCTGTGAAGAATGACAGTTTGGTGCCACTGCTCAGATTGATACTGAGGTACTGACACTTTCCCATCCCTGCTTTTGCACTATCAATGCAAATGTCAATACTGTGAAAAAGGCATATATTATTATTCAGTATTATTACAGAAATAGTTTGACCTTGTACATTCTCTCCAAAGGTTTGGGAACCCCCAGCAGTCCACAGACCACACTTCGAAAATGACTGACCTCACAAACTCCTGTTCATTCTCCAAAGCCTCCTTAAACATTTCCTTCCCTGAGAAACTATCCCCTATGTCTCCTAGGCATAGTTAGTTGCTTTCCCCTCTGGACTCACACAGCTCCCCTGAACTTACTTCCATTCAAGCATTTATCACAAAAAATTACAAACTTGTCTCTTTACTTGTCTGTCTTCCCCATGAAACTAAGAGCCTCTGAAGGGCAAGAACTGTGTTTGCTCATCTAAATGTAAACTTAGCTGAATTTCCCCCCCTTGCCCACCCCCCCCACCCCGGCCCCGCACGTTTGTGGGAACTCCACCCTCAGCAGTGAAAGCACGGAGCCCTAACCACTGGACAACCAGGGAATTCCCTTAGCTGAATAGTAAACACAGTTTTGCTAGAGGCCAGAAGATGACCACAATGTGATCAGTACAGAGTATTATTATTTCAAAATCTCATTTCCAAAATACTGCTTATTCTCCAGGGCTCAGAGACCCGTCTTGCCTAGGTTCCCCCTCCCCTGTTCCAGATTTCCTCTAGATCTGCGCTCGTAGACCTCTGGGCTCTTTATGCGTAGTTAAAGAGAGAGCAGCCGCTTGCTCCCTTCACCTCCTCTTAGTAATTTCTGACTCAAGGAGATAATAGAATCAAGCACAACAACCACCATAACATTCAGATAGCAAGACGGCACTCACTGGGAATAGAGATTGACAGAAGGTTTCTCACGAAGAGCAGTTTCAGTAGACCAGAGGGGAGGACACGGATTGCACCTGGGTGGTGAGAGAATGGGCACTGAGGAATACAATGGGGACTACTCTTTCGAAAAGCTCAGCTGAGAGGGGCCCCTAGCAGAAGTCACCCCAGCTAGAGCAGCGACTCTTGCCCAGGCATCCCACTGTTCCCGGAATTCACCACCGTGCTCCATAATTATCCAATTCCCCACTAGACTAACTGGAGGACAGGATCTACTTCTGCCTCATCCCTGTATCCTCTCCTGTCCACCAGCACTCAACGCAGTAGCTAGCATATAGCACGTTGAATAGTGGATCAGTGAATGAATGATGTTATGAGTTTTGGTAGTCATGGAGATGTACTGTGCAGACCCCTCTTCAAGGGAGGACTTGCTACCCAGATGCAGAGAATGTAGTCAACAGGCAGACTACAGCCATCAGCTCTTCCAGGGTCTTCCTAAGCGGCCCTCACCGGTGACGGAGTGAGGTGGTGGTGTTGGGGGGAGATAACGACTCAGCCATTTCCAGCTGACACAGGACTCTCTGACAGGTAACACTCCAGAGTAACTCTGGCCCGGCCAAGGCGTGGGCAGCTCAGCATTGCAGTTCAGTTTCTTCCTCTGCTCAATCCTGCTCCCCCCTCCCCCTGCTTCTCTTTACATGTGTTGATCCTGTTAAAAAACAAAATTCAAGTAAGTAACTTTTAAAGATCTTATTGGCTTTATTTAACAGTTCATGAATCAGGCAGTGTCCAATCTAGCAGGTTAGAACGGAGTTCCAAGGAGCCTTACAAAATGAAAGACTTTCATAGGCAGAAAGGAGGAGGAACAAATAAGTTACACCAGGCGAGAAGCAGATTGGCTATTGCTAGGTCACTTTCCCTGCAGGGGCTGCCAAGGGATTATCAGGCAGATTACCTAATTAATGCTGGCGATTACCGATTGGCTGGTTTAAGAGTCCATGTCTGGGAGAGCTGAAACTGTAATTAAGTCTCAGTTTGGTGATGTGGGACTTAGCATAAGCAACTCCATTTTGAGCCTGTTGTCTTTTTAATGATCCCTAATGACCATCTTTTTTTTTTAAATATTTATTTGGTTGCACTGGGTCTTAGTTGTGGCAGATGGACTCCTTAGTTGTGACATGTGAACTCTTAGTTGTGGCATGCATGTGGGATCTAGTTCCCCAACCAGGGATTGAACCCCCGCCCCCTGCATTGGGAATGCGGAGTCTTAACCACTGTGCCACCAGAAAGGTCCCCCTGATAACCATCTTGCCTCCAAAACTCCATCTCAGCTCTGCTTCAGTGGAACCCATCCTGTGGCAGGAGACAAAGGAGCAAGACAGAGATGTGATTGGGGGAAGGAGTGAGGAGTTTGAGTGTCCAGGGACGGGGGGCCAGCTAAGCAAATCTGTGGCCAGAGTTCACCCTCCTTACTATCAAAAATATGCACTCTCGAATTTCCTTTGTTCCTTTGCCTTTTGAAGATTTTTCTTCCATCACCTTTCTAGTAATTTTTGAAAAATGTCAAACATCTCAGATGAACGAAAGGAAAAGGGAGTATGCACTGTGCCTGTCCAGTTAGAGACACCAGCGCCCCTTCAAGTTTGGAGAGGCAGTGATGCTGGGGAAAGGCTACTGTGCAGCCGGGAGCTGGGAATTCCTTCCCTCCGGGAGTTTTCCCTTCTCACTTTCAGTTGTTTGTGGCATTGGCTCAGTTCAGTTATGTAGGAGTTCACCCTCACACCACGGTTCAGAATGTATCGTATTGACTCAGCACTGTGATAACCAGTCTTTTGACTTTTCTCTTCCTCCAGACCACAGGCAAACTCAGAAGTGTCTGCTTCATATAGATCTATTTTTTCCTGCCAGCCAGGATTTTGTAGTCATTAAGAGTCTGCTCTTTGGATTCAGACCATTAGAGCCCTAATTTTGCCATTTACAATCTGGGTGACACGGACCAAATTTTTTAATCTTTCCACACGTTGGTTTTCTTATCTGCAAAATGGAGATAAGCTCGTGACCATCCTCATCAGATGGTTGTTGGAGTTAAGCAAGATGACATATCGTAAGCACTAAAAATAGAGTCTTGCTCACAGTACTGAGGCAAGTTAATAGCAAAGCAGGGAAGGAAGAGGCAAACAGAAGAGAATGCAAGCCTCAGGGAATAAGTAACTTATGGCCTCTTTCACAAAGATCTTGCCATAAACAGCCCAGACATCTGAGTCAAGGAGATAAGGGAAAACCTAACGTCTGCACTCTGGCCTCTGTACCTTGCCCCTGCCTAGATAAACATGGCTATAGGCTCCCAAAAAAGCGTGGGAACTGGTTTATAAAAGGGGGGACTTTGTTTTGGGGCTCAGTCTTTGGATGTGAATCCACTGGGCCTGTACTGGTACAATAAACATTGCCTCCTGTATTGCCAGCCTCAGTGTCCTGCCTACCTCTACCGAGTCCTTCAACATTTCTGGGGGCTCGTCCGGGATCGGGAGACGGTATACAGAGACGGTGCTTTCACCTCCCTTGTCTCCGGAGTGTTAGCCCTGGGACGCCGGGGGTGGTGACCTCGCCTGGCGCCAGCGGACCGATTGAGCCGTAGGAGACTAGCCCTCCCGGCGTGTCGGGGTGAGACCTCCGAGAGCACAGCGGAACCCGGAGAGGCGCAGGAACCAGTGCAGGGAGCACCGCCCGACAGACTGGGAAGAACCCGGGTTCATTTTGGTTTAATAGGCCCGTCCTTAAGTGACGGAAGGGGAGCCTGGTCACCTCCCAAGAGTCACCCGAGGAACCTCCAAGACCCTCTAAGGGGGAGAGGAGGAGGCGAAACCGTGACTCTTAAGGTTAAAGGATTGGGCGGAGGGCTGGAACTTGTTGAATGAATGCGAGTGAATGAGACGATCAATTAAGATCGAAGCAAGTGTTGAGTCCTGATCCGGTTCCGTGGCAATCCTCATATGGCTTAAGGTGATTCTCTTCAGAGAAATCCTGACGTGGCGCTTATTCCGTCTCACCACATGCTAAGAGGTGCCTGAAATGTCCGTGAGGGAAGCGGCCGGAGATGGACGAAGTGCATTTCCCAAACCCGATTTTTCTACTCCTACCCTCCCTTGTGTGTGTGCGTGTCGTCTGATGACAGGACGGGAGGAAATGGGTGGCAAGCAAAGGAAACCCACCCCTTAGAATGCATGATTAAAAAATTTAAAAAGGGATATTCAGGAGACTACAGAGTTAAATTGACCCCTAGAAAACTCTGTACCTTGTGTGAAATAGAGTGGCCATCATTCAGAGTAGGATGGCCCTTGGAGGGCTCCTTGGATAGGGAACGAATCAATAAAATATATAAAGTAGTGACAGGGGACCCAGGATACCCAGACCAATTCCCCTATATAGACTCTTGGCAGGATGTGGTCCTGATAAAGCCACCTTGGCTTCAGTGCATCTGTCTAGCTCCACCATGTCAGGACATTTTTGCATTCCAATGGGGAAACCCTATAAATGGAGATAAGGGCCAGTTGACTTGGACCAGATTGCCACAGGGGTTTAAAACTCCCCGACTGTCTTTGGGACGGCCCTAGCAAATGATTTAAGGGCTTATCTAGCTGGACTGCACCTTGCTCCAGTATATGGATGACCTTTTATTAGCTGGAAAAAAAAAAAAAAAAAGATGCATGGAGGGAACCCAGTGCCTCCTTACCCTCTTATGGGAAGCAGGCTATAAAGTGTCTAAAAGAAAAGCTCAGATCTGCCAGGAAAGTGTAAAATATCTCGGGTTCCACCTTTCACAGGGACAGTGATGGTTAGGCCCAGAAAGAAAACAAGCCGTTTGCTCAATCCCAGTCCCTACAACCCAATGCCAGGTCCGAGAATTCCTCGGGGCGGCAGGCTTTTGTAGAATTTGGATACCCAGCTTCTCTATAATGGCAAAACCCCTATATGAAGCAACAAAAGGGGAGGAAAGGGAACCATTAATATGAGAACAGGCACAACAGAAGGTGCCCATGAGGCAGGGGCCTTCCCAGAGGGGGACGGTGCCCACCGGGCAGGGGCCTTCCCAGAGGGGGACGGTGCCCACCGGGCAGGGGCCTTCCCAGTGGGGGAAGGTGCCCACCGGGCAGGGGCCTTCCCAGAGGGGGACGGTGCCCACCGGGCAGGGGCCTTCCCAGAGGGGGACGGTGCCCACTGGGCAGGGGCCTTCCCACGGGGGGAGGGTACCCACCAGTTAGAGGCCTTCCCAGAGCGGGGAGGCACTGTGATAAACTCTGGTGTGAATGTGTGTGTGAGGGAGCTCCCTGGTACGTCCTCGTTCCAGGGCGACTGTGTGGCTCCACGGCCTTTGTGGCTACGGAGTCCGAGTGGGCCCTCACCTGTGGTTCCGTGGTGACCTCATATGGCTCAGGGCGGTATCTGTCTCTGGGGGACCCAGTCCCTCTCTACGAGTCAGATTCAAGTGGGACTCTATACCACCCGCCAACGCTGAGGCACTTAAGTTCCCCACGGGGACATGGCCAGGTGGGCACCTGAATGGCCTTCTCTTCAGAGGGGACACCCATCCTTGTTTGTTTTTGCGTCATTGACACGGGGGGGAATTGGTTACTGATTTGATTTAGCAATTGTGCATGTCCAAACGGCCCTTTTGCCCTAAGGCTCTTCGCCAAAGTTTTCTTAAAATTTTAAGGCTCACTCTCCCCTTCCATCAGCGGACTCTTTGAGCCGACTGATTGAGAAATTAGGTTTTCCCCAAAAAGACTTGCCCCTCTTGCCAGACAGATCTGCACCTCTCTCTAGGTCCTTGGGGCTGGTCCGTCTGGAGCGGCACACTCTGTCGTGTTCTTGCATACTTTTGGATTCTCATTACGAGGCTGCCTTCCTCTGTCACCTTTCCTTCATCATCCCCTGATTCCCCAAGGATTTCAGGCTCTTCACTTAGGCGAGGAGTACACATACTGCTCCTCTGCCTGCTCAGTGCCCTCAAGAGGGTCAATCACCCCAGACACCCTCCGGAGCCCCGCCTGAAGTTATTCCTCCACGAACCCCATTGCAAGGGGCCGCCTCCTTTCAGTCCCATCTCCCTGAAAAATTTGATGATCAGGGCCATCTTCAGGGAGGCACATAGTGGTGCTGTCCGGGAATACTGGGCTTTCTGGGAGTGGCGACATCGGCGCTACCTGGGTTATTAGGCCCTAGGACGGGGCCCTTTCCGTGCGCACCCCTCTCCTTCCTGGTCAAAGAAATAGATTACACTTGTTAACAAAGGGGAGACAAAGACATCTTAGGAGGAACTTGCTTGTACCTTTGAGAGGTAAATGTCTTATCTGGTCATCTAAGGAACACGTATCTCTGCTATCTTTTTAAATGCAGATTTAAAAAAAATTAAAATTAAAATAATTTAAAACTTGACTTGTCAAAGATAAATAGAAATCCTAAGTGTCTTTTCTGCAAATAGTAAAAGGGTTTAGCCATCTAGATAGGTGACCTCGATCTGTTCCATCTGCTAGAAGCCAATTTAAATCCAACCCTTTGTGACTGATGGCTTTCATGTTGTGTTCATGTGTATCTATATGTTCGTTGTAGGTGTGCGGTATTGCCAAAAGAATTCATAAAAGAGCTCTAATTGGCTTTAAAAAATTATTAAGCGCTTATAAATACTCAGAAATAGAAAATAGTCTGGCCAGAATGAATTTCAGGTTCATGATATCTGAAAAATTTAGTATTAAACTGATATCTGGTATTGAAGATGGCTTAAGCTAATTGGTTTGATTAATATAGACATGTTTTAGAGTCATCAACATTAAGTATAATTTTTATATAAATTTTTATTGTGCCTAGATGTAATATAAGCTAAGTAAGGTCTTGTTGTGTCTGTTACGAATTTGTCAGCATGGAAAGTAACCTGATGTAAAGAAACTTCTGAGGAAAGAAAATGTAAATGAGATAAGAGCTTTTAGATAAACTCTGTCAAGAAGAATTATGCTTTAGGAATATCTACCTAGAATAGTCTCTCCAGATCCTGGTAACTTGCAATTCTGGAGTTGCCCTAAATTAAGTGATGAAAGCTTATTGACCAGCGGGATCATTCCCAAATAAAATAAGATACTAAAACATAAATTACTAAACATTGGCTTCCTTTTACAGAGAGACAAAAAGATATTTAGGACTATTGATAAATATGCTTGGTGCCATGTTCTGTAAAGAAAGCAAATGTTTTTAGAAAATATCACTCGTATTTATGTTCACCAAACTACAGAATGCTGTCGCAAGGGACAGTTCATGGTGGCTTAAGGAAAGTAGGACGTGTGTTTTCAGTAAAGAAGTCCTGAGGAATGGAATTACACTTTATTGAGGGAAAAGAAAGTAGGTCTGATTTACAGGTGACTGAATGGGAAATAAAATAATGATACAGAAAGTGATAATGATGAGGAAATTGAAACTTCCTCTCCTCTATCTTTCAAAGGCCTGCTCACCACTCTCAGTTAAACAGTAAAATGAATTACTAAGAGTGATCAGATAAGGGAAGACTGTCTGGCTCTCAGGCACCCACCCCAAGCCTTTGTTTGAGATCCTTTGCACATAGACTTGTTAAGTGACCATTAACTTCAACCTGCAACAAATGTGAGAATGCAAATTGTGACCTTAGTCCTGATAGGAATGGGATGTCCGGCTCCTACAAGTTCCTGTTAGGACCCCCTACTATGTGTGTAACCCCTGGCAACTCCTGCGCTCTGTAACTGCCTGTGACCTATAGTAATTTGTAGCCAATCAGTTTGTACCAATTATAGCTGTACGTTTTAACCTATATAAGGAAAAGACTCCCCTGAAACGGGGCCCCAGAATTTTGGAGTGTTAGCTCCTCTGGGTCCGCCGGCTTAATAAACCTGAGTTCTCCAACTCTCCGAGTGTTGTGCTTGGTTTCTCGTGGGATCAGTTTTTTTTCTGCAACAATAAGATGGTTTGTGGAAAGTGAACCCCAAGAAAAGGGTTTTGTGCATGATCAGGACTGACTAAGTTTAGATAAATTTAGTTGAGTAAATTAATTTGGAAAGTAAGCTGGTGCAAAACTTGAATTTGGCTTTTCTCTCTGTTAAGAGGACAAGTTTTCTTAAAATGTTGAACTGCCTTTTGATAAAAGATTTTATATTTCCTTACCTTTTAAGTAATCTGTTCTTTTTACTTTGGCTAAGTGACTAACTATTGTTTCACAGTTACCTGTGAGCCTATCTGACAGAGTGTTCTAAACCCTTTTTTTGCATATTTTGGACAAAACTTCCTAAAACAAATTCTGATAAAATTCTTTTGACCTCTAGCTAACTTTGAGATGCTTCAAAGGGCCCCTAAAACATCCCAAAGAGAGATATAAACTAGGTTCATTTGGTACATTAAGTTACATAGAAAGTATTGTCAAATGAATAAATGTTAGATTTTAGTGCATGGTAATTGTTATTAATATAGATATTCTAGAAATTATATGGAGTTCCTAAAATTCTGATATGTCCTGGTAAAATGTTATCGGTCATAATTCTAGTTATTATCATAAAATGTTGTATGACACAACAATAACCAAATTGATTGACCTTGCAATCAGATTTTAAACACACCTTCTTAAGCCTTATGTCTTAAGACGCTTCTGGTTTTATTTTGATGCCTTTGAAAAACGCTTCCTCTTCAAGAAGATTTATAAAAAGGACTTTTGGATAAATACAAGTTTCTGACTTTCAGACCATAATGCTGAACGGGGTAAAAAAAAAATTGAAGAATCCTAATGAGGAACGTGATGGCTGCATAAGCTGTTAACAAAAGGATGTTACGTAGGACTGAGTAAACTGGTGAATATGGTTATAAATTTTATGGCTTCTATCTAAAAATTACTGGTTTAAATCTGTTATCCAGGTGCAAGGAAAACCTTCACTTCAAACTAATTATGATTTACAATAATTTGGTAGATTGTACATTTGTAAGCAGGATTGAAACATTTATCTTTTCTCTCTCTGTTCCCTCCAGACATTAGAAACTCTTAGGTTCCCAGCAGCTTTATCAGATAAATTAGAAAGGCTACCTCACTAACAGGTATAGAAAACTCAAGGTATTTGGGGAACCTTGAAAAGGGAGGAATTCAGCTACATTTGTTAGGCAAAAATCTGTGATAAGCCCAAGCCCCTGGCATGGCTTTCCTAGCCCTGAAAGTTCTTTTAAAAGTCCAGCCTGAGGCTCCTTATAAAAGTTTCAACAAAGCCAAAAGCCTATATGATCACTTATAGTTACATAAATTATCAGGCCAAGTTTCTTTTGAGACCAGACTTATTTTGCAAACAAATTAGCCTTCATCTGGTTATATTAGGTAAAAATGAGGGTAATTTTAGAGAGAAGAAGATTATGTTTCAATAAATATTAAATGCCAGTTTTGCTGATGGAGCTCTGTATTTACTAAGATTCACTCCCTGGAAAGTTCCTTGCTGTTGCGCTATAGTAGTGTAAGATCCAACTAAGTTTTTAAAGGACACTCTAAGTTTGTTTCTGAAGCTTATCTCAGTAATCTCTCTTTGGATGATTATGGATACTAAAAGGACGTAATTTAAAAGACAACCTGCAACCTAGATGGAAGGACACTTATCAAAGGAGAAACTACACTCACACTAGGATGAGAAGAAGCCGACATCAGAAGTAGACAGCTAGCCCAAGATGCTGGACCTGACTCGTATGAGCATTCATAATATTTTCTTGATTTCTTGGACCTTTACATATAAATCACATGTTTTTCTATCATGGGCACAATCCTATGCTAATTTTGGGTTTGTGGTCAATTATCTATGACTAGTACTTTGGGGCTGCCTTGGTGGGTTTCTCCCCTCCAAGTCTCTAATTAGATGGCCCTTAGGAAATTTGCTTTAAAAACAAAACAAAACAAAAAACTATAGTCCTGTTCGCGGATCCCCTCGCCTGGCCAATTAATAATACCTGTTCAGATTTCTGCTACCCACTGTGAAGTCTTGACCTCTTCAAAACTGATTTGGCGTGGGAAGCTCGTTGCTTAAGTATTTACTTGTAACTCTATTGAAGCTACTAGCTATATTATTTGTATTTTGCCTGCTTTTCAATATTATTGCTTCTCGTATTACCAAATGTGTGACTGACCGCCAACAAAAATAATGATGACTAGACTACTTGAAGCAGTTGGTCAAATATATAGTTCTGTATGTGATCAATGATTGTAATAATGCAACTCTGGATATGGGAAGATGCAACAAGAGGGAATTTTTCCTGGACCATAACAGATTAGGAATACAGGTGGTCCAGAGAACTTTGGCTTTTGTTGCAAAGACCTAGCCCAGTACTGGCACATTGAGTGGCCTATCGGCGAGCTCTTCATCAGACCTAGGAATGAGCCTTCCTAGCACCGTGGGACAAAATGGTCATGAAATGCCTCCCAAAGCGTGATCGAATTTATGGCCATGAGGGGCCCCTGTCAACTACAAATTGGAACTTGCCACTTGCCTGTACAAGGACTAAATCACCTTGTGCTGCTGCAGCTACTGACCTTCCACACCCCCTGAAGGAAATTCATGGTGGAGACCAGAAATGAGGCACTCTGTGCTCTGGAGGATGGGTGGAACAGGTCTTTAGATAGTTCAATATTTTCAGGAGCTGATTTTATGAGCCCAACCCTTGCATCTCCCCATATCTAGAAAAGCACTAAATCCCTACTTGGTGACATCGGCTTGGGCAAAAGATGGGTCCTGGGGCTCCGAACCCCAATTTACATGCTTAACAGAATTATTCGACTCCAGGCAGTAGTTAAAATCATTACTAATGAAACGGCCACCCCATGCAATGATGCTATGGAAATGTCAACCAGTAAGTCAAGATGAAAATGATGCTATTGGACCTTAAGTCAGATCCAAGCATCAAAGGGGGGAATGAGGCAGGTTAATAGCAAAGCAGGGAAGGAAGAGGCAAACAGAAGAGAATGCAAGCCTCAGGGAATAAGTAACTTATGGCCTCTTTCACAAAGATCTTGCCATAAACAGCCCAGACATCTGAGTCAAGGAGATAAGGGAAAACCTAACTTCTGCACTCTGGCCTCTGTACCTTGCCCCTGCCTAGATAAACATAGCTATAGGCTCCCAAAAAAGTGTGGGAACTGGTTTATAAAAGGGGGGACTTTGTTTTGGGGCTCAGTCTTTGGATGTGGATCCACTGGGCCTGTACCGGTGCAATAAACATTGCTTCCTGTATTGCCAGCCTCGGTGTCCTGCCTACCTCAACAGTACCATTCAGCAAACCCATACACACATTCATTTGCACAGGGACAGACATAGGGCTACCACTGAGAGACAGCTTTCAAGTTCAAGGCTTGCACTACTCCACCCTGGACACCAGGAAAGCTGGAGAGATGGAGAGAGGCTCTGCTGCAGGGGTCATTCTCACTGACTAGGTTTATCTATCCACATGACTAGAGCAAGAGTTCCTCTGAGACTGGAGTTAGCAACTGGCACCCCAAGAGCCGTCCCTCTCTCCTCTGCACCACCAAGGCAGCAGAAGACAAGCAATGTGGAAAGAGAGAGGGAGGGAGGGAGGGAGGGAAGAGAGGGAGGGAGGAGGCCCAATGAGCCCTGTTGGGAAGAGCAGAGCATTAGGTGAGGGCTCAGGAAAGGCTCACAGAGCAGAATCTTCATGGTGAGAATGAGAGGAAGCCCTGCAGTCTTTTAATTCTGGGTTCAAATTCTTGGTGCACCACATACTTGCGGAGAGAACCTAGTAAATTGCTTAACCTCTCTGGTTAACCCGCATTTCTCACCTCTGATCCCCGCCCGCTCCATGCTTCAGCCACACTGAACACGCAGTTCCTCAAACATGCATTGCACATAAGAAAAATGTACTGTCTCTGCATATGTGCATATATCATTCCCTTTACCTACAGTGACCCATTCTCCCAGTGCCCTCACCCCACCCCAGCTGCTGTACTCCCTCCCTCTGGCCAATTCTGGCTCTTCCTGCAGGGCTCAGCTCAGATGTCACTTCCTTGAGGAAATCTTCACTGACCACTCAGCCTGCTGTGTGCTCCCAAGAACACCTGAATTGTCTCTGTTGGAACACTTACCATTCTGCGCTGATGTTTCCTGTTAACTGCAGGCCCTCCAGAGCTTCATATCTTGACTGCCCTTTCAGTACCAGGTGACTCACAGCTGTTCAGTAAGTGAGGCTGAATATTATTGAAACTGTGTCAGCTTTAAAGGGTTGGTTGGTTGGGTCAGCTTACCCCAAAGGGTAAACGTTCAGCAAATATTTATTGAGAGGAACAGCATGGGATGGAGTGAGGTTGAATGGAATGGAAAACTTGCTATTTAGCAGCATTACCTTAAAAGTCCACTAGATGTCAGTGTTTCTACCTGAGAAAAAATGCAATAGCCTGAGATGAAGCGCACTCTCACTGATGCCAGAAATTAATTTAAAGTGACTATTGATATAGAAATAATAGATTGATTGATTTAATTGAAAAGGCAATATGTGCCCATGCTACAAAATCCCAAGTGTATACATGGGGACTTCCCTGGTGGTTCAGTGGCTAAAAATCTGCCTGCCAATGCAGGGGACTCGGGCTTGATCCCTGATCTGGGAAGATCCCACATGCTGCAGAGCGACTAAGCCCGTGCACCACAGCTGCTGAGCCTGTGCTCTAGAGCCCGTGAGCCACAACTACTGAGCCTGTGTGCCGCAACTACTAAAGCCTGCATGCCTGGAGCCCCGTGCTCTGCAACAAGAGAAGCCACTGCAATGAGAAGCCTGCGCTCACCGCAACTAGAGAAAGCCCGCGCACAGCAACGAAGACCCAATGCAGCCAAAAATAAAAAATAAGTAAATAAAAATAAAGTATTCCTACAAAAAAAAAATGTATACATGGAAAGTAAACTCTCCCTCCCTCCCTACTTCTTTCCCTGATCTCCCAGCCCCATTTTGTTTATCCCAAGGGCAACTATTTTTATTATCCTTCCAGAGATATCCTAAGTATATAATCATATAAATGTATTTTTCCCCAAATAACACCAGTGATTGTGTACAATACAAGTGTTCTGTGCCTTGTTTTTGTTCCACTTGAAATACCTCAGAGTGCTCATATTAAAAGAGTGAGGATTACCCCATTAAAAAATAATATTTTTTAACTGTACCTAACATATTTACTCAACCTCCTATTATAGATATTCAGGCTGTTACTGATCTCTTGCTATTACAAATATCCCCAAACAACAGTCCTCATTTTGCACATGTGCAAGTATATCTATATTTTAAATTCCAGCATTGAGATGTTGTCAGCCCTCCATTGAGGTTGTATACATTTACACTCCCATCAAAAATATGAGTGTCTTTCTTCACAAACTTGCCACATATATACATATACACACACACACATATATAGTTATAGGAGAACTTAATATATAATTTAAGTGCGTATATATATATTGTAAAATATATAGAAAATATATATTTGCCAATCTGATAGGTGAACTATACCTCACTACAGTTTTAAAAAATGCTCAACTGGAATATAATTGACATACAGTAAAGTGCACATGTTTAAAATGTAAATGTTGTCAATTTTAACCTGTTTACCCATGTGAAACCATCACCCCAACCAAGATAATAAACTTACCTATCATCTTCAAAGGTTTCCTTGTGCTCCTTTGCAATCCTTCCCTCCTACCAAACTTCCTCCCACATCCCCCATGTATCCACTGGTGTGCTTTGTGTTACTATAGTTTTTATTTTCTAGAATCTTATATAAGTAGGGTAATATAGTATACAGACTTTTTTAATCTGACTTTCAGCATAATTATTTTGAAATTCATCCATGTCATTGTGTCTATCAATAGTTCACTCCTTTTTATCACTGAGTAGTACGCCATTGTATGCATACATCACAATTTGTTTATTCATTCTTGTATTGATAGATGTTTATATTGTTTCCAGTTTGTAAATATCAAATATAGCGCGCGTGTGATCTCTCTCGTTTCCTCCTCACTCCCCCCCCCCCCCCCCCCCCCCCCCCCCCCCCCCCCCCCCCCCAGGTGTATGTTTAACTTTTAAAGAAACTGCCAAACTGTTTTCTAAAGTGATTGTACCATCTTGCATTCCTATCAGCAGTGAATGAGTGTTCAGTTGCTTCACGTTCTCACCGTATCTGGGGGTCAGCCTTTTTAATTTTAGACATTCTAAAGATGTGTAATGGTAACTCATTGTGGTTTTAATTTTCATTTTCTTAATGAGTAATGTTGTTGAGGGTCTTTTCATGTGCTTATTTCAGTCTGTTGAAGTGTGTATTCAAATGTTTTTACCACTTTAAAATTGGATTTTCTTATTATTGAGTCTTGAGAGTTCTATTTATTTATTTATTAAATTATTGATGTTTTATCCACATACATCTTTTTAAAAATATTTATTTATTTATTTATTTATTTATTGGCTGCATTGGGTCTTTGTTGCTGCGCACGGGCCTTCTCTAGTTGCAGAAAGCAGGGGCTACTCTTTGTTGCGGTGCTCAGGCTTCTCGTTGTGGTGGCTTCTCTTGTTGCAGAGCACGGGCTCTAGGTGCATGGGCTTCAGTAGTTGTGGTGCATGGGCTTAGCTGCTCCACTGCATGTGGGATCTTCCCAGACCAGGGATCGAACCCATGTCCCCTGCATTGGCAGGCAGATTCTTAACCACTATGCCACCAGAGAAGCCCCTTGAGAGTTTTTTTTATATTCTGGTACCAGTCTTTTATTGGATGTATGATTTTCAAATATTTTCTCCCCTTTTGTGGCTTGTCTGTTCATTCTCTCAACAGTGGCTTTTGAGGAGCAAAAGTTCTCAATTTTGATGATGTCTAATTTATCTCTCCCTCTTTTTTTTTTAAAGATTTATTTATTATTTTATTTATTTATTTGGCTGCATTGGGTTTTCATTGCTGTGTGCGGGCTTTCTCTAGTTACAGCAAGAGGGGGCTACTCTGTTGTGGTGCTCCGGCTTCTCATTGCTGTGGCTTCTCTTGTTGCGCAGCATGGGCTCTAGGCACGTGGGCTTCAGTAGTTGTGGCACTCAGGCTCAGTAGTTGTGGTTCACAGGCTCTAGAGCACAAGCTCAGTACTTGTGGAGCATGGGCTTAGTTGATCTGCAGCATGTGGCATCTTCCCGGACCAGGGCTGGAACTAGTGTCCCCTGCATTGGCAGGTGGATTCTTAACCACTGTGCCACCAGGGAAGTCCCTCTCTCTCTTTTTTTTTTAATGAATATTTTGGTGTTGAATCTGAGAAATCTTTGGCTTACTCAAAGTCACAAAGATTTTCTCTCTGTTTTCTTCTAGAGGTTCTAAAGTTCAGGTTTTACCTTTGGGTCTATAACCCATTTTGAGATCATTTTTGTATACAGTACAGGACTTGCATCATTATAGTTTTGATTTGTACTTTTCTTATCCCAAGTGTTGAATATATTTTCATATGTTTAAATATATTTTTTTTTCCTGTGAACTTGTCGGTCAAGTCCTTTGTTCCGGGCTGCTGTGATTGGATATGCAGTTCATGTGCTGCTCAAAAGCCTAAGCCAACAGGACACATGGAAGCAAAAACCTGGCAGCACACTGCTCACTGAACCCCTTTCCCTAATTCATCCCCAAGGAGACCTTGCCTTTACTTTGCACAAGGCGTGGTATACACTAGCACAGGCGCTGCCCCTGTCCATTTTTCTATCTCTTGTATTGTAGGTCTTTTCATATTTTATAGGTGTTCTTTGTATTACTTAGCCCTTCATCACTGTAGTGTGAATATATTTTTCCCAGACTGTCATTTATATTTTTCACTGTTTATGGTATTTTTCCATCAGAATTACATTTTATAGAGTCAAATATATGTCTTTTCTATTGTGGATTCTGAGTTTTGTGTTGTGCTTAGAAAGCGTCTCTACTTCAAAGCCATTTAAAAAATACTTTATGCTTTTTCTACTATTTTTATGGTTTATTTTTTCACATTTCAACATTTTGATTCAGTAGGCATTTATTTTGATGGAAGGGGTAAGATAGAAATCCAATTTTTTCCTAGTTGGCTCCCCAGTTGTCCCAACGCCATGTACTAAATAATTCATCTGCAGGTTTTCATATGCAAAATTCTCATCCTTAATATAAAAAGTAGCCATGTTACTCTCCCCAGAGGCCACATACTACACTTTGATTCCGTGGGAAAGAGGCAGATGAGAAGAAAAGGAGGCGGTATAAGAGATTTATTTTGCAAAATATTTTCCAAAATATTTTCCATGAATGGTTTGGGTCAATGCTCAAGATTTCTACATTTACAATATGGTACAAAAAAATCTGCTGTGATAGCAAGAACCTTGATCATCAGGAAAAGGTTAAATTAAATTCACTATCTGTTATTTGTTAATACAGGAAAGTGGGCAACATATTGTATTTGAGAAAAAATAGTGCAGAATATTTTTCACACACACCCCTATACACATAGACCAAAACATACACACACACACACACACACACACACATTCACTCACACATTTCCTTCCCCAGACCTGTGTAATGGCTAAGAGTTTGGGCTCTGAGTCAGACAAACCTGGGAAAATTAATAGTATCTAACTCATGGGATTAATGCAGCGATTAAGAGAGTTTGCTCATGTAAAGTGTTTATTAGCACTGCCTGACTCAGAATAAATCCCAGCATTCAGCACCCATTAACTTCTTCTGTTTTTGTAAGATGCTTAGGTAAGTTTCTCCATGATCTCTCAGATGTAGTTTACATGTTATCATTGGGGTATTGTGCCTTCATTGACTAGAGAGATTGCATGAAAAAGAAACATATTCAGCAAAACCTGGGAGAAACTTATCTGAGTATTTATATAAATAATAGATGCAGGTAGGTTGTTTAGCACAGTGACTGGAACATCGTAAATAGTTAATAAAATTTAGCTGCTATTATTAGTAAAAAATCCATTCATCTCACTTATTCCAAAGAACAGCTGTGGGCACCAGGGTAGGTGTATGACAGCATCCAGCAGGATCTGCAGGAAGTGAATTCTGTGTTTCCAGACCTTATTCATTAACCCCTAGGTACGGTGCTAAATATATTTTAAAAGATCTTGGACTCATGAAGGCTCACCAAAATGAACTACTTATCAGCTAGTCTTGATATTGGAAAGAATACCTTATTTTAAAATTATATCTTTTGCTGCTGTCAACTGACCATGTAACTTCTAGGGGAAGAAAAGTTGTTTTCAAAGGTTTCCACTGGAATACCATGAGCGGATCTGGGATTCTAGCCACCATCACCCAAGCACACATGAGGTTTCTTTGAGATCTCACATATTTTACCTTCAGAA
Organism: Hippopotamus amphibius kiboko; assembly: GCF_030028045.1. NCBI lineage: Eukaryota > Metazoa > Chordata > Mammalia > Artiodactyla > Hippopotamidae > Hippopotamus > Hippopotamus amphibius. The sequence goes on along the minus strand of NC_080194.1, from coordinate 42,381,527 downwards.
AAATCATGTGGGACTTCCCTGGTGGTCCAGTGGCTGAGACGCCGTGCTCCCAGTGCAGGGGGCCTGGGTGCAACCCCTGGTCAGGGAACTAGATCCCTCGTGCTGTAACTAAGAGTTCTCATGCCACAGCTAAAGATCCCACATGCCACAACTAAGACCCGGCACAGCGAAAAAAGAAAATTTTCTATATATATAAAATTTTATATATATATATATTTTATATATATATTTAATGCTTTAAACTTAAAAACATCATGTAAATTTTGTATTTGAATTCATACCATAGAAGACTCTTTGAACTGAATGATGCTTATCCAAGATGGAGAGTAGCTCGATGTGGCGGAAGGAGGCTCTGGAATCACACAGACCAGGACTCGCATCCTAGAGCCATCACTTACTAGTTTATGACTTGGACAAGTCACTTAATCTCAGTTTTTCCATCTGTAAGATGAGGGGTGCAAAACCCCACGTCATATTCATTGTCGGAATAAAATAAGAACATACTTGCCTTCTCTGTGCCAGCCACTGTGCAAGGTGCTTGGGATACATAAATGACTAAGACATGGACTCTATCCTCAAGCAGTTGACTCTGGTAAACCATGTAACATGGTATCCGGTATATAGTAGGTGCTCAACAAATATTTTGTTGAAAGGACAAGTAAATGAATAGCAGACCCTTAATACATGCCAATTTCTTCTTCATTTCTCCTGCCTATCCCAACTACCAACTGATTTTGCGGGCAAAATTAGACTAAAGTACATTTCCCTTTTAAAAACATTTTATTTTGAATTAGTTTTAGACTTACAGAAAGGTTGCAAAAATAGTACAAAGAATTTCCCATATCCCCCACCCCACTTTCTCAATGTTAACATCTTAAATAGCCACAGTACAGTGATCAAGCACAGAAAATCAACATTTGTACAATATTATTCACTATAGAATTTACTTGAAATTCATCAATTTTCCCACTAATGTCCTTTTTTTTCCCTCCAGATCCTATCCGTGATCACACAAGGTATTTAGTTTTCGCTTCCTTTAATCTCCTTCAGTCTGTAGCAGCTCCTCAGTGTTTTGTTATCTTTCATGACCTTGACACTTTAAAAAAAAAATTTTTTGGCTGTGCCACACAGCATGTGGGATTTTAGTTCTCCAACCAGGGATTGAACCCATGCCCGTTGCATTGGAAGCACAGAGTCTTAACCACTAGACCACCAGGGAAGCCCAGTGACCTTGACACTTTTGAAGAGTACTATAGTAGTCAGAGTTCTAAGGTGACCCCTAAGATGCCCACCTCTGTGTGTACATGCCTTGTGCATACATTGAGTGAGAGAAGAACCTATGAATCTGTTGAACTATCACTCCTGTGATTATGTTACTTATAATTTGACAATGATTTATCGAAAGAGAGATTACCTGGGTGGACCTGACCTAATTAGTTGAGCCCTTAAAAATGACAGGGCCCTTCCCGAAGTCAGAGAAATTGCAAATATGAGTGGGTCTAAGGTGCCGGTCACATGACGGAGACCGGAGCGGTCCCCACCTGCCAACAGCCAGCAAGACAGTGGCAACCTTAGTCTTACAGCTGCTAGGAAATGATTTCTGCCAACAACCTGGGGGAGCTTGGAAATGTACTCGTCTCTAGTTGAGCCTCCAAATGCAAACATAGCTGGCTGACACCTTGGTTTCAGTTTCATGAGGCCCTGAATAGAGGATCCACTTAAAACATGCCACACTCCTGACTGACAGAAACTGATATTACATGGGCGTTGTTTCCAGCTGCTAAAGTTATGGTGACTTGTTTTGCAGCAGTAGAAAACTAATACAAATATTGATCAGTTATTTGTAGAATGTCTCTCAGTTTGGGTTTGTCTGATGTTTCCTCACAACTGGAGTGATGTTCTATGTGCTTGGCAAGAATGCCACAAAAATGATATCGTGTGTCCTTCTCAGTACATCATATCAAGGATTCATGACGTCTGTGTCTTGTTACAAATCCTCTTTGTCCTCAAACTTTGACCCACTAATTTTAGCATCATCTGCAGATCTTGTCTAAAATATTTACCTAATGGTGATCTCTATTTCCTTCCTCCTTCTGCATATATTAATTCAATTTCTACTGTAGGGAAAAGCTATCCTTTCCCTCATTCCTCCCCCATCTATCTATTTATTTGATTATTTATACCAATATGGTTTCATGGATATTTGTTTCACTCTACTGGGTAAAAATCACATATTATCATCATTTTTTGCCTAATTGTTCCAGTTTTGGTCATCAGGAACTCCTTCACATTGGCTCCTGTGTTCTTTTGACGAGCCTGTAACTGCTTTTTCTTTCCTTACTTTCCAGCATACAAGATAGTCCTGGGTCATCTTGTATTTTCCCTACCCCAGCTCTGAAAATAACCATTTCTCCAAGGAGAACTGGTTCCTTTTATTGGAAGATAGTGTTTAGATCTGGGTGGGTGGGGAGGAGTGGCAGGAGGGAGGGAATTAAAAAAAAAAAAGATCTGGGTGGTGTGTGTATTCAGTGTTTAAGGTGTCATTGCTTCTAGACCCTCTCAGGAGACAGAGAGAGGTAATACATGGAATATATTAACCCTTACATATCTATATTTCTCTATTGATATATCTGTGTATATTTTAAAATGAGTTTATACTGATACCCCTAATTCCAATCCAATACCACAAGGTTCGTTTTAAGTTTCTCTCTTTCCTTACTTATAACTTCTTTCTCTAACAGTGAAAAACCCAGCTTTCATTATCTACTATATAAATATCTGTTTAAAAATGTGTTGTGTTGTTGTTTTTCAGGAAAAGTTTTTCCTCAGAAGCCTATAGCATGGCCTCCAACTTTACTCCAGCGGTAGGTGAGCACAGCAATTGCATTGATCCTTCACTTTCTGCCTCCTCCTAAACCCCACTCCAATATCTCTAGTCACCTCACTACAAATTAAATGAAACTGGAGTTCTCTGTGCCCCAATCCAAGAGCTAGAAGCTCAGGGCCCAGGTAGGATAAATAGAACCTGATGTAAATCCTTGCTTTCTGAGCAGACCAAAAGGAAGTCATCCTGAATTGGGATATTTTAAAATGTTATTGATATGACCTAGGCGTTTTGAGTTGGTTATTGAAGATCTAGAATTCACTGAGTCCTGGCTGATTCTAGTGGGTCATTCCCCCACCTGCCCTGACTACTTCTCACTCAGCCAAACATTGATCATTTAACCTCTCAGTGCTCCCTACCAAATGCTAATTATTCAACACTGCCTTTTTCGCTTTATAGATGTTATTTGTGACAATAAAATGAGAGATTCAATGGGTGTGTGCTTGGCAAGTTATGCAGTTCTAAGTATACTGAAGGGCCCTGGAATGTGTCTGCAGCAGGGGGTCTGAACTCTGCACACTCAGATGCTCTCCAGCCTATGACCCATCTGGTGATGGGAGCTAGCTCAGAGACCGTTCTTCCTGCTGTGACCTCCCTAGTTGGGAGGCAGAAGTACTCTAAGAATACAGGGAGGGTGAAGCTGCTATAGTGAATAGAGTGGCTAAAAAGACAGGATTTCCTGGGAATCTCTTAAAATAGGAAGGTCAAAATGCTTTGACTATTGAGCACTTTTAAAATATTCATTCATTCATTCAACAGCTATTTGCTGAGTGCCTTTACTAAGGAATGAGGAGATGAGAAACTCCATCTCTGCCCACAAGGAGTTTAGAGTAGGGAACCCAATAAACCCCTAGAACAGGGAATACAATAGCTGCCATTTCTTGAAGGCTTACTGTGAGCCAGGAATGGTGGTGGTCTACATATTATCTCATTTAATACAACTGATTGTCTTGTAGGTAGGTATTATTCTCTTTGATAATAACAAGGAAATTAAATATCAGAGAAGCAGAGAAATTTGTCCAAAGTCACACATACAGTAAATGGAAGAGTCATACTTGAAATCCAGGTCTGCCAGGACTCTAAAGCTCGTATTCATTCCCCCACACTAATAAGGTGAGAGTAAGCCACTCACTGAACAAATATTTACTGAGTACCTCTTTTTGTTCCAGACATTGTTCTGGGTGCTAGTGATGTGAAAATGAAAAAATAAAGTCCCTGTCTTGTGGGTCTCACTTCTACTGGAGAAAGACAATAAACAAAACAAATAAATATTTAGTATGTCAGGTGGTAAGTGCTATGAAGAAAAAAGTAGGCAGGATAAGAAAGATGGGGGAAGGAAGATTGCTAACTTAAACAGAATCACCTGGGAAGGCTCTGATACTGTGAAGTAAGTGCAGGAGCAGGAGCTAGAAGTGGCATAAAGAAGAGCTTCCTCCTTTGCCTGCCTATGGGTTAAGTCTGGAGAAGAGGGCAGGATGGGGGTGCAGGTGTTCGTGGAGAGGATGAGCTTGGAGTCAGAAGATCTGAGCTTTATTTATTGATCTATGACAAATCCTTTAACTTTAGAGCCTAAATTCCCTTCCCTTCATATAGGAATAATAGTCCTTGCCCAGCTTCTCATATGCAGCTGCCACGGAGAATGTGATGAGATAATCCATGTGAAAGCCCTTTGAAAATAAGACAAGAGAGAAAGCGATATTAGGCGTTAGCTTTTCAACCAAAAGGAAGTCTGTGTAGGAAAAGAAAAGGAATTCCTATTTCACGTGCACCAGTTACCTAGTTTTTTTTTTTTTAATATTTATTTATTTGGTTACCCCAGGTCTTAGTTGTGGCAGGCAGACTCCTTAGTTGTGGCATGAATGTGGGATCTAGTTCCCTGACCAGGGATGGAACCAGGCACCCCCCCCCACCCCCCCCACCCGCACAGAGCCTTAACCATTATACCACCAGGGAAGTCCCTGGATACCTTTTTGAAAAGCAGTTCCAGGCTGAAAAGAGATACAGCTAAAAGAAATAAACATAAGTTTCCTAGTGGGCCTCCGCTGAAGATTCTTTTGTAATTTACAATAGTCATAAATTGAGTCGCATGTTTTAAGTGAACTTGGAAAGAGGCTCCGGGATTCCAACCTTAACTCTGATCCATGGGCCTACTTGGTTATTTCCCTTCTTGCCACGCCCATCCCCCCGCCCGAACTCCATTCCCCAACATGCCCCGGGCTCCCGTAAGTCGACACTCATTATGACGCAAGTTCCACAGCCTTCTAGGAAGTGTAGTTTATTTGTTCCCCCGCTGCGTCAAGATCTAGCGTTGTGGACTACCACTCCCGTGAGGTAGTGCGTAATTCCACTCCGCGGCGTCTCCGAACGCGCCGCGGCAGCCATGTTGGACGTGGCCAGCACAGGGGCCGGCACCAGGGGGTTATTGAAGCAGCTGTCACGATGCTGGGGTCCCTGGTGTTGAAGAGAACAGCGCCGGTGCCGCGGCTCCTCCTCCAGCTGCTTAGGTCCCCATCGCTCCGGAGCCGTGGAAGTGACACCGGCCGGAGTGTGACCACCGGGGGCCGCGGGGAGCCTCAGTGGCTGAGGGCGGCCGTCGGGGGGCGCCATGGAACCTCGCCGGTCTTCCTCACCGGAGGAAGGGTAGCCACTGGGGGGCGCCAGAGAGGTCGTACCGAGACCCCGTGCCTCGCAGCCGCCACGTGGGGACGCCTTCCCAGCCCTGAAGATGCACTGCCTGGGCAAGACAGCTGGAACGGGGTCCTCAACAGGGCCGGATTGGGCGTATGGGCCCTGGCCACGGCGCTGGTTGTTCACTGTTACAGCAAGAGTCCGTCCAACAAGGGTGATTATCGGGACAGTCTGGGTTTGTGGAAGTGAGAGGTGGGAGTAGTGTCCTGACTCCGTATCTTTGGAGGGTGGGAGTTGCTTATAGATTTAGACCACCAGAGCCTCAGTCCTGGTGGGACCCAGACATCATCTGAAGAGTTCAGTACCTGTGAGTTGTATAATTTCCCAAATTATACAACTATTATTGTATAATAATGCAGTTATTACAGGCCAGCTTCCCTTCTTTGAGCATCATTTTGACCATCTGTACAATGGGAGCATTGGACTAAACATCTAAAATTAGAGCATGGTCCTTTTCTCTATCATTCTACCTGGTTCAATCCCTCTTTTAAGAAGTTTCCAGGAAACCGTCACGTGTTTTTAAGGGGCACCATTAGATGATTTAAAGAAGTTGCCCTCTCTAAGGTGGTCTAAGAAAGGAAGAAGAGACTTGGTTTCGATGCCAGCTTTGGCCCTGCTCGCCCCCTTGCTCCTGTCTAGCTTAACTTTCCCCACTTATACAGTGAAGGATGATTTCTCAGTACTTTTACAGTGCTGTTATTTTAACTCCTCTTGGAGTTCAGCAGCTTGAGTATGTTCATCAGGGAGACTCCTAGGGTTTTGTCGTGTCTGGTCTCAGGCGTGAGGTAATCTTGCTACGTGGGGCAGTTGGCAGGACAAGGAAGACAAGGAAGTGGCTCTGTAGAGACCCAGAGCAGCCACGAGGGCTGGCTGATCCAGGTTGGCATCTCCCTGGGTGCATGGAGCCGAGCAGGGACTGGGAGAACAGGCAGAGAGCTAGACTTCTGGTCTACATGAGTCCAGCTACTCAGGTTTTCAGCTGTTCCTTAGGGAAGAAGAGTGAGGCATGGTGTTCCTAGATTCCATGCATCCCAAGGTCTCAGAGCTTGGACCAAGAGGAGAGACTCCCTTGACATTCATTTGTTTTTTCAGCAGGATGTGGCCGGCTATAAAGGAAGGGCCTTGGATAGGGACTGAGGACACCAGGGATCTTGTTTTGGTTCTACTTCTAACTCCCAGTGTGACTTTGGATTTTTGCTCCTCCTCACTGGTCTTCTGCTTCCTTATCTACAAAATGAGGGTGTTGAAATAGAGCCCCTAAGGGCTTTTCTAGCTTAGGCATTCTGTGATTCTATTACTTCCGACATTTTTATGAATACCCTCTGTGTGCCTTCTTTGGAGCTCGATGTAGAACTCCTAACTTAACACAATGCTGGTTAAGGGGACAGTGCAGGCATTTAGGCCTGTGGGTCTGATGAGTGGTCTGACAGTGTGTTGTTGGGGGATGAAAAGGCCAGCAGGGTAAGAAAGCCTTCTTGAATGGTTGGAGACCTTCCTGGAGGATGGGGAGTTTGAACTTGAGTTCTGAAGGATGAGGCAAATATGAAAAGGAGAGTGATACTGTGAGCTCCATGAGAGCAGGGAGTGCATCTTGATATTTTCAGGTTGATGCCATCTCCTTTCCCTAACATTTTCACATTGTTTGTCCACTGTAGTCTCTTGGTATCTAGTGAAGGTACTCAGTAAATATTCCTGAGATGGAGTATATTCTACGCAAAGGTTTCTGGGAACAAAGGTAAAGTAGTCACAGGTCAGCGTGGCATGTATAGAGGCTAGCAGAGTGTCCAGTCTGGTTGGAGAACAGGGGGTCTTTGGAATGAGGTGAGAGCAGATGAAGTGGGGCCTGGATCTCAGGCATGAGGATTTGGAAAGGTTGGAATTCTCCTATAGGCAATGGAAAGCGGTGGAAAGTTGATGAGCAGGGAGTGTCCCGAGGTCAGTATGTTTAGATGGATTGTGGGAATGTGTCCAAGGCCTTGCCTTAGAGCTTTTTGGGGGCTCCAGATTGAACTTTGTGGCATGTGAACCCCAGCAAAGAGACAAGGGTCTGTTTACCAAAATAAATAATGACCAAAACCATGACCACTTCCAACCCTTCTGACTTGCTACTTACCCTGTCTCCTGACTTGGAGTTGTGAGCTGAGACCCTCAGTGCAGCATAGTCAGTACTGCCCTTTAGGAGCCAGGAGGCCCTGGTTCTAATCTCAGCTCATTCCTTACTCCTTCTGTGACCTTGCAGAAGCCACTTCTTTTTGAAGAGTGAGGGGAGGGTGGATACAGCAATATCTGAGGAAGGCTTGTTCCTCTTCCAGCTGGGGGCTGCCCAAGCATGCCTGGGTGTGTGCTGGGAGGACAGCTGGGGAAGGTGACCAAGGAAGACCAGGCCAGGAGGTGGGGTGGAGGCACATGCGTAGGTCTGAACCACAGAACTGGTTTGCATATGCATGATAAGGTGGATATAGTACACGTGAGGAAACTGAGGCGGCTCGGTGAGTAAGCCAGGTCAGACAGCAGGTAGGTGGCAGTCAGGACTAGAGCCCGGGTCTGCTCCTTCCACCCTGCTCCAGTGCTTCGTCTCATGTTTCACTGGGTGACTCTCTTGGCTGGACTGAGAGGTCCTTGAGACAGTGCTGGGTATGAGTCTGTCCGGTGCCCGTCAGTGGAGCTCAGGACCAGCTGGGCTCAAAATGTTCCACTGGCCCTGGAAAGAATTGTGCCTCTGCTGACTTTTGAGTGTTTCCGAACCAGCTTTTCCTTATGGCCACAAGGTGGTGCCAACAGGCTGCCTAGGCCAGGCCAGGCTTAACGTTGCCTTTCTGCTAGGCCTGGTGATTCCTAAGCGATTGATTGGAACCCTCTGCTTTGGATCTCCCTTTGTTGGGCTTGGCCCTTGGGTGTTTGCAAATTTTTCAGCCATTATTAGCATCCTTGTGAGGCTGTCAGGGCAGGGATTACTGCCTCTGCTTTATAGTCAGGGAAGCTGGGGTTGAGAGGGAAAGGGCAGCCATGGTGAGTAGTGGGCAGAGTGTGTTGGAGCCTGGCTCCTGGTTGAGGTTCTCTCCACTCTCAGAGGGGCCCAGGCTCCTGCCTGCTCTTCCCTGTCCTGGCCCTCTTTTGGGCTTGTGACCTGTGACCTGTGATATCAAGATTCAAAACTAGGCTGAGAAACTGAAGTTGGGGGGAAGTGGGGTAAGGTAGGGGGATGATTAATAACAACAGTGATAATCACATAAACCTACAGAGCTTTATAGCTGATGAAGAGAGAAGGAGTTCACACACTGAGTGTTTCTAGGCCACACTGGTACTAACACATTACTTGGGTCACCTGTGTGATGAGAGTTAGAGTTTGGGCTCTAATAGAAAGATGTGGAAGACAAGTTGTTAACAGAGGCTACCATGTAGGCAGGGGATGACTGGCTTTCTCTTTGTATATCTTGGCGTCCTTTCACTTGTTAAAGCCCATGTTTCTGAAGTGCCTCCACGTCCACTGTCTTACTGGGCCCTCCAAGCGGCCCTGAAGGGCAAGTCCTTGGTCAGGGATTTGACCAGTGTCCCCTCTCTCTTCAGATGCAGCCTTGATGGAAGCTGCCCGAGCCAACAATGTCCAAGAAGTCAACAGGTGAGTGTCAAACCCCAGGCCTTGCTCTCCTGGGCAGGAGGGCTGAGCGGGGTGGGCCCCTTACTCTGGTGGTGACTCTGCCTTGGAGCAAATCCTCACAATGCACTGGGAACTGAACTCTGTGGCTTCTTTGTAGTCACTGAGTCACTTGGGCTTCTTTGGCCCAGGTCAGCCGTTAGATATTTTAATGTAGAGAGTCAGTCCCTGTGTCTTTTTTTCTGGCCCCAAACATCCCCAGATCCTTTGGCTGTTTTGTTCTTCAAAGGGTGTGGTTTGGAGTCCCTCCACATCCTGTGGGCTCTTCAGTGAATCTTCCAGTTTGTTCTTGTTTCTCTGTGGGATTGGTCATGTGTAATTGCTTGTTGCCTGGGTGGGGTGCAGGTGGGCACCAGTGGGGAGGCTTGGAGGTTTGGGAAGGAGCTGAAGAGAGCTTTCTGCTGGAGCAGCCTGCCTGCAGGGCTGGATGCACACACATGCTGAGCCCCTGCCCAGGGGCCGACTGCATTCTCCAGCCTCCCTGGCTCAGCTGTTCCCCTAGTGACCACTGGTCAGTTAGAGCTGAGACTTGTTCTTGTGCAGGGACAGGACTTGACTCAGGCCTCAGTCTGGTGCTGGGGCAGGGCAGCGTCTGTGTCCTGGATGGATGCTCAGATTTAGGGCATCAGTATGGGGCTGTTGGTTAGAGGCAGAGGCTTCATTCTTAGTGAAAGTAGTGGCCCGCATTAGGCATAACTTTGGCCCTTTTTTGCCTTTTGTGTAGAGCTAGGTGGCCATAGGACACCCTCCCTTCCTTGCCACCATGTCCATATTTTAAACAGGAAGTCAGGTGTTGGGGAGGCCATCCCTGCACCCGGCGCTGCACACCCGGTGGTGCTCTTCCCCACTCCAGCTGCCTGAACATACAAGAAAGTGTTGAAAGGCAGCCACAGCCCCATCAAGACTTACTGCTTTGATTCCCTTTCATTTTATCTGCAGCATTATTATTGATTCTCAAGGGTGCTTTTGAGTATTAATGTTCAAGGCTTAGTTTTTAATAAACCACTTTTGGAAGTATGGGCTGGGAGTTGTTTCGTAGCCAAATAAATATGATGGAGCAATAGTTTAATAAACATGTGATGATGCATCTTAAAAACCAAGCACAGATGTCAGCTTGTTGTTATAAGAGCCATTCATAACTGCAGGCAGTGTGTGGCATGTTCATTCCCCCAGAAACAGATGAGCCTCGTTTCCTCCTCCTGCAGTGTGATGGCATGAGGGGGCGGACACTGGCTGTGCCCCCTCCTTTAAGGCCTTTGCTGACCCTTTAATCACCTGTCGATGACTGCTAAGGTAACTGCTGCCAGGCTGCTGCTTTCCTCTGGCAAGCCAGTATGAGCAGTGCATTTACAGAGCAGCAGCGCTGTGAATCCACCTTCCCATCACCCAGGGGAGGCTGTCTACCCTGTTCCATTGAGCCCCCAAGGGTTGATTGATTTAGCTCTTTCAAATACATGTTTTTCTTAATAGCAATTAAACCCCTGCCCCAAAGTTACAGAAAGTGATTGACTTTATGGTGTGTGAGTGTGTGTGTGTGTGTGTGTGTGTGTGTGAGATTCAGAACACTCATTCTTGCCCATGTAGATAGGGTCTGTGGGGACTTTCCAGTGTGTCTCCAGTCTCTAACCTGCTTTTCTCCTGCCTCCTCTTGTCCTGTCTCTTTTGGTCATGATGACTCAATCAGAATCTCCCTTCACCCCTCTTGAGGGAGTCAGAGATAAGCAAGGCACAGACCCTGCCCCTCACAACTGACAGTCTCTTCCCTCCACCACCACCTGGTCTCAAGGAAACAAACATGTAACCTACCAATCACAATTCTTTCCACTCAGAGAGCTAGGCCTACAGGTAGGGGTGGGGAAAGCCCGACCACCCTTGCTAGAAGGAAACTTTCTTGAATTCCTATTGCAGGTCCTTGTGAGCCTTTTTACACCCTAGACTCTGCACAGGTGCTTAATGCTACCCTTAATTTTTTCTTCTGTGTGTCCTGCCCTTTAGCTTGCCCAACAGACCTGCCAATACCAGGATAGAATTCCATTCTTAATTTTTGAAAAATATTTACTCAGTTCATGCATGGTTGGGTCACCACGTGTATGATCTGTGTGCTTAACTCAGTATTTGGAATAAAACTCAGACCTAGTAATAATACTGTCCTCTACCCTCCTTCCCTCCTTGTCCTCTCTGGCTTCTATGCTGTGTGTGTCTCTGCTTTGAGGACCCCCTACCTTCCCCCAGCCCGAGAGCCTTGGGAGAGCTCTGGGTAGTGAAGGGCAGCAATCTAAAGTGCTTCTGCTCAGAGGCGAGAAGTTTCGTCACCCTTTTTAAGGATACTCTGGAACCTGCAGTTCCTGGGTTTTAGGTGTGGACCTTCCACACGGACCGCTCTCTGTACACGGTGCTCATTACCCACTGCTCAAAGCCTCCCAGCCTCAGCTCAAGTGCTGCAGCCCTTGTGAAGCCGTCCTTGACTCCTCCCAGCTGAGTGTGATCTGCCCATTGCCCCACACCTGCCTGCTGGTCTGGGAGGGTATGCGGGTCATCTAGGAAGAGCCATGCCAGCCGTGGCAGGAGAGGAAATCCTTTGCTAGAAGAGAAGTTGGAGGTCAGGTGGGAGAAGCAGGGCTGAACATCAGGACTGAGAAGGCACTGCCTTCAGCCCATGAACAGGAAAACCAGTGCAGTTCACGTGCTGCCCAAATCAGGAACAGATAGGCATCCTCATGCAGTATGAGATGATCAAGCCAGCAGGTCTGGACAGCCACGCTGAAGTGTGGGCTCTGTTGACTTGTTTTATGTAGAACTGTCTGTTTGTGGTGTGGGCCTGCCTATCTAAAGGGGCAGGGAATGTTCTGCCACTCACTATGCTCTTTGTATTAAGAAGGTTTGAGCCAGACTTCACCTTCAACCACTGGATTGTGTGCCTCCCCAGGGCAGGGACAAGGTCTGGTTTCCTACATGTCTTATCCTCTTCTCTAGCACAGTGAAAGTTGGGGAAAGCTGCTTTTTACTGACTTTTCAGCAAACCTGAAGCAGGCAATCCAGAATCTTATTTCCATACTCCCATTGGCTATATCAGGGGGAGGCTGGGTCGCTTTTCCTTCCTCCCTCCTCTCCTCCTTTCTCCCTGTGTGGCAACTATTTCCTTCCTCCTCCAAGGCAGTTAAACCTAGCAAGTTCAGCTCTGGCTCTTCAGGAGTGGAAGCCCAGTCCTGACACCCCTGTCCCACCTGTCAGCAGCATGAGCAGGTGGCGCTGCTCCTGGGCTCAGCCCAAACCTAAGCCTGGCTTCTGGACTCAGGAGCTACTCACCCGAAACCTGGGGCACAGGGCAGTCTGAAGGCACATCTCTCCAAGGCTGAGCCATGTGAGGAGCTATCCAGGCTGAGAGAAGTGAGGTCTCCTGTTCTCTCAGTGGAGATCACATTTCCTTTGGAACAAACTTGGGTGAAATACAACACTCTTACCCACTTCCCTTCTCCCAGCAGGGAGCTGGGCCTCTGCTGAGTGCTTAACTCAGTTGTTTCCATCAGCGCGAGCATTTTTTAAATGAAGGAAGTCTGATGATAACAGTCTTGGACTTAAGACTGCCTGCTCTTTCTCTCCAGGATTCATTTGTTCATTTGACAAAAGTTTACTGAGCACCTGTCGTATGCTGGGTTATATACTTGGCACAGGGGACATCTGACCAGGCATGATTTCTACCCTCGATGAAGGAGTCTGGGGAAGACTGTGGTAGCACAGTGTGGTCAGTGCTGAGACAGGAGTCCAGTATATACCCCTAAGCAACCTGGAGGACCAGAGAAAATGTCTTAGAGGAAATGACACCTGGTCAGAGTCTTAAAATATCAGGAGGGCTTAGCAAATAAAAGGAGAAGGCATTCCGGGCAAAGGGAACAGTGTAAGTAATAGCACTGAGGCAAGAAACAGCCTAGAGTGTGTGGTGAGGAGGGGAAATTATGTACTGCTCGGTGTTGCTGGATCGCAGTCTGAGGCCAGGAGAGACAGGAGATAGGTCGGGACCTGGTCGTGGAGGGCATTGTCCATTTGTCCCTCAGTCACTCATCTGTCCAGCCTGTCGTGCCTGGCTCTGAGCTGAATTTGTGTTGGTGGCAACAAAAGGAGGAAGGAGAAGCAGTCCTTGCTCTGGAGGAGCTCACTAACCCCCTTCCAAGGTGAGGAGCGAGCACATAAGTCAAAAATTAAGAAGCAGCAACACAAGGCACAAGTTGCCTACCATCTGTAAGCCTAAGTAACATGGAAATGATAATACCTATAACTCATAGAGTTGTTGCATGTTTATTATTAATAATAAAATTATTCGTTCAGCCAACATGTATGAGCGCTTATGAGGAGCTAGGTGTTGGACTGAGTGCTGGAGATACAGTGGTGAACAAGATTGGCATAGTTCCTGCCCTCTTGGTACTTTCAGTCTAACTGGGAGCCAGGTGACTGATTATGCAATTATAATTATGTACTTCAAAATGAAGTACAGTTTGTCTTTTCAACAGTTGGTTCTGGGACACTTGGATATCCACATGCAAAAAAATACAGTTGGAGCCCTACCTCACCTATACACAAAAATTAACTCAAAATGGATCAGAGACCTACATGTAAGAGCTAAAACTATAAAACTCTTAGAAGAAAACATAGGAGTAAATCTTTGTGACTATGGGCTAGGTAAAGCCTTCTTAGATATGGCACCAAAAGCACAGGAAACCAAAAGAAAAAGTTAGATAAATTGGACTTCATGGAAATTAAAAATGTTTATGTTCAAAGGACTCTTTCAAAAAGGTGAAAAGACTCTCCCACAGAAAGGAAAAAAATATTTGCAAGTTATATAAGAGGCTTGTATCCAGAATATATAAAGAACTCTTACAACTCAACAACAAAAAAAGATAACTCAATTTAAAAATGGACAAAGGATCAGAATAGACACTTCTCCAAAGAAGATGTTCAAATGACCAATGAGCACATGAAAAGATGCTTGACGTCATTAGCATTAGGGTGATGCTAATCAAAGCCACAATGAGATACTACTTCTCACCCAAAGGATGGCTGTAATCAGAAAGACAGGTAATAGCAAGTGTTGGTAAGGATGTGGAAAAATTGGAACCCTTCTGTATTGCTAGTGGGGATGTGAAATGATGTAACTGCTTTGGAAAACAATTGGTAGTTCTTCGCAATATTAAACATAGAGTTACCTTATGACCTCCTAGGTATGTACTTCAGAGAAATGAGAACATGTACATTAAAGTACTTGTACATGAATGTTCATAGCAACATTATTCATAATAGCCTAAAGAGGGAAATAACTCCAAAGTCCATTAACTGATCAGTGGATAAATAGAAATATGATACAGCCATACAGTGGACTATTATTTATCAATATAAAGAAATGAAATACAGCAACATATATTGCTATAACATGAATGAACCTGAAAGCATTATGCTAAGTGAAAGAAGCCAGACACAAAAGACCACATATTATATCGTTCAGTTTATATAAAATGTCCAGAATAGACAAATCCATAGAAACAAAGTAGATTGGTGGTTACCAAGGACTGGAGAGGTTGGGGTTGGGAGGAAATAGGGAGTGACTGCTAATGGGTCCAGAGTTTCTTTCTGGCTAATGAAAATGTTCTGGGGTTAGTAGTCAAGATCACACAACTCTGAATCTACTGAAAACAATTGAGTTGTGCACGTTTTATGGATGGATTTTATGGTATGTGAATTATATCTTAAACTTTTAAAAAGTGAAGTACAAGACACTTGGGAATCTAACCTTGAGTATGGGAGGCGTAGATGGTGGGGGTATGTTATCAGTAAGGCAAAGTATCTGAGTGAGATTGAAGTGAACTCTTAAGGATGAAGAGAGAGCTAGAAGAACACTGAGTCAAAAGGTCAGTAGGTAGAAGGCCCTGAGTTGAGAAAAGATGTGAAGGAATTGAGAGAAGGCTGGTATGACTGGACTTGAGAGAGTAAGTGGGAGAGGGCATGAAATAAAGTTGGAGAGTTAAGCAAGGACCATATCACACTGGATCTTTTGGCCATATTAATAATGATTTTTATTTTTACCAAGTACAGTGGGCAGCCTTTGAATAATTTTAAGGTGTGTGTGTGTGTGTGAGAGAGAGAGAGAGACATGGTGACATGATCTAGACCTGTAATTTTAAAAGATCACTCTGGCTGTTCCATGGAGAAAAGATTAATAGAGAGCTGTGGTGGATGCAAGAAGACTGGTTGAAAGTGACTGGAGTAGTCCAAACCAGAGGGGATGATGGCAGGTGGTGACTTGGAGTAAGATGTCAGTAGTAGAGATGGAGCAGGTAAGCTAGACAGGACTTGGCGATGTTTAGAACAGTGTCAGTGCCTGGTACATAGTAGGTACTCAATATGTGACTCTTGAATGAATGATAGAGTTGGATATGGTTGCTTAGGGAGAAGAAGGTGTTATGAATGAATTTCTGTTTCCTGGCTTGGTCAGCTGTGGCAATGCTGTTGCCATTCGCTGAGATGAAGATGCTGGAGGAGGACTGAATTGGGAGGAAAAGATTGAGTTCAGTTTTGAACATGCTGAATTTAACATTCAAGTGGAGATATCAGCTAGGCAGCTGAATGGGTCTTTCTGACTCTTCCCACTGTACGTACCATGCTGCCTCAATGATTGGTTGAGAGGTTGTTTTGACATCTTGTTTTGATTTCTGGTTTGATGGTTTTAGACAGTAAAGTGCTTCACACCAGCTAAAACTTGTTTACGAGATACCTTTGGAAAAAAGTCTGATTTGATTTGCAGCACAGGAAAGAAGAAAGGGTTGGGTTTTGTTGAAGGCCAAACACATTTATTCCAACTCTGCATTGATGGCTTGGTTTGGTCTTGTCCCTGGATGCCCCAACTTGGGGCTTGAGGCACTTGCTGTCCATGTGCCAGAATTAAGGTGTCCAGAATGTGCTTAGCTACAGTATAGGTAAATGTTCTTCACATTGATCCAGGGATTTTATCTAATTAACAAAAACCCTGGCGGTAAATACATTTGGCTGTCTCGGGGTCTCAGGGAGGCTGTCTGTTTATTGATTGCTGTATCATTTTGGCTGGATGGGAAGATATTAATGATGGCATAAGAGCAACCAAAACATCCAACTCTCTTAACCAGTAAATATGTAAATGTCTTTGGGGCTTGCAGTAGGTTGAAATAAAAGCTTTATCCTAGACCAAAGGTCAAGGCCTGACTGGCATTGCTCTTGTAATTTGATGCTTGTTGTGAGCATTTTTTTGAATGCTAGGGTGTAACCCACACAGGTTTTTGGGGGTTTTTTTGTTGTTGTTTTTTTAAATGCTGGGATGTTGGAAGGCAGCATAGTGTTGCAGAAAGAGTACAAGGTTTTTAGAATTGGAAGACCTGGGTTCCACTTCTGTCGCAATTTACTGTCTCTATGACCCATATTAGGCCATAGACCTTCCCTTTTTGAGTAGTTTCCAAATCTTGCTAATGGGGTTCCCACTGAGAACATTGAAATATAATTCTCAGTGTTAAGCTCTACAGAGAAAACTGAGCCCTTTGGGGAGGTCCAGATCACACACTAGAACACCAGCGCTTGCCCAAGTGAGCCTTCACCAGGCAAGCGCTTTCGCACAGTGTCCAGAGCCTGGCACCCTTTCTGCGGTATGGACTTGCTGAGGCTCTGCTTGCTTGCTCTCTGGTGTTGGAAAGCAGCTGGGGAAGATGGGTTAGCAGCTTTTTCTGAGCTTCGTGAGTAGGTGAGTTGTGGAAACAGCCAGTCAGCTGCTGAGAACCCCAGCAGAGCCAGGTGGTTGGCCAAACCCAGGAGCAGAGAACAGCCAGGGCCTACTAGGGTGGCTTGGAGGAAGGCGGGATGCCCCTGCAGGGGAGCCCAGCCCTGGGATTGAGCCTCTGGTGCTGGCCCCACTGCTTCTTGGCTATGTGGCCTTGAGCTAGTAGTCCCTTAACGTCCTCAGTGACCTTGACTGTAAGATACTTGCCAGACCCCCCTCCCAGGTTCTCGTGAGAGTTCCAGGCAGGTGAACTCCTGTGGTCTAGAAAATTACTCATCCTTTGGGTCATCAGTGTCATGACTTCCAGGAAGCCTTCCCTAGCCTTCCAAGTACTTGTATACTACTTCTCTGATAGCGCTTATCACTCTCTTTTGGGACGGAACATCTGTTTCCTTCCCTCTCTCTCTCTCTCTCTCTCTCACACACAAAAGACTGTGAGTTTTTGGAGGTGGCAGACCGTTGCAGTGTTGTTCATTGCTGTTCATGTAAATAGTTAACAGATACTTATTGAGTGTTATACAAGTGTTTTGTAAATGGTAAGAGGCAAATGTTGGTAGTTACTCACAGTCATAATAAACCTGTAAATGGAGGAAGAAACATCCCCTAGGAAAAAAATTTTCTTAAATGGCAAATTAGTTCAATCATTTAGTCATTCAACAAATAGCGCCTACTCTCTGCTGGCACTGTGTGAGCCCAAAATGTACAGACCTTGCATCATGAAGCTTAAAGCCAAGTCAGACGTTAATAATGCAAATATGAAATACAACTGTGACAAATGCTATAAAGGAATGGTACGGAGAATCCTGAGTGCCTCAGAGAGATTTCCTCTGGTCAGGGAAAGCTTCCCAGAGGAAGCTTGAGTCCGAAGTGAAGGAGAGGAAGAGTTAACCTAGGTGAAGAAGGATGGGAAGAGCTTTCCTGGCAGGAGAAACTTTCGTTAATGGAGGCCCTGTGGCAGGAGGAACAACAGCAAGTGTGAAAGACTGAAAAGCCGATGGAACTTAAGTTCAGAGTGGGGTGCCAGGAGCCTAGAGAGTAAGCAGGCCTTGCAAGGCATCGGAGGCCATCCACAGTAAGGAGCTTTGTCTTATTCTGACAGAGTGGCAGCTGAGTTGGGGGCTGGGCAGGGTGGTTGAGAGGGGATTGATGTGCTCAGCAACAATTCTGATTGCTGAAAAACATTAGGAACCAGTCTGAGTGCCTACCAGCTTGTGTGTGCCAGCATCTTCTTGGGCACTGATCTAGCCAGAGGCCACAGAACTGTAGTCCCAGGGCTCCCCAGCGGGGGCGGCTGTCAGGCTCTGTCTCCCCACCACCATTGCTGTGGCCTAAGTGCTGCTTCTCCAAAGTCCTAGCTCAATCATGGTCATGACACAAATCCTGTCAACATGACTGGAACCAGTTGGATATTTTCCCAACGAGTTTTCCTGAAAACTGAGGAACAGAGAGAAATCTAAGAATATTAAAAATAGTCAAACTAATATGTTACTGGGCTTACCATATTCGCTTTGGCACTTTGTCTTACAGTTCTGCTCTGTCTCTGTCCTGTTTGAAAAGCCTCCTCAAAAATCTCTTTTAAACTTTGAGGCTCTTCTGCATTCTGTTTCCTTCCCTCTCCTCCCTTCAGACCAGGGGTCCCAGGCCCAGAGTCCTCCCAAGGCAGTAAGTGCTGCTCTTCTTGTGACTCTGTCAGTGAGTTTGCCCGAGAGGTTTTCGTATCCCTGGCAGGAATCTTGGCAGTAAGGCATTCAGAGACTCCGGAGACAAGGTTTGGGTCCCAGCTGTGCCATTTGTTAGCTCTGGGACCTTGGGAAAGTAGCCTAACCTCTCCAGCCTTAGATTTTTCATCTGCAAAGTGGGATGATGTTTGACCTACCTCACACCATTGCTGTGAGTATTAAATGAGAAAATTAAGTGAGGAAAACCCGAGAATACTGTGCCTGGCACATACCAGGTGCTCAAGACATAGTGGGTGTTGCTTTTGAGTATTGTTAATTACACCAGGGTTTTGCCCTGAACTAGCAAAGTAAATTAAGATAATGATAGGATTTTCAATATTCAATTTTTTCCCTCTACATTTTTCCTTAAGCTCCTAGTGTGAGCATTCAGAGATCCCAACTAATGAGCACAAGGTAAGTGAGTATTAAGGTGGAGCAAAAAAAACACCCAGCCTATCATACTTAGTTTTACTACTTTTTTTTAGAACCCACATATATTCAGAGTTTTATTTAATGTTTATAGCATATTACTTTAACAACATAATTTTGTATATTTTTTTACATATATTCTTTGTATATGCATATTATAAAATACATAAAATAATACTTTGATAACATTGTTAACTGTTACTAATAGTGGCTGATGTTTATTGAATGCCTTTTTGAGATAGGCATTATGTGAGACTTAAATCACTAAATCCTTAGAATTGTGCAAGTAGTATAGCCCCATTTCACAGATGATGAAACAGAAATTTGGATTGCTTGAGTAATTTACCCAAAGTCGTCCCCTTGGAAGTGACCCACCATTTCATTTTACAGATGAGGAAGCTGTAAGGCCCGAAGCAGAATGGAGATTGCCTGGGTCACAGTTTCCTCCTAGCACTTTTCCAGGCTCAAGGAGATGTTTTGTAGCTCAGCGGAGAACCATTTCAGTCTGCCTTGCTGGGAGTGTATAAGGTTCCTGAAGATAAATGTCAAGTCTAGATCCCTTGTCCATCCTGCCCTCAACTCTGCTCTTCATTGACAGCCCCCACCCCAGGCCTGGCTCCCCTCCACCCCAAGAAGCCGCATTCCAGTCAGGCTTGGCTTCTCTAGCCCTAAACATTTCTTTCTACCTGTGAGCCTTTGTAGCGCTTCCAACTCCACCCCTGTTCTTCTGTCTGTCTAGATCCTATTCATGGTTCATCGCCCCCTTCAAGCCCTTCCCCTTTCAGAAAGCTCACCCTCCCTGGTAATAATAGCTGCCATTTGTTAGATACCCACTCTGTGTGTGAGGCCGAGTACCAGATACTGTATATGGATTACCTTCATTCTTTGCTGCAGCGTTGCAGAACAGATTGTGTTATGACCATTTTTCACTTGAGGCTCGGACGGATGTCGTGCTCACCACCCTACGGCTGGTAAGGAGTAAAGCTGTGATTTAAACCGAGTCCCACACGAATGCAGAGTGTGTGCCTTTCTCACTGCCGTTCACTGCTTGTTCTAGCCCTTGTTGATCTTTCTTATCAAAATTCCCACAGCCTTAGGGTCTGAGGCAAATGGTATCATGTTTAGTTTTCACCTCCTTGTCTTTCTCCTCAGTTGCTTCATGCCTGTGTCTCCTCATCCAGGCCATGCTGTCACAGCCAGGTGGATGGCACCTCCTCCTGCCTTCATCATAGCTAGTCACACAAGGCTGACTGGGCACTCAGAAAGCACACAGTACAGATAGAGTCTGGCCAGTTGATGGATTGGTTGAATGAAACCTTTATTCTCCAGAGTCTACCCAGCAGGAGGGTGCAGCAGCTGGGCAGGCTGACTGGTCTCCAGGATCCTCCATTCATGTGGATGGGAGGCCCAGGAAGGCTGTATAAGAATCCCTCTCTGAGGCTGAGCTGAGGCTTCCATCTCAATGCCCTTTTGTTTTGGGGGGATGGCACCCAGGCTTCCCGGGAAGTCTGTGTATTTGACCAGCCTTTGCAGATAGTGAGCAGGGACAGACTGTAAAGCACAGACAATTGGAGGAAGCCCCTGGAATTCCTAGGGGTTCCGAGTCCAGCAGGCAGAACAGTATCCTTCCCAGGGCCAATTGGAACTTTATGTACAGCCCCTGAGTGGGGCACTTTTGTCTCCAGCCTTACTTCCTCTCCAGTATTCATGTCTCCTCTTTAGGTTTTCTGATGGGCAACATCCAGCCCTCAGTTGGGCACCTCTAGGTATGAGGCATACTCTGCCTCCTGAATGATAAGCAGACACTGGTCAAACATTTACTCATTCACGTTCTTTTTCCTTTTGAGATATAATTCACATATCATAAAATTAACCATTTTAAAGTATACAGTTCAGTGGGTTTTTAATATAGTTATGAGATTATGCAGCCATCGCCACTGTCTAATTCCAGAACATTTTCATCACCACTTCTCCCCAAAAAACCCAGTCCCATTAGCAGTCACTCCCCATTCCCCTCTCTCCCAGACCCTGGCAGCTACTAATCAACTTTCTCTCTCTATGGATTTGTCTATATGGGTATTTCATATAAATGGACTCATACAATATGTGGCCTCTTGAGACTGGCTTCTTTCACTTAATATGTTTTCAAGGTTCATCTCTGTTGTAGCATGTATCAGTACTTCGTTCCTTTTTATGATTGAATAATAATATTTCATATATAGGTATATTACATTTTACTTATACGTCCAGTTGATGGACATTTGTGTTTTCACTTTTTGGCTATTAGGAATAACACTGCTGTGAACATTTCTGTACAGATTTTGTGTGTATGTGTGTGTTTGTGATTTTGTTTGGTCCTTTTTTTTTTTAAGAACTTTTATTGAGATACAGTTAACATACAATAAACTGCATATATTTAAAGTGTACAATTTGATATTCTTTTTCTTATTAGTAATGTATATATGGCAACCCCAATCTCCCAATTCATTCCCCCCCAACCCTCCCTGCTTTCCCCACTTTCTGTACAGGTTTTTGTGTGAATGTGTGTTTTATATCTCTTGGCAGATACCTAGAAGTAGAACTGCTAGGTCATATGGTAACTCTATGTTTAACATTTTGGGGAACTGTCAGACTCTTTTCCAAAGTAGCTACACCATTTTAACATTCTCACCTGCAATATAAAATGTGAGTGTTCTGATTTCTCCACACTTTTGCCAACACTTGTTATTGTCTTTTTTATTAGAGACATCTTCAGTATGTGTGAAGTGATAGCTCATTGTGGTTTTGGTTTGCATTTCCTCGATGGCTAATGAGGTTGAGCATCTTTTCATGAGTTTTTTTGGCCATTTGTACATTTTCTTTGGCTTTTATTCATTCTTAAGGCCCTTCATGAGCAATATGCCCCGTTCGGCATTGAGAAGGAGCAGAAAGATGTATCTTTATGACTTTTGCTTTTCAAAGAACTTTCAGCCTGGTAAGAGAATTGTAATTAGTGCATATAAGAAGTTAAGGCTCCATAGACAAGGGGGCATTTAGTCTTGGCCTGGAGTTGGGTGGTATTAGATACAAGGAACTGGGTGGAAAGACATTCTGGGCAGTTGGAGTAATATAAGCATAAGCATTTTGTAATTAGAAAAATATTATATTTTATGTTGTGATGAATTCTAAGGTAATATTGTGGAAGCACCTGGCATAGCACTTGGCACATGGTGAGCTGCTGTTATGTAGTTAATGCTCTGTACGGTTCCCCTTTTTGGTCCCTTCTTTGTCATCTAGGACTACACAGCTCCCTTTTCCTGTTCCAGACTTTTAAACATTAAGAGACAGAGCTCCAAGCTAAATAACTCTTGGTTCCCTGAACTGTGGTTTCAAGTCTTCTCTTCATCCTAGTCATTTTCTAATGAAGTGGCCACAAAGTTTTTGGTGCCCCTTCTGAATTCTAGTGTGGCATGACCATTATTGTGAGGAGCAGGGCAGTAATCTGCTTTTTAGGCATTTTATGAATCTGTTAACATGGCCTGAGCTTGCCTTAGCTTTCTTGGCAGCTACATTATACTGCTAGAGTCTGTTAAGCTTGCAGTCAGCACAGTCTACAGAGAACTAGGGCTTCCTGTACTTCTATAACCTACTGATTAGATTTGTTTGTCAAGCTTGTTTTAACCTAAAGTCAAGACCACCTTAAGGTGTTGTATTGCCATGCAACTGTGCAAGTAGTGGTGGTAGTATGGAGACTACCGTGAAGAAGCAGGGATGGATCTGGCCTTTGTCATCTACAGTCTAATAAGAGAAGGGGTCTCTTCCAAGGGAGAAGGTTCTAGACAGCAGAACTAATCAGAGTATCTCCATCCCTCAGATAACCTCCTTTTCACTTAAGGCTTTTCCTCCTTTATCATTTTCTGTCAGTTGGTTAGTCCCATCAGATACTTCTGCTGGCCGCAGGCTAAATGTGGGGGAAAGGGAAGAAGATGGGATATGTGCCCTGGAAGACAGTGTGGTTCAGTCGAGAGAGCATGGGCTGCAGTCCCAAGCTGCCACTCACTGACCGTGTGATCTTAAGCAAGTCGGTTACCCTCTCTCTATATGACTCATGCTCCTGCTCTAATCACAGGACCAGATGAGGTTATAAATGTCAAGTGCCTGATGCATAGTAGGCTGCTCAAGAAACATGGGCCCTTTTGTACTCTACCGTTCAAGAGCTTTGCAAGACTGGAAGAGCCAAGCATGCTGTATACTCACTGATCCCGTACAAACAGCTCTCACAGCACCTGTGATCCTTTAAGCACTTATTTGTGTCCTTATTTGTTCCATTTCCCCACCCCCAGTTCAGACTGGGAGCTCCTCGTGGGCAAGATCCATGTCTGATTCATCTGTACCCTCAGTGCCCAGCACAGAGCCTGGCTTGGAGAAGAGGCTACTTAAGTTTTTTTACTGGGACAAACCTGAATTAATGAAGGCCAAATTTTGTCCCTACCCATCTAGAGGGCCAGGTACTGTGGTTGGCTTTACACAGTTCTTCTTTACTGAAAATCTCATAGGGTTCTGGAGCTTAGTAGTAGTGGCTCAAGTGCCAACCCAGTTTAAGAAATTTGAGCCACTTCTGTGACTCACTGCCATCGAATGACAAGCTTCCTAGCAACCAGCCAGCTGCCCAGCTGCCCTGCTGCCCTCTGTGGCAGCCTAGAGGCCTGCCGTGGTGCCAGTAGGTGGCGCTCACGGCCCTTTCCCACACTTCAGCTGCCTAGACTTTGCCTTCTTGTCCCCAAGGCAGCTGCTTATTGGGACATAGCTTAGAGCCCTGAGCAGAGGTACGCAGATGAGGGTGCCCTGGACCGCCTCGTCCCCATTCTGGCCTTGTATTGTTGGGTTTTGTGTTTTATTGCATCCCAGCCATGGCACACACTGTTTGGGGAAGCAGAGATGTTTTCCATAGAAGATCCCAGGAGTTCATTAAGGGAATGTGTGCTTCTGCCCATCCTTTCTGGCACAGCTCATGCCTCTGCCTCTAAGAAGTCATCCCTGTGGATCTCACTCTGACCTACACTCACATGGTGCCTTGCTTGTATTTTGTTTAGCTGTTTGCCAGGTGCGTAGCTATCCGATGAACACCTTGAAGGCAAGAACACTGCAGAATTCATCAAAGTGCCCTCAGTATCCTGCTCAGAGTCCTACAGTAACCAGTCCCATGAAAAGTTTGTGGAATGAATAGTTGAATAATAGGACGTGGTTCCTCAAAAAATTGTTATCCAGATTGAAGGACAGTCTATAAACAAACTAGCCTTACTCTGCAAAAATGTCTGTATCATGAATATATATCAAAGAAAGGTTGAGGAACTGTCCTAGATGAAAGGAAACTGAAGGCACATGCAATGCTTGATTCCAGTTTTGATCCTGGCTTATATCTGGATCTGGGGCTGAGGGTGGATTGCTATAATGGATATTATTTGGATTATTGAATAAATTTGAATATGGGGTGTATATTAGATAAAAAATACTTTATCAGTGTTGTGTTCTGAATTTGATCATTGGTTAGTGGCTATGTAAGAAAATGTCCTTATACTAGGAAATGTGTGCTAAAATATTTGGGAATAAAGGAATATAATGTCTGAAACTAACTCTCACATGGTCTAGGAAAAAGAGAAAGGAGAGGAGTGGTAAAGCATGTGAGGTGAAATGTCAAGAGAATCTGAGTGAAAGATATAGCTGAGTTTTTTGTGTATGTGCTATTTTTTAACTGCAGTGTAAGTTTGAAATCATTTCAGAATAAAAAATTAAAAATAATAATCTATGCACTTTAATGTATGGCAGGTTCCTGCTAGAAACTATAAGAAAGATGGGACAAAGAATGATCCCCCCAGCTTTGGCTTCTATTCTGTTTAATCCGGCAGTATTCAGTGAAGTTCTGCTACCGCTCCTCCGCTGTGTGCCTTTGAATAGAGAACAATGGTAATGATGATAGCTAACACTTGGAAGTGCTTACACATATGTTATTTCCTTTGGTCATCTCAGCACCCTTGTTAGGTAGGTCTGGCAGACTGATAAAGTAGGATGGCTGAGGTTCAGAGAGGTTAACATGACCTGCCTGCCCACAGTCACACAGCCGGAAGGGACAAGGTGCGGGCTTATATCCCTGTCAGTCTGTTCCAAGGCTCGTGCTTTCTGAGCCTCCGTATCTGTATGTATAAGAGGAAGGATTGGATAGATTGATCTCAGCAGATCCTTCTTTACATCCGGAAATTTTAAAACTTTATATGATGGGAAGTAACTGGTTATGAAGCATTGTAGGCACATTACACAGGGCACACCTTATTTGTTGTCGGTGCTACATAAGTGCTAGTCCTCCTCCCTCAGTGCCCACCCACTGCCCTTTGGAGTAGTCCTGATATGGCAGTGCTGAGATGGGCTACCTCATTGCGAATGAGAGCATTTGGAGAGATTCCTAGGGGCAGGGCCCTGAGCTGGCCCTTGAAGGAGAGTGCTCAGTTCCAGTAGTGAAAGCAAAAGATGCCAGAGGGGCCTTCTGTCTGTGGAGTTGGAGCACCCGGACCTGCCTGAAGTTGGCTGGCCCAGGCTGGGTCTGACAGCAGCCTTTCCTCCTTTGCCCCGCCCCTCCCAGGCCAGCCGGGTAGATAAGGCACAGATGGAGGCTGTGTGTGGATTCTAGCCCCAGGCGCCTTGCCTCTGCTCAGACGGCAGAGCCTGGTGCTGTTATTACTGTAAACAGGACCTTCTGCGAGGCTCCAGCCAGGGCCCTGTTGCCCAGATAGCAATCATGATTGAGTCTGCATGGCTCACTGCTTCCAGGCCTCTGATGCAGGTGGGACAAGGCTCCCCACTCTTCAGCCCCCTCCCCAGCTGCAGCTGAGGGCAGTTCATGTGAAGGGTCCGGAAATCAGTTGGAACAATGCACGATTGAAGTTCAGTGGCCGCTTTGTATTGATTGGTCATAAAGAAGAAGGAAGAAAAACCAAGTGGTACCTCCCTCCCCTGAGTGGAAGAGCTGGTTAGCCAGAATAACTCAAAACTGTCCTATATCCTTGTCTGGGACGCCCTCCCTCCTATAAACAGCAAGCCTGAGGAGTTGCCTTTTCTTTGGAAGTCATGCTGGTGCCTGTGTTTGCTAGGAGCTCACTTCTCAATTTTGATGCTATACATATTTAGAATCCTAAGATTTTAGAACTTCCAGGGACTTGAGAAATCATTTAATTCAGTTCCCTTATTTTACTGTAGAGAAAAGTGAGCCCCAGAGAGACAGATTTATCCAGGTCACACAGCTAGTTACTAAGAGACCCGTGATGGGAACCCATGGCCTCCAGCTCCAGGCCTGTGCCTAAGTGTCCTCAGTCCTGAGAGTGAGAAGCCACATCCACATCTTCCACGTATACACGGGAGCCTTAGTTCTTGGAAAAAGACTAACTATGTGAGTATAGGAGAGAGATTTGTGTAGGGAAGTGCTGGAGGCATTCATTTGTTCAGCCCCTGAGCCCTCTGGTGTCGGCTGCTGTGTCAGTACCAGGAGTCAAGAAACAAGGCACGTCCTTACTTCTAGGGGGCCATGCTGACTACTGGGGGAGTGGGACAAGGAAACTATGACAACTGTTGATACAGGCTAGTACAGGGCATCATGGCAGCACGAAGGCTTCTGGGAGTAAGAAAGGGTAAGTTTTTCTTTTTCTTTTCTTTTTTTAATTAATTTTTTTTATTGGAGTGTAGTTGATTTACAGTGTGTTAGTTTCTGCTGTAGAGCAAAGTGAGTCAGTTATACATATACATATATCCATTCTTTTTTAGATTCTGTTCCCATATAGGTCATTACAGAGTATTGAGCAGAGTACCCTGTGCTGTACAGTTGGTCTTTATTAGTTATCTATTTTATTTAATTTATTTATTTATTTATTTATTTTTTAGTTATCTATTTTATATGTAGTAGAGTGTATATGTCAATCCCAGTCTCCCAATTTATCCCTCCCCCCCACCCCCCAAGGCCACCTCCTTTCCCCCTTGGTAACCATAAGTTTGTTTAAAACATCTGTGACTCAGTTTCTGTTTTGTAAATAGATTTATTTGTACCATTTTTTTAAGATTCCATATATAAGCGATATCATATGATATTTGTCTTTCTCTGTCTGACTGACTTCTCAGGATGACAAGCTCCAGGTCCCAAAGTTTTTCTTAAGAAAAAAAAAATTTTTTTTAAGAGTAATAGTATATTCATTGTTACAAAAAACATCAACAAAACTTCAAACAATACAGAAGCTTTCACAGCAGGAAGTGAAAGTTTGACTCCCCTACCCTCCCTTCCCTAGCAGAGGTTACCACTGCTGCCTGTTTGGTCCATAGCCTTCAGGACTGTCCTGGATGCCTCATAGATGGGAGCAGCTTCTTTTTTTTCCCCTTGATTAGTTACTCTCCTGTGGAAATCTTCAGTTCTTGGGCTAGGGAACCCTTATTTTACCACTGCCCTTGCCTGGAGATTTGAGACCATTTATCAGCCACAGAAAATTTGGAGCACTTATGTTCCAAGTCCTGTGTACACCGTGCATGTATTGTCCTAGTTTACTCTGTTGCTTCCTTAAAATGGGGTAGACACTCATTGGAAAACGATGAGAATAATGAAATAGGCTCTTCCATTTGTATAGTACTTTACTGCATACGAAGTACTTTTATATATTTTGTCTTGTCGTTTCTTCATGGTGCCCCTGCATGACATATGGAGTAGGGCTGGTGGAGTCCTCTTCCTTTTTTAACAGTTGTGGAACAGGCTCAGAGAGCAGGAGCCGTCACTCAGATGAGGAGACCACTCGAGATTCAGAGAAGTTGAGTCACTCGTTTGTCCATGGCTATCCACCCAGTAAGTGCCAGAGCCTGCATTTGAACCGAGGTCCCACTCGCTTATTTTCTTGCCTGTCTCTACTGTCTGAGTTGTACACGAGCTGGAATTCAACTCTGGACTGCTAGTGTGGTCTCCTCACCATCATCTACCCTGGGTCAGCCCCAATTAGTGTCACCCACCACTGCCCTGTCAAGAAGGAGACCTAGTTCATTAGGGAAGGGCCTTCCACAAGCCTGGAGTGAGCCCAGAAAGGCCGGCAGTGCCCACTGCTACTCCCCAGCCCCCGGCCACAGACTGCTGTGCCCTGAGTGGCCACCTGCATTAAGCACTCCACTCATCATCTCCGGGATGATGGAATCCTAACCTTTTCGGAGACACCAGGCTCTGTCACAAGCATTGCTCTTTTTAAAAGAGATGAATTCACTTGCCGCATTTTGTCCATTGGTGAAAATCACAGGGGAGAGCAAGGGTGGCTTTCTGAGGCCTCAGAGGCCCTTTCAGCTGCTCTCGGCAGGCATCCACCCGCCCAGCTGGCCCAGGACTTTGAAATGACTGCCCGCTGGGCATTCACTTGCAAAGCAACAAAATGAAATGGAGGAGACCTGGATTTGTGAAATCCTGACTTTTGGGACTGCTCTGCACACAGAGGGGAAGCGGGGGAGGGGCCCAGCCAGCTCTGAAAGAGGAAAAGTTGTTTGGAGTTGCGGTCACTTGTGGTTTTTGTTTGTTCTGGTCCTTCCTTGATTTACCAAGTGCCACCACTCCTTATGGAGTTCTGCCTTATGGTATCTCTTTTAATCTTTACAACCTCCTTGCACAATAGGGATTATAATAGCCCCCATGTCACAGCTAATAAGCGACAGAGCCAGAATCTGAACTCCAGCCTTTGGACTCCAGGGCCATTGCTTTCTCCATTACACCTCCGCCCCCAGAGGCAGCAAAGAATGATGCTCAGTCAGGATGCTGGGCAGGGCTTAAAAGCTGGTGTCTCACTAAAAAACACTAAGATATGCCTCCTAGAATGATCCTTTCAGGTTTGCAGAGCCCTTTCCTTCAGATTTCAGTGTCACCTCTTAAAACCCTAGTGGTCCTATAAAGAGGCTAAAGCTCAGAGAGATAATATACCTTCCCTAGGGTGTCAGAGTAGGAGCTGGCAGAACTGGAACTAGAATGCAGGTCTCCTGCTTCTGTCCTGTGCTCTTTCTACTTTATTCATTGAAAGGATAGAAAGTTTGAAGAGGCCTTCTCTCCCAGCAGTCCCTCCTCTTAAAAGAACATCCTGCAGTGTACAGAAAAGGAAACTTCAGCATGCTAATATGCATATAATAAGTAGCTCAAAATTGTTGGCAATCAGAGACATGCAAATTAAAACAATTATGTGAGATCCCTTTACACCCATTGAACTTGCAGTGCTTAGGAAGTTGGCTATTGCCAAGTGTCGATGGTATATAGGAACACCCCTGTCCTGCTGGTGGGAGGGTAGATGGAGCAGCTGTCCTGGGGAGGACCCTGGCACTATTTAGTCAAATTGAGTGACATAAATCCTATAACCCAGGGATCACACTTTGAGTACATGCCCTGGGGAAATACTTACACAGGTCCGAAAGGGCATATGCAAGAGGATGGTCTTTGAGCATTGCTTTTGGTGGCTGAGAGATGGAGGTTACCTGGGTAGGTATCCCTGGGAGAGCAGAGAGGGAAAACCTGGTGGATGTGTTATGGAGAATTAAGTAGCAATTTAAAAATGGAATTATTGTATGCTTAGTAGTATGAACATATCTTAAAATGCAGTTATTTGTAGGAAAAAGTAATAAATACACACATACACATTATATATATATAAAATATAAATATATAAAATGTAATAAATACACACATGTAAATTATATATAAATATGTATTTTTTATATATACGTATATTTATAAAGAGAAAAAAAGAAAACCGTGCTTGGCTTAGGTCCTGGAAAGCAAGAACTTCAGTAGCCAGTGTGCGGCCAGGCACAGAGTGAGTGTATGCACGTTTGTTGAATAAATAAACAAAGCAGTGCCTCGAGCCAGCCTGGCTGAACTGTGCAGGCCATCCTGTGTGACCCTGTCTTAGAATCCCAGGGTACTTGCCAACCTGCCACTACCAACTTGAGGCCAGATTGCTTTGTTCCATCAAAGAGATGGAAACAGGGTAGGGTGGCAGGCAGAAGGCACTCTGTACTGAATGCCTGCCATATGCCAGGGACTGGGCTGGAATCCCTGCAAATTAGAGATTATTGTCCCTACTCGATAGGTGAGAAAACTGAGACTCAGAATTCACTTGCTCAGTATTATTATCTAGCTGGTCCAGAATCTGAGTCCAGGTCTGACTTTCTCCAGAGCCTTTTACTCATCTTTTTCTTTTCTTTACGCTACACTCAGCCCTTAAGGAGTAGAAAGGGGAGGCAACTCAATCTTCTTTCTTCAGCACTGCCTCCAGAGGAGTGCTGCTTCCAGAATTCTCAAGGGCCCAGGCAGGGGAACACAGGTCACTGACCCACTAAAGGCATAAGGATTCTGGCTGCATTGCATTTCTTTTATCCACACCCACTTTCCCATTTTCCTGCTGTAGCTCGTCTCCCTTGGTATGTGTTATGGCAACCTCTGAACTGGTCTCCTTGTCCACATTTTCTACTCTCTCTCAAATTCAGCCTGCTTAAGCTGTGAGGTTAATTCTGTAATTTCTTTTGCTTAAAACCTTCAGTGACAACCCTACTTACCTATAGTGAGAGTCTAAGGAATGGCATATAGGTTTCCTCTTATTGATGGTGGCTGATTGGAACCAGTGTCGAGGAGGATTCTGAGGCCCTTTCAAAGGCTCCATAGGAAAGGGCTGCTGAGAAAGATTCATGATTTCTGACTGAGATGCAGGAGTGCAGGACCATAGTACACATGCCAGGCATTTGTCGGCCCTTTAGATTGGGTTTTTAACCTAGGGTCCGCTATTGATTTCATGGGGACCTATGAACCCCTGGACATTGTATGTAAAGAAAGATTTCCTTTTTTTTTTTTTTTTTGAGTGTGTGCGTGCACCTGTGCACTTTTCTGGAGAGAATCATCAACTTTGATCATATCCTCAGAGGAATCCATGGCTCAGAAGAGATTTATGCTCACTGTCTTGGCCTCCTAGCTTGGCTTGTGAGGCCCTGTGGTAGGCTCTGCGCATCTTGGCAGCTGCCTGTTTCTGTGCTGCTGACTGTCACACAGATCGATCTACCTGATGGTCTCTGAGTATACCTTGTCATCCCTTCCCTGCTTCTGAACAGCATCCTGTGTCTTTTGTCTTGACTGGCATGCACTTCCTCCCTCTTCTCTAAATTGTCGCCATTCTTCAAGGCATAGTTCAAATCTTTTCCCTTAGAAACCTCTGGTTTGCTTCCGCCCTTCCTGATTTTCTCGTCTTGTAGACTGAGGGCCAGAGAAGTGAAGCCATCCAACCAGAATCAGTTAAAATCAGAACTCCAGTCTCTTAATTCTCAGAACCTTGTGCTCTCCACGGCGCCACTTGGCCTGCTAAAACAAGGGAAGGTTTTGTGCAAAAAGAGGTGTTTGTCTCAGAAAATTATCCGCATGTTCGCAGCCTCTTTAACATTTTTGGCTATGCACAGTTGTTTCTGCATAAAAAATGCTTAACAGTGTATGTGGTAAGAGTAAGAGGCCCAGGACTTTGACCAGAAGAAATCTTTCAAACTAGAGGTGAGAGAAGAGGGTTTCCCAACCTCCTCTCTCGACACTTTCCCCTCACACTTCGCTCCGCAGTCATGCTAGACTTCTTTCAGGGCCTCATATACTCCATGCTGCTTTCTACTCTGGGTGGGAGGCTTTACCTCTGCCTGGAACACTCTGTCCCTCCCTTGCCCCCTTTTATCTGGCTAATTCTGTATCATCACTTCCTCGGAGAGGCCTTCTGGGTCATTAAGACTGGGTTAGGTTCCCTGGTTGTACACTAAACCTGTTGCCCCCTTCCTAGCACTCATCTGATGTGTAGTGATGTGCTTGCTGGTCTGTTTCCCCCTCAGGCTCTGACAGTGCCTGTCTTATTCCCTGCATCAGCACAAGCTGAGTGAACGAGTGAGTACATGATGTGTCTCTTCATTCTCCCAAGTCTTCGTCACTTGCTTACTTCAGTAGCACAGAGGTTAGACTTGGCTTGGTCTAAAGGGGCATTTACTACAGATTACGGAGTAAGAATGGTGCTAGGACTCAACCCCAAGCCTCTGGACTCTCTGCCAGTGCCCTTTCATCTAGAACCCACTGAAGAGTAGACAGCTTCCCAGTTCTCCCAAACAACCATTCCTCATAAGCAGCTCCTGCCTTGTTGGTGAAACACTCTTGACTTTTGGCCTCCCCCTTTCCTGGCCTTCTACAGCACTTCTGGTGGGAAGCCACACACTACAGGCTTTGGTTTCCTGCTATCCTGCGTCCTCCCTCCATAACTAAATTCCCTAGGGCAAACCCCATGTCTTCTCCACACCCCATCCCAGGATTCAGCACAGGACCAAGCACGTGTCTTGCTGATTTGCTAGAGTCCATTTATTAGTCTTTCGTCTTGCATGTTACATGGAGGCAGGTTCAGGATAGAGGAAGGGTGGTGAGGTGAGAAGCATTCAGGCTGCAGAGCCATTATCAACTTGGGTTCCAGTCACTGTGCTGCCCCTTAACTAGCTTTGTGACCTTCAGTGTGTCATTTCACCTCGCTGAGCCTGTACCTCATCCATGAAAAGAGGAGATTCATATCAGCCCCTTAAGCTTGTGTGAAGAGTAAATGAGAGCATGTATGTAAAGTTCTGAGGCAGTTCCTGTTTGTAGGAGGTGCTCTATAGGGGTTGGTTCTCTTTACTCTCCTTCTCTCTATCCACCTCCACATTATAGGGTCCCCTGCTACCGGGGCCCCGAATTCAGGCTTTTAGTGGTATACTTAAAACATTACGTTTGTTCATTTATCCAACAGCCATTGAGCTCCTCCTGTGTGCTAGGCACTGGCATATAAAGTCAAGTAGGCCCATGTGAACTTTCCTAGAAACCTAATCTAGCATTTCTAACATTCTTCCCATCTTTCCTTGCGTTCAAAGAGTTCCAGTTTCCAAACAGCCACCATACAGATAAACTTGAGAAGTGGGATCCTTCTGTAAACTGGGAGCTACATAGATGAGAAGTGTCTTTAGGCATTCGGGGCTAAGCACGGGGAAATTCTAAGGAAGGAGGAGAGATCTGTGGACTGGATGAGTCAGGAAAGCCTTCTTGGGAGAGAGCCCCCAAGCCAGGATTGTATCCCATTGCCTGAAAGTAGTATTAGAATAGGCAGAGAGTCAGGGAGAGAGCATTCTGGACAGAGGGAAGGCACATTCTTTCCTCAGAAGGCTGGGAGGAAGACAGCAGAGGCAGACTCACTTAAGGGAAGAGGGAGAGAGGTAGGGGAAGCCTGGGGTCAGGGAAGAGTGGCCAGAGATGCTGGGATGGGTATTTAGTTCCCAAAGACCTATAACTATTTCCAGATTCATCTAGCCTCCCTGTTTGTTGATCTTTTTCATTTCTTCCACTCTTATGTCTAGAATAAGCCGTACACTGAAAGTATTTCTGCCTCTTTCTAGGCTGCTGTCAGATGGTGCAGATGTCAATGCAAGGCACAAACTTGGCTGGACAGCACTCATGGTGGCAGCCATCAACCGAAACGACAGGTGAGAGATCTTCCACACAGGGCTCCCTTTGCCAGAGTGCTGCAGGCCACGATCCTGAACGCTCTCCCACACTTGGCCTATCCCCCACTGTCCTCTCCAAAGGCAGGGAAATGGACTCAGCCTAAGGTACTGTCTACACCTGGTACAATGGAAAGTACAGGAGATGTGGAGAGGGAAGATGTAGCTCTGGATCCCAGCTCCATCATTCATTGACTTTGTGACCTTAGGCGAGTCATTTGCTTTATTGAAGCAACAGAATGTTTGAAAGCCTGTTGTAAGTGCTTAAGTGTACATGTGTGAGCTATCATCATGATTCCATTATCCATTATCTATTCATGTTGAGCAGTCACTGTTCCCAGCAAGGACTTCATTGGGCTGTTCCTTTGGAAGGTCTGATAGAAACTAGGGAAGGTGGGGGCATTCCTTCCCTCTCATCGGAGGCCCTGCTATTTTCCTGCCTGCTCCCCCATCCCCCCAGCATGCAGCTGTTGTGTAAAGATCAAAATAGCCTACTTTGTATAGAGAGTTATCTCTACTTCTTACAACCACCCACAAAATGTATTATTATTTATCATTTTGCAGCTGAGAAAACTGAAGAGGTAAAGTGATTTGTCTAAGGTCACACGGATAGGATTTAGAACCTGGTCTGACTGCCTGCAGAGTTTGTGTGTTTTACTGTACCTCATTGCCACCTCCCTCTGCCAGATCCCGGGCTCAGGCTGGATGCTGCCATTGCATCCCAGTCTCTAACTGTGATTGTGCAGAAGAGTTGATTGAAAAAGAGCAAAAAGAGATGCTTTCAAAGAAGGCAGACTGGGCGTTTTATAGCAGGCACTGACATTGATAGTGGGAGATGCCAATTTTCATTTTTCCTTCGAGCAGACTTTTAAGGATTTTATCTGCCAGTACTGGCCACCTTTGGAAAGGTCATAAATGTGGTGGAAATCAACCAAACGGGTTTTATAATGTTGGGGTGGCACTGCCTCAGGCTGGCTGAGAGACTTAGCTGTACTGAACTAGTTCTCTCTTCTCTGCTCCTCTGTCGTGAACTTGATCTCAGCACTCTGTCTCCTTATTTGCCTCTTTAGCTCCAAGCACATAGTCTTTAAAAGAAAAATTAATGTAAATAGGTTCTACAATTGAGAGCCTGGAATCCAGTCCTGGCTCCAATCCTTAGTTGAATTTCAAAATTCTGTGAACACCTTGTTTCTTCACCTGAAATCACCTATTTCTACAAACATTTGATAGATATCTACTCTGAGCCAGGCTCTGTATTAGTCACTGGGGAATCAGAGGCCTTGGGAGCTCGTGATCTAATGTGGAAAACACAGGCAGGTAGAGAAACAGAGTGTAGTGTAATCAGTGATGTCAGAGCAGTGTGGACAGGATATTATCAAAGCAGAGAGGGTGAAGGGACTGAATTTGACAGCAGAGCAGATAGATTCTCACTATATTCTTGTGAGGATCAAATGAGATAATATATGTGCTGCAGGTTACAAATGGTGAGATGGTACTCTCTGCTGTTTGCGTTAGACCTTTCTACACACAAACACACGTGTTTATTCTACCACATATATAACCCCCCTCCCCTGCCTCCACCCCCAACCCCCCCCCACCCCGCCCACACACCAGTCTTTCCCAGCCTGCAGGTATCTCCATCTGCAAGAGATAACCCGTGGTGGAGAAAAGGGAGGAGCTGTGTGCCCTCTGTGTGTGGTGTTTTCAGTGTTGAGACAGAATAGGAATTAACATTATATTTAAGAGTACTACCAATCAATGAGCAGATAGCTAGTAGATGTGCTTTGAGGACACTTCTCTCTGAATCTAATGAGTTGTTTAACTGATTGCTCTGTCTTTATCCAGGGCTGTTAGCAAATCAGTGATGCTCATTGAGCAAAGTGAGTGTTGGCTTGTATTTACTTGGTTCCTAGGACCAATTATTGTCATTTTAAGCTTCTATTTTATACCCTCCTCTTCCTTCTGGTACCCAGTGAGGACAGATTTTTATGGAAAATAGCATACCCTCAGGTTGGATTTATGTATTCACATCACAAAAATTGTTTGGCACCTACCGTTTGCCAGGGCACTGTTCTTGACAGACAAATATCCCTGTCCTCAAAGAGCTTATTTCTGTACAAGTGGTGGTCCCTGGGTAGAGAGAGGCAGGGACAGACAATAAACAGTAAATATAATGCTCAAATAAACTATATAATATTTTAGAAGATAAGAAGTGCTAATGGAGAAAAAGGAAAAGTAAAATCTGGTAAAAGGGAATGCCAGGAGTACGCTGCTCAGGGTGAGTAGGCTGCATTGGTAAGGTGCTGTGGGAGTGGTCTTGAAGGATTATTGTGTCCATCCCAGCACTATCTGCCAATAAGTTTTTCCGTATTAGAAGAGTGCTGATTCTTATCTCATCAGTCACCAAACCCTTCTGGAATCATACTGGCCAGGCCTGAAATGCCACCACCTTTGAATTGGATTTGGATCAAGGGCAGGTAGAGGGACAGCACCCTGTGGTTCAAGGCTGAAAGTAGAGAACCTTCACCTCCTTTAGAATGTTGGCAACCCACAAGCTCAAGGGAGATATCTTGAGAAACCCAGTTGTTTCACCCTCAACTGCCTTTAGTGCCTGGCTGCTTAATGTGTTAAGTCCTTGGGGATGTGAACACAATAGTCTCTATCCTTAAGGAGATTAACGTCTTGTGAACCTTTATTTATATACGCAGTTAGTTTTTAAATTTTTGAATGGTAAAGAGAGTGCTATTTTGTTTAATTTTGAACAGAAAATACGGTGTTATAGAACAAAATATTAAAAGTAGGCATGGAAACTTATTTATAATTTTTCCCTCCTTTTATTTCCAAAAAGGGGTTTGAGGTGACTTAAATTAAAATACCAATATAAATGTACACAGGAGAGTTAAAACTGGATCAAGATCAGAAATCATATTGGTAAAAGGAAAGATAATTCTATCAGGATTGAACTAGAGATTTTCTTTTCCAAAAATAGGTTTATTGTTTTTATAAAAATAATACAGAGGAGAAAGTAGCTGTCAGCTGAATTCCCTCTATCTAGAGACTGATCCTTATATCTCTATCTGTATCCGTGTGTCTAATTTTACATAAATGGGACCAGACTGTACTCACTGTAAATCAGGTAGTTAGTGGAATCAAGTATGACTTTAGTTTGAAGTTTTCTGACAAGCAAGGCAAAAACGGGATACAGAGAGTTTTGGTTTTTCAGAAGAGAGGAACTTTGTTCTGATATACCTTTATGTTATCAGGTTATGCATCCATCATACTTTTTTAAAAACTATTCTGTGTCAGGTGCTGATGTGCCAGGCTAGAGGGGATTCAGATACTAAGCAAGCATCACAGCCTTTGCCTTAAGAAGCTTACTTGGACTGCTGACATCAAGGACTTGAGCATTGTGATGGCCATTGTCTTCAGTAGCCGTGCTGCCGAAGATTTAACAATATTCTGCTAGGACAATCCTTTTGCCAGCCTAGTAACAGCTTGGGTGTAGTATTGACTTGAGGAGTAGTCGGCGGGGGCTGGCCCCTTCTCCACAGTGAGCCCTCCATGAGCCTCATACCACAGGCACTTGTTTAGCCTGAGTCTGGGCCTCATTCCATGTTGCACTCTGACCCAGCCCAGCTAAAGGCTAAGCCACAGGGTCCCAGGATGACCACTGTGATTTAGCACAGCCTCTACTGGCTCGTGCAAATATACCCAGCCTTCAGCTAAATTCAATTAGTTTTTCTTTAAGAAGGGAAAGAAATCCAATTTTACTAAACATGGACAGACGGTGGAAGGCACTTTGATGTTACAACCTCTCAGTGATGCTTTACTTAGTCACAAGTTCATAAGCAAGAAGGCTTAATTACTTGGGAAAACATGGGATTAAAACTGGACACAATGGCTGAGTATCCGCTCTTGGGCAACTTGATTCGAACCCATGCACCCAGTTCGTGTGTGGTGCAAACTTTGATGTGTGCTGTGACAAGCTGAAAGTCATGACCCCCTCAGGGATGCTCCTTCAGATGGCATTTGCAGGATGTGTAGGCGGAGAGGCAGGGCCTGCCAGGCCTCTTTGCTCTACTTTGATGTCCAGGCAGCCACAGGCCCCACTGTTTGCTCTTTCACTGAGGGGTGGATTGGGAGCCTCCTACCTTTCCCAGTGGACAATGGCCAGCAATGGAGTGTGACGACTATTGACCATTCCAGGAGCCTGGCGGACCAGAACAGGGCTTTGGGAGGTACAGAGCCTGGGGGGCCAAAAGCTGTTTATAGGACAGCCATTTCTCCAGATGTAGTTTTCTTTAAAGGCTAATGGTAGTTGGGTGCTCATCATGAAGGTAAAAATAGTCTCGTGAGTTTTAACAGGTACTAAATACTGCTTGACCCCTTGTCCAGTGACACTAAGGTATTTGTAAATTGGAAGTTTAAGTCCTTCCTGTTTTCTTCATCAGCATGTATGTGCAGGGGACAGTGGTTTGGGAAAAATGGTATGATTTCTAATTCCTCAAAAAAGAAGCTGTCAAAACACATGTCTGATAAAGGAATAGTATCCAGAAGATATAAAGAACTCTTACAAATCAGTAATAAAAAGATAGCCCAATTTTTAAAAAGTAGGCAAAAGTTTAAGCAAATCCTTCACCAGAGAAGAGATTGATGGCAAATAAGCACATGAAAGATACTCAGCGTTTTAGGGAAATGCAAGTTAAAATCACAATGAGATACCACTTTACACCTGTTCCAATGGCCAAAATTTTAAAAACTGACAATACCAAGTGCTGACAAGGATGCAGAACAGTTGTCATCACTGCTGATAGGAATGCATAATGGTATAGCCACTTTAGAAAACACTTTAGCAGTTTCTTATAAAGATAAAACAAACATTTATCGTACAGCCCAGCAATACCAACTCTTAGGTGTTTGTCCATGAGATATAAAAACGTACACCCACAACAAGACCTGTATGCAAGTATTTATAGCAGCTTTTTTCATAACCACCCAAAACTCAAAAACACCCAAATGTCCGTCACCTGGTGAATGGACACATTATGGTACATCCATACAGTGGACTACTCAGCACTAAAAAAAGAACAAACTTCTTGTATAGGTAACAACATGGTCAAATCTTGAAAGCCTTATGCTAAGTTAAAGCCAGACATGAAAAGCTACCTTCTGTATAATTCTATTTATATGACAGTCTGTAAAAGGCAGTACTATAGGGACAGAAATCAGATTAGTGGCTGCTAGGGTTTAGGAGTGGAAGGAAGGGCCCAAAGGAACTTTTGGGGTGACGGAAATACTCTAAATCTTGATTATGGTGGTGGTCCTGTAACTCATCAAATTGTACATCTTAAAAGGATGAATTTTACTATGCATAAATCACACATCAGTAAACTGACTTTAAAAAAATTTTTCAAAAAAACCATCATCTCTCTTTATATTTTTACTGTTAGTTGTGACCTTTGGTGGATTCACATGGTTTGTGAGGTCATGAAGTAGAATTACTGATGAATAATGATCAATTCACTTTATGAATGGTATACAGTGGGCTCACAAAGTGTCATATGGTTCTTCTTTATAGCAAGGAGAAAGTGCAGGGTTCAGGACTGGGAGCTTGCCTCTCATCCCACATTAGTCTTGGATTCCTTGTCTCTAGACTACCACACAGGGAGGACCACTTAAACAGTATGGCCATTGTGGTGCTTCAGGTATCGAAGATCCTGAAAGAGTGGGGTGGAGAGGGGAGGTTCAGATTTGAGTCTACTTGGGCTTGCTGGTTGCTTTGAAAGCCTCTGCCTCAGAGAAGGTGACACCGCCAGGCGGAGAAGGAAGCTCCAGCAGAACTGTTTGAAATTCCCCACAAGAGTCTCCCTCCCTCCTTCTGCTGTTTCTCCCGGAGTGCATTTCATCAGCATCGGAAGGACTGCTTCCCGGCACTGCCTTCCTTGCTTGGCTGGGGTCCCTGAGGAGCTGAGCTAATGAGTGGATAACACACATTTGCCAAGGCCTTCCTGGATGTGGTACCTGGGCTTTGTTAATTTTAAAATGCCACCATCCTCGGCTGAAGACCATTTAATTCCCTCTCATAGCAGTCATTTATTTTCAGCATTTGCTTATTTTCCCTCCACCTTACTAAGGGGGGCGGGGGGGCATTAAATCCTATCTTTAAGAACCCAGCAGCCCAAGCCAGATTGCTGACCTGCAGGAGAGGTTTTACAGGCCTCTCTTTGTGTGGCTGACAGCTCCACAGGTGTTCTTAAGAGCAAAGAGCTGATGCTTCTCTTGCAGCTGGACCGGGGCAGCCTCCCTGGGAGGCTCTTCTTCCTTGCTGGCTGGCCAGAGGCAGGGCAGGTAGAGCACCGTTGTACCTGTGCTTCAATGTAGGTCCTTAGGAGGCCTGACAACATGGAGGTCTGTCTTGCCTTGGAGGCCTACAGCCTATTCCCAAGGTCCTGAGCCTGTTCTCGGCCTGGCTGCTTGCTGCAGGGTGGTGCTTCCTTCAGCCCCCGGGGGCTGGTTTTGTGCTATCTGATCTCCTGACTATAGTGATGAGATGGCCTTGGTTGATTTGGAGTCTTTCGTGTGCCAGACCCATGTCGAATACTTCCCATGTTGGCTCTAATCCTCACTGCAATCCTAAAGGGGGTGGAGGGGGATTATTATCCCTATTTTCCTGATAGGGAAAATGAAGCTCAGAGATGGCTAAGGTTGTCCAATAAGTGAAAGAGGGAGCCAGGATTTGAAGCCAAGTCCTTCTGAACCCAAAACCCTTTTTCTTTCCACTGGACTACACTGCCTGTGTAGGGAAGATGCAGGGAGCAAAGCCATGCAGTGAATCAAAGGATGCCAAGACCAGGAGTCAGGTCAACTCAGGCAGGGTTTCTTGATGACCCACTATGTGCTGGATGATTTTGAGAAATCTGAAAACCAACAAACTACTCTTCTTGTCCTTAAAAAAGCTGTCAGAGTACAAGAGTGTAAAGCAATTATATTCCAGTAAAGAGCTTAAAAAAAAAAAGTTGTCAGAAAAGGGATAAAACAAGCCTTCTTTTAACTGTAGAATGAGGCAGAATATGGTCAGTACCCAGAGAAGACCAGCCTAGAGTGCTGGGGATGGGGGGGCAGGACGGGCGGTTGCTGATCATGAAAGGAGGCCCTTTCACATGAGGTGGGCCCTGAAATATGGACAGCATTTTGATTGGTAGAGGTGGATAGTAGAAAGACAGCATTCCTGGAATAAGGACCATTGTAAGCATAGGCTCCGAAAGGTAAGAAAAAAGGATGTACCAGACTTAGTAGGAGGCACTGGCAGGGTCTGGAGACCAGCGAAGGTAAAGGAAAGTCCTTATCCAGCAAGGGCCATGGTCCTCTCAGGCTGTAACTGTTTAGCATGTGGTAGAGCTCTGTGCTCTAGAGCTGGATGACCTGAATTCACGTCCAAGCCCTCTCTTCCTCTTACTGTCATCTACCTTGGCAAGTTCTTTCACTTATCTGTGAGTGTTTTCTCAGCCATAAAATGGAGGTAATAAGCTGAGCTACTTTAAATGTGTAAATATATGTAAAGTGTTTAGAACAATTCCTGCCACATAGTAAGCCCTTGATAAGAGTTTGCTACTTTAGTTAATAATAGTATAGTAGTAGTGGTAGTGCCTTAATTATTTTTTTTTCATTTTAAAGCTCTTTATTGGAATATAATTGCTTTACATAGTTGTGCCAGTTTTTGCTGTACAACAAAGTGAATCATCTGTATTTATACATATATCCCCATATCCCCTCTCTCCTGCAACTCCCTACCGCCCTTCCTATCCCATCCCTCTAAGCCATCTCCCATCATCTAGTTGGTCTCCCTGTTTTATGCAACAGTTTCCT
The DNA here is from genome assembly GCF_030028045.1 of Hippopotamus amphibius kiboko. Lineage (NCBI taxonomy): Eukaryota > Metazoa > Chordata > Mammalia > Artiodactyla > Hippopotamidae > Hippopotamus > Hippopotamus amphibius. The sequence goes on along the minus strand of NC_080194.1, from coordinate 42,339,945 downwards.
ACTAGCTATCTGTTTTACATTTGGTTAATTATTACTATGACTAACACTGCTGCTGCTGATTGTGGGTGACCTCAGGAAGTTAGTGAATTTCCTGCAGGTAAGCCTATCTTTGATGGAGGCGGGGGTATTACTTGCCTCTCACCAGCATCTGATGGGTGACGCAGAAGCAGTAGGGCTTTGGAGATTCATTTTCCATTCCTTTTAATCTAAGAAGCTGGGCCTGGAACATGGGACCCCAGAGCAGGGTGCTTTGATGTGGAGCTTGTTCTTGTCGCAGGTGGCCACCTGCCAAGTGAAGAACAGTTCCCTTCTGGGAAACAGCAAGGAAGGGTGGGTGAGTGTGCTGGCCAGGTGCCCAGAATGCCAGCACCGTGCCCCCAGAAAAGTGTGCCGAGCTTGATGTCTCTCCCACCGTTGCTGCTGTGGCTGATTATCTCTGAGTAACAAAGAGTCATTTCTAATCCCATTTAGAATCATTGCTCAAGATAATCCTGTTTCCTAGTAATGATATTCCAGTTCCAGCATGCACCCGTTTCTAGTTTGGCAGACACAAGCCTTGACCTCCGGCCACCCAGACAATTCTCCCTGGAAAGCGATGCCAGCTCATTTGCCTAACCTGACAGTTTCAGGGTACCCACCCCCTTCTCTAGCACTATATCCCACCCTGGGGTTCTGTGTTCAGTGCTGTCTTCATGGAGAGGATCAGTTGGAACGAAAAGAGCATCCAGGGCTTATCCAGTTCAGTAGCCTGGGGAAGGGTGTTCCATTTCTAGGGACTGTGGTATGGTCCACTCCTGCACCTCCTCTTTAAAGACATCAGACCCACTCTGTGCCATGAGCTGCTTACTTAAATAGGGGTACCAGGTTGGCGGGCTTGGGATATACAGTATATATGGTAGATGTGTCTGGGTTGCAGCAAGGTGTTTGGCTGTCTCTCATGATATCCGCATGAGTAAAATATGATGTGGCAGATAGTTTAGTCAAACTAATGAATGGTGAATGATCTGGTTCATTGTTTACATATGAATGGATATCAGACTGGAAAGCAGACTGTACTGGTGAGCCACAGGGTTCTGTCCTATTCACTAGTCATATCACTGATACTAGTGAGACCATTGATAAATGCCAACCAAATTGGCAGATTAAATGAAGCTTAGAGATAATTGATATGTTGAGGGAAAGAGTAGGGGTGGGAAAAAATAACTCAATGGGCTAGAGCGATGGTTAAATCTGTGGTGATAAAAATTAATAGGGATGAGTGTTTCAGTCTACAATTAAAACCAAAAACCAACTGTAAAATCCAAGGCAACCCAAATTAGCAATACTAGCAAAGCCTGGGAGCTGACTGAAAACTCAATGTGTGCATCAACAGTGCAGTGTTAAGGCCTCAGAAGTAAATTGATTCAATAAATATTTACTGGCCTTTACTGTGCCCTGTATGCAGAGGAACAGATGGCCAGGCACAGTCCTTACTTTGAGGAGCACAGTCTAGTTGTGTGTGGCAGAGTGGTGAGGAGCAAGAGCCCTGGAAGGAGGGCCTGAGTTTAAAACTTAGCTCTACCTCTTCCCAGCTGTTTCTTCATCTGCAGAGTAGGAACAGTAATAGCACCTGCCTCCGCATAGGGTAGTTGTGAAGATGAAAATGCACATAAGACTGCTTAGTGCAGTGCCTAGTGCATAGTGAGTCTAGGAGATGTACCAGCTCCAGCATGCTTCTGTGCATCATTTGCCTGGAGAGAGCCTAGTCTTGCCCATACTGTGGACAGAATCCCTAATAACCAGGGCTTGACCACACTGGCCTGTTGATTTGGTGACTGTGTATTATGAACCACAGATTGAAAGACACGGAAGTGTATTTAGAACCAGGTTAAGGATATGAAATTGGGGTTGTTCTGGAAATCCTGTGATGGGTAATCTTGATTCCATGTCCCTCTGCTTAATTTGCCATGCCTTCCTTGAGCCTTGTCCAAATTATCTGAGCCCCCTACTGATTTTGACCTTTGTCCGTCTAAATCAGACTTCCTCTTATCCCAGCTAGCTGTTATGACCATCTGAAAATATCACTGTCCCTGGTACGCAGTAAGGGCCCCTAGCAACTATGGGATATTAAGACAGACTAATGGATGGTCAGATGGGTGAGAACCAGTGTGGTTTAGGGGAATGTGCACTGTGTTTGGCCCCAGACAGACATGGATTTGAATCATGTGTTTATTTAATGTGTACACTTGGATACCTCATGTTATCTTGCTGAGCCTCAGTTTATTCATTTGTAGAATTGACTAGTACCTCATTGTAAGTGGTTATAAGAATCTGGAATAGTAAATGTAAAATGCTCAGCCCACTGTGGCTGCTTTATTGTGATTATTGATCTTTACCTTTTGAGCTAAGTAAACAAAATATCATCCTCATTCGAGGAAACTGGGGCACATTTTCTACACAGGTACCTTGCTTCCTACCTAATCTTTAGTTTGTTTCCCAAGGAAGCTGGCTTTAAAAAGAAAACTGCACCCACCCCCAAAAAAAGAAGAAAAGAAAGCTGCTTTCCCTTCCTGCTCTCCCCACCAAGCTCATGCCCCCATACCACAGGACCTCTAGATTCAACACGTGCCAGTGCCTTTGGTCGGGCCACCCCGCTTTTCCGACCGCTTTAGACCAACCAGTAGTAGACTGAATGGGCCACAGCTCATTTGACTTTGCAGCAAACCTCCTGAACTGTGACCTCTTTGCTTCCTCCCCTCACTGAGGTGTGCTCTGGGTTGAGAATAGATGAACTCTTTGTCTTCTCCTTGGGACACAGTGACCCTGTGCTTAGATGTGGGGGGTAGAGGGGAGGAGGAGTTGGAGGAGCTTCTCCTGAAGCTCCACATTGTGTGGGGATGACCTGGAGCTGGGATCACTGCCCTTCTTGCTTCACCAACTCCAGCTGCTCGCCAGCCGTCTTTGACACGTGCCTGGCCCAGCTTAGGCCTCAGCTCACACCACAGGTTTCCTCCCTCTTTCCTAAACAATGTGATGACCCAGAGCCCCTCCGGCCACTGAGGGCAGAAAGCCGATCAATGCAACTGTCCTCCCGTGCATTGTGATGCCCCACTATCCTGAAAGCGGGAGCTCATCAAGGTCCATGTGAGCCAATTTCCTATGTGTGCTCCCTCATCTAATCGAATTACAACTTGATTGGCAAATTAAAACGTGTGCTTGTGGGGGCTGTTGCTCCAGAGGGAGTTCTGTGAGTTCCAGGAGCTGCTTCTTAGGGACCACCCTCCCGTTCATTTCCTTAGCTTTGTTTGGGAACTACCTGGTGGAAGGCAGGGCCTAGTGCTCAGGAGAGGAAGATGAAAGTTTTCCACAGCTAAGCTGCCTACAAGCCCAGTTCAGACCTTCAGGTAGGAGAAGGCTGGGCAGGGCTGAGGCAGTTGCCTTCCACCTTTCTCCCCCATTTCTCACCAAATAAAATAATTGTTTCATTTATTCATTCCTTACTTATTCATACAGTCATTCAGAAAGCATCTGTTGACCACTTATTGTGATCCAGGCACTGGGCAAGGAGCTGGGAAAGAAGGTTGAGACATGGCTCTTGCCCCCATAGTCTGCTGGGAAAGGCAAATAAAGGTAGACAGGCAATCATGATATAATATGGTGAGGGTCACCTTCTACAGGAGTGAGTACTGGGTTCTGTGCAAAGAGGAAGGGTGTGGACCCAGGCTGGGAGTCAGAGAAGCCTCAATTGTGGGTTGGTGACTATGCCACTCAGGAGCCCTGAAAGTAAATGAGCACTAACCAGTTGAACCAGCAGGAGGGGCATATTTGATAGCCTTTGGTGTACTTCAGGGAGTTCATTGTTTTCACTGGGTCCTTAATTCTTCAGCCCGCAAGAATCACTAGATCAGCATGGGAATTAGAAGTTCTGCAATTGAGAGACTCCCTGAAGGAATACATTTTTAGAACAAATGGTCAAGTTCAATTAATGAATAATAGAAGATGGCAGGGAATCAACTCTTTTTTTGAAATCATCTCATCATGTTGCTGCACATGTATCCAGCCTGTTGCTTCTGACTGCTGTATCATGTTTCATAGTGTGTGTCTACCACATTTAGCTTACCTTTCCCCCAGTGATGGACACTTAATTGCCTGCAACTCCCCACTGCCACAGAATGTGTAGTGAACATCTCCCATGTTGCTCTCTATGGACCTGTGTGAGAATTTCTCTGAGATACATATCCTTAGGAGCAAAGTGCTGGGTGATAGGGTAAGATACTTTAACATGACAGATATTACAAGATTGGCTTCCAGAATGGCTGCACCGGTCTGTTCCCTGGCAGTGCATGAAGAATCTGAGATCCCCATGTCTTCACCAACACTGGGCATTTTTCAGGTTTCTCACTTTTGCCAATATGTTGAATTTAAAGTTCTATCTCATTTAAAAAAATTAATTAATTTACAGTAGGTCTTTGTTGGTTATCTATTTTAAATATAGCAGTGTGTACATGTCAATCCCAAATTCCCAATAAAGTGCAATTTCATTTTAAAAAATTTTTCTTTCTCTAATCGCAAACAAACTTAAGGATCTCTTCATACACTTAATCATCTTGTTTGGTTTTTTTTTAAGAACTTTTATTGAGATACAGTTAACATACAATAAACTGCGTATATTTAGAATGTACAATTTGGTATCCCAATCTCCCAATTCATTGCCCCCCAACCCTCCCCGCTTTCCCCACTTGGTGTCCATATGTTTGTTCTCCACATCTGTGTCTGTTTCTGCCTTGCAAACTGGTTGATTTGTACCATTTTTCTAGATTCCGCATATATGTGTTAATATGATATTTGTTTTTCTCTTTCTGACTCACTTCACTGTATGACAGTCTCTGGGTCCATCCACGTCTCTACAAATGTCCCAGTTTCATTCCTTTTTACAGCTGAATAATATTCCATTGTATGTATGTACCACATCTTTTTTATCCATTCATCTGTTGGTGGACATTTAGGTTGCTTCCATGTCCTGGCTATTGTAAATAGTGCTGCATCTTGTTTGGTTTTTCCCTCCTATGGGCATAAACTATTTATATCCTTACCTCATTTTTCTGTTGGGCTTCCTGATCCTAGCCTTGTTGCTAAAACTTGAGTTGAGGCAAAGTGCTTCTGCAGACTCTTAGCTACCAGGGAACCAATATAGGGAAGTGAGAGGCAATATAGCAGAGTGGTAAGGACATGGGCTTGGTAGCCAGACTGCCCTGGTTTGAATCCCACCTCTGTTCCTTATAGCTGAGTGACCTTGGACAAGTTACTTACCCCTCAATTTCTGTTTAACCTCCTTCATAGAGTTGTTGTGAAGATTAGATACTAGCATATATAAAGTATTTTAAATAGTGCCTGGCATGTAGGAAGTATATGCAAATGCTATCACTTATTATTAGACTGCTGTCTTCCTCCTACTTAGCCCCACTGTATACTTGAGAAAAATAGATATTTGTACCAGCAGGCAGTAAAACAAGCAGAAAGAAAACAGCTCTCAGCCTAGGCTCAGAGGTCACCACTCCTACTCACATGTGTAACTCTTACCAAGGTCCTTAGGCTCTGGACCTGCTTTCTCCTCCCTACCTAAGGCCAGTCTTTAAGACCTGACCATTTCTGATTAGCCAGATTTCCAGGCCTGCAGTGCCCCCAACCTCTGGCCTGGCTAGCTCTGTCCTATTGCTGCTTCTCTGTGAACCTGTCAGCTGGATACTATCCCTCACAACCTTCACCTTCAGTATTGACAAGGCGCAGTCTTTTTGATGAGTCAGCTCACTTGAGCAGAGATAAGACTAGAGTAGATTCTTTTTTTTTAATGTACTTTATTATTTTTTTAATAAAAATTTTTTTTAAATTTATTTGGCTGCATTGGGTCTTAGTTGCGGCATGCAGGCTCTTTCATTACGGTGCACAGGCTCCTTGTTGTGGCACGCAGGCTTCTTCCTAGTTGTGGCAGGCGGGCTCCAGAGTGCATGGGCTCCGTAGTTGCAGCACGTGGGCTCTCTGGTTGTGGCACGCAGGCTTTAGAGCGTTCAGGCTTAGTTGTCCTGAGGCATGTGGGATCCTAGTTCCCCGACCAGGGATTGAACCCGTGTCCCCTGCAGTGGAAGGTAGATTCTTAACCATTGGACCACCAGGGAAGTCCCAAGACCAGAGTAGATTCTGATGGACACACAGGAAGGCAAGTACTGCTACCAGAGCCATGTCGCTAAAGGCCAACTCTAAACCCCCATCCTCTTGGGCTGTAGACACCCTCTGACTCTGCAGATTAGTACTGGAAGTGGGGTATCTGGAGGTTATATCTAGCCTTTAAGGTTGATACTGACATTGGTAGGCATATCTTTCCCCAGACCACCAGAGGTCAAATCCTGAGCTGGCTGGGAGAATTGCAGATGTTTGTAAGCCTTTGCCCAGTGAGAACCCGTGTAGTCAGTGTAGTTCCTTTGAGTGTGTTATAGAAAAGCATAAGTGAGTGGGATGGTATAGTCTGTCCCCTTTAATCCAGCTATTAAGACCATGAAGGTGCAGCCCATACACTTCACTGCCCATTTGGCACCAGCTACTCAAATTTAAGATAGTGATACTTAAACCCAAACCTCCCAAGTGACAGCCAGTATGCCAGCACCAGAACAGAGAGGCGGCTTTAGTTGTCCTTCAGCAGATCACCTCAGATAGCAGTGCCTCCCTCCCTTTGTGCCGTCAGATCCTGTAGTCCCCTTGTCAGCCAGGTGGGCCAACTCACCATCTCGTATATATATCACCTTCTCCCAGATACAGTTCTGAATTTGGGGATTTGTTTCTGCTTCAGCAAAAGATGTCAAAGAGACAGAAATCTCTTCATTTCCAAAGTATCCTCACTGCCTCCCCTGGTGTCTGCTTCTTTTGCCTTATCTTGACCTCTGATACCAGTGTGTTCCTTGGTTTCTGGTTGCTTACTTGTTTTGTGGTCTGCTGTTTCACTCTGCCTCTAGTCCTTGCCATCTGACCTGGCTTTTGACTCTCTGCCTCACATCTCTGCTGCCTGGTCTCTGGCCTTGGCTCTGTTTTGACTGTGAACTTCTTGGCACTCCCTGGGCCTGACCTGCTGCTAAGCCTGTTCTCACTGGCCTTGTCTTAGATTTCTCTTACCTGGCTAGCCTCCTACCCTGTTTCTGCCCTCCTGCATTCCACTGGTCCACAAAGTTCTTTTTGTCATCAGAGCTAACCATAGTCATGTAGTCCTTTAGCCTGATCTGGACTGGCTTCTCCAAAAAAGGGCCTGATCCCTGTGGAACTCTGAGTTAGATGTTTTTTATGTATGAGATAGCTCTTGGACAAAAAGCTTACTAGCTATCCAGTAAGGTGTTTGGTGCCACTCTTGGCCACTGAGCAGCCATAGTTCCTTTAGTCCTAGCTATATCCCACAGTGGGGCTGCTGCCTTTTGAGTTTATTAAAAGTGAAAGGAATCTCCAAAATTGCAGAATCAGTCACTAGCTTGGATACCCTCCTTGTCCTCCAAGTTTGTGAAGTGAATTGCCCATTCCTTTTGATTGGGTTAGAAGCCTCAGGGCCTAGCCTAGTCACTCTCCTCTCCCCATCCTACCAGACCACTGTCTGCCCTCTGGGGCGAGCGGCAGCATACTTGGCTGCTTGGACACGTCTTGCAGCCTGCAAATTGGACAGATGGAATCAATACTCAGGAACCTGGAGAGGCCCAGGTAGCACAGTTAGTGACACTGGCTGCCTGGAGGGACAGCCTGCCATGGGAGGGGGTGTGATTGAATGGTGATTGGACACAGCAGCTGAGCATTAACCAAATTATGTCCCTTTGAGTTTAGATCGACAAACCATTCTCACTTAGATTTTAAAACAAGGCAACTTGTGCAGAATATAGAAGAGTTGCCTTCTTAACACAGGGCTATGCCAGCATGAGTCCTGGGAGTGATTAGGTATAAATCTGGAGCCCACTTCAGCCCAGATTCATGTTATTATCACTAGATTATATGGACACAGAGAAGAGAGCTCATGTTTGTGAATCTCCTTTGATGTGCCAGGCACAAATATGTAGAGTTTTACATACTTATCTCATAACCTACAAAGGTGGCATCATAATCTCTATTATTCCGGTAAGGAAATGGAGTCTCGGAGGTATAGTAACTTGTCCAAGATGACAGTCAGTAAATGATAGAGCTTTGATTTGAACCCAGGTCTCCTTGTACTTATTATAAAATGTCATGCTGTCTTCCCAATTTTTGTCTTAGTTCAAATTTCTCTTGACTTTCCCACCGTCCAACTACAGGGTCAGGTACATAGTAATAATAACTAATGTTTGTTGAGCACTTATTATACATCAGGCACTGTTCAAGCACATTACACACACTAACAGAGTCATATGAGCTAGATACTCTTAATATCCCTCATAATTATGATTGCAAAATAATTTTCTGATCTCATCATTTGTTCTACATTTATTGTCATTATACAGAAAAGAAGAGCTTTCCTTTCTCCCCCATTGACTCATTCACTTATTTTCTCTTTTTTTCCAGGAACACAATTTTTGTTTCCTTTTATTCAGACTTATTTTGTGTTTTTCAATAGAAGCAAACATCATCCTTTTTTTTTATTTTGAATTTATTTACCAAAGAATATTATAATACCAATTGGACATAAATTTTTTTAATCCCACCCCACCCCCACTTTCCCACTTTGGTGTCCATACGTTTGTTCTCTACATCTGTGTCTCTATTTCTGCCTTGCAAACCAGTTCATCTGTATGATTTTTCTGGATTCCACATATATGTGTTAATATATGATATTTGTTTTTCTCTTTCTGACTTGCTTCACTCTGTATGACAGTCTCTAGGACCATCCACGTCTCTACAAGTGACCCAATTTCATTCCTTTTTATGGCTGAGTAGTATTCCATTGTATGTATGTACCACATCTTCTTTATCCATTCATCTGTTGGTGGATATTTAGGTTGCTTCCATGTCCTGGCTATTGTAAATAGTGCTGCAATGAACATTGGGGTGCATGTGTCTTTTTGAATTATGGTTTTCTCTGGGTATGTGCCCAGTAGTGGGATTGCTGGGTTGTATGGTAATTCCATTCTTAGTTTTTCAAGGAACCTCCATACTGTTCTCCACAGTGGCTGTATCAATTTATATTCCCACCAGCAGTGCAAGAGGGTTCCCTTTTCTCCACACCCTCTCCAGCATTTATTGTTTGTAGATTTTCTGATGATGTCCATTCTCATGGGTGTGAGGTGATACCTCATTGCAATTTTGGTTTGCATCTCTCTGATAATTAGTGACATTGAGCAGCTTTTCATGTCCCTCTTGGCTACCTGTATGTCTTCTTTGGAGAATTGTCTATTTAGGTTTCCTGCCCGTTTTTTGATTGGATTGTTTGTTTTTTTGATACTGAGCCCCATGAGCTGTTTATGTATTTTGGAGATTAATCCTTTGTCCATTGATTCGTTTGCAAATATTTTCTCCTATTCTGAGGCTTGTCTTTTCATCTTGTTTATAGTTTCTTTTGCTGTGCAGACACTTTGAAGTTTCATTAGGATTCACTTGTTTTCGATATGGACTCTTGGAAGCTTAGTGCGCACAGTGGGTGACAGTCCATTAATGTCATTATTCATGTTGGTGCTCATATTGTCTCAGATTTTAAAGTGTTCTTACCCTCTGTACCATAGTGCATCCCTCTATCAGATGTTTTTCTCACTGCCTGCAGTTAGTTTGCCCATCTCTAACAGCCTTTTTGAACCCTCTTAACTTTTAATCTGGGAAGCAGGAAGACTAATGCCAGTCTTGTCCAAATTATGTGTAAACTATGAGCAAAGAGTCTCCAAGTGAAAACCTGACAGATTCTACTGTGAGTTAAGTGTCTGAGTTAAGACATGGATTTTAGCTGCTTAGAGACCCTTCTTGTTTCTCTTTGGGATCATAATTCATATCCTGGGTGAATTACCTGTAAAAGGTAATTCTTAAGATCCTTTTAGCTAAGGGAAATAGACACAGGTGACTCTAACATGATTGACCATGTTGGATCAGATGTAGAAGAACCTCATCTACGTGGGGGATAGATTCTGGTTCTTTGACTTACCTATGAGAATTGTGTGTTTGTGTTTTGTGCATAGGAATTATTGAAATTCATTCATCCATTCAGCAAATAATTGGGCTAAGTCCTGTGCCTGTCAAAGGTTATGAAATTCAAACCAATTGATACAGGGGAAACCAACAATATTGTCGACTACAGATATTGAAAAACTAACAAAGGAGAGAAATTAAAATTATAGTTTGGCTTTTTAATAGTTATGATAATTAGAGTAATTTTAAAATTTTTATTTATTTATTTTTGGCTCTGTCACACAGCTTGTAGAATCTTAGTTCCCCAACCAGGGATTGAACCCAGGCCCCAACAGTGAAAGTGCCAAGTCCTAACCACTGGACATCAGGGAATTCCCTAGAGTAATTTTTTTAAATGCTTGCCATTTATGCCTTTAAAAGCATTAATAGTTTTGAAGGCCAGTGAGCAAAAGGTGAACATACTAAGAGAAAAATAGGCAAAGGACATTATTCATGAAAATAAAAACACAATTGATAATTGTGACTCATGAAAAAATAAACACAACTGATTGCTAAACATTTTTTTTTTAAGTCCAACCTCATTAGTAATCAGGGAAATGCAAGTTGAAAGAGCAATGTGATTCCATTTTCTGTGTCCAGATTAACACATAATGAAAAAGAAAAAACACTCTATTTTGGTGAAAGGAAGGCACAACAGTTACTCTCAACTTTCTTCCTTTGATAGTAAAAATAAAAATCAGTACAATCTTTCTGAAAGGCAATTTAGTTAACATTTATCAAAAGCCTTAAAAATGCTTATACTTTTGATCTAGAAATTCATCTCTTAGGAATTTATTCAAAGGAAATAGGGATTGTTATTGAAATATTAAAAATAATCTAATTGTTTTACAATTGGGGACTGGCTAAATATAGACTAGAATACTGTGCAGTCATTAAAAATAATGTGATAAAAAAGAAAAAAACAACAACAACAAAACAATATGAGACAAATATTTAATACATGAAAGGGGTATGTGTGTGTTTAGGGAGAGTTTATATATTTTTTGTAAGTAAAAATGTGCATAGATTGAAAAAACTGGAAAGATGTTATGTATTCTAAAACATTTTTTTCTTTTCGATTAGCTGTATCTTCTGAATTTTTTTATAGTGAACACAAACCTTTTTTTTTAGGGGAAAAAGAAAGAGGAAGGTATTAGCAGGAACATTACATGATAAAAGGGAAGCTAACATATATGGAGCACTTCGTGTGTCAAGCATTGTGCTCTGTGCTATATAAATTCACCTGATCTATCTTGTGGAGGCTCCTGCCTCTTGTCGTACTCCTTCCAGTCCATTCTCACACAGCTATAGGAGTGATTCTTCTAAAAGCAAAGATTTGGAAGGAAACACACCAAACTATAAATAGTGGTTACTCTTAGAATTTAGATTAAGGAGATGGCTGTAAGAGAAGACTTTCATTTTTCAGTTTATATTTCAATATGATTTGCATTTTTATTTTTTAAGAACTTTTATTGAGATATAATTGACATACAATAAACTACATATATTTGAAGTGTACAATTTGATCTTTTTTTTTATTAGTAATGTATATATATGGCAATCCCAATCTCCCTGATTTGCATTTTTAAAAATACATATATCTTTCAAAGGGGGGAGGGGGAAGCATGTGTTGTCATGTCACTTCCCCTTTAAGCCCTTCAGTGGCTTACCTCATCTCCCACTTTTCTTCCCCTTACATCCTCTACTCCAGTTCTACTTTGTTCGGGTGAAGTTTCGTGCTCTTTTGCCTCCAAGATTTGCAAATGCATTGGGTCCTCCCACTTCACTAACCTAGATCTGGCTACTCAGCCTTCCAAGCTTTAATACCTTAAATACCACAGCCTCTGGGGCGGCCTTTCTTGATCCCCTCCCTTGGTTTCCCTTTATCACACTTTGCTGTAATTTTATGCTAAATTGTTGCCCTTCCCAGAAGGAACTGTAAGCTCCCTGAGGGCATGGACCCTAGCACCTAGAACAGTGACTTGAGCGTAGGAAGCATTTGATAAGTAATTGTTGAATAAACACTTCATATTTTATAAGTTGTGGACACTGAGCCTTAGAGAAGTGTTAGATAACGTGTCCAGAGCCTCTCAGCCAGTAAAGTTTCAGAGCCAACTTTCCTACCCTTGTCTTTGATACTCGTAAAGTTCATGTTCTCTCCACTGTACCACTCACATGAGCAGAGGCAGATCCAATCCCCAAACATTCCTCAGAATCTGAGTCTTTATTTCCTGGGCCTTTCCTGTTTTTGACACTTGTGTGTTTTTGATTTCTTCCAGTGTGGTGCAGGTCCTGCTTGCAGCTGGTGCTGACCCAAACCTTGGGGATGATTTCAGCAGTGTTTACAAGACCGCCAAGGAGCAGGGAATCCACTCTTTAGAAGGTAAGTGTGGGCTACGCTCCTGTTCGGAGAGCTCTCCTCCCTGTGACTTCTAGGCAGCCATGCTCTATGCCAGCTCTACCAGCAACTCAGGGTGAGAGCCTGCAAGTCCCTCATCCTCTGGGAGCTCATGGATAACCCAAAGGCCCTTCACAGTCCCCTCTGGCTCTATAATTTATGTCACCTCAAGTCTTGGGGAGTAAAATAAAGGCCTGATTTCATGACTGGGGGGAGGGGTAGAAAAACCTTTTAACTGGTATTCTCCCAAACATGCCTAAACCTGTGGAGTCTCAGATGAGTGGACAATGGAGCAGGTTTCCATAAAACAATTAAGGCAACTGTGTGGAATGTGGATTTATTCTTCCTCTACTTCCTGCAGATTTACCCTGTCCCAGCCCTGCCCCAGAACTAGACAGCAGCCTCACTGGTTTCCTCAGCCTCAGAAGTCCCTCAACTGTTTTTTCCCCTCCTGTATGTGAAATACAATTCTCTCTCTGGGACTGGCCCCTCAACTTACTGAATGACCCGGGACAAAGCGTGGACCTTCTCTGTGCCTTGATGTCTGTGCTTGTAAAATGGGCTGGTCATCAGTGCCTCCCTGGGGTGTTGTGTGGGTGGTTGCTTGAACTTCTCCAGAGGAGAAGAGGCAGTGTGCACCTGTACCAGGGCTTGGTCACGTGTCCATTGGAGGGTTCCTGAGCAAGTTAGTCCATTGTTGCCTCTGATAAATAGCTTTTTGAAAGCAGGGTTAAGAAGAAGGCAGGTTGCTTTGACTGCAAACAGAGATGAATATTTTACGTTTGAGCTTTGCTTGTCCAGGCTGGCTCCGCTGCCTGCCCATTATCCTGGATCACTCACAGAGGCTGAGATTCCCCTCACTTTCCAGCAGCAGGGCAGCTGAGCAGTGGCTGCTTTAGGGTTGGCAGTCATGCCAGGAGGACAGACAGCCTTGCTGCCTGCCTGAGGGTCAGAACATTGACCTGAGGGGAGGTTCAGCGGAGGGAAGGAGTGTGCTCAACCCTCAGAGCTGTCATCAAGGATGCCAGACTGACATGGGTGTGGTAGCTTAGGGGAGAGGTGTCATTGCTGCCCCAGCAAGGTTTCCCAAATCAGCAGCATGAGAGAAGTGTCGAGAGCATCAGAGCATTGCTACCTAGCTGAAGTGTGAAGCTGCCCTCCCCCGCCTCTCCACCTCTCTGAACCTGCTTCTGCTACCAGGCTCCCTTGCTGTGACTAGATCCTCCACAGGGTCTTTGCTGCAGCGTGCCCTCTGCTGCTCTTTTGAATGTTCTCTAAATCTTGGCCCTTCATGTGGTTATTTGAAGTCTAATCTGCCCATATGTCTTTTCTTTCCTCATCAGCTGAATCTACGCCTCCTTAGATTCCCCACTGAGCTGGGAGAATTATGTTCACTTTGTTTCCAACATAGGAGAATATCATGAGAACCAAACTTGCCCTATATTTGCAGCCTGATGTGTGGGGACTCAGTTTATAGGCTGTCCTCTCCTCACTCAGACACAGCATTGCCACCCTTAGCTCTGTCTTCTGTTCAGGTGCTCTCACCAAAAAGCACGAAGGAGCATTTGCTGAGAGGCAAGGCCAAGAAGAAGGCAAGGGATTATTTGAGTGCCTTCTCATCTGCTCTTGGGATCCCAACAGGGTCCAGTAAGCATTTTTGATTTCACAGAATCTCAGAACTATGAAGCCATCTAGTCCAACCTCTGCTGTCACACCAGTCCCCACCCCTGCATTTCAAGTTTTGTAGCTTTGTGTTCTAATAGTTCAGCTTTCCAGGTTGATGTTTATATTCAACATTTTATATCAGTGGTCAGCAAACTTTTTCTGGAAAGTGCCAGATAGTGAACATTTTAAGCTTTGTGAGCCAGTTGATCTCAGTCGTGACTACTCAGCTTGGCCATAGTAGCGTAGAACATAATACACAAATGAGTGTGCATGGATGTGTTCCTGTAAAACTTTATTTACACAAATTGGCAGCAGGCTGGATTTGGCACATAGGCTGTAGTTTGCCAGCCCTGTTCTAGATATTTCCTTTTTTTCCTTCCTCTCTCCCTCTCTTCTTTCCTTTCTTCCTTCCTCCCTTGCTCCTTTTTCTTTCTTTGCCTTTTTTAGTCAGCCTCCTCTGAATTTTTTTTAACTCTTGTGCTAGCCAGCCTACATTCCAGGTAGGTAGGTAGATAGACAACAAAAATATTGAAACACGCTAGTATATCTCATGACATAAAGATAAAAACATTAACTGTCTCTTCTTATTTTATATGATCTTCAAATTTAGTGAATAGGCTTTCTGTGGATTCATTTATTTATTCAAAAATAATTTTAAAAATATACAAAAAAATACAAATGATCACATTTCTATCTAGCTGGCAGTGATCTAGGCACTGGTGAATTAGGCAGACAAGATCCCTGCCAACATGTACTTCGTGTGCTTTGATTAAAATGTTTACAAGGACTCTATTAAGAACAGAGCCCTGGAGCTCATGATCAGGACAGTGTAGAAGCTTTACTCAACAGTCACAATTGTAGACCCACCAAACTTCATTCTTTTCTAGCCTCCATTTCTTCATCTTGTCCACAAAGTTTTAAGAGATTTTCTCAGATTCATTGCTGAAACAAAAACATGTTTAACATTTGTCTTAATTTGTTGCACAGTAATCCTTGCCCAAAAGGATATTAGGTTATTCTGGCATGGTTTTGTCTTATCCTTAGCAAACCCATACTGGTGCCCAGTAATCACCTAAGTGTTTCAGAACCATTAAAAATAAATAAATTCTAGATTTGAGTAATAAATCCTATCAACAATCATTGATAAACTCACTGCTCTGTGGCTTGCAAGATCTAACTGTCTCTGTAACTTTTTCTCTTTTTTGAATTCCAGACTGCCTTTGCCAGGCAGTTTTCTGGCAGCTCATCTGATTTTCCCCAGTGTATCAGTGTGGATGTACTCTGATCTCTGACTTCATGTGCTCTGCTTTCTGACTCTGGACCTGGAGAGTGACAGTCCTTTAAAATCAGGGTTCACCTCTTCTTAGCAGCCTAAGCCTTTAGCTCCTTCTTAAACATATTTTTCTTTCCTTCTTCCATTTAAAGATACCTCATTCATTCATCCATTCAACCAGTATTTGTTGATTGCCCACTGTATGCAAGTCACTGTACCCAGCTCGGGGTCGTTCTCACTAATGAAGTAGACAGAAACAAAAGAATCCTGTGGTTCTTTTTCCCTTTGGATTGGACTGACTTTTTCATGGGAAGCTACCTGACTTGGGGATGTGTGAGGAGGTTAAATAGAAGAAGAGGTACAAGCGCCTTGTCCAGAGTGGTTCTAGGCAAATTCACAGGAAAGTCACAAGCTCAGGAAAGTTCTTCAGTATTGGAGCATAGAGTCAGTGCCAAAGCCCATCAGGTTCACTAAATTTCTGTGGGGCTCAGCCTGTGCTCAGTAATGGATGAAAGTGTGAGTTGTAGTTTGTGACTTTGGCAAGCCCTCCCTAAACCCCCTGTGATATATCCCTTGTCTACCTGATCAGTATTATTGTGAAGATGAAGAGATAAAGTATGTAATGTGTGAATTGTAAAGGACTCTACGGTTGTAATTGCTTATTAGTTTTGTTTATTTATAATTGAGCATGCACTTACTGAGTATCAGGCATTCTGCCAGATGCTGGGAATAAATAAATGAAAATGAATATATATGATCTAGCCTTTCAATATGTATGATCTGCTCCCAATCAAGTAAGAAGACAGACCTATGAACAGGCACCACAGTGCAGAATGATAAATGCAAAGGTAGATAAAGGTACATAGGATATAGGTAACACTGGTATAGGTGGTGATGCCCTCTGCCTGAGGGCAGGCTGGTGTCTGGGAAGTGTTACAATGTGAGTGACTTTGAATTGGGTCTTAAGGGATGAGTTGGAGACTACCAGGCGGGCTAAGAGGGATGGACTTCCCAGGCAGAAGGAACAACACATGCAGAGACATGGGGTAGATGACAACTGGTAGAATCACCTGCTACAGTACTGAGAACAGCAAGAAGTAAGAGCAGAGAGGGAGGGTTCTATGCGGGAAGGGCCTATCAGGCAATTCTGTGGAGCTCATAGTGTTTTCTGAAGGCCATTAAAGGATTTTAAGTAGAGGAATGCTCAGTTTACATTAGCATTGAAGATGGACCATTCTGACAAGGGGGGGATGAATTGGAGAGGAGAGGTTAGCAATGATTCTTGATGTTTTGGGGATGATGGACCTCTTTTAGAATTGGATGAGAAGCCATGCTCTCCCTCAAAATCCATTTCTCATTTCTGGGGATTTCTAACAGAAATATTTGGGAATGGAGAGAATAGATATTAGAAAAATGTTAGGAGGAGATTGTGTATTCAGTGGAATGTGGGAATTGACGGAAAAGGGGGCGCTCATCTGTCACCTCAGTTTCTGCGTTGGGTGAACTGTTGAATGAGTGGGTCTGGAGTTCAAAGAAGGCTGGCAGCATTTGCTTGGTAGTTAAAACAAGGAATGCGACTGAAACTGCCTAAGGAAAGGAGTTAAAGGGAAGGGATAGGAGGACAAGTCCTTCACTCAGGGTACCGGCATTTAAGGTCTGGGGAGGAAAGAGGATCCAGGCAAGGAGACCAAAAGGTATTGGAGAAGTTGCCTTTTTTTCTCTCAGAGAGGCTCTATATCCGTTCTGCCTGCTCAGAATGGTCACAGCCTAGAGAGGAAAGAAACCTCTTTGCTGAGACTTTGCTCTCCATTGCCCCTTTCCTAGTGAAATGCTTCTCCTGTTTGATATTTGGCATTGCTCTAACAAGAAACCTGCTCACCTGGCACATTACATATCTTCTACTCTTGTCAAGGTTGGTGTTACTGGATAGAGAGCAGGTCTGCTGGTGCAGGTGATGCAGGGATGCTTGGCCTCATTGGTCTGACTGTTCTGTCCATTCTCTCCAGCTCTCAGGATGGCATCTTCAGAGGCAAAATGGTATCCTGGAGAAATGTCAGCCTTCAGTGCCAGGAAGTAATGGTTCATCTAAGCTCTGTCGCCAGCTGTGTGATCTTAAGCAAGTCACTTAAGGTCCTTGAATTTCGGTTTCCTCATCTGTAACATAGGGATAACAATACCCATCTTAAAGGGTCGTTTGGATGACTAGAAATAATCACATGTAAAGCACAGTAGCACGTGAAGAAGAATTTCTCTATGGAGTTGGGTCTTGGCTCAGTGTAAGGCAGGAAACCTGCCTTGGAGGTACAGAGCAACTCACCACTCAAGGGACATTGACAGAGGTTGGCTGTCTGCCCATCAAGGATTCTGTATAAAGGGTCATTAGATTATATAGCCTCCAAGGTTCCGTCAGCCATGTGATTTCTAAGGTTCTAGAAACTTTAGGCTCACCGTCAGAGCAAGTAATATACTTAGAAGTAGGATTTGAGCTGGTCTTTGGAGAGTGAAGAGGAGGGGGAAAAGAGAAAAGATATTCTAAGCAGGGAACACAGCTTGAGCAAAGGCACACAGAGGGGACACGTGGAGGGGAGCTTGGAGATCACGGCTGCTTCTCCACCAGTTTATTCCCTGATCTTGACCACATTCCACTCAGTGCCTTGAGCCCCACCCATGCCCACTCTAGGAGAGTTCCACTTGTGGCTGGCTGATGGGTGGTGGGCCCCAATCCTCAGGTGGAGGAGGCAATAAATTAGTAGTAACAGTAAACAAGTCGCCCAGTCAGGGATGCCGCTGGCTGCTTGTAACTGTTATAAACATTGGGTGTCTGGGGCTGTCAGAAATGCAAGCAAGCACTCTGAGCGCCTCTCATATACACAATTAAAACAATAAAACACGGCAGAAACATAGCCAGAGCAGGCTATAAATCAGCTTCTCTTCTCAGCTCCAAGTGGCAGCTGAATAAAGATGAGTTATGCAGAAGCTGGGTTGGCACAGGGCCCTTCTGGGGGTAGAGGGCCTGGCTTGCCCAGCTGAACCTGCCAAGGCCAACCCCACCAGCCCGGGTGGCCCTTTTCCCACAGCTCCAGGGGCTGCAGGTCCTGACCTGCTGCAGCTGACCTCCCCATCTCTGTGTCTTTAGATGGGGGACAGGACGATGCAAGCTGGTACATCACAAACCAGTGGACAAGTGCCCTGGAGTTCAGGAGATGGCTAGGAGTCCCCGTTGGCGGTAATGGAACTGCTCTCTATAATATTTCTCTGTCTCCCCAGGACATGCTAAGGAGTAGTCTTAGCTAGCTCATCTATTCAGTATAAGTTAACACCCAGCACCCATCGCATGCCCAGCCCTACCCAGGCACAACAGAGAGAATCTGTGCCCTTGGAGACAACTCAAATGGGAGTAAGAAGCCTCCCAAGGACATAAGAATCACCTAGAGAGCTTGTTAAAACACAGATTCCTGCCCCCCTCCCCCCCCAACTCCTAAGATTCTGATTCAGTATGTCTGGGGTAGGACCTGATATTTTGCATTTCTAACAGGCTCCAACTCTTTGAGTAAGTATCTAGACTACTTGTGCTTGAACTGCTTTAAAAAATCTCATCTGGATCTTCTCCTCCCTGGACGAGACCTTTTTTTGGCCACTTTAAGTTTCATTCCTAGAGAATCTGTGTGCTTAAGCCATGGTATTATGGGTGTACAGAACACTTAATAGCTATGACACCTGGAGCAATTTTCTGTGCTTCTCAGAGGCTCTAGCTCCTTATTTGTAAAATAAAGGTTATTGGGAGAGTTAGAGGTAATATATTTATCCCTAGTCTAAAACCTAGAACATAGAAGGAATTCTGTGAATGTAAATTTCTGGTTTGTATCATCATCACTCTTCGTCATACTCCTGTAAAACTTCATTCAGAATATTGACCACAGCCTTCCAGATGCTTTTCAGTGGTAGCAAACTGTTATCTGCAAAGAGCTAAACATTATCTCAGAGTCCAAGGAATGGCTTGGCCGTCACCTAACTGCGTGACCTTGGGCAATTCTCTTAATCTCTCTGAGCCGTGATTTTCTCATCTGTAGAGAATACTATTTTCTGCACCATAGGCTTATTATAAAGATCAAATTGAAGTACTTATGAAATATTTGAGAAAATACAGGGTATCATGCACATACAAGGTACTAGCAAGAATGATAATTAGTAACAGTAAAGATTGAGGACATGACCAAGACAGTGTTTGACAAGGGTCCAGTCAGAAGTGCAGATAACGAGGACTGTCAGAGCTCAGAGAAGAGAATCTCTGGCTGAAGCATCAGGAAATAAAATGGTATTTGAGCCTCAAAGTATGAGAAGGTTTTATGGAGGGGCCTGCAACTGAGTGCAGATTGGGTGTGATCAGAGAAAGGGGTATGTTATGTCTAAAATAGTCAGAGGTGGGAAACAGAAGAAATATATTTCAGGGCAGCAAGTAAACTTGTTAGGGTGAAGTATCCATATAGCAGAAGATTCATTTTAGAGGGTAACGAGCAGTAAAGGTGCTGCTTTAAAGAGAGTAGGCTGGGGCCAGATCAAGATGCTTGGAGTTTATCCTTTAGGCAGAGAGTAGCCTTGAAGGTCCTAGAGGAGAGGGTACTGCAGGAACTGATTCCTTCCTGGGTAGAGAAGCAGGGGGAAGGGATAGTAAGATGACGATAATGATAGCTACAGCAGTAGGGCACATTTATTGACGCTTACTGTGTGCTCACAGCAACCCGGTGACGTAGGCACTAAAGGAAACTGAGGCAGAGAGATGATGCCAGCAGAACTGTCTCCTGCCCTCATAGAAAACCCAGCAACCATATTAGCCTGTATGTGCCCCATACTTAGCTCAAAACCTCTGACTTGTCCAAAGTCTTGGAAGGCTTGGGGATCTGCCAGGCCAAAAGCTGTTTGGGCAAGTTATTATGTTTAAAAATGTTCCTGCCTCTTCCTCATCGTTGTCAGAGCCTTGTCACACTTTCTGTGCCGCTGGTTCTATGTGTCATTTCTCAGCATTGTCAGCCACTACAGAGTCACTAGGATGGACAATGCACAGTCTATCCATCAGGCCTTTTGGCCAACTTCAAGATTAAGTGTAGCAGCCAGTTAGGTTAATTGTTTCCATCCTTTTAGCCCTCCAAATCTATATATACATTTGACTAGGAGAGGGTGATAGACTAGTTGACATGTTTTATTAAAAAAAATAAATTCGATGCATTTATAAAAATAAGAAAAAAGTGGGGTGGGTGGCAAAGAACTAGTCTTGCGATTTTTTACTGATTTACATATTTTGTGTATAAAAATTTTTCAATCAAAAGTTCCAAATCAGGAATGGGTCCCACACACCACACAAAATATATTAGAGACATTTATATGGATAGCAGGAAGGGAGACAGAGGGCTGAAATTTTCCAGGCACCCAGTGATTGATGGGGGCTGAGGCTCCCCCTGACGCTTTATTGAGTTTCCGATGATTATCTCTCGCTGAGACATTTTTTACAGATGACGGTCGAGCTGTCACAATGGACCATAGGGGAAAAAAAACCAACAATAATAACACTTTAATCTTTTTACTGCACTGCTCCCTAGTATCTCAGATTCATCTTCCCTGACGCACGCAGTTCATTATTCTGCCCCTCCCTGGATGGGAAATAAAGGAAAATAAATATATATGTAGACACACTTGCCCACATACATACACACACACAGAGTATATATAAGAGACCACTCCAGAGCCAGAGAGGGGCAGAATTTATTGTTCTTTTTGCAAGTGTTGAGGTTTATTAGTAGAGATGCTGGGTTGGCTTGGAATTGGCTATTAATTACAGCATTTTGTATTTGTTTTTTATTGCGAGTTTTTAACATCTTGAAGAAAAGGCAGAGGAGAGGCAAGCAGGTATAGAGATGGGGAGCACAGAGGGACCAAGTTTGGCCAACCAAGTAGCATAGCTGGCTGAGAGGCAGAGAGGGCAGGCTCCTTCCTCTTGTTGCCAGCCCTGCCCAGAGGATCCCTGGACCTGAAAGAATACTGCTTTGGTTAGGATCAGGGTGGGGGCAGGGGAATGGGAGAAAGTGAGCTCAAGGTAATTGTAGGACAAATCAAAGGGACTCTAGATACCTGTGAGCATGTTACTCCTCTGAGAGTTAGGAGAGATGGGAAGTAGTGGAAGTTCAGACGGAATGTTATGGGTCTGTAGATAACAGAGTAACAGATAACAGAACAGGTAACAGATTCTTTTTTTTTCTTTAAGAACTTTTATTGAGATACAGTTGACGTACAGTAAACTGCATATATGTAAAGTGTATAATTTGATTTTTTTTTCTTATTAGTAATGTATATATGGCAATCCCAATCTCCCAATTCACACCTCCTCCCCCTCCCCCCCCGCCCCCCACCACTTTCCCCACTTGGTATCCATATGTTTGTTCTCTATATCTGTGTGTCTGTGTCTGCCTTGAAAACTGGTTGATTGGTACCATTTTTCTAGATTCCACATATGGTAACAGAGTCTTAAGAGTTTGCCTCACTCTTTGATTTTGATGGTGTGCAGGTGAGACATAGGCTCTGGAAAGCTCTACCTGGGTCTGTGGTCAGAGGAGGGTCCTGGGCCAGAGAGGATGCCACACTGACTGTCTAGGCCCACAGGCAGGGTGAACAACCTATCGTCTTAAGATTCCTGGCCAACCTTCCTGCTCTCCCCCTTCTCTTTCTTGGAGTGAGAGAAGATGGACTTGGGGTCCCTATGGGAAGGCTGCCCTTGACATGTCTCCAATAGAGTAAGTGCTAGCCCAGTCTTCTCTTTTAATTCATCAAACCTTTCTAAGCTCCTACTATGTGCCAGCTCTCGTGCTACACTATGATAAGGTATAATGAGGCAAGCCAGGGTCCTGTTCTTAAGGAGAAACCAGTCTTTGGGCAGAGAGCATGGTGTTTGTGAGAACCATTTTCAAGCGGGGTCTAGCCCTTTTGCCATAGGCCTGCCTAGATGACCGTTCTCTACATGAAGGTTAAAGAGATCTATAAGACACAGTGTCCTTCAAGAACCTGTTTTCTGCTTGGAGAGACAAGCGTAACATCCATTCACTAAAGAAGTATTCATGGAACACCTCTGATGCTCAAGAGTGTGTGCATGAAGCAATCTGAGAACACAAAAGACTATGTAAGGGAAAATATTAACTAATTTGATGTGGACTAGACAGTACTAGAATGCAGAGAGGAAAGGGAGATAAGAGAAAATCAGACTTCTTGAATTGTGAAGAATGGATAAAACATACATAAATAAAAGGAAGAAATAGTGAAGGCATGATATCACATAGAGAAGAGAGTAAAAGCCTTGGAGTTGAACAGGCTAGCTCAGTCATTGACTACTGATATGACCTGAAACAAGCTACATAACCTCTCTAAGTGCCAGCTTCTTCATTTAGCATATAAGAATAATAACCTAGTATGATTCTTTCAAGGAAAATAGTTGTAAAGTTCCTTGCGCAGTACCTGGCACGTAGTAAGTGCTCATTAAATGAAGGCCATTATTTTCTTTTCTCTCTTTTTATTTTTGAAGATTTATTTTATTATTTGTGTATTTCAATTTTTTTGGCTGCATTGGGTCTTTGTTGCTGTGCACGCGCTTTCTCTAGTTGTGGTGAGTGGGGGCTACTCTTCATTGCGGTGCCCAGGCTTCTCATTGAGGTGGCTTCTCTTGTGGAGCACGGGCTCTAGGCGTGCAGGCTTCAGTAGTTGCGGCACGTTGGCTCAGTAGTCGTGGCTCACGGGCTCTAGAGTGCAGGCTCAGTAGTCGTGGTGCACGAGCTTAGTTGCTCCACGGCATGTGGGATCTTCCCAGACCAGGGCTCGAACCCATGTCTCCTGCATTGGCAGGCAGATTCTTAACCACTGTGTCACTAGGGAAGTCCCTGAAGGCCATTATTTTCTTATTACTCCAAGAGTTGTTTATATATATATATACACACACACACATATATATACATATATATATGATTTTATTTTTTAATTTTTAAAAGTTTTTGGCTGTACCGCAGGCCATGCGTGATCTTAGTTCCCTGACCAGGGATCAAATCCACACCCCCTGTAGTGGAAGCACAGAGTCTTAACCACTGGACTGCCAGGGAAGTCCCCCAAGAATTATATATTTATGTAAGACTCAGTCCTGGGATATTAGCCTTCAGAACTCACCTGTGACCCTCCAATGAGTATGAAATGGTCTCCCTTCAATGAGCCTGATGTATTCTTCAGTGTTAGTGTAAGAGGTGATTCTGGCCATGGTGAGAGTGGCATCAAGAAAAGGAAAGGGCACAATAATAAATTTATTACCATTTATTGCGTCCTTACTACATGCCAGGCAATGTGCTCAGTTGTTTACATATATTTTTTGATATAATAGCTTTATTGAGATTTAATTTACATGCTATAAAGTATACTCATTTAAAGTGTATAATTTAGGGGTTTGTAGTATTTTCACAAGAACTGTGCTACTGTCACCACAATCAAGCTACTGTCACCACAATCAATTTTAGAACATTTTCATCACCCCTTAAAGAAACCCCATACCCATTATCAGTCATTCTCCACTTCTCTCAACTCTCCCTAGCTCGAGACAACCACTGATCTACTTTCTGTTTCCATAGTTTTGCCTGTTCTGGACACTTCATATAAATGGAATCATACAATATGTGATCTTCCGTGGCTGAACTCTTTTTGGTGTTTTGTTTTGTTTTTTTAAGATGACCAAGTTGGCCAGATCAACCTTATCTTATTATTTTTTTAATTATTATTTATTTGTTTATTTTATTTGTTTATTTTTTTGGCTGCATTGGGTCTTCGTTGCTGCACATGGGCTTTCTCTAGTTGTAGTGAGTGGGGGCTTCTCCTCGTGGTGCACGGGCTTCTCATTGCAGTGGCTTCTCTTGTGGAGCTCTGGATCTAGGCATGTGGGCTTCAGTAGTTGCAGCATGTGGGCTTCAGTAGTTGTGGCTCGCGGGCTCTAGGGTGCAGGCTCAGTAGTTGTGGTGCACAAGCTTAGTTGCTCTGCAGTATGTGGGATCTTCCCTGACCAGGGATCTAACCCGTGTCCCCTGCATTGGCAGGCGGATTCTTAACCACTGTGTGTGGCTGAATTCTTTTTGGCTTAGTATGTTTTCAGGGTTCATCCATGTTGTAGCATGTATCAATTCCTTTTCATAGCTGAATAATATTCCATTGATGGCTGTACCACATTTTGTTTATCTGTTCATCAATTGAGAGACCGAATTCGTCAATTCGGTTGTTTTGACTTCTGATTATCATGAATAACACTGCTATGAATGTTTGTGTACAAGTTTTTTTTATGAACATAATGTTTTCAGTTTTCTTGGGTTTATATCTAGGAATAGAACTGCTGGGTCATATGGTAACTCTATATTTAACCTTTTGAGGAACTACCAGACTGTTTTCCAAATAGGCTTCACCATTTTACATTCCCACCAGCCATGTATGAGCGTTCCAGGTTCTCTGCATCCTCACCAACGCTTGTTATTGCCTGTCTTTTTTATTTTAGCCATCCTAGTGGATGTGAAGTGGTATCTTGTCATGGTTTTGATTTGCATTTCCCTGATGGGTAATGATGTTGAGCATCTTTTCATGTGCTTTTTAGGCCATTGTATATCTTCTTTGGAGAAATATCTACTCAGATTCTTTGACCATTTTTTAATTGGATTTGCCATTGAATCTTGTGAGATAGGTGATGATATATATCTTGATGATATCTGTCATCTATCTATCAGGTGAGAAAACAGATTCTCAGAGATGTTGATTTGATTAAAGTCATACAGTGAGTTTTGCTTACCAGTCTGACCTTTATGCTTTTCCTAATAACAGTGCTGCCTACTGAGGGTTCATGATAGGATCACCAGGGTCCTCTCATGGAGGGGGATGTCTCTCCAGCAGGAAGGGAGAAGTTGAAAGTCTATTTGGAGAAATTAGGACCAGACAGGAAAGCCTCTGAAAGTCAGAGGAATATGGATATATTACAGGTTACAGGACAGGGGAGGACATGTTAATTTGAAAATCACCATTTCCTAGGTGCAGTTATTTCCTGTGCCCTTCACTATATCACATCATTTCAGTTTTCACAGCAACCCAATTCATAGTATCAATGCTTCCATTTTAACAGTGAGAAATTTGAAGCTCAGAGGGATGAAATAATTTTCCAGAGTCATCAGGATTAGAATCCAGGTCTTTCCAGCTCAGTATTCTGAACTCTTTCCTTTCAGAGATGCTTTGTAAAAGATAGATTCCTTTGATGTTATTTGCAGCATTTTTAAGATCTTGAGGGCAGGGCCTGTTCTCTCTTTTTTTAATTAATTAGTCAATTTATTGGCTGCATTGGGTCTTCCTTGCTGCGTGCGGGCTTTCTCTAATTGTGGTGAGTGGGGGCTACTCTTTGTTGTGGTGCGCAGGCTTCTCACCAAGATTTTTTTTTTTTTTTTTAATTATTTTTTTGGGGGTACACTAGGGTCAATCATTTGTTTTTGTTTTTTTTTTGTTTGTTTTTTTTTGGGGGGGGGTACACCAGGTTCAATCATCTGTTTTTATACACATATCCCCGTATTCCCTCCCTTCCTTGACTCCCCCCCCTCGAGTCCCCCCCAGCCTCCCCGCCCCAGTCCTCAAAGGCATCTTCCATCCTCAAGTTGGACTCCCTTTGTTATACAACAACTTCCCACTGACTATTTTACAGTTGGTAGTATATATATGTCTGTGCTACTCTCTCGCTTCGTCTCAGTTTCCCCTTCAACCCCCGTCCCCTCCCATACCTCGAGTTCTTCAGTCCATTCTCTGTATCTGCGTCCTTGTTCTTGTCACTGAGTTCATCAGTACCATTTTTAGATTCCGTATATGTGAGCTAGCATACAATATTTGTCCTTCTCTTTCTGACTTACTTCACTCTGTATGACAGATTGTAGTTCTATCCACCTCATTACATATAGCTCCATCTCATCCCTTTTTTTTTTTTTATTATTATTTTATTTTATTTTTTTGGGGGGTACACCAGGTTCAATCAACTGTTTTTATACACATATCCCCATATTCCCTCCCTTCCTTGACGCCCCCCCCGATTCCCCCCCACCCTCCCTGCCCCAGTCCTCTAAGGCATCTTCCATCCTCGAGTTGGACTCCCTTTGTTATACAACAACTTCCCACTGACTATTTTACAGTTGGTAGTATATATATGTCTGTACTACTCTCCCGCTTCTTCTCAGTTTCCCCTTCACCCCCCGCCCCCTCCCATACCTCGAGTTCTCCAGTCCATTCTCTGTATCTGCTTCCCTGTTCTTGTCACTGAGTTCATCAGTACCATTTTTAGATTCCGTATATGTGAGTTAGCATACAATATTTGTCTTTCTCTTTCTGACTTACTTCACTCTGTATGACAGATTGTAGTTCTATCCACCTCATGACATATAGCTCCATCTCATCCCTTTTTATAGCTGAGTAATATTCCATTGTATATATATGCCACATCTTCTGTATCCATTCATTTGTTGATGGGCATTTAGGTTGCTTCCATGTCCTGGCTATTGTAAATAGTGCTGCAATAAACATTATGGTACAAGTTTCTTTTGGGATTATGGTTTTCTTTGGGTACATGCCCAGGAGTGGGATTACTGGATCATATGGTAGTTCTGTTTGTAGTTTTTTAAGGAACCTCCCAATTGTTTTCCATAGTGGCTGTACCAACTTACATTCCCACCAACAGTGCAGGAGAGTTCCCTTTTCTCCACACCTTCTCCAGCATTTGTGGTTTCCAGATTTTGTGATGATGGCCATTCTGATCGGTGTGAGGTGATACCTCATTGTGACTTTGACTTGCATTTCTCTGATGATTAGTGATGTTGAGCATCTTTTCATGTGTTTGTTGGCCATCTGTATGTCTTCTTCGGAGAAATGTCTATTTAGGTCTTCTGCCCATTTGTGGATTGGGTTATTTGCTTTTTTGGTATGAAGCTGCATGAGCTGCTTGTATATTTTGGAGGTTAATCCTTTGTCCGTTGTTTCATAGGCAATTATTTTTTCCCATTCTGAGGGTTGCCTTTTAGTCTTGTTTATGGTTTCTTTTGCTGTGCAAAAGCTTTTAAGTTTCATGAGGTCCCATTTGTTTATTCTTGATTTTATTTCCATGATTCTAGGAGGTGGGTCAAAAAGGATCTTGCTTTGATGGATGTCATAGTGTTCTGCCTATGTTTTCCTCTAGGAGTTTGATAGTGTCTGGCCTTACATGTAGGTCTTTAATCCATTTGGAGTTTATTTTTGTGTATGGTGTTAGGAAGTGTTCTAATTTCATTCTTTGACATGTTGCTGTCCAATTTTCCCAGCACCACTTATTGAAGAGGCTGTCTTTTCCATTGTATACTCGTGCCTCCTTTGTCAAAGATAAGGTGCCCATATGTGTTTGGGCTTACTTCTGAGTTTTCTATTCTATTCCATTGATCTTCCTTTCTATTTTTGATGAGTTTAGTAAAGTAGCAGGATACAAAATTAATGCACAGAAATCTCTTGCATTCCTATACACTAACAACGGAAGAGCAGAAAGAGAAATTAAGGAAACTCTCCCATTCACCATTGCAACAAAAAGAATAAAATACCTAGGAATAAACCTGCCTAAGGAGGCAAAAGATCTGTATGCAGAAAACTTTAAGACATTGATGAAAGAAATCAAAGACGACACAAACAGATGGAGGGACATACCATGTTCCTGGATTGGAAGAATCAACATCGTGAAAATGACTGTACTACCCAAAGCAATTTACAGATTCAATGCAATCCTGATCAAATTACCAGTGGCATTTTTCACAGAACTAGAGCAAGAAATCTTACGATTTGTATGGAAACGCAAAAGACCCCGAATAGCCAAAGCAATCTTGAGAAGGAAAAATGGAGTTGGTGAAATGAGGCTTCCTGACTTCAAACTATACTACAAGGCCATAGTGATCAAGACAGTATGGTACTGGCACAAAAATAGAAAGGAAGATCAATGGAATAGAATAGAGAATGCAGGCTTCTCATTGCAGTGGGTTCTCTTGTTGCGGAGCACGAGCTCTAGGTGCACGGGCTTCAGTAGCTGTGGCTTGAGGGCTCTAGAGTGCAGGCTCAGTAGTTGTGGCACACGGACTTAGTTGCCCTGAGGTATGCGGGATCTTCCCGGGCCAGGGATCGAACCCATGTCGCCTGCGTTGGCAAGCGGATTCTTAACCACTGCTCCCCCAGGGAAGACCCCAGGGCCGGTTCTCTATTGCCATGGCCCAGCTCATGGAAAGTACAGAACACTTTGCTGGATAAACAAGGAAACAGACTAGAGTATATGGCATAGAAGGACCTAATTCCAGTTGAATTTTGGTGGGGAGAGGAGATTTGAGTGAGATATTGGAGGTCTCCAATATCCCAAGGTTTGGTGTCCTGGGGACTTTGCTCTAACTTTCTAAACATAGGGCTTCGGAAGAATGTTCTGGTGCCTAGACGTCCTTGGCTTCCCTAAAGCAGGATCAGGCATTTGGAAGTGGGATGGGTTTGGCCAGCCTTGTATCTTTCTTGTATTCATCACAAGATTAGAATGGGAAGGACCCTCAGAGACCAGACCCTCAGAGACTAGTCCAGTGCTTCTCAGAGTTTTCTGTGTGGAGCAACGCAAAGGGCTCTTTCAACTGTACATTCCCAGGCCCTGCCTGTTGAACCTAAGTTGCTGAAGTGAGGGCCCAAGAATCACTGTTTTTTTCTTTTTTCTTACAAGTTACCCACGTGATTCTGTTGCCACTAAAGTTTAAGAACCACTGATGTGAAGAAACTCCACTACTTTAAAAATAGGGAATCTGGAACATGGAGGGATTTGAGACACATATCAAGTGTAGTGAAAGCCATTTTTGAACCCAGTTCAGTTTTCTCCTGGTCTGTTGTTCTTGCTGTTCCCCATGCTGCTTTTGTGAGCAAAAACAATTGCCTGCCCATATCTTCAGGATAGAGTCCAAACCCCTCTCAGGAGCAGGCCTCTGCCTGCCTGGGCAGCCTCATCTGTACCCACTGCTCCACCCGCCTTCACTCAGCATTCCAAGTTCACCGAAGGACTCTCAGTTCCTTGTATGGACAGGTAATGCAGTCTTCACCCTCTGTCCTTTGGAAATGCCACTTCCTTTCCTGGAACACTCTTCTCCACCTCATCCTCCAAATAGTTTTTCTGGGAGATTCCTTCCCAAGCTGCATGACATGTTCCCTGTCTTTGCTGCCATCAGGCCGTGTGCACACATGCCTCCTCACAGCACTCACCGTTCTGAGGTGCTCAGTAGTGGTGCGCTTTGGGGCAAGGGGTGAATGAGGGCTCCTGTGTGCTCATTGCTGAAGCTGCATGAAATACTAAAGTGATGCAGGGTGACATACGTACAGAAAATGTTATGAACTAGTTTCTGTCATCCATGAGGGAATTGGGGAGTCAGAAGGGAAATTTTAACACTAGAAAGTATTACAAGAGCTGTTATAAGACAATCAATAAGTAAGTGTTAAATGGATACACACAAGCAACATGATAGGCATCCAGGGCAGAGCTGGGAGGAAAGGACTTCCTGTAAGAGGAGGCCTTGAATTGGGCGTTAAAGAACAGTCAGGATTTGGAGAGGAAAGAGGGTCATCCAGGCTGTGGAAGGAAATGAAGAGCCTTGTCCTCCCCAGGGATGGTCTCATGGTGACCCAGCACAGGGAGTCTCCCTCTTGCCCCATCCCCTGGCTGAAGACAAACATAAGAGGCAGAGCCGCAGAAGTTGAGGAGGCAGCTTGCCGACGCAGGCAGTAGGAGTGAGGATTTAAGGAGGTAGTAGATACACAGCACCTTGTGGGGAGGGAACTGAGAGCCCAGAGTTTCCTTCCTGGAGACTTGATAAGAATTTAGCTTACTCCCTGAGCTTCAAGGCAGGTCGGCTGATGATGGGTTGTGTGAGGCTTGAGCCTGTGGGCGCTGGCAGAAGCTGTGCGATATGGAGGATGGAGCCAGGTGGGCTCAGGACCTAGTCCTGGTCTACCACTGATTAGCAATCCACTTTGGGCAGGCCACCCAGCCTCTTTACCTCTGTCTCCTCCTCTGTTCAGTAGAATAGTTCTTGATCTATCTGTCCTAGGTTGACCTGGGGTGAGGAAACGATTGCATTGAAGCACTCTCTAAACCGTAAAGTACTGCACAAATGTAAGGGTTTATCCTCACGTTCGTCAGGTTAGTCATAAAGGTTCCCTCTCATGGAGACATGCTCACATTTTTAAAGGCGCTGCTAGACTCTCCATGACATTAGATGGCACAAGTTCCTAGGCTGGCGGGTAGAGGCTGAGCCTAAAGGAGAGACTTTTAGCTAGGGTTACCTTTCCTCCACACAAGGCAATGATAAAAAAGTTTTTGTTATCCAGAGACCATCCATTTTGCCTCACATGCCTTTTTTCAAAGTCTCCTCCAGTAGTCTTAGCAATAAGAGGACAGGAGTGTGTCTGATTCACTTCTGCATCCCAGTGCCTACCCCAGGGGAGAAAGCAGCATTACTACATGTTTGTGGTGATGTTTTTAAAAATCTATTATTAGATTTTATTCTTATAATATTTAAATATTTAGTATTCCTCAAGTTATTGCTTGTCACGCCCATTTTACAGATAGAAGAACTTAGTAAGTGGCAGAGCTGAGATTCAGGATTGTGTGATTCCTTTACCTTAAATTACTTTCTCATTGTGGGAGGCAGTGGTTTGTTTTGTTTTGTTTTGCAGTTTCAGCAGTGCTGGGTAGTGGCCAGGCTACAGCAAGGACTTTGGGGACTACTTTCACCTCTGCTAACTCCTTGGCACAGTGCAGAGATTCCTGCAGAGTGCACATCAGGTGCCCACCTGCCACGGCACCCAGGCTGACCCAGGCCATGGCACCACAGCACAGGCTTTGCAGCCTCAAAGGGCAGAGGTGGGAGCAGAAGGATGACAGAGTAATGCTTTGTCTTTCTTCCTGCGGCCACAGGCTGAAGGGACAGGAATGGCTGGCCTTGGAGGTTAATCAGGAGCCTGAGCCCATCTCCCCCTGTGCTGGAGACAGGCTGGTAGATGTCTTTGTTGGGAAGGGGATGGTTCACTGGCTGAGGACCAGCTGTAAACACTGGGCCTCAAAAGACCACCGAGGTGACCAGCTGGTGAGTCAGCCTTGGATGAGTCACTTTAGCTTCTGTGGGTTTGCTTCTGCTTTCTCCGTGAGAGCAGATGAGAACATGAGGGTGCATGCTACACACACCTCCTTTCCACCTTTGGTCACTTTTTTGCTTTGTTTTGTTTTGTTTTTTGAATAGAGAAGAGTATGAGATCTAATGATCTGGGGGTTTCAGCAAGCTCTCCTGGGACGGGGCTTCTAAAACTAGGTGAAGAGGGGGAGAGAGCCTACTGCTAAGAGCGCGAAATGGGCCTAGCTGACCCTGACTGGGTCCTAGCTCCACTGCTGACTGCCTGTGGCACCCAGCTGAACTTCAGCTTCCCCACCTATACAACGGGGAGAGTGAACTTCCACCTCGTAGGGTTGTTCTGAAATAGGTAAATGAAGTGCTTTACAGATTATTGTGCAC
Organism: Hippopotamus amphibius kiboko; assembly: GCF_030028045.1. Taxonomy (NCBI): domain Eukaryota; kingdom Metazoa; phylum Chordata; class Mammalia; order Artiodactyla; family Hippopotamidae; genus Hippopotamus; species Hippopotamus amphibius. Next base: position 42,307,865 of record NC_080194.1, on the reverse strand, counting down.
AACTCAGTTCCAAAGAGTGTTCCCTGGAACCCCAAATCTGCAGGATTTTAACAAGGGTTGGGTGGAAAGAGGCTGTCAAACATAAAACTGCTGAGTTACGCCAAATTAAACAGATGGTTCTTACTCAGAACTGTGCCTTTTGGAGGGGAAAAGTGCATGCGGGATTCCCCAAACTTCTTTTGACAGAGAGAATACACTTTTGGAAGCATAAGACTAGACAGTAAGGATAATAGCCGACATTGACTAAGAGGTACTGGTAGGCCCTGTTCCAGGCCCCTTTACGCACAATGTCTCATTTAATCCTTACAATATCCCATGAGAGGGCACTGTTATCATCTGTACTTACAGGTAAAGAAACTTGGCATGGAGAGGTTACGTAAGTTACGCAAGATTACACAGTCAGTAAATTCAGAGCTGGGACCCAAACACAAGTGGTCTGGCTCCAGAGCTCACTTATTCAACAACTGCACTCTACTTCCTCCGCTAAATACTGTTGGCTCTCATTATTATTATTATTCCAAAATAATATTAGGGCCTTATGTATTATGTATGCATTTGCTGATTCAACAAGTATTTGCCAAGCACATAATTGTGGCCAGACACCAAACTGGGCACTGGGATATGACTGTGGGGAAGACAGTCACACTTCCTGTCCTCATTGCTCTTTTGGGAGCAGAGTCAAGTAAATAGGTGATTGCAATGGAATGGTAATAAACACCATAATCGGGCAATGCCTGAAGTGCTAGGGAAGCTCTTGGGAGGAATAACTACCTCAAACTTAGCGAGAATTACTGAAGGAGGCGACTTTTAATCAGAGGCCTAAAAGTAAATTGGAATTAGTCGATTGAAGTCATGGGAGAGGGGGAAATGTTCCAGGCTGTGGAATAGTATTTGCAAAAGCTAAGAGACAAGAAAGAGCATTAGGAAGTGGATGGTGAGAGATGAGACCTCAGAGGGGAGCAGGGACCCTCTTCATGGACATTCCTTATTAACTGGGCTGTGACACTGCCACTCCGCTCATGTTTGTCCCTGAACTGAATAGCCCAGCTATGTCCCTTGAGTTCATCTGCTTTTTATGGTAAGCACCCTGTGTATAGCTCTGTCTTGCACTATAATTTGTCTGTTCACTGGTCTGATTCCTGCATTAGACTGTTAACTTCTTAGAGTCAAGAAGTGTGTCTTATTCATTAATATATCTCCAGAAGCTGCCACCATGCATTGGTGTTCATTAATGATATATTTTGAATGAGTGATATATTTTCTTTGTAAAATGGATTATACCCTTCCTGCTCTCTTGAACCAACTATCACTTTTCCTCAGGTTCATCATTATATCTAGCAGTTACTGTCCAGTGTGGCAATTCAGTGGTGCCCTAGGGGTTCTTGAGATGCTGTACTCTGTGGCTTCCTCTTTCAGCTTTTCATGGTGCTGTTCTTTTCCCTCCCTTCCTGGTTAGCACTTGATTGTAATCTGCGTACTTGATTCTGAAGCCTTCTCCCCAGCCTTCCAGTTTGCTTCTAATCTGCAGTGGGCTGGAAACAAGATCCCTTACCATGATTTGATAAGACTGTTCCCGCCTAAGAGTCAATCTCTGAGTTAGGTCCTAAAGAGCCCTCTTATGAGAAAAATGCAGATGCCATTGCACATCGGACTTATACGCTGGCTAATCAGAGGCTTTCTTCCTGTTTTCCCTGCTCCAGGGAAGGTCATGTAACACTCCAGGGGTGGGGGTCATCAGTCAGGAGAGCCGCTGACTGGTATAGAAAAGCTGATGGACCATTGATTCACCGGACCACAGGAAAGTGTGGGCTCTTCTTCAGTTGCACACTCCAACAACTTCATTTTGACCAGACATTTGAAATGCTTCCACCTAAGCAAGCTTATCCGGTGTTAGCAACAAACCTCAGGCTGATCTCTCTCAGGGCAGGTTCCATAGAGAAAATGCTGGCACCTTCACTTAAGCAGGGAGAGAAAAGGGAGTAGGAGCCAAGGCTGGGGCCAGAACATCTGGGCTCTGGGTTCTGATTCCCTCATTTGCAAAATGTGGGTGACAGCATAATATGATGGGAAAAAAGGGTGAGGACTCAGATTAGACTGGCTTCTAATCCTCACTCAACCACTTATTAGCTGTGTGACCTCTGTGCTTTAGCTTTCTCATCTATAAAATGGAAATTATAATACCTACTATGTATGGTCGTTAGGAGAGTTAAATAGATTGTGTGAAGTGACCATGTCAGCCACAGAGTAGAGAAAGGTCAGTAAGTGAAATTTGTTAGGATTAGGAAGAGGCGTGACAGTCTTCTGGCTTTCGGGACTTTTAAATAACAAGTTCAGTTTTGTAGGAGGGAACCATGCATAGACTCCATTCCAAGACATCTTGGAAAAAGAATAGTTTAAGAATTGTCTGTTGCTTTTGACTACATAGGCAAGGTTATCTCTTGGCCGAATTACACGCCTTTATCCAGTGGGATAGAAAGAACCTGCCCTCTGCAGGTCCTGTGCCATGGACTCGGAGACGAGTGTGTACAGGTAGATAGGATCCAAATTCCACCTCCAGTGAACTAAGCTCAGGAGGGAACATAAGGCAAGTACTCCGATAATTTCTACATGAGGCAGAAAGAAACCCCATCACCTAAGCAGGATAGATATTGTTCCACAGGGTCTCAGTTCCCAAGGGAGGGCCCAGAAGTTGGATAGCCTTCCAAATATTGTCCACATTGGGTCTCTTCAGGACAACAAGCATAAGTCCTGACTGTCCCAAGTGAACAGGGACATGTGTGGTCACCTAACCCACAGGGTCCTGTAGAGTGATGCAACTGGTTTTAATTTCTTTTTTTACAATCTGGAGAGAGTCACTAATATTAGCACTAGAGTGAGCCTGGGGGTTTTTGGTTCTTTGATACATGAAATGCTTGTTCTACCGTCAAAAAAATGTTCACAGTATATTTATTAAGGGAAAAAAAGTAGATTACAAAATTTCAATGTAGCAGATTCCAATTTTGTATGATGTACGTGTAGAATATATATGCAGGTATGTCTATACCTATAGATATAGATATAAATATAGATGTAAATATAGATATAAGAGGACATATACCAAAACACTAAATGCAGTTTTTCAAGTTGCTGAGATAATGTTGCTTTTTCTTTGTACTTTACTGTAGTTTCAGATTTTTAATGGCTTTTATAAATTTTAAGAGTTCTTTACAAAATATTACTCACTAGATTGTAAACATCTTCAGAGCACAGAGGAGGTATGTTACTGTTCTGCTAAGAACAGCCTGTCTCCCTCTTGGCTTGTCCTATGTCTTACCCTAGCCTTCTTCACCCAGATAACTTCTCTTCACCCTTCAAGACTCTCATCTTTTGAGATCCTCTCTTCTTGCTAGATTGAGCTAAGCTTCCCTCTGGTTTTCTATATCATCCTGTTATACCTATAATAGCATTTATCTCAAACAATACTGTAAACATCTGTTTATTGTCTGCCTCCTTTGTCAGATTAAGTCAGGGACCATATCTGATTCATTTCTGTGTCTCCAAATGAATCCTATCACATAATAGATGTCAGTAAACATTTGTGGAACTAACTGGGCTCTGTTTTACCTCCTCTTTCCCAGCACAAATGGCCAGGCACATAGTAGGTGCCATTATATGTTTAGTAAGTAGGTAGATGAATGAATGAGAGAATTAAAATGCCAAGAGGAAGAAGGTGAGATTGGCAGCTCCTGGCATTTGTTGCTAATGGAAGGGTTTGTCTTGCTGTCCCCCTAGTCCTGATCACCCGAGAGGATGACTTCAACAACCGGCTGAACAACCGTGCCAGCTTCAAGGGCTGCACAGCCCTGCACTATGCTGTCCTTGCTGACGACTACCGCACCGTCAAGGAGCTGCTTGATGGAGGTGAGAGCTCGGGTGAATGGGGCGGGGGCAGGGAAAGAGAGTGCAGACTCGGCAGCCTCTGTACTCTGGAAAATGCCATGCTCCCCCAGAGCCTTGTTACCTTCCTGGAGCTGGAAGTGCCTCGAGGGCACCTGCACTTCATGAGAATGGCCGTGTGCGTGTGTGATTCACCCTCACGTGGCAGGGTGCGCCCTGTGCCGGTGACTGTGCGGTGTACCATGCCCTCCTGCCTGTCTGCACATGCTCTGAGAGTGTTCTTGTTTGTTGATTTCCCCAAAAGTGTCTTCTCTTCTCCCCTGTGCCCTCCAGAGCAGGGCTGGTGGACCGAGGGGGAGACCCTTCAGATCTCTACTAACTCCAGTCTCAAAAACAGCTTCCTTGATTCCACCCCCACCTTAGCCTAAATTAGGCTTCCTCCAGTACGCTGGGTCAGGATGCTCTACTCTTTTCCGTCATCGCGCTGGTTGCAGTCTGGAATCGTTTTTGTGTGTTCAGTAGCCTTTTCCCTAACTCAACTCGGAGCTCCCTGAAGGCAAAGGCAAGAACCATGGCTGATTCATTCCCGACACCTGTCATAGTACCTGGCACACAGTAAGCACTCAATAAATCTTTGTTGAATGATTGAATACCCTTCCTTTGGAGAGCATTGATCTAATTGGAGAGATAATATGTACCATCCCCAGACTCAGGCTGGTCTGGTCCTGTCTGGATCTGTTACAGAGTTACCTGCCACCCTCCCAGATGCCTCCCAAGCAGTCACTTCCCTTTGTCCCACTCCAGCCTCTCCTTGGAATAGGGAGGGAAGCATCTTGCCAGGATGTGTGGTGCCCAGGCCCCCGAGTGAGTACGGCATTGACTGCCTGTTTATGCCCTCACTGAAGCTTCTTGATGGTTTAGGGACCCTCTCTTTGGCCTGAACACCAAGGTATTCCTTTGTCAGTGGTCATTTTTCATAGAACCTGGGATCTGGAAGGGTCCTCAGCAGTCCTCTGGTTTACCCTGATTGCCTGCCCTCTCTCCTCCCAGCAGAAACCTCTCCATCAGCTGGCTGGCTGGCATTTCCTTGGATTCTCTCAGGGCCTCAGGGAACCCTACTTCTTCCTTGGGAGTCCATTCCATTTTAGGTCTTCTCTGACTGGTTGAAGTAGATTCTTTTAAGTGAGGTTTGATTTTTCTTCTCTGTATCTTCTGCCAGCTATCCTTTGCAGCCAATCACTTTTTCAAAATCTACTCTTCAAAGAAAGTTCTTTCGGTCCCAGAGCCTTTGCCTCTCTGGCATAACATCTCCAGATCATTTTCTAGTCCTTGTCATGTGATTGGACTGAAAGGATTTCCCAGTAACCCTCAAATCCTGCCACCTTCCATCAGCCACAGCCACACTGACTTAAGACCCAGGCCTGACCCATACCCCCAGCCTGCAAGGGACCTGTCCCAGAGCAGCCAGTGTGCCTTGGTCTGGGGCATGTACATTGTGAGGGCAGGACTGCTTGTGGATGTGGTGACAGCACCTGGGATGACTGATGCTTTTGGAGCAAGAACTCAGTGCTCTCAGAAGCAGAGACTTAGAAAACGACCCCAAGCAAGATGCTTCTCACTTTGTCCTTTGGAAAGCTCTCCGATGAGACATTTGTAGCTAAGAATCGGAGCATTCACCATGGTGCTTCTCTCTGCCATGGCTTAAAATCAGTCAGTACCCCCCAGCTATTGTCCAGTGCTTTATATTCCCTGCTTCCCCTCAGCCCCTGAACAGACAGGGAATTCACTCTAAAAAGAGTTCCTCTCCCCAGCCTTCCAGATCGAACACCTTTGAAATGAAGAAGCATGGGCCTTTTATGAAGCACCCCCTCACCCTCACCCCCGCAGGCCAAGGCCGGCCCTTTGAGCCGTTCCAGGGGCATGGTTCCTGCCTGTTGACTTGGAACAGATGCCCTTAGCCCCCACCTTTACAGTTCGCCCACCTGCCTTTTTTACCCAGAATCCATTTACACCCCCTGCCTTAGCCTCCCAGCCTCAAGGGCCAAAACCATTAACCCAGTTATTTCTCCCTTCCTGACCTGAACAAGTGGCCGTCACTCAGGGCCTGCAGGCTTGCCAGCTTCTGACCTCCGTCCCCCCTTGACCTCTCTTGGTCTGCCTGTGTGTGTGACCAGCCAACCGAGAGGCAGGTTCCTGCTCCCTTGACCTAGGGGCTCTTGCCAGTAACATTTCCAAAGTTTTCTGACCTCAGCTGACCTCCTGCAGAAGGTTTCTGAGAAGGCAGGCCCTGCTTTCCTGACCATCCAGCTTTTTTAGCCCATATTTGCCGCTAGTTTTGCTGTAGCACCTTTGAGGCTTTCTCTGTGAGATCCAGGGCAGGCCTAGACACAGGGCCAGCCTGTGCTCATAAGGTCCACACAGAACCCTTGTCCTTGAAATTGCTTAACCCGCAGGGATTTAGGGCTCCCAGATCTTAGAGGGTTAGAGCTGGAGGGGGCAGCCACACTTGCCCTCTGATCCGCAGTCCCCGTGTGAGCGCGGGGGGGAGGTCCAGGCAGCAGCATCGGTCTGGTAATGTGGGAAGTTCTCTGACTCCTTAAGAGGCAGCATGGAGTCATGAAAAGGATTTCCGGCTTCAGAGTCAGGCCAACCTGTGTTTGAATCCCAGCTCCCCCACCTGCTAGCTCTGTTGGCTTGGACATGTTACCTTAACTCTCTAAGCCTCAGTTTTCTTGTCTGTAAAATAACAGCTGGGAAATATCACAGGGATTAGTGGGCATGAGGATTAGTGATGGTGTCTGTAAAGTATGGGGGTATGTGCTCCATGATTGTATGAAGAAATCAAACTCTCACCCTAGCAGCTATAATCCCATTCCTCCCCCCCAAACCTGCACTCCTACCTAACGGCTTCTTAATTCTGTCTCTCCCCACAACTTCCCCACCCTGCCTAAAACACCATGGTGTTCCCCCTCTTCTCAGCTAGATCCTCAGACTCTTCAAGGCCTCTACGTCGAAGGAAGCCCCTCCAGGGGTCTGGTCCACTCTGATAGCGCCGCCTCTGAACTCTTCAGGGCCGGGCTGAGTGCTTAGCACAGAAAGGCCACGTCTTCCTCTTCAGGAGGCCCCCTAACAGAGTGAAAAGAACACAAGCTTGGGGATCAGACAGACCTGGGTTTAAATCTCAGCTCTGTGGTGTGACTCTGGGTAAGCCAGTTGCCATCTTTGAGACCATGGACCTCAGGGTGTCCTAAGATGGATCCAGCAAACTGTCCCTGACCTTGAGAGAGACTCAGACTGGAGGAGGAGACAGATGTGGAAACAGGCAGTGACAGCAGGCAGGTGCTCCAGCAGGGTCTTGGACAGGGGGCTGTGGGGATACTGAGGAGGAAATACCTGCTTCTGCCTGGTGAGCAGGGAGGTGGAGTCAGTTGCAGAAAGCTTCCCAGAGGATGGCATGCTTCAGCCTTATCAGGGAAGGTAATGGGAGTTTGCCAGATGGATTTCTGTGGAGGAGCTCTGAGTTCAGTAGTGCCAGTTTTCTACCCCCAGCCTCCACAGCGAAGAGGGTGCACTGGCTTCTGGGGTTTTCATCTTTGAAGATGCTGCTTCTGCCTGGGTTGCTGGCTTATGAGCAGGAAGGCTCTGCTTCAGCACTTGACTGCCAAGTACGAGAAGAGGTTGGAGGAAGGAAGGAAAGGCAGGACAACTGAGAAGACAAGTAATTAGAGAAGGTGGGGGACTTCCTTCCTCAAGCCCCTGGAGCTGACTCATCCTAGTAGTTCCAAAGCTGTTAAGGTGCTTTTGGGAGCTTTTTCCTCCCAGGGATGTGATCCCACTGCCAGATTCATTTTCCTAAAATGTCTGTCTTATCATTTAGCCTTTCTCAACCAAGGTTCCTCTGGAAAATTAAGCTCTAACACCCTAAGGCATGCTTTGCACACAAGGAATTAACTTCTCTCCCAGGCATCTAAAGTAGTGCAAGTTATGTACCATTCTTGAGAGAACTGAGAAAATCATTACTCAAATAATTTCCCAGTGTGGTTCAAAGGAGAAACCCCAGTTGACAAAGGCCACAAGGAAGGAGCATAAACTGTGGAGTCAGGATCTGAATACAACCCTGTCCTTAATAGCTGCGTGTCCTGGGTAATCTGTGACCACTCTGAAATTCTCTTTCCTTATCTGGAAGTGGGAGTGTGCCACCTACCATCTAAGGTTTTGTCAGGATTGGGCATGTGTAGGTTCTGTAGAGTGGGCACTCTACATATAATATCTGTTATTAACTTCAAAAACACACAGTGCTCATGGTTTTTTTTTGGTGTTTGTTTTTTTTGAAGAAACCCTGCCCATCCTAATTTGTTAACCTGGTTTTAGCGTTGTTCTAGTCTGACCCTCACTTAACTTTTTTTTCCTACTACTGCCCTAATACTGCAGCTACATTGTAACATCGATTCTGTGTTCCTGCCTTTGGTGCCTTTATTCATGCAGGTCTTTCTGCCTCTCATTTCCCTTCAAGACTTTGTTTCTCAGCCTAGTAGAATGCTTTCTACCAGCCAGTCCCCAGCTCTCAGGCCACCTCCCTTCTAAAGTCTTCCCTGTTCCCTTGAATTTAGGTCCAGTCCTCCCTACTAGACTGAGGTTGATTGAGGGCAAGGATTATGTCTTACTTTCCCTGCCTTCTTTGCCACAATGCTCTGAACGTAGTTTAGTACGTATTTGGATGTGCTAAAATCTCTAAAGCCACTGTAGATTTGGATATAACTGGAGATGTGGTATCTTTGCTTCCTGGCCCACTTGATCTTAGTGTCATAATGTATCTGGCTTTTTAGAGCTTCATGCATGAAGCTATCTTGCTTCTCTTAGTCACAGTGCCCCTGCATTTTCAGCCACCAGTGCTCAGCAGCTCAGAAAGGCTGGGCTTTATGAAACCTAATAGCACCTTCCCCAGGGCTTCCCGTAGCCTCTTTCCTACTTACTTTCTTGGCTTTTCCTTGTCTCTCTGTCCAAGTACAGGGCTCAGTTGTCAGTGTTAACCATACATCTTTAAATTCCCCACCATTGCCGCCTGAGGCAAGGAACCTTTCCAGTGCTATCTTCCCTTTAACAGCCTATTAGTTTGTTGTTGGGGCTAGAAACTTAGAGCTCCATTTCTTGTTCCACTTCACTGTCTGCCCATCTGGCTGCACTGCCAGATGTTGAGGGGATCAGTTTTGCCTCAGGCTGTCCTCTATGGAAATGTCACCCTCTGATTCTTGTCAGCATTGCAGGGAAGGGGAATGAGCGCTGGGCTGAAGATCAGACGTTCTGGCTCTGCCGCCAGCAAGCCCTGTCTCCTTTAGGCAAATCCTTTCTCCTCTGTAGTAAAATAGAGAAATCAGGGTAGCTGATTCCGAGGACCCCTTCCAGCTCCTGCATTCGGTACTATGTAACCCCTGGGCGAGCATTCTCATTCATTTTTCAAGTGCTTGCTGAGCATCTCTCTTGCCATAGGCCTCACCCTAGGCACCTAGGAAATAAAGATGAGCCAGACATGGTCTTTGCCGTTAAGGAACTCATAGGTCAGTGAGGAAATCAGACATTTTAGGAAAAAATTGCTATCTGGTGTATTAATGGAGATGTATAGAAGGTGCTGATGGATCACAAAGAAAAGACCTTTTAAGTCTCTGGGGAGAGGGGGAGAAGCATGGTATAGGAGATGGTGTTTATACTAAGTCTTAAAGGATGAATGTGAGTTTAGCGGGTGGATGAGGGAGAAAGGCAGAGGGAAGAGTATGCTCAGAGGTGTGGAGCAGGAAGCAGCATACTTTATTCAGTCACTGCAGGTAGTTCAGAAGAGCTGAATTTATGGGGTATGGATTGAAGAGTGGAAAGCAGGAGCCAATAATGAAGGCCCATAACATAAGCTCTGCTAAGGAAATAGAACTGTATCCTCCAGTGGGAAACAGTTAAGATTAAGGGGAGGGAAGGATCAAATTTATGTTCAATGTGAAAGATGGTTTAGAAGTTTCAAAAATGTGTATCAGTAGTTGATGGATAAGTAAATTATGGACCGTTCACACAGTGGAAAAATAAAATGAATGAATGAACGAGTCAACAAATGAACTCTTGCTCTATACAACAACATGGATGAATCTCACCAACCTAACATTCTGGACACAAGCCAGACATGGACGAGTACTGTCTATAGACTGCATTGACATATAAAGTTCAAAATAGACAAACCACCCAGTGTGTAAGAAGTCAGGATGGTAGTTACCCTCAAGAGGTTAAGTAGTGACTGAGGAAGGGCACATGGGGGTTTCAGAGGTGCGTAATGTTCTGCTTCTTTATCTAGATGCTGGTTATGCATTTACCTTGTGAAAATTCTTTGAGCTGTATCCTTACTCATTTTTTGTACTTTTCTTTTTCTATATATATGTTATACATGAAAAAAAAGGTTAGAGAAAATAGAAAAAAAATAGATTAGGAGGGGCATGATTGGAGAAAGGGAAAATATCTCATTTGAAAGCTATTTTAATTGTCTAGGTGAGACCTAAAGCAAGGCAGCTGTAGTGGGAAAGGAGAAAAGGACTAATCCCAGAAAGATTTAGGAGTTTTTAGTAGGATCAGATGGTGAGAGAGAAGGAGTAGTCAAGATCAGGTCCAGATTCTGGACTGGATGGCTGAGTGGAGGGTATGTGCCTGTACTGAGGTAAGGAATGCTGAAAGGAGGTATGGGTGGTTTGGAGGTGCAGAGGAATGACCAGTTCTGCTTTGAACATTTTCTTTCTCCCTTCCTCCCACTTTTAGATTCCATGGGCCGGTGTTCTAAGTATTCCCTTGCTTCTTTCTCCCTTCTTTGTACTCACCCAGTGAAACACTAGCCCAAGTTAAACCCAATTTCTTTTTACTTCATGTCTGTATCTGAAGAGCTGAATATTGCTGGAGAGAAAAAAAATTATACAACCATGCTAACTTGACTCACTTTACATGTACATCCGTGAATTTCAGACACTCAGTACCACCAACCACCCCGCTACACACTTCTTGAGTAAAATCACGGTCTTGTTCTAGACCAAGACAACTTTATATGCCTTCTTTCTCCTCAAACCTCCAGCACTCTTCTTTCCCAACTCCCAAACTAATGATCTCACCTCACACTTCATAGAGAAAATAAACTGCAGTCATAAGGAAACTACCTTATCCTCCTACCTGCTTCCACCAGCCTACCTGCACCTGTACTCTTGTATGCTGCCTTCCTTCCTCTACAGTGGAAGAAGTTCCTGAGATCAACTCAGCTTTTGGGCTTAGGTTCCTGTTACTGATCGCTTTCTCAATTACTTTGTTCCTCTGGTGATCCCCTGTCTTTCCTACATTATCTGTTTTCTCCTCTCTGCTGGCTCATTCCCATCAGCATAAAAACATGCCTTAATATCACCCATATTAAACAACAAAGCAAACTAAAAACTTCCCTTGACCCCCATATCTACTTCCAGCTGCCACCTCATTTCTCTCCATCCCTTCATGGTTAAAAGTCCTCAGAAAGAATGATCACTAACTGCTTAATTCACTTCCCTGGCTCCAGTTCTTTCCTCAGTCTCAACATCATCATGGCCAAAACATACCTCTATTTTTCTCCCAAAATTGGTATCCCCCAAGTCTTCCCCATCTCAATAAATGATTCGATTATCTACCTAGTTTTCGGGCCACAAATCTTAGTCATCTTGAATTCTTTCTCCCTTAACACTGCTTATCAAGTCCTTCAGTAAGTCCTGTCAGCTGTACCTCTAAAGTACATCTTGAACCATCCCCTTTTTGCCATTCCCACTGCCATAACTCTAGTCCTAGTTCAGGATCACGATCCAGTTCTCCTGGGTGATCACCACAGCTTCCTGACTAGTCTCACCATTTCCACTTGTGTCTCCCTGAATCCATCCTCCACGTAACTGCCAAGAGGATCTTTTTAAAACATAAACTCTGTCTTTCTGCTATTTAAAATCCTCTCTTGGCTGGCATACCAGTGAAACCAAAATGAAATCCAAATTCCTTACCAGAGCCTACAAGGCTGTCTGTAATCTAGACCCTGCCTGCCTCTGTGACATCATCTCTAGCCACTCCCTCACCCACCTTTTTCACTGTTCTCCAGTGACATTGGCCTTCTTTTATCTCTCAGGCACACTGAGCTCCTTCCCATCTCAGGGCCTCTGAACCAACCTCTCCCAGTGATGGGAACACTCTCCGCCTTGGGAATTCAGGTCTCAACTCAAATGTCGCTTTCTCGGAGAGGCCTTCCCTGACGACCCTAGTAAAATAGCTCCCCTGGTCACTTTCTATCATATTAGCTTATTTTATCTTCTTCATGGTACTTCTCAGTCCCTAAAATGATTGTGTTTCTTTACATGTTTATCATCTCTTCCCCCACCCCCACCCCCCACTAGGATGTAAGGCTTGTAATCACAGAGACCTTGTCTCTATTTTATTGCCATATTAATGACTCCTAGGAAAAAACCCTCACAGCTGGCATATGATAGGTAGTTAATAAATAGCTGTTGACCAGCAGGGAAACCTGTGGGACACTCTTGTAGAGATATGTAGTGAGCAGTTGGGCAAAAGATTCTGAAGCTCAGGAGAGAAAGGACTGTAAGTTGGATGTGAAGATTTGAGAGTTGTCAGTCTCTTGGGGGTGGTGGAAGCTGGCTAAGTCTTAGCTGTACAGCTAAAGAGGCCCAAGGACACAACTGAGAGAACCTACAGTTCAGATGTGAGCATGAGAAGGGGAGCCGGTGCAGGAGATTCAAGGAAACGGAAAAGGAGAAGCAGAAGAGTGTGGGGAAGGGGCCGCTTTAAGACAGTGCTTCTCAGACTATCTGAAAAACCTTTCTTCTGCAGGTTTTATTTTTTGTAAAATACGATGAGAACAAATTATTAGAAAAATTTTATTTTAAAAGGGCATACAAAATACATGCCCAAATTTGTCATTAGGTTGAACAGACAAAATTACCCTTATACATTGTTATAAAAGTTTCCAGACACTTACTCTCACTTATCATGCTTATCTCATCAATGACTGGTAACAGACTGCACAGACCAGCACCAGTATATGGACTATACTTTAAGCATCATTGCTCTGATGGTACTCTCCTTGGCAAGGGGGGAAGACAAGTAAACAGAATATAGCCTCTGCCCTCAAGTAGCTTAAAGCCCAGTGGGGTAAACAGTTTGGGATACACACACACACTGCGTGGCAGAGAGATCAAAGCACTGCCATTAGGATGCAGGCACTGGAGACCATGATCTGCTGCAGCTCTGCCACCGTCTCACCCTTGTAGGACCTCTGGCAAATCAGAGTCCCTCTGTGGCATCACTTTTTTCATCTATATGGTGAAGAAATCATATCAGATGATTGGATGCTAAAGTTTACTTCTGGTTGTTTGGACACAGATCTAGAAGCCCTCCATGCCAGCAGTTTTCTGTGGGAGTGATGGGGAGTGGCTTCTAATGGGTGCAAGGTTTCTTTTTGGGGGTGATGAAAGTGTTCTAAAATCAGATTATGGTGATGGTTGCACAACTCTGTAAATGAACTTTTTTTTTTTTTTTTTTTAATTTTGTTTATTTATTGGCTGCATTGGGTCTTCGTTGCTGCATACGGGCTTTCTCTAGTTGCTGCGAGCAGGGGCTACTCTTCATTGTATTGTGCGGGCTCCTCATTGTAGTGGCTTCTCTTGTTGTGGAGCACGGGCCCTAGGTGCGTGGGCTTCAGTAGTTGTGGCACATGGGCTCAGTAGTTGTGGCTCACGGGCTCTAGAGCACAGGCTCAATAGTTGTGGCACACGAGCTTAGCTGCTCCATGGCATGTGGAATCTTCCCAGGGCAGGGCTCAAACCCGTGTCCCCTGCATTGGCAGGCAGATTCTTTACCGCTGTGCCACCTAGGAAGTCCTGTAAATGTACTTTTTTAAAAAAAACATTAAATTGTATACTTTAAATAGGTGAGCTTTATAGTATGTAACACTATTTTAAACAAAAAGAAAGAAAATTCTCCATGTCACTCAAAACCAGAAAAGATTGGCTTGGTAACCAGTTGGAGCCTTAAAGCCGGTCAGTCCCATAGCTTATATGGTGTATAGGAGGGGCCTGTCTGTTGTATATAAAAGTTTTTGTTTAAAGAATACTATTAAAAACTTACCTGTAAAACTTTCTCTTGCCCATACTGGTCTTTTTTATTGATTTCCAGTTATTACTTTAACAAGTATAGCACTCCCCATTCTTTTTTTTTTTTTTTTTTTGCGCTCCACATGGCTTGCAAGATCTTAGTTCCCTGACTAGGGATTGAACCCGTGCCCTTGGCAGTGAAAGCGCAGAATGCTAACCACTGGACCACCAGGGAATTCCTGCATTCCACATTCTTATGAAGCTTTAAGTCTGGCAGAGTATAGGCATTAGGCAAATAATCACAAAATTATTAGCTAATTACCACTGAGAGAAGTAGTATTAAGGAAAAGTAGAGGGTACTAGGAGAGTGTAATGGAGACCTAATCTAGTTTGAAGAAGGTGAGGGAGGTCTTCCCTGAGAAAATGGCATATGCATGGAGACCTGAAGTGTAGATGTTAGCCTGTCACTTAACTTGAGAAAAAGCCTATGGAGAGTGATGACCATTATTCATCCAAAGGGACCCAGCAGTCAGGGACATTTTGGGGAATGGAGGAATTCTGTGGTGTTATTGCAGTTCATATTGTAGGTCAGGGCTAAAAGGGGCCCTCAGTGACCCTGAGTCCTGTCCTCTGCCCTTGGCCTAGTCAGTGCAGAATGATGAACTGTCCTTGCTGTCCCCGGGGAAAGATGTTTCTGTATCCCAGATCCTGTGGACGTAGAGGAGTCACTGCATAGTTGAGTTAGAGATGAGAGCGCCTGGGCACCAGAGCCCAAGCTCTCCAGAGCCACCTGCCATCCAGGCACCCGCATTTCATCAAGGCTTTAATCGGCTCCAAGCAGTCCTCAGATGAGCCTGGCTGGTATCCGGCATGAGCTCATCACCACCAACAGTGGCAGCTGGAGGCCAAAGCTCCCTTGGGTGAGGGAGAGGTCAGCATCAGTTGGCCAGGTCTGTTCAGCATTCTCTGCTCTCCTCCAGCTGCACTGGGCCTGGAAGCATCTGAGTAGGATTGCAGTTTCCCAAGGCAGGGCCAACTGCCCTTTGCCAGCCCACTCGTGCCCCTCCAGTGAATGTGCTCTTGGGCAGAATGCACAGAGAAGGGGCAACACTGTGTTTTAATAAGGGGAACATCATTCTGAAGGTCAGGGCCTGCAGAATAGCAGCAGAGGCCCATCCCAGGGCCAGATGGGTCAGAACCAAGTTCCCTTCCCAAAAAGAGTTTGCTTCTAGTATTCATTTGCTCTCTTCCTCTACACAGAGGCCTAGCAGTGTCCCAGGGAGAACACAGCAGAGATGCTCTTTAAAGGGTGATCCCACAGAATCCTTCCTGAACATCATTTTGGAAATGAATTCTTTTAAGTGTAGCAGAAGAAAGGAGTTTGCCACTTCAGGAATCCTTCAGAAACTGCCTTTGAAGTAATGAACCCTGTGCAGTAGAAAGTGCTGACTTGGGGTCAGGTGACCTGCACTAACTCGACCTTATGGTGTGCCCTTGAATAAGTCCCTTCCCCCTCACTGGGGCTCATTTTCCCCATCTATGAAATTAGTTGGACTGCGATCTCAAAGCTCCCCTCCATTTTCAAATTTTGTGATTCTGAATGAATAATTGCCCTCTGATTTATCTAATTGCAAATCTAGTATTCATATTTATTCAGCAGCTATTAATTATTTTCCTGCAGCTGACCACTGGCATCCCTCTTCTAGGTTCCTCAGCCTGTGTAATTTCTTTATCACACCTACCACACAGCATGTAGCTACTGAGTTATCTGATTTATAGATCTCACCTTCATTACATAAGGTAAGGTCTGGATCTGCAGGGCTTATATCCCCAGCGCCTTGCACTATCCTTAGCACATGATAGATGCTCACTGAATGTTTGCTAAGTTCATTTATAAATGGGCGCTTGGCATTACAGGAATAGAAAAAAAAATACAGTCCCTTCCTTCAGACTACACCCTGTAGAGTGCTCGTTTGGTGAAAAGCCCAGACACAAAGCACACTGAAAACACCACGACAGTAGGTAACGGGGCTCTAAATTAAATGTAAGCAAGCCCAGAAAAAACAGTAAGTGTAATGAATGAGGTGAGGAGGGGAAAGACCAGTGTTGGCACTGTAGAAGGCTTCATGGAGGAGGGGGCCTGGAAGCAGATCTTGAAGGACGGGCAGAGCTTGAAGGACCAGCAGGGGGAGGAGGGAAGCTTTTCAGTTGTGGGAGGAGCAGAAATGAGCCTTGCATGTTTGAGACCTGGAAGAAACTGGCCACCTGTCAGATGGTGAGTAGGGAGGCCTGAGCATGGAGGGCATTGAGAGTGAGGCAGAAGCCTGTAGTCAACTTTGAAGTCACTAGAGAGCCCCTGAAGTGATTGTCTGTTGTTGGCTTGTTTAGCAACTGTAGTGATTTTTACTTTAAAAAACGTAAAACTCTTTGGTGTACCTCAAAAGCTGGTACAAGAGTGTAAAGCAATTATATTCCAATAAAGAGCTTTAAAAAAAAAAACATAAAAATTAAAAATTTCAAGACGTACCAGAGGATGTATAGTGAAAAGGAAGTCTCCCCTCCACATCCTTGGTCTTCCTCATTAGAGACAACCACTATAGCTTTTCTTATGTATCCTCCCTATTGATGCTGTAAACAGATCATCACACATTTAGCAGCTTAAAACAATCCAAATTTATTATCTTACTGTTCTGGAGATAAGTCTGAAATGCATCTCACTGGACGAAAATCAGGGTGTCAGCAGAATTGCATTCCTTTTTGGAGACTCAGAGAGAATCTGTTTTCTTGCCTTTTCCAGCTTCTCAAGGCTGCCCACGTTCCTTATCTCATTCCCCTTCCATCCTCAAGCCAGCAACAGTGCCTCAGGTCTTTCTCACATTTCAGCACTCTGACACTGACTCTTCTGCCTCCCTCTTTTACTTGTAAGGACCCTTGTGATTACATTGGGCCCACCTGGATAATCCAGGATAATCTTTCCATCTCAGAGTCACTGATGAGAAACCTTAATTTCCCTTTGCCAGATAACTTTATATATTCACAGGTTCCAGGGATTAGAACATGGACATCATTGGGGGCCATTATTCTGCCTACCACACTGTCAGAGATATTTTATAAAAGTTTTGTTTTTCTTCCTGTTTTTGAATACTTAATAGTTTTGAATAGTTAACTTGCACACAATACAAAATTCAGAAGGGTTTTCAGTAAAAAGTCTTACTCCCACCCCATCTCTGACCCAAGTATTGTCCAGTTTCTCCACTGTATCATTATTAGTTTTTCCCTTGAAATTAAGAAGCAGTCTACCGGGAGACACTTTGAAGGCTGTGCAACTATGTTTCTCATCAAAAATCCACCCCCCACCCCCACCCCAGGCCGACTTAGCACCCATTGTTGGTTCTTTCCTGAGTCAGTCTTTATCTGCTGGTTGCAAAATGAGTATTTTACATCTTTCCCAACTTCTGTGCTCACTCCGCAGTTGACCAGTCAGCACCTGGCATTCTGTGGTCAACAAGAATCCCTCCTCTCCCATTTATCTCTTTATTGTCAGAATGTGCTTGTGGATCCTATTGCTTCAATGTTCTATAATTAATTACTGTCCTTGGTTGTTATGTTGGTGCTAAAATTCTCAGATTTAGCCATTTGCCATACCCCCAGCCTTTCCTTCTTTCTTTCTTTTCTTTCTTTTTCTTTCTCTTTCCTTCCTTCCTTCCTTTCATTCATTCATTCATTTCCTTATTTTCTGGCATAACAAGAGTTGCAATCTTACCTTGTATCCACCTTGCCTTTGCCCTGGAATCAGCCCTAAGACTTTTTAGTGGGCAATTGTATTGGAGACTGAAACATGAGTAACAGGTGTGCTTATTACACACATGCATATACATATACACACATGTATGCATATGCACATACCTATTTTAGAAGTCTTGAGAACACCGATACCTTCCATTCCAGTCCATCATTACAGGGTTCTTCCTTGTCTTCACACATTTCATGTTTCTGTGTCCCTTCTTTTATAGTGAGAATTCTGGCTCCAAACAGCACTGATACATGTACTCATTTTCTTAATCCTATAATACATCTAAGAAAAATCTTCAGACATACTTCAGCTAAACCACTATAGGAAACAGACTACTAAAAGAGTTCAGGTCAGGATTTGTTTACAGTTCTCACAGCTACTCCATCCAAGGCTAAGGGTACCTAGTCAAATACTGGTTGCTCAGTTACTTAGGTGGGTGTTTTCCCCTTCAGGGTGTTTATGTTCATTTGAAATACAGTTGGGTTAATTTTTTCAGTTTGCTTTCAGTTTTAGGGTCTTTCTCCTCTACCTCTCATTTTAATATTGTTGTTTGCATATATATAGAACATTAACTTTTTTCTAAAAACTGTGCAAAAAGGAATACTCAGAAAAGTGAAACTCCCTCCTCTGTTCCTTTCAGCCTTTTTCTGCTCTCCTTAATAAGCCCTGACCCCTTGTAGATAACCAGTTTTGATTGTTTTCTGGTTTATTCTTCCTGTATTTCTTTGTGTAAGCAAATATATGTGTTTTTTTATTTCTCCTTTTTCCTACATAAAAGGTAGCATACTATATATGCTCTTTTGCAGTTTGCTTTTTTTACTTAACCATATTTCCTAAAAGTCACTCTATATCATTTCACAGAAATCTCCCTTATTTTTTACAGCTGCATAGTAATCCATTGTGTGTATGTGCTATATAGCCTATGCTTGGTTTCCATTATTTTACAATTACAAGTAATGTTGTGTGAATAACCTCTTGCATGTACATTTTGGGTTTGTGGGAGGTACGTTTCTACAGTAAAGTTCTGGGTCAAAGAATAAATGTATGCCCTTGGTTAGATATTGCAAATTTCTCCTCCAAAGAAGTTGTGTCATTTTGCATTCCCACTAGTAATGTATGAAAGTGGCTGTTTTCTCACAACCTTGCCAATGTATGTTGCCAAGCTTTTGAATTTTTGCCGGTCTAATAGGTGAGACATAGTATTTTGGTATAGTTTTAGTTTGATTCTCTTATAATGAGTGAAGCGGGCATCATTTCAAATGTTTAAGAGCCATTTTATCTCCTCTTGTCAACGGTCTATTTATGTCTTTGCCCATTTTCCTCTAGGACTTTTGATCTTTGTTTTCCTCTTGATTTTTTAAAAGTTCTTTGTATGTTAAGGATTTTAGCTACTTGTCTATGATATATATTGCAAATATTTTCTCCCATTTTGGATTGATATGGTTTTAATACTTCTCACATAATCCTAAATATACAACCAGGATTGAGAACCACTGGGAAAGTTTGTGCAAATTGGAACTATTTTTTTAAAAAGGAGAATGGATACAGAGAGAAAGGGACAGAGGCTGAGGACCCAGCCTTGGGTGTCACCCATGACTTGGGACAGAAGAATGAATAGGAATCTGCAAAGGAGATAAAGGTTTAGGTATTGTGTATCATGGAAATCAAGGTAGGAAAGAATCCAAAGGAGGCAGGATTGGTCAGCAGCTTTGGTTATTACAGCTCTGGGCAGAAGAAGAAGAGGTTTCTGGGTGTGTGTGTGGTAATGAGGTCCGTACCCTTACTTCCCAATACCACTTCCTCCCTGCTCGTTCAGGCTGAGGGAAGACCCTCCTGACCTCTGTGAGTGATTTTGTTCAGCATTATTACCAGGGACTATAGGAGGCCTCTCCTGACAAACACATTGAAGGAACATAGCTCAGTTGCATCATAACTAGGGCATAATTATTGAGTCAGCAGATATTTATTAAACTCCTGCGAAGTGCCAGGTACTGTTCTGGGCATGGGCAATCACAATAAACCCTCATTTTTAATTTGTGCTTCTCTCTCACCACTTTCTAAAAAGTTGGAAGTTCCCTTTACCCAAATCCATCCATCTGGTTTGTCATGAAGTCTCAACTCTGACACAGGCTTGGGAGAGTCCTTAGAATTAGTCAGGGAAAAGCACTTTTGAGAAACAATGGAATCATTAGCACCAGCAAGAAGCTCTGGGTCGAAAATGGTCCTCTTGGTATAGATTTCAAGTCTGTTCCCTGTCTTCTCCTTTTCCTAATCTCCCCACTACCCTTCCACTTTTATTTGTGGTGACTGTTGCCTGGTGACTGTGGTTGGGCATAAAGGAAGGAGAATTAACTGGAAGAGTCCTTTTGGCAGTGGCTTCTGGTGTTTTATGTGTTTGTTTGTTTTAAGTAACAATTTTATGAGGGAGATGAGTAATTCCTTTCAACCTGATGGGGAGTTGAAAAGCAGACATCAGTGATGAACAGTTCCTGTGCCCAGAACTGCAGCCTATGGCATTTAATATCATAGTTAAAGATACTTGCCTCTATATTCCTGATTCTCTCCATTCTGGGAAGTACAGTTAGCAAAACTATTTCATTAGTTTCAGTTTCTGTAGTTGTTCTCAAAGACAGCTGTAATAAGGCCTCCTGTCTTCCTTAAGGTCGGAGTGAAAGTCTGTATATCCGAGTGTACTTCATTCCAGGGAGCCTGGCTCAACCGCACTCTGACATACTGATAGTTCTCATTCAAGCAGAGGCTTTACTTGGCTTTGGGACTAGACATATGAGTGGAATCATAAGCCATCTCTTGATAACCCCTCTTCCCTGCTATGGACATTAGGCTGGGATTGGTCAACAGAAGCTTAAACATCTGGTCAGCTCAGTCCTTTGGGGTGGTTGATGTTTTATAGACAACCCATCAAGATTGATTGGCCTCATAACTGAATTAACCAGATGTGTGGGCATTGTGTGCCCTTTCCTCAGCCTCCTTCAATGTTGTTAGATGGAAGCAGACATACGATTAGCATGTTTGAAGATGGTGTGTTTTTAGTGCATGAACAAAAGCTGCTGCCTTCTGCAGAGACTGTGGCTCTGCCCCAGACATCAGCAGTATAATTATGACTGCTAAATTCAGCCCAGACCCCAGGCTCGGCTGCCTTGGTCTCAGCTGTCATTTGCAGGAGGGGGAGGAGGGGTGCTGAAGCCCAGGGACCCAGGCTCTTATTATTGTCCGCTTTGAACTCTGCTTTATCCAGAGTCTCTCCCTCCCTACTGACAATTGCTCCCAGCTGCTTTCTGGTCGCAGAGCCTGCTGCCACCTCTGAGGATAGTCTTGTGCTGGATTGTGGGGAGAGCGGGCAATGTGGCTGGCCTCCTGAAAGCCCACAACTTCCAGGAAACTTGCCCAAAATGAAAATGAGCTAAGGATCCCCATACTTCCAATGCCTGTGTCACGTGCTATTAAGAGCATTATCCCTCATCTAGAAAACCCCTACCTTAGATTTGCCTTGAACAAAAATTCTTGGCAGGAGTTTTTGCTTTTGCCCTTTTGTTCACCTAACTCTGTATGTAAAATATTCAATATGTTTGAATGTTCGTTTCCTTGCTTTTGTATCACCTCTTTTCTAACCAGACCAGCCTATATATTTATTTGCCTTCCTTAGAAAAAATTAGGCATTTTCATATCTCCAATAGCTCTGCTAATGCTTCATATTTTGTAGACATCTCATACTCAATGTATCCAAACCCAGCCTTCCTCAGACTTTCTTCTGTATTCCCTAGTTGGTGAATGGCATCATCGTTACTGGTCACCCAAACAAGAAAGTATAAGTGTCTGATGACTTCACCCTCACTTTCCACCAAACCCATCTTTCTTAGAGTTTTCTCTCAAGTTCATCCTCTCTCCTCTGTCCCCACTATCCTAGTTCAGACTTCATCACTCTCACCTGGACTATTGTAAGAGACTTCTTGTTGGTCTCCCTACCTCTAGGCTGCTTTCCAAACCAGCCTTTACCCTGCAAAACCCTGCCACTCCCCTGTTTGGAAACCTTTGGTAATTTTCAGTGCTTATGAGATAAGCTCAGATGTCTAATCCAGCATGTAAGTGTCTCTCCAGTCCACTGGGAATCTTCTACCACCCTGTCTCCAAGAGGGGCTGGGGACAATTGTTTGCTTCAGGATTGGGACCAGAGTTTGATAGGCTTACCAGGGGCATGCCTGCAGCCAGGTGGGCCTGGGGACACCGGAACTGTCTCTGCCATAGGCCCACTCAACTACTCATTCCCTAGCATGGAGTCTTTCCTGCCTCTAAACCTTTGCACATTCACTTTTCTGTGCCTGGGATACCCTTTCCCCGCTTCTCCACCTATCAAACCCCTACTCACTCTTCAAGAGCCAACTCATTTATCTCTCTTCTTGTCACTTTTCCTGGTTTGCCTAGTGAATTACTTCTCACTCTATTACCCTGCAGCAATTTTTGGAAGCTTTTTTTTTTTTTTTTTTTCCCGCTTTTTTTTTTTGCCCCTTTGGCCACACCAAACAGCATGTGGGATCTTAGTTCCCCAAGCAGGGATCGAACCCATGTCCCCTGCATTGGAAGTGCAGAGCCGCAACTGCTGGACCTCCAGGGAATTCCCTAGGAAGCTATTTTATTGTTTTAAAGATTACAACCAAAGATTAAAACAACAGAGTTTAGCATGTGTCTCCTCATATACTCTCTTCCTTCTGTTCCTCTGATTCTGCTGCCAGTAGCCCTGACTAGGTCTCTAACCTGTGGAAGATCACTCAGTCTCCTCTCTGTCTGCTAAAGAGCTGAGGTGGCTGGCTCCCTGCTCAACACCTTCCTCTCTACACATGTACCATTAGTGAGACACATCATAGGAAGGAATGTTTAATAATCGTAATTGTAGTAAAAATAACAATAGCTGTCATTTATTGAATTCTTACTTTGTACCAAGCTCTGGACTAAGGCTTTTATCTCTTTCAATACTTAAAATACCTTTGCAAGTTTAATACTTTTATTACCTACATTTTCATATGCATACACAAAGGCATTAGCCTGTTAAGTAACTTGCCCAAGTTCCACCCCTAGTAAGTGGCAGAGCCTGTGGTATCTGTGATTATGATCTCAAGAGCAGAGCTTCAGTTGTGTTCCTGGAGCCTGTACAGGGTTCAGCATAAAATAGGTGCTCTGGAATGTTGGTTGGTTGATCAAATGATTGAATGAATCACTGTTCTTCCCATTGAACTTGTCTCCAGGCTTAAGAGAGACTGGCTGAGCATCTGTAGCTTATGCCAAGGAGTATGGATTTTGTCTCATCTCCTAATGCCCAGCTGTATACAGACATGTTCCCTCCGACTCAGTAACAAACTGCCTGGAACTCTTTCCCGGCTCATATTTACAAGAGAATGTGATAAATTCCGTATTGATCCCTCCTGTTCCACTGTAAATTTTGCAAAAGATGATTAAATAGAGCAATAGAGTCTGCAGGCATTGTGGCTCAATATGTTGTGGAGTGGCGTATCGACCTCCTCCATCCAAAGGCAGCCAGCGCCTAGCCCTGCTGCCCCAGACCAGTAATTAAAATCCTGGGAGACTGGGATTTAAAATCCAATCATATCCCTGAATCAAGCCTTCTAGCCTCCCCGTGTGACGAGTGCAATAAGGTAACGGCAGGAGCATGTTTATGTCTGTGCTGAAGCAGTCCCCATAGGGTGGGTAAGAAATGGAGAGTTGGGTAGCCCTGCTGGCTAAATCACTTCGCCCTGACACCACAGCCACTTGTAAGACAATCTGTAGGTACATAAACAAGTCTGAGCCAAAGACCAAATTTGGACTATAAGAGCAAAATACCATGCACAAAAATTCACAAGTTGTGCTCCATTGTACGCTTCTATTCCCATAGCCAGTAGTTGGTTTACACAGGTGATTTGGCTTTGATTAAACTTTGGCCTTTAGTAACCAAACATGTGTTTGAATTTCCACAGGAACTCTTTGATTTAACCTAAGCTGAAGTCAGCCTTTCCTGTGCTGAGGTCTGTAATCAAGGCACAAGATACTATTGAAATAAACTTGTCCATCTGCTTTCAGCAGGATCAGGAGCTCTCTGAGAGCAAGGACAGTGTCTTCTTATTCACCTTTGTGTCCCTAGCACCTGGCCCAGTGCCAGATGCATAGAAGGCTCTCCAAAAGTATCTCTGAATGAATAAACGGAAATTAACAATCTTGGGAGGGACAAAAAAAAAAAAAACCTCTGTAAACTGATGTGTAAATAGTAGACCTACCACACGGTTGCCTAATCAGAGCTGGAACATTTCCAGTGCTAGAGAACTCATTTGTTTCCGAGGCTGCTCACATTCTATCTTTGGGTTTTCTGATGGTTAGAAGTTGCTAATATTGAGCCAAAATCTGCTTCCAAGGGTCTTAATTTTACCGTTGGGTTCATGTAGTATAAATCTAATTCTTGTTCCACATAACAGCCCTTCAAATACCTGAAAATGCAGGCATGTTCTCCTGAGCTATCTTTCATCCAGACTAAACCTCCAATTCCTTAAACCATGTTTCTCACATGGCTTCTAAACCCTTTCCTATCTCAATCACTCTTTCCAGAACAATCTCCACTTTGTCCTCCAAAACCCATGACTTCCCATTTATCTCCATTAATTTTCATCTCATTTGTTTTAGCTTTTTGTTTGTTCTTATTTTAGCTTTTAATGTCCATCTTCCACACGTGTATTTGGTACTCTTCCCACCCTAATCTGACATCTAGATAGATATGATGAACAGACCATCCCCATGTCAGGGGTAAACACGCTAAACCAGGACCAGGCCTTTTTGCTGCCATTGGAAACTTCTTTCTTCACCTCTAATCTGTTAGTCACTCCGACCTGCCCCTTGGGTCTGGTCAGTGCACCAGTCACTTACTAACCCTCCACAGTGTACTGACATCCAGCCCACATTTCTCCATTGTGTCTTCAGGGTTGTCCTGAGACACTCTGGCATACATCTGAAGAAGTCTACATTTGCCCTAACTGCACCTGCTTGAGCAAACACAGGTAATCCTGATGAAGAAAGGAAATGAGATTAGTCTGGCATGACTTGGTTTCCGTGAACGTATCCTGAGGCCTAGTGATCCTCACCATTTCCTTTTCTAGGCATTCACAAAGCATCCCTTTATTTTTTTTTCCTTTTAAAAAGAGTTTTATTGAGATATAATTGACATACAATAAGCTGCATATATTTAAAGTGTACAATTTGAAATTTTTTCTTATTAGTCATCTATTTTATACATATTAATGTATATATGGAAATCCCAATCTCCCAATTCATCCCATCCCAACCCCACCCAGCCCCCTCTTTCCCCACTTGGTGTCCATATGTTTGTTCTCTACATCTGTGTCTATTTCTGCCTTGCAAACTGGTTGATCTGTATCATTTTTCTAGATTCCACGTATATGCATTAATATATGATATTTGTTTTTCTCTTTCTGGCTTCACTCTGTATGACAGTCTCTAGGTCTATCCATGTCTCTACAAATGACCCAATATCGTTCCCTTTATGGCTGAGTAATATTCCATTGTGTATATGTACCACATCTTCTTTATCCATTTGTCTGCCGAGGGATGTTTAGGTACAAAGCATCCCTTTAGTAATGCATCTGGTTCTGGAGACAAGACATATATGTGTGAAAAGAGTGTGATCAGATAAGTGCTCTAGGGCTTCAAAGGAGGAAGTGGTGCACGTAGGCTGCAGCGGTCTGAGAAAGCTTCAAGACAGGGGAAATGGAACTGTGCTTTGCAGAATGTTGGGTCTGAGTGGCAGCCAAAGAGGCTTTTGACACACTGAAGAGAATGTTGACAGCCCAGTGTCGTCTAGTCCCTCTGATCAGTGCTGGAAATGAAAGCTCCTGGGGTAGGGCTCAGGCCAAGGAGAAAGAGCCCTGAACTGGAAGCCCTGGGTTCTAGCTTACATTCTCCCACTTAGTCTCAATGACCTTGAGCTCTGACCTTCCCTTCCCCAGGCTTTCTCCAGTCTTTTTTTCCCTTAGTTCTTATTATAGCACCTTCTGCTCTTTTCTAGCTGGTCGTTTTTTTTCCATTTCCCCAGCTACACAGTGTATGGCTCCCTTGGAGTGGAGGGAGGGGTTCATCATCCTCTTCTCATCCACCTGACACCACACTATATTGCTTCTGTCCCTATCTGTCTCCTGCCAGTCTGGGTTCTCCCCCAGGGCAAGAGCAAGTCTTATTCCACTGTGTGTCCAGCTCCTGGTCCCAAGTCAGTACTCAGTCCAGCCATGAGGCAATAGCTCTCTGTTCCATGAACTTTAGAAATCCACCTCCCTGAAGGCAAGGGATCCCACCAGACTGTGTGTGTTAGAGAATTAGTACCTCCAAATGACCTTCTGGGGCCAACTAATATGGGTCTTCATTCACCCCAGACAGGAGGGCCCTGAATGGGAGGAAAAGGAGTTCCAGTTTGTACCCTTCAATAAAGCTGTCTGTCCCAAACCTACCTCTGGAAATGCCCCCGTCTTGGTTTTGGAGCATCTGAGCACATTGGAAGGGAAGAGGAAAGGTGATTTTTTACCTATTTTGAGTCATCAGGCCTTTGAAAGGTAGCACTATGTGGTGGAAAATTAGACCTATCTTCTTTAAAAAAAATTTTTTTTATTATGTAAAATTTCAGACATATACAAAAGATAGACTAGTATAAGTCCCATGACTGTGGGCACATTATTTCAGCTCTCTGCGCTTCCGTTTTCTCAGAGCCTTTGTATGATGAAAACTGTATATAAAGGCCTTAAAGCCCAACAGATATTAGCCTGTCTCCTTTCACCTTGCTCTTCCACCGGACTCAGTTAAATCATCTGTAAAATGGAAAAAATAATACCTCTCCTGCTTTCTTCATCAAATTCTTATTAAGAATTAAATAGGGATGAATGGGGAAATTGGGATTGCCATATAAAAAAGAAAGAATTAAATAGAAGGAAGCAGTCAGCACAGGGTATGGCACATAGTAAGAGCTCAGTAAAGGTTCTTGGTTACTGGGGAGGCTCATCTGCAGGTGCACCTGTGTGCAAGTATGTGGCTGCTGTTGAGAATGCTCAGTGGTGTGGTTTAGGGGGAAAGCTCAGGAACTGCAGCTCTGTTCCCAGTGCTGCTGTGCTGCCTGCAGCATTCTGGACAGGGCTCCTCTCTCTTACCTTCAGCCTCTAGGAACACACAGAAGAATCAATCCATCTCTGACCTGAGGAGCTACACACAGCCTAGCTGTGAAGGCTAAACAGAGATGGACTCCCAAAAAAGGGAAGAGGAGGAGGAGAACAGGAGCCCGTGGATAGAATGAGCACTGAGAGCTGAAGGGGTAGGGAGGCTTCCCAGAGAAGGGGCCTTGAAGAAGGGGTAGGGTCTGAATAGTCAGGGAGACAAGGAGCAGGGTGTAAGGCATGAGGAATGGCCCAGACAGCAGTGTGGAGGTGAGTGAAGGTGAGCATGGAGACAGGGCAGGTGCACGGCTTCTCTCATGTGGTCGTCCTGTCTCTCTTGGAGCGCTTCCTTGATGGGGAGCTTACAGCCAAAAAGAATGAGTGGCTCCACGTTGACGTCTCTGATCATGCGAAAGATTTCCCTTATATTCAGCCAAAACTTGTAATTAGGGATAGTAAACAGTGTTGAAGTAGTGAAAATTAGGATGAAGGTGCTAAAGAGCCAGCAGTAAAAATGGAAAGGAAGAGTGAATGTAAAAGTTATTTCAAAGAACATTGTACAGCCTATACAATCCATACCCCCCCCCCCCCCAGTAGTTTTCAATTTTTTTATCTTATTCAGTTCAAACAGAACCCCTAGAGGTAGGCAGGGCAGCAGTCATTACTACCAGAGAAGTGAAGCAGGACCCCAGTCACAGCCAGGGAGTGGTAACCCCCATCCCCACTGGCTCCCAGACCATGTGCTCTTTTAGGGGGCGGGGGCCAACTGCAGGTGGGGGAAGGGGTGAGTCAGGGAAACTGCTGTGATGATAGATCTGGCTCACTAGAAGGCCAGGATGGCTGATAGAACTGCGGGGGGTGGGAGGGAGTGGGTGAGCATGTCAATATTATTGATAATATAGCCTCACACATTTGTATAGGGCAGTTACTGTTGTGTTTTTTTTTTTTTGGCACACGGGCTTAATTGCTCCGCGGCATGTGGGATCTTCCTGGAGCTGGGATTGAACCCGTGACCTCTGCATTGGCAGGCGGATTCTTAACCACTGCGCCACCTAGGAAGCCACTGTTGTGTTTTTTTAAGCTGTCTCATACACATCATCTTCTTTGATAGTCACAGAGGTAGCAGAGGGCCAGAACAGAGTGGTGTCAAGGGAGAAGGAGTAACATGCCTCCTCCTCTGCCCCACCCTAGGCTTGCTGTCAGCACAGAGAAGATCTGAATCCCATCTCCCACTCTGATTCCAGCACTCTCCCCAGGAAGGGCAAGTGGGCCTCTCTCTCCAACCACTTTCTCCCCACTTCACACCCTAGAGCATAGTGTGTGTCAGGGCCTGACCTGACCTGTCACCCAGACAAAGAAGTGTCTAGGACCTGCAAAGAGACTGCAGGCTTTGGCCCACAGGAGCAAGGAACATGGTCACACACTTGCTGTGAGAAGAGCTTTTCTGAGGCAGGAAAAACAGCCATGTTGTTTGTGGCCTCAGAAGATAGCACCTGGAAAGAAGTCCGTTCATTTGGTAAATCTCATTGAACACCTGTTCTGTGCCAGGTCCTGTGCTGGGTAGTCAGGGTATAGCAGTGGATCAGCCTTGGTCCCTGACTTCTGAGTTCTCAGTCTTGGATGGAGACAGACTGTTTTAACACAGGGATCAATGTGGTAAGGTAGAAGCAGAAGGGCCTGTGGGAGCACAAACAATGGTACCACATCTGGGGTGGGAGGGAAACAAGGAAGGTTTCCTGGAGAAGAAGCCTGAACTGAGTCTTAAAAGATGAACGATGGGGCTTCCTGGGTGGCGCAGTGGTTAAGAATTTGCCTGCCAATGCAGGGGACACGAGTTCGATCCCTGCTCCAGGAAGATCCCACGTGCCGCGGAGCAGCTAAGCCCGTGCACCACGACTATTGAGC
Organism: Hippopotamus amphibius kiboko; assembly: GCF_030028045.1. Classification (NCBI taxonomy): domain Eukaryota; kingdom Metazoa; phylum Chordata; class Mammalia; order Artiodactyla; family Hippopotamidae; genus Hippopotamus; species Hippopotamus amphibius. The sequence continues at coordinate 42,278,955 of NC_080194.1, read as the reverse complement.
GTGTGCCTTAGAGCCTGTGAGCCACAACTATTGAGCCCATGTGCTGCAACTACTGAAGCCCACGTGCCTGGAGCCCGTGCTCCACAACAAGAGAAGCCACGGCAATGAGGAGCCTGTGCACCACAACGAAGAGTAGCCCCCCCGCTCACCGCAACTAAAGAAAGCCCACACACAGCAACAAAGACCCAACACAGCCAATAAAATAAATTTTTAAAAATTAAAAAAAAAATAAAAAAATAAAATGTTTAAAAGATGAACGGGTATTTACAGGAAGTCCAAGGTGGGAGTGGGATTGGGGAGAGGGGTTGGGTTTCATACGAAAAGAATCTGCCCTCGTTTAGTGGGGGAAACTCCTTGGTAGGCAATGCACTTGGGACTGGGTTCTGGGCACGTTCAGGGAAGCCAGAGTGACCCACCTGTTTCAAATGTAGTAGAGGGGAGTCTCTTTTTAGGGAATTGGAAGAGCTCATCATTAAGGTCTCTTTCCACTCAGAAAGCCTATGATTTTGTCAGTCCTAAGGCAGGTGCTATACCAGAGAAGAGCAGTAGGCTCCCTGGGCCTCCATGGGCCAGACCTTCTCTCCCATCAACACCATTTCCACTGCCTTATCCTGCCCTGGGTGTTGAGAACCAAGCCTGTCACTGGCACCAGCCAGGACCAGTCCATGGCCATCCACCCCCATCCTACTTTCCTGGCCCGAGCCCTATTGACAGATCCCCCAGAATCTGAAGGAATTCAAGACAAATGGTTAAGAGGATGGAGTTAATAAAATTTGAAAAATTGAGGCCTGTCACTCCGCTAAACTTTTTTCAATACCACTGACAGAAACATATTTCCCCAATGAGTGACCTTCCACAGCTGTAGCGGGCAGGCACAGCCGCAGCAGTGCTGCCAGGAAGCTAGTCTGCTATTTATCAAATATTATAAGCTGGGACACACTAATCTGGAGCAGGGAGAGGAGGGGAGGGGTCCTGCACCATGCAGCCTGGGGTGCTCCAGGTGTTGGCCCCAGCCCCAGGCAGCCCGTGGGAGGTGACGGATGGCCTGCGATTAGCGCTCCCCACCTCCGCCCAGCCTCCTGACTTACTCCCAGAAGCCTGACCCTCTAGACCAGCTGCGTGGCCCGGAGGGGCCCTGGGTGGGAGGCAAGGGGAGGTCAGGCCAGGGCATGGGCCATCCTGATGCCCCTGGAGAGGGCAGGCGGGTGAGGCCCAACGTGGTTATTTATTGGAGTGTAATGGTTTGTGGCCGTTGGTCATGGAGGTGAAATCGATCCGTTGTAGAAGTCAGGTTCTATCAATTATTACAGCAATTAGTCAAGTCAGAGCATCAGAGGAAGGGTGCAGGGGCTGGGGGACTGATATTAGAAGGACATTATCCATGGTGCCCCTGCCTCAGCCTTCCTAAAGTGGGAGCAGACGTGCTACCCCGAGGCTCCAGAACCTTGGGGAGCCTGGCTGGCTTCCCCGTTAGGGTGGCTGGGGTGGGGCCTAACTGAGAGCCTCCTGGGCTGGAGACAGGCCCAGCCCTGCTTTAAAAGGCGTCCCTGTGCTGTCTGGCCCAGGTGCAGAGATGTCCTACCTGTCCCCATCCCATCCTTTATGAGAAGCGACACAACTCCTACTAGAAATTACTCAGTGGCCAGTGTTTATGGCACACATTTTTCATTCTGTAAGCAAATATAGATCACTGACAGAACTTGTTTGAAGCGTCTAATCTCACCCTTTGTTCTTTCTTCCACTATTGTCTTCTCTCACCTCTCTTCCTCCCCCCCCCCCTTCTCTCTCCCATTTCCCCGCCTCTTACCCATTTCTCTTGGTTCTTCTCTTCTTTCCCTTCTAGAGGTCTCTCCCTCATCCCCCTTCCACTCTAGCCCATATGTAGTTACAGAGCTGCCCCTGAGGCCGCCTGAGAAAGGAGAGGCCAGTGGACTGCGTGACTGTAGCTCTCTTTGGGCCCTAGCTGTGGTCCAGTGACTTTGGGGAAGGGGGAGATGCTGTCTGCCACTGCCCCTCGAGCCCTCAGTGCTGAGCACCAGAGAGAACAGGCCTGGGCTGGGAAAACTGGGCCAGGTGAACAAGCCGCTCAGCACTGTGTTCCTCCCTGAGCCTCCACAGTCCTGCTGTCCCTCCTTCGGCACACTGATCACACTTGGCCTAAGTTGTAGTTGCCTGGTCACCTCTCGTCCCCATTAGCTTCTGGAGAGCTGGAATTGTGCCTAGACTCGAACTCTAGTAGCACCTAATCTTAAAGACAGGAAGAGGAGCCTGCAGAAGAGACAGAGAAGGAACAGTCACGGGGTGTGAGGAAAACCTGAAAAGAGGTTTTTAGAACTCAAAGGAGAGAGTGGCCAAGGTATCAGTTGCCACAGAGTGATCAAGAAATACAAAGTTGGGACGAGGTGAGAGAGTAGCGTAGACATATTTACACTACCAGCTGTAAAATAGATAGCTAGTGGGAAGTTGCTGTATAACAAAAGGAGATCAACTTCATGGGAGATGCCTTGGAGGGCCAGGACTGGGAGGGTGGGGGGAGTCGCGGGAGGGAGGGGATATGGGGACATGTGTGTAGATGCAGCTGATTCACTTTGGTGTACCTCAGAGACGGGTACAAGAGTGTAAGGCAAATATATTCCAATAAAGAGTTTAAAAAATAAAATAAAATAAAATAAACAAAAAAGGAAACTATTCATTGGCTTTGGCAGACCCACATCTTCCTACACGCAGGGTACACAGTGCCCAGTAAGCGGCAGCAGAATTGAAAGAAAGGGGGGAGGCTCCAGCTGAGCCTCTGAGGACTTGCCTGCTAGTTAGGAAGAACCAAGACACCCTTGTTGTTAGGGAGGTTGCATTTTATCCTGTAAGCACTGGAAAACCACAGAATAATTTTTCACCAGGGGTGTGTCATGGCTGCCCTGGTGGGAGTGTGGAGAATTGTAGTCAACCAGGGTTCAGCTCCTGGTCCAAGCAAATAACCAGCTTTGTGACCTTGGGCTTGTTATCTCACTCCTCTGAGCCCAGTTTCCATGTCTGTAGCGTGGGAATTTAAATTCTTGCCCCTTTGGATGGCTGTAAGGATTAAATGATACAGTGTATAGAAACTACAGAGCACAGTGCCTAACACATAGTAAGTAAATACCAGTGGCTGTTATTCTTACTATCACCACCACTTGTAGATATAGAGACATGAAGATGTACATCCACGCAAAGCCTTGTCACAAGTGTTCGTAGCAGCATATTCATAATAGCCAGAAGGGGGAAACAACTCAGATGTTCATCAGCTGATGAATAGGTAAACAAAATGGGGTATGTCCACAGAATGGAATATTATTCAACCATAAAAGAATGAGGTGCATGCTATATTCCTACATTCATGTTGTGGCATGAATGACACGTGCTGCAACATGGATGAACCTTGAAATCATGCTAAGAAAAAAAGCCAGATGCAAAAGACCACATACTGTATGATGCCATTTATGTGAAATGTCAAGTGTAGGCAAATATAGGAACAGAAAGTAGACTAATGTTTGCTGGGGTTGGGGGAATGGGGACTGTCTCTGATAATGGTGATGAGGTTTCTTTTCAAGATGATGAAAATGTTCAGGAGTTAGATAGTAGTGATGATTGTGTGATGTTGTAAGTGTTTTTAAACCACTGAATTGTATACTTTATTTTTTTGAATTATATGCTTTAAATGGTATGTGAATTATATTGTAATAAAAATTATCTATATTAATATTCTGTACCAGATTTCTATTAGAAAATAGGATCATGTATAAAAGTATTAATTTTTCTTATTGACAGTAAGTTTCCTTGGTCTGAATCATACTTTCTGCTCTCTACTCCTTTCCCCTCCTCCTCCTACACCTCTTCCTCTGCAGCTCAGGCAGACAGCCACGTGTAAATGCCATTGTTGATAACTTTTATAGTCCTTTAAGAAGCAGAGAGTTTCAGTAGGAATGATTTTACATCATGATATAAATGTTTCCTCAGCCAGGGATTGAGAAACACTAATTTTTTTTTTTTTACTGTCCATCAACAAACAGTGGCTGGACATCCTCCCTGAGCCAGGCCTCGTGGTGACACAGCCTTACCTGTGTATTTAGTGTCCCCAGCCAACTTATTACATCCTTATGGCAGGGACTGTACCTTAACCCTTCTTTACCTCTAGACAACACTTCCCTAGTGAAAGAGAAGATCGAGGAATACTGGTTGACCACCACCTTAATGTTCCGTTTTTCACATGGTTCTTGAGAGGAGTGCTTTTGGGTTAGAGTAGCCTTTCCTCCATGACTGCCAAGGCTTTGCACCAAGCAGACACATTATTCAGGGCTCATCAGCTGCCAGCACTTAAAAGTGAGAGAAGGTAGATACAGGGGTCCCAGCAAATGTCTTCTTTTTGTTATGCTTTAAGTTCTTTGTCTTCAAATCACAGGAGCTAATGATTGGAGGAGATGTCTGCCTGAGTGCATGGACTCCCCAACAAGGAGCACTCGTGAGGGCTGGCACAGCCAGGTTGCTGATGATGGCCAGAGGACTCAGCTGACTCTGGCAGGCAGGAAGCGTCTGGAGGAAGAGAGCTTTAAAGGAGTGGGAGAGACAGAGAACAGAAAGAAGGGGGCCTTTTCATTGTTATTTGGGATATTCTGTGCTTTAGATTTTTATATGATTTTCATGAATGAGTATTCGTCTGTGTAGAAACAAATTTGATAATGCAGACATTTTACAATAATGCATTGGTGTTGGGGTGTATTAATCTTTGTGCACGTTTGGTGTATTTGTTCGTGTGTTCGGCTGTGTGTATTTTTGCATGCACAGCACACTGTCTGTGTGTATAGCATATCTGTGTGTTTGGCACCTCTCTGTGTGGGTAGTGTGTTTCTGCACACGTGTGCATGCACATGTAGAAGCCTCAATACCCTGACCTCTGTGTCAGAGAGGACTGAGAACTCCTTCTCAGAGTAGCTTAACATGCATTTCAATCTCTTAGGTTTTTGTTGCTCCATATTTCTGTGGGCGTTCCTTATACTGAAATCTTCTTATACTGAAATCAAGGCCCAGGCCACCTCCCAGGGAAGGTCGAGGGCCCACTGATCACTCATAGAGATTCTGTTTCTCCTTCTCCTCCTATCAGGAGCCAATCCCCTGCAGAGGAATGAAATGGGACACACACCCTTGGATTATGCTCGAGAAGGGGAGGTGATGAAGCTTTTAAGGACTTCTGAGGCTAAGGTAAGTCTCAAAGAAAGGAGAAGGCCAGTGGGCACTCCATGCTGCATTTAGTCTTTCACTCATTAAATTATGTCAGGCTCCACACCAAAGGCTACTTCTCCTTAGGAGATTATCGTCTATTTAAATAGAAATCCAACCCCCGCCTTATCAAGAATAGGAAGCTTCCTGACCAGGAAGAGGCTTCTGGCTTCTGAGGACTAACTTTCAAATTCAGTTTTTGAGGTAATGGGCCTTCCAGCTCCTTTTCATAGGAGGGATAGCAAGACAGAATCTTAGCCTAAGTTCTGTTTCCTCAGGCCTCATGTACTCTATAGCCTCATCAAGTAATCCTTTCCCATCATCACTCCTTCTGGAACTATTCCCTGACCGCTTCTCTCCACACACACACTCCAGAGAGCCTGGTGTAGAGTCTGAGCCAAAACAATCTCCGTCTTAATTTGATCTTCTCAACCAGACTTTTGAACCTTCTGAAAACAGGCTGCCTTCTGCTCCTCTCAACCACCCAGCTATAACTCAGAGAGTACTTGGCAGAATCCAGGAACTAGAATCAGGAATCTCAGAGCTGGCAGGGATGTGAGAAATCATCAAGTCCAGTGATGGAAAATCTTATCAAAGTCTAAACAGATAAGTCAGAGGAAAATAGAGCTGTTCTCATTGAAGGAGAGGTGGTCCAGTGCCCTGCCCACCTGGCCTGTCCCCAACCCCTGAGTAGCCTCCCTGGAGGCTGTGCTGTGTGTGGGGCACACATTTTAAATCTCTGAAACCTAAATCAAGTGACTCCTTTTCCTCCTGGGGAAACTGGAGCCCAAGGATGTGTTGTGACTTGCCTTTGGTCCCAGAATGTGTTACTGTCAAAACTGTAGCTAAGACTTGGACACAAGGTCATGTAGCAGGTTCACTGGCAGGACTGAAACTGGAAGGCTTGGTTTGTAACTCTCGGTCTTATGCTCTTTCCAACATCATGGAGTCTTATTAGCAAATTGGCTGAAGTGTTTTGAGATGTTTAAGAGTGGCAGGTCCCACCTAGTGGCAAATATGCTCTGTGTCTTGAGTAAGAGCATTTAGATCACCGGACTGAGACAGACAAGGCAGGGGTTGTGATCCCAGCTCCCCCATTCACTGACTGGGTAACCTCACATGAGTGCTTCTGCTCTCAAAACTCAATTTACCCCTGTGAAATGAAAACATTGTGACTAAGTAGTTGCTGAGGTTCCAAAACTAGGTCATGCTATTGTAGCAACCCAACATTTCGGTGGCTGAAAACAGCAAAGGTTCATTTTTATGCCATGCTGCACATCCATCATGGGTCAGCAAGGGGGGGTTGTGCTCATCCCAGGTCCTCAGGGACCTGACTGGCAGGGCAGCCACCCTCTGGAATACTGCTGCTTGCTTGCAGAGAGAAGAGGGTGCTCTGGAGGGCCTTGCATCTGCAGCTAAATGCTCAGCCTGGAAGTAGAACCCTTTACTTCCACTCACAGCTCACTGGACAGAACAAATTCCATGTTCCTGTCCTGTAGTTGGGTCAGCTTCCCCCAGGCTATAAGGAAATCCCTGAGCACTGTGTCAGATCACCTCAGGGACTGCATCCCCATCATTATCTCCCCTTTCAGGCCAAACCACTGTCTCCTAAGAGCAAACACTGCACTTGGCCAAAAGTACCCATGTTCGGTCAGGTGGTGTGACCTAAGGCAGGCTCTGGTCTGGTCATATAAAGCAAGAGAACAGGCTTCTTAGTGCCAGTGGCGGGGGAAGGGTTAGGGCTTCTGAGGGACCCTTAACAAAATTTGGCTGCCTGAGAAATGGCTTGATGTCAGCAACATCAGTACAAAGCTGGTGTCCCGAGTGAATAAGTGGCAGTTGTGCCCTCTGTGCCAGTCAGATCTTTCTGGACCACAGAGGGCAATTGCAGGTGCTACCTTCTGAGTAGACTGAGCTCTTAGAATCTGTACAGAGGGGGGCAGTAAGGAGGCAAGCAGAACTGTGCCGTGAGAAAAGGCCAAAGGCAGGGGGGCATCTAGCCCGGAAAGGAGAGACTGCACGTAGACATAGGGATGACTGTGAGGGGGAGGGAGAGGAGGAAATTAATTCAGTAGCAGAGCCAGGCTTAATGGGTGGCTGCTGCAGGAGGAGCTCCCTCACAGAGCTGTGACCCAGGGCAGGGACTGCCTTAAGAGGCTTGAAGACCACTCAGAGCCAGCCCAGGGGTTCTGTCACCTCTCAGCTGGAAGACTGCTTCTCTGTCGTCACCTCTCTGCACTTGATCCTTTTACCTGGCCTGGATTTCCTTCTACCGAAATATTCAGCTGTCTGCTAGGCACCTCTCCCTGATTGCTCTGCGGTCCCCTTGGATTCTGCCCACGTGAACCACCCTTAGCTCTCCCTGGATGTCAGCAGCATTGTCTCTCTCTTAGTTGCCCAGCATCTCCGTGGTTCCCCATTCTTTCTGCTCTGCTTTTTCCCTCCAAGCTGCAAAAAACTACTGCCTCAAAATTGTGAGAAAGAGTTTCAGGGGAAGAGCACTGCTTTAGACTGGGTTCTGTCTCCCTCTGCCAGTAAGTAAGCAGCAGCTGCTCCTCTCTGAGTTCAGGCCCCATGTCAATAACATAATGATTCAGGCCTGGAGGGTGCTGAGGCTCCAGCCTGAGACTTCATCTCCTGGCTCTCTGTCTAGACACAGGTTACCACCACTCTGATCTTATCTTCCTCCCCTTCTTTCCATCCAGCATCCCCCTGCCACCCAGCTCAGCCTCTTCCACTTTCACCTACCTTTCTATAGTCCAATATGTGCTCTTTATAGAAAATTTGTAATTGTAAAAGTCATCTTTCCCATTATGGAAAATTTGGAGAGTAAAATGAAGAGAAAATCTGTATGCCAGGCTCTGAGCTAGATGGGAAGAAGACAGCTGGGTGAAACCCTCAAGGAGCTCACAGTCTGGTGAGGAGACAGGCAAGTAAAGTGTGACACCACTGAATCATCAGTTCCAGGGAAGCCCAGGGACTGTAGAAAGCCAAGGTGGCTTCTAATCCTACCTGGGAGATCAAGGAAGGCTTCCCGAAAGAAATGTCAACTGAGCTGAATCTCGGTTAAAAACATTTTAGCCCAACTACCTATATATAACTGCTATTAATGTTCTTAATTATTTATAATAATAGTAGGTACCATTTATCAAGTGTACCTAGGCACTCTGCCAGGTGCTCTAGAATATATTTTTTCTAATCCTGTAACAAAGCTATGAAGCAGCTCTCACTCCCCCCATTTTACAGATGAGGTAACTGAAGCTGAAATAAAGCAGGTGACTTTAGAAAATCAAGCCTATTATAAGTAACTATTGGGATAGGAATCAGAGATATCCTCTTATGATACTATATTTGCCTTTTTTGGACCATATCTATATATATTTAAGTGGTCTTTTTTTTTTTTTTTTTTTTTTTTAAAACCTGGTTGGTAGCCTACTGTGTAAGCCAGGGATCTCAAACTGGCAGCCATGTTTTATTTTGGCAACTCAGTTTTTTTGTTTTTTTTTTTTTATTGTGAGTGTAATGCCTTAGAGGTTGGAGCATAGACTCTCCAGCCACAGGCGCCTATTTCCTATTATATCATGTGCTTGCCTGTCAGACATTTATATTGCCCACTTGGTCCTAAAGGTGTTTGAGTTATGATCCTAATTCCGTATTTGGAATCTGCTTTTTTCACTTATTATTTCTGTTTCTTTTTTTTTTTTTTTTTTTATTTATTTATTTATTTATTTATTTTCTTGGCTGTGTTGGGTCTTTTTTGCTGTGCGTAGGCTTTCTTTTAGTTGCGGTCAGTGAGGGCTACTCTTCGTTGTGGTGTGCGGGCTCCTCATTGCTGTGGCTTCTCTTGTTGCAGAGCATGGGCTCTAGGCACGTGGGCTTCAGTAGTTGCAGCACACGAGCTCAATAGTTGTGGCTCACAGGCTCTAAAGCACAGGCTCAGTAGCTGTGGTGCATGGGCTTAGTTGCTCCATGGCGTGTGGGATCTTCCTGGAGCAGGGATCGAACCCGTGTCCCCTGCATTAGCAGGTGGATTCTTAACCACTGCGCCACCTAGGAAGCCCCACACTTATTATTTCTTGATGATTTTCTCATTTTAGAATTATCCATAAGCCTAATTTTTAATTTTATTCTGCCTTTTAAAATGTGTCACTTATCTAAGAATCTCTACCACCTTAAGTGGCCTAAATGATTTTCTCCTCACAGCTGCTTTGCTCAGTTCTCTGAGCATTCTCTGTGTGTGGAAGCCTCCTTGAGCCGGCCCCCTGAGAAGATCCAGAGGTGATGAAGCCCAGCTCCTATCTCCTGAGCTGACTGTTGGGAGAGGAAGATGGGGAGAGGCAGGCGCTCTTAGCTCATACCCACAGACTGACTTGTGCCTTAGGAGGGGTCCACACAGAATTTGTTGGGGCTCCAAGAATGCATGGATCACCTCCAGGCAGAATGAGCAAGTCAGGCTTCGTAGAGAAGGTAACCTGTGATCTCCCTTTGAAGGATTTCACTAGCTAGGAGTTTAATACTTAAAGCTTAGACCATTTTCACATCTTAACTAAGACGAAGGAGAGGTTGAAATATATCTCTGTGCACATGATGGCAGATAAAACAAAAATATGGGGAGCTATTCCATGATGAATATTCAGCTGAGGGGGACGTGCTGGTGCCAGCCCGCCTCTCCACTCCCAGAGCCTCACTCCACCGAGACTCACAAGGGATTTATTGCTCATTTTAATCACATCCAGAGAATGAATTGGCAGGAGTATTAGGCAGATAGGCCTATCATATATATTTTATTTGCATATCCCAGTGACAGAATCACAAGCACGTTTCCTATCTCTGTATTTTTTCATTTGCTTCAGGGGTAGCTGGGGATGCAGTGCTCCCCTGGGCCCTGCATTCCGGGCTGCTAGCCTGGGTGCTCCCATCAGATCTGAAGGAAGCCATCAGGAGAGAAGGAGTTAGGTATACAGGGAGGTAAGAGAGTTATGTTCCCCCTGGCTTAGGGTGAAGAGAGACTTCTTCCCTGCGTTGCCCAGCCTGCTCTCTGCTGGGCATCTCACTTCAAGTACCAGTGTGCCACATGCCTGGCTCTGTGCTTGGCCCAGACAGCCCAGAAAGCACCGTCTGACCTTCATTACAGGTTCTCCATGGGCCAGGCATAGCGCTCTGTGCTTTATGGGGACAGGCTTTTTCTTATAACTTCTTAAAAACTTTTTGTTGAAATATATTTGTATAAGGTCCGCATATCAGAAGTATACAGCTCACTGTATTTTCACAAACTGAATATACCTGATCAAGAAATAGACTAGGGGCTTCCTAAGTGGCGCAGTGGTTGAGAATCTGCCTGCCAATGCAGGGAACACGGGTTCGATCTCTGCTCCAGGAAGATCCCACATGCCATGGAGCAACTAAGCCCATGTGCCACAACTATTGAGCCTGTGCTTTAGAGCCTGTGAGCCACAACTGTTGAGCCCATGTGCTGCAACTACTGAAGCCCACACGCCTAGAGCCCATGCTCCGCAACAAGAGAAGCCACAGCAATGAGAAGCCCACGCACCACAACGAAGAGTAGCCCCCACTCACTGCAACTAAAAAGAAAGCCCACACACAGCAAAATAGACCCAAAACAGCCAATAAAATAAATAAATAAATAAATAAATAAATTTAATAAAAAAAAAAGAAATAGACTATTACAAGCACTCATTTGTATCATACTCCCTTCCATTTGTTACCCATCCCTAAGGGTAAGCATTGTCCTGATTTGTTTCACTTTTATTTTTACATAATTTCAAAGATAGTACAACAAATTCCCATAAATCTTTACCCATATTACCAGTTAACATTTTATTGCATTTTCTATGTTACTTTTGTATATATAAAAATATATAATTTTTTCTGAACCATTTGAGTTAAATTATATACCTGCTACCCCTTTACCCATAAATACTTGTATGAATTTCCTAAAAAATAAAGGACAGCTCTTTCCCATCTTGCAAGATAGCAGGTGAAAAGGCTGAGAAGCCAGATCCTAAGGATAAAAAACCTGAAGCCAAGAAGACTGATGCTGGTGGCGAGGTTAAAAAGGTGAAGCAGGTTAAGAAGGGGAGGCCCCACTGCAGCTGAAACCCTGTCCTGGTCAGAGGAATTGGCAGATATTCCCGATCAGCTATGCATTCCAGAAAGGCCTTGTACAAGAGGAAATACTCAGCAGCTAAATCCAAGGTTGAAAAGAAAAAGACGGTGAAGGTTCTTGCTACTGTCACAAAACCAGTTGGTGACAAGAATGGTGGTACCCAGGTGGGTAAACTTCACAAAATGCCTAGGTATTATTCTACTGAATATGTGCCTCGAAAGCTGTTGTCACGGCAAAAAGCCCTTCAGTAAGCATGTGAGAAAACTGTGCGCCAGCATCACTCCTGGGACCATTCTAATCATCCTCACTGGGCGCCACAGAGGCAAGAGGGTCATTTTCCTGAAGCAACCTAGCAGTGTCTTGCTACTTGTGACTGGGCCTCTGTCCCTTAATCGCGTTCCTCTGCGTAGAACACACCAGAAATTTGTCATTGCCACCCCCACCAAAATTGATATCAGTGGTGTAAAAATCCTAGAACATCTCACTGATGCTTACTTCAAGAAGAAAAAGCTGCATAAGCCCAGGTACCAGGAAGGTGAGATCTTCGACACAGAAAGAGAGAAATACGAAATTACAGAGCGATGCAAGGTTGATCAGAAAGCAGTGGACTCACAAATTCTGTGAAGAATCAAAGCTGCTCCTCAGCTCCAGGGCTACCTCTGCTCTGTGTTTGCTCTCACCAGTGGAATTTATCCACACAAAGTAGTGTTCTAAACTTCTTACAAAGAACCTAATTAACTGAGTCCATTTAAAAATAAATAAACAGAAGACATTTTCTTATATAACCTCAGTATAATCCTCAAAATCAGAGCATTAATATTGATATTAACTAATCTACAGATGTTATTCAAATTTCACCAGTTGTCCCAATAATTATCTTTACAAGAAAAGAAAATTCTGGATCTGAAGTTGGATTCAGTTGTCATGTCTCTTTAGTCTCCTTTAATCTACAACAGTTCCTCAGTCTTTCTTTCATAACGTTGACATTCTATTGAGTACAAGCTGGTTATTTTGTAGACTGTCCTCAGTTTGGCTTTGTCTAATGTTTCCTTGTGATTCAACTCAGATTATGCATCTCTAGCAAAAATACCCTCTGGTATTTATTTTCAATAAATTTGTTAGGTAGCCCCATGCTGAAAGTAGGAATATGACATTTGTGTTTTAAGTCTCATCTCCCTAAATAGGCTCTGAACTCCCTGAAGGCAAGAACAGGTCTTATCTCCAGGGTGGAAAGTGCAGGCACTCAAGTTAGACTACATGGGTTAGTGTTCTGCCTTTATTACTTGCTAGCAGTGGGACCCTGCTTTAATTACTTCATCTCTGGACAGTGAGGGAGGAGATCCTCTGAAGTCCACAGGGCTGTAAGGATTAGAACAGCTGGTCCCAAATCAGGCAAGACTCATCAGTCCATGCTCAAACTAGTGAGTGGAAGGAAGTTTGAGGAGTAACAGGATATTTACATAGTCTCTGAGTCCCACCCCACAAGATACTTTTTAATTACAAAGGGGAAAATGATGGTGGAGAAACTTGGCACAGACCACCTTAACCAAGTGATCAAATTTAACATCCCCAGCAACAGGTACATCAACATCACGTGCCTCCTGATGTGATGCACTGAGGAGAACAAAACTCATTTTCTCACCTTAGCCACTCCTTGCCCTGCTTAACCATCTCTCGCCAGTCTTGTCTCTGGATCAACTCAGCTGTTTGCAGAGGAGAGACATGATCTGATTTACATGTTAAAAATATGGCTCTGGCAGCAGGAGGAGGGTCAGCTGGAGGAGAGGAGAGTGGAATCTGGGATGCCGGCATAATGGTCATCAAGTCTGATGGGACTGATGCCTGCTCTGTACCCAGCTTTCCTCTGCAGGGATGTGGACTTTGAGCTAGTTCAAGAGACTTTCAAGTCACTTAGGTGCCCCTCCCATCCCCTAGCCTCTCCTGTCTGCTCTGTATTTCCCAGGCTCCTTTGTTGGACCCATTGGGCTCCTCTTGTCATCACTCCCCTTCTCAGGACTCTTTTCATCATCCACACAGCCCCCAGTCTCATCTCTTACCCCACGGTCCCCTTTGTTGACCTCCCCATCCAGTCCTCTCTGTCTCCCCCAGTTTCAGGGCATGGTAGAAGCCTTGACTATAATGTGAGTTGGGGTTGGATCCAGGAGTCAGGAGGATGGGGCATATCTGAGTCTGTGAGCAGCCATTGGGCTCTGCCCTGACCTCCCACAAGAGGCAAACTGCCTACCACCCCTGCCCTGGCTCTCTCTCAGTGAACATACTGCCAGGTTTGTTATCAGACCTGAGGAATGCCCAGCAGTAGGGGTGCTGCCATATCCCTTCATGCTGTAACTCTCCTCTGCAGAGCCGCTCTGCCCAGCCACCCACCTCCTAGTGAGAGCCCAGCTAGGCTTCACCTCGGCCTCCCAGCCCTTTCCTGGAAATGCACTCAGGGCCAGGAGGGGTGCCATATTAAATCAAGAATGATGGAAACCAGTGGCCATGATTACCCAGCCGAGATGCAGCATAGGGAGCTGGTCGCTGCTGGCTCCAGGTGAGGGCTTCTGAAGCTAATTACATGTGGCTTTTATTAAGATGATCGCTCCCCCACTCTTGCTCTCCTGAGTGGCTTCCTCCTAGTGCCTCTCAGCCCAGTGCCCTCTGCTTCTGCAGGCTGGGTCATCTACCCTATCTCCTCCTCCAGTGGAATCCTATCAGAGCAGGGCCTTGACCTCAGTCCCTGCAGCCTTCCTCCCCATTTCCTCAGAAAGCTGGGAACAGCATTGGCCCACATTCATAAGCACCCTTGCCAAGTGCCTTCTCCCATCTTCTCTCCTCTCCCGCAAATAGAATATACACAGACCAAGTGTTTTTCCTTTCCTAGGTTCTTCCACTGGTTAGCTTTCCACAAGCCTGAGCTCATAGCTCATGCCTTAAAAAGTCATTCATTCATTCAGCATATTTTTTTTTTATAAATTATTTTATTGGCTGCATTGGGTCTTTGTTGCTGTGTGCGGGCTTTCTCTAGTTGCAGAGAGTAGGGGCTACTCTTCGTTGCAGTGCACAAGCTTCTCCGTGCAGTGGCTTCTGTTGTTGCAGAGCAAGGGCTGTAGGCGCGTGGGCTTCAGTAGTTGTGGCATGTGGGTTCAATAGTTGTGGCTCGCGGGCTCTAGAGTGCAGGCTCAGTAGCTGTGGCACACGGGCTTAGTTGCTCTGCAGCATGTGGGATCTTCCCAGACCAGGGATCGAACCCATTGTCCCCTGCATTGGCAGGCAGATTCTTAACCACTGCCCACCAGGAAAGTCCTCAACATTTTTTTTAATATAAACTCTCTGCTAGGCATTAGGAAAAGAACAAGAAGCAGTATCCTTCTGCCTAGTTTAATCCCATTGTCCTGTACATTTTTATCAGAAAATCTTATCCAGTTTCAGAAGTTTTTCTGAAGAGATATATAGCACTCCAGGCTGGGAGGGAGTATGCTGGAGTCAGGATGTGCTCAGATCTAGGCCATAGGTTGAATCTTTCCCAGTACCATCTAGAAAGCTCCTGAGAAACTGGCCAAATCACAGTGTAATCTTTCCCCCAGGCTCACCCCCCTATAGAAGTCAAGAACTCTTTCCCATTGCCCAAGATAATCAGGAATACTAAGATAATCTAAAATCATGACACTGAAGAAGAGTGAAAGAGGTAGAAATTTTTCCCTAAAGAAGACTTAAGGAGGCCACAATGGTCATACCCAGACCAACAAAGTGGTGGGAAATGTCGTGTTAGGCTTTGCCTGCAGCAAAGGGAAAAAGATATGTTTTGTGAGGCCCCACAAACAAATGGATGGAAAGTAACTAGAGGTGGAGTTCTCTACCACATAAGGAAAATTGACAGGCAGAGCTGAGCCACCCCAGGCAATAGAGGCGTCCTGAGAACTCAGTTGGTATTGAGACTGTACCCTGCAGACCCAGGGTTCCCAGGGGGAGAAGCCTCAGGAGCCACACTGGGGCTGTGGGGGCATCCAGGTGGGCTTGGCTCCTGCCTTCTGCTTAAGCCAGAGCGACTGAAGAGTTGCCCTTATCTGTGGGGCTCCATGCAGATTAAATTAGTTAAAAGGTCTCTAGCACCAAAACAAAAACCAAAAAAAAGGCACTATCAAAATGTAGCAAAGGAGAAGTTACATTTATCAAAGCCCTGCCATGGGCCAGGTACTATGCTGGCCACTTCTTCGTATGCGTTTGGTGTATGCCAGAGACCTGCCAAGTGCTTTGTATACATCATCTCATTTAATCCTCACCAGCTTCCCGCAAGGATCCTGCGAGGTAGGTATGAGTACCATCATCGCCATGTTAGAGACACAGAAACTGAAATTCAAGGAGGTGAATTAACTTCCCCAAGGGCAGCTGACTAGTAAGTAGATTAGGTGAGGTCTAAATTCACATCTTTCTGGAGCAAAGCTGCTTCTTTCTGCCACACAATGTGCCCTGCTATGAGCCAGAAGAGGAGTCAGACTCCAGATGGGGACTGCTGTAAGAATTCAGTGAGACATTACATATAAAGTGCTGAGCACAGCGCCTGGCCCACAGCAGCTGTCCCACAAACAGTAGTTACCTCATTCACTTTGCGACATGTATTGACTCCTTCTGTGCAAAGGGCCCTGAGCTAGGTGCTGGAGCTATAGGGGTAAATAAAACATCGTCTTTGTCACTATGGAACTCGTGTGTGGAGTAGGGAGACATAAACAGTCAGTTAAATAAGTGCGCCGGAGGTCCTGGGGCCAGGGCAACAGGCTCCTTAGACAATTTGGTGTTTAAGCTGAGATCACTTAGAGGTAGGTAGGAATAGAGAAGACTTTCATCTTCTGCTGAGGGAGCAGTGTGAGCAAAAGGCCCAGAGGTGGGAATACCCATCCCTGAGGGGAAGTGATGAAACAGACCTAACAAACCCTTGGAGGCCAGCTTCATTCCACAGCCAGCCTGACTGCAGGCTGGCCAGTGCTGTACCATCAGGTATGTGTGTATCTCACCATCAGAGCCTTGTAGCCCAGTGGACCCGAGTGCTGAGAGGGGCTGGGTGAGCAGGGAGGAGGAGGAGGCAGATATATGACCAGAGTCGGCAGAGCCAGGTGATGTATGTAGCGCCTGAGGGAGCTGCACGATGACGTGCTGGATTCCAACCGGCAAGCGTCGCTCCGCTGGGATCGGCGCCGAATTATTGCTCCATATGAAACCCCAGGACTGATGGGAGCTTTCAGTTACAGACTGATAGCAACAGCCAAAATTGGATTGTTTGCTATTTATTTTTTTTAACTTCTGTCAAGGTCACTACTGTAACAGGAAAACACTGCCCAAGCAGCAGGTATTTTTCATCCACTCTGCCCGCAAGAGCAATCTGCAGCCACAACTTTTGTGACAGGGCCTTACCTTGGCAGCTCGCTTCCTAGAAAGCTGTCAGTATTATAGGGGCCCTAGGGGAAAGAAGCCTCCTGAAGACCCAGGTCTTTCTGTCCCACTTCAAGACCCGCTCCTTTCCCCACCCCCCAGCCCCCATCCTCTGGCCTCCATAAATGTTTTATCATCAGACCCATGCATTCATCCCTTCCTGCCCAGTCTCCAGATAGTCCCACAGCTCCCACGAGGCCCAGTACTCCAGCTCCTTCAAGCCT
Organism: Hippopotamus amphibius kiboko; assembly: GCF_030028045.1. Lineage (NCBI taxonomy): Eukaryota > Metazoa > Chordata > Mammalia > Artiodactyla > Hippopotamidae > Hippopotamus > Hippopotamus amphibius. The sequence continues at coordinate 42,261,930 of NC_080194.1, read as the reverse complement.
CCTGTCTCCCAGAATTGTTCCGTGCTTTATATATCCTTCTCTTCTCTGTACTCCTACACCACCCAGTCTAGCTGTTAATTTCTCTTTATATCTGTCATCCACTTCATTTTTACAAACATTCACCAGATGCCTCCACTGTGCCAGGACCCATGCCGGGAATAGCAGTGTGTAAAAGGCAGCGCCTACCCTCAGGGGGGCTCATAATTGACTTGAAAGACAGAATCACAAACATGCAACAAAGTCGTTTTTAAGTAATTTTTTTAGTGATGGGTGGAGGGCTAGAAGTAGGTGCACATGCTTTGGAACCATGAGGGACATGAAATGGCTAATTCTGCCTAAGAAGTATTTGTGTGCAGACTGTGCCTCACCTCCCCTGCCCAGCTTTGAGCTACCTGAGAGCAAGGCCTGACTCTCCTCTCCTTCCTCACAGCAGGACCAAGCTCGGGCCTCCTCCTTCTGCCTTTTCTGAAATGGACCAAGCTAGAGGCCAGACACATGCCAGGCACTCAGCATCATCTAAACCTCCCAGGGGGCAGGGTACAAGTCTCCTCCTTCCCCCTGCCCCACCTTTCCGTCCTCGCATGCACAGGGCCAGGCACACAGCAATTGCTGAATACATGTGTTTAATTGAAATGCAGTATCGTTGAAATAGAGGCTGTTCATAGCTCTGGTTTGAAAACCAAAATGATTTTCAAGAGGATAAGTGGAAAAGGAAAAGAACCTGTATTTTTAAGCACTTGGTGCACACCAGCCATGATGCTAGGCACTTTCTATATACATCATCATATTTAGTCCCCAATTTACAGAGGAGAAAACTGGGGCAAAGTAACTTGCTCCAGGTAATAAGCACATCTTGTAAGTGATAGAGCTGAGATTTGAACCAAGTCTTCTGTCAGACTCCACAGTCAAGGGTTAATCTACTAGCAGTACTTACTTTCCTAGCAGGGTGAGCCAGGACCCCTGAGCAGTAGCCACCCGAGGTAGGAGATGAGGTGAGGCCTAGGTTGAGGTGCAGGGGGAGGACTGGGCCAGCCTCCCGTGGTCATGAGCCAGAGCTGTGCATCAGGACCCCCAGAGACCCAGACCTGTGTTTTTCCCCCTGGGTTGGGAGATAGAATGAAATTAGGATCCTCCTGGGCCCATCGCCCCTGAGCCACCTTCCCGCTCTCCCCACAGTACCAAGAGAAGCAGCGGAAGCACGAGGCCGAGGAGCGGCGCCGCTTTCCCCTGGAGCAGCGGCTGAAGGAGCACATCATTGGTCAGGAGAGTGCCATCGCCACAGTGGGTGCTGGTGAGTGTGCGAGATGCTGGCCCGCGCTGGAAAGGGCAAGGAAGCTCATAGTCCGCAGCAATGAGGTGTAGCCTGCTAGCTCCATGCTGGGGAGACGTGGCTAATAATATTATAGCAGAACATTTGTTGAGTACTTCCTGTGTTCTGGGCAGTGTTCTAAGCTCTTTGCATATGTCGTGTCATTTAATCTGTACAGCACCCCTATGAGTTGGTGCCGTTAAATGGCCGTTTTAGAGATGAGGAAGCTGAGACAGTAATTTGCTCAAGGCTGCTTTCCTATGCTTTGAATTTAACTCTGACCTTCATCTGGTCCACTGCCCCCACCCCACCCCCATTTTTCAGGTGGGGAAACTGAGACCCAGAGAACAGGAGTTTGTCCATCACTAGTAATGTAGCAGGGGAGCCAGAACTAGAACTTTTATCTTCTGTCTCCCAGCCTGGAACTCTGCCACACTTCAGTATAATTTGTCAGCAGCTGGCTCAATTTTAGGGAAAACATCCTGAACAAGTCTTGAGTGCCGCCTTCTCCACCTCGGAAGCTCTTATGTCCGGTACTTTGACCCCTGGGAGCTAGACTGCCTGCTGGTGTAACCGCTAATCTAATAACCCTCCTGCCCATGCAGACCCCACTGGAGAGATATATCAAACTGAGATTCTGCTCAGGATGGTGGCCTCATCATTGTTCCTCTACTCAGGTGCATGACTTCCTGAGGGTGACCTCAGACAGATGAGGCAAGGACATTGGAGCCCTGGGCCTGGCTTAGACAAGGGGATATCCCCCGAGGCAGTGGTTCTCAGAGTTGTCTCTGGACCAGCAGCACCAGCATCTTCTGGGAACTTGTTAGAAATGTGGATCTGAGGCCTCGTCCCAGACCTGTGGAATCAGAAGGTCTGGCATTAGGGCCCAGAAATCTGTGGGGTTTTATGTGTTTTTTTGGTGGGGGGAGGTTAATTTATGTTGTTTTATTTTTATTTATTTATCTTTTTTGGGCCACACTGTGCAGTTTGTGGAGTCTTAGTTCTCCGACTAAGGATTGAACCTGGGCCCTCAACAGTGAAAGCACGGCGTCCTAATCACCAGACTGCCAGGGAATTCCCCAGAAATCTGTTTTTAACAGGCCCTGCAGGCAATCTGAAGCTTAGCTCAAGTTTATAAACCTCTTCCCAGGACTTCCCTGGTGGTCCTGTGGTTAGGACACTGCACTTCCACTGTCACCACCACCGTGGAGGTGAAACCCCCCACTTCATCATGTCTGAGGTAGAGAGAAAGGATACCCTGGGAGCTCTTGGATTGAAGAGAAGAGGAGGAGCCCATGGGAGAGACAGATAACCTAGCAGAGATCTGAGAAAGCATATCCTGCTGGAGTCTCATGTCCACTTCTTACCCAGCCCTTTCCCAGCAGGTTACCTGCTCCCCTGACCTCCTGCTTCTCACCAGCCTCTTAAGTCCATAAGCTGTGAAGCTCCCAGAAGTAGTTGGGGGGAGAGGAGGACATTAAGATGGAAATAATTCAGTCAGCCAGGGCTCAAATAGCAGGTGGGCCACTTACCAGCTGTGCATCTCAGGCTGGGCATTCAGCTTCTTTGAGCATCAGTTTCCTCATCTGGGTATCAGGGAGCCAGACCCAGGACTGTCAGACTATAAAGCACATGCTCTTTCCAGTATGTGCCACACAGCACTCAGTAAAACCTAGTCCCCGTCCTCGAGATGTTTACCATCTAGGGTTGGGTACTGTGCTCTGTAGGCAGGCCCACAGCTATTTCCTTCGACCTGGGACTAATACCTAGTCCCAGCCTCAGGCTGGCCTCTTCCGCCTGTCCTACACCACCTCGCCTCTCCCTGCCGTTGGCCCAGAGCAGGAGTAGATGATTCCACGTCCTACCTCCTAGCGGCTGTCAGAAAGTCTGCCCAAGTGCTTCCTTCTACCCATGCTCCATTCTGTCACCTGCGCGCTGCCGCAGATCTGGAGGCAGATCTTTGTCCTGTGGTTTGTAGGTTGACCCTGCCAGCTCGAGTGATTCTGGAAAAGACATGGGCTGTGGGTGACCTGAGCTGCGGGGTTGGTATGCTCTCTTCCATTTGTAAGGCAGTAACTGTGCACCGGCCTTGCTAGAAGCCCTGCAGCCAGGGATCACGCTGGTAATAGATTGTGTTCAGCTGCCAGCTCAGGTGAAGCATGCGGCACTCTCTGGGTCGGAATCTGTGACCGGCAAGCAGCGGCCAGTGCCTCAGGACCTCAAGACTGAAGCAGGTGCAAGAGAGGGAGGCGGATCTAGAGGGTAGGCCAGGCCTCCCTGGGTCCTCTAGGCTAGTGTTAGTTGTGTGCTGGGGACTGGCTGGGTGGAGCCTGGCACCCCAGGGGTACCATGAGGATGGGCAGCCAGAGAAGTGCCGCAGAATGAATTGATTTGATAAATGGCCATTTATTACCCTCACGAATTGGCTGAAACCAATTTCGGTCACATCAACCCGTGGTAAGTGCTGGGATATTGATTTGTGCAAAGTAATACAGTGAATTTATCAGTGTGATCCCCAGCTGCAGGGCTTCTAGCAAGGCTGGCGCACAGTTACCGCCTTACAAATGGAGGAGATAAAGCACCAACCCCACAGCCCAGACCCCCATGACCTCTCTGCTCTTCTAGGGTCACTGGAGCCAAAGCAGAGTCATCCTACAGACCATAGGCCAGAACGCTGACATTGAAAGTGAGGCTCTCCATCCAGAATGCAGAGCTTCTGGTCTGCATTGATCGCGCACGATCTGTTCTTGATCACGGGGAAGGGGAGGATGCCTGTTGTATTGGGTAGACCTCCTGGGAGCGCAGAGCCTCTGTGCCCCACCATCCTCAGAAAGGCAACCAGCTGTCTGTTTGGCCCATTCAGAGCTAGATTCCACCCCCCTCTTCCAACCAAGTCACCTCCCGTGTTCCTATCTCAGTAAACGCACCACCATTCCCTGGTCTCCTAAATAGAAACTTAGGTGTTTCTTTGGCCTCTCCCTCCACCTCACCCCTTACAGCCCATCAAGTTCTGTCCTTCTAACTCTTAAATGGATCTCAAACCTGGCCTCTTCCTCTATTCCTAATACCACTGTCCCAGCTCAAGACCTCAGTATCTCCCATCTGAACGAAGCAGTGGCCTCCTCACTGGTTTCTCTGCCTCCTTTTCTGTCTTGGAGTGGCTGCCCTAAGCTGGCATACAAGGCCCACCCCTGCTGGCCCCCTCCTTGGTTGCCCCACCCCTCCCCACTTGGCACTGCACGCAGCGGCTGCTCCTGCTGCCCTGCACATGCTGTGTTGGTTTCCTGCCTGCATTTGTTGATGCTGCCCTCTCTGCTTGGAATTCCCTTTCTTCTGGCCCCTTCCCCACCCCAGCCCTGCCCGCCTGCCACACTCGGGCTGATTTTTACTTAGGCTCACTCAGTTCAGGAGCAGTAGACTGTAGACTCCTGAGGGCAGAGACCATGACGGAATCATTTTTGTTTTCCCAGTTCCTGGCACAGCACTCTGCTTGAAGTAAATGCTTAGTGCAGTTTGTCAAATTAATTACTTTGGTATGGCCCCTTGTCCATCTCTGTGATGTGCTCTGAGGAAAGAAGAGAAGCTATAAGCCTGCTTTCTAGTGGTTCACAAGCATACTAGGAATGTGACCGTAGAAAAATAGTTAATTACAACACCTATACTACTCAGCCTTTGACCCCTTGGATGTACAGGCCATTTTCCCAGACCTGCTTGAAGAAGCCTTTTCTGAGCAGCAGGTCAGCCTGCACAGCCTGTGGCTCCCTCTGACCAGGGGCCTGTCCCCAAAACCTATCACATCTGGTCCCAGTTGATTCTAAAGCCCATGAACTCCCCTGGGAAGCTCTACCACCTTGACTGCTCTTCCAAGCCTGGGTCTGGCCCAAATTCAGAATCTCAGCATCAGCCGTGTGCGCACAGTAGGCGCGCCATCCTATCCTATGCTCCACGTCCCTCTTTGACTAATCCAAAAATGTAATCTTCCTAAGCACTGCACCTTTCTGGACCCTCCCTTGAAGTCCTGTTTCTAATCCAAGAAATACATCCAGGTCATCCCTGAGTTGTAGAGAGGCAGTGATTAATTCAGAAAACTTCTTACAGTTCCGTCTCCCACCTCACCAGTTCAGGTGTCCCTCCTGTGCCCCTGCCATTCTTATGGTCTGGACTGCCATGCCCGTTCTCTCGCCTGCCAGAACCCTCGATACCCAGGCCTTCTCCAGGAAGCTTTCATTAGCCCTCCGCTTGGGTGCCAGGTCCTTTCTCTGGTCTTCCTGTGGACACCTTTTGTCACTGCACTTACCACATGGCCTCAGTTTGTATGTCTTTCTCCCTCCCAAAGTCAGGAACTACCTCTCATTCAGGTCTGTTTCCCCAGGGTTGGTACACAGGTGTATAAAAGGCTGTTGAAAAGGGAGTCCAACTTGAGGATGGAAGATGCCTTAGAGGACTGGGGCAGGGAGCGTGGGGGGGGACTTGAGGGGGGGGAGTCAAGGAAGGGAGGGAATATGGGGATATGTGTATAAAAACAGATGATTGAACCTGGTGTACCCCCAAAAAAATAAAAAAAGAAAAAAAAAAGAAGAAAAGTTAAAAAAAAAAAACAGATGATTGAACTTGGTGTACCCCCAAAAAAATAAATAATTAAAAAAAAAAAAAGAAAAAGGCTGTTGAACTCAGGTGAACTCAGATGAGCAAAGTCTGAGCCCATCTTGATGTTCTGTATCTCCTCCGCACAGATTCTGATCTCAGCCTCTTTCTGGAAGGGTGGCAGCCTTCCCTGCTGGGATCCCTGTCCCACAGTATGCACACGGGCACAGTCAGTGGGTGGGCTCAACAAAAGCTGTTCTTTGCCATTTTAATATGTAACCCCTTAATAGCAAGTTTGCCTTATGAAAAACTAATCCTTACAGACGAAGAAGAGAACTCTTCTCTCATCGTCCACCAGACCTGAGACACCAGTATCTACTCAGTCAGCAGGCACTTCTTGAGCTGTGTTCCTTGAACCTTTAAGCTTAGACAGGAAATTGCTAATAGACATTTAGGTGACTCAACGATGGACTTCCACTGAAGGACACATTCCCCTAGGAGATGGCAGAAGCATGGAACGAACATGTTCCAGGTTAGGTTAAAAAATCTCTCCCACTGCATCACTAGAACTTATCAGGAAAGATGAGTCAGCCTACCCAGACTCCCCTAGAACTTTGAGCTGGATGGAGGCAAAGGCCTGGCATGGGAGGAGGAGGCAGTTCTTTTTGTCTCACTTTGGTTTTGCACACATAGGGGCTTTCCTCCTGGAATGTCCCATCATACCCAGACTGCCTGGACATCTCCCCCTCATCCTCCAGGCACAAGTCACAATCAGCCACAAATGGCTTTTCCCACACTTTTCCCAGTGCTCCCATCCCACTTGGAACCCACATTTTTCATAGCAGCATTCAACCAAAAGGCATAAACCTTGTTTTAGGCTTCTTTGTAGGAGCCCCAGCACTCAACACAGAGCTTTTTTGCTGAACAAATGGATAAGGCTCCCTGGAGAGAGGTAAAGAAGAGAGTGGAAACCTTATTCACCCAAGGGTAGTAGTAACCACTTGGAGCCCTGAGAGACTCTTGGGTCCAGGCCTCACCCTTCTCTGTAAAATGGGAGTTGAAGTGTCTGGTTTTTTCCCCTTGTGATACCAGAAAGACCAAGAATTAATTCATTTAGTCAGCACACATTATACCAGTGTTGGGACAAGAGCCCCTTGGGGAATAGAATGCCTGGCACATGCACCCACAGAATACACAGTCAGATTGCGGCACAACCTCCCCTGATATGATGGCACAGACAGATGAAACCCGTTCCACTGCCTCTCTCTGAGCCTCAGTTTCTTCCTCTGTAAAATATCAAAGCTAATGGCTGCTGCCACTGCTGCTGCTATGACTACCATTATTTTTATTCTTATTCTTATTCCATTCTTTGCAACTTATAAAATACTATAACCATTAACTCATTTTAATCTTCATGTGGGGCTGACTGAGCATGTATGGCTATAGCCATTTTATAGATGAAGAAAGCAAGCCTCTAAAGGAGGAAGTGTTTTACTCAAAGTCAATCAACTAATAAGTAGCAGAGCCAGGACTCAAAACTAGATCCTGTAACTCCTGCCCTCTCCACCATCCCATCCCATAGATGAACATGGGAGTTAATGGAGCAGATGTGATGTGGTGGAGTAAACAGAGAAGAGCTGTTGCAGGTGAGACTTAGGGTGGTCTGGTAGTGGTCGACATGGCCAGGAGAAGGCGTTTGGTAAGGGAAAGAACCCAGCAAGGAGGCCCTGGCACTGGCCCAGAATGTGAAGAGGCTGCCACGCCTGTTGGAGCTTTCAGACATGGGACTGGCCAGAGAAGGGGCTGAGCTGCCTGCTCAGGCGACCCTGACACCATCTCAAGCCCAGAGAGCAGTGGTCAGGATATGGTCAGGGGCAGGGGCTCCTGAGACCGTGTATGGAATGCTGAGCCAGCTAGACTGGAAGACTGCAGAGGGACCGCTTTCCAGGGTAAGGTGAGGGAATGAGGAGGTGCTGTGATTGGGGAGAGCCAACTCCTTTCTCTAAACTGCTGAAGCACCAGTTCAGGCTCAAGCTAGCCAGAACCAGGGGTAGAGCCCAGGTTCATTTATTTACCTGTGTAACCTTGAGCAGGTCACCTAACTTCTTTATATATATTTCCTCGTCTGTAAAATGGGAATCGAGTTACCTTCCCTGCCAGCCTCATGGGTTCATAACCAGCCTCGAATGAAGTTACGTCTACAGAAGTTCTTTATAGACTCTGAAGTGCTAGCAGAGGAAGCTGTTGCATTTGCTTGTCCACAGTGAGAGCACCTATGGCCATATCCCAAATGGGGCTATCCAGATCTTTGCCTGTCCCAGCCCGACAGGACCCTTGGTCCTCAACCATCCTGCCAACCACACACCCCAGGGCCCGCCTTCCCCAGTCTTTCCTAGCTGTTTCCATTTTTCATTCTGTCAGACACCATCTGCTTGGCCGTTTTTCTCTTCAGATATTATTAGAGATATCCAGAGTTGTAATTGTTTAATAGTTGGCATTTCGCCTGTTTCACAGGGGGCCCAGATCAAGCCCACCCCAGACTCATGCCCTGGGCCTGGCAGAATTGACCAGGGACAGCTGTGCAGTAGAGTCTGCTTGGCATTATAAAGGGCTCTCTCCCAGGTGCGTTATTAGAAAAGAAGTGAGAAAAGATGGCCCCAGGCGTAATCCGATTCCACATTCTCTGTGGTGTTTTTGAACTGCATAACCCAGAGGCGTGCAGCTCGGGTGGGCTGGGACGCTTCCTGAAAGAGAAGTCAAGATCAGAACCTCAGATTCATGACACCTGGGGAACCCTGTTCCCCCAGGCCACATGTCTGAGTGATGCCTGGATACTTTTGCCTCCCCAGATATCCCCCTGAAGCCTGTATCTAGTTTATGCTCAGCTTCTTTCCAACCTGGATTCTCAACTTAGCCAACTTTTGGAAGAGTGTGACTTCTTTCAGATGACTCCTCCTCTCACCCTCGCCTCAACACACCTCCACACATAGTGGTCACAGAAGTCTAGCCTGTGCCGTTTTACAGAATCTCCACCTCCCCAGACACCCATCCCCACAGGGTCTTGTTTCTGTCAGGACACTGGGGACTCCCTCTCACCAGGCTGGGACTTCTCCATCTTCATCCCCAGCCTTCAGGTACCTGTGAGGCCTGTGAGTTCCCCTTATGGCCAGGCCTTCCAAGAACCAAGCCAGTCAGTTTAGAGATGATCTGAGACCTAGCCCAAGGGAGAGGTTAGACTGAGTGTTTTCTCAGGCCTCTCTGAGGAGTCTCAGCGAGTGTCTCCTGGGTAGGCAGAGTGGCTAGTCTGGTGTCCATGAGGTTGCACAGTTTCTGTTTCTGCTGAGGCCAGAACCAGAAAGTATCTTAGGTAGAAGCATTAGAGATGGAGGTGAGAAAGCCCACAATGTGGACCTGAACTCCTAAGACAGGTATTCGAGACCTCTGTGATCTGATCCCACCCACAACTACTCACGTTCATTCCTGTCCCTGCACCTCTGCCCCTCCGGATCCCACTCAGTCTCTGTGATCTGTCATCAGTCCCACTTCTTCCAAAAGCCTTCCTTGATCTCTTCAGACACTTCTTTGACACCCAGCCACACAGATTCTACCACACAGTGTAGCATTTAGGATTTTTGCACCTCAAGACTGGAAGATGCTTCCCTAAGACTATAACTCTTCCTCCATTGACTTGGTCTCCAGGCCTTGTCCTCTGACATGTACCCCTTTGCTCGTCTCCCCCAGCACTCTGGGGACCAGACCATGTGTGCTGTTCCATCTGCAGACTGACCTTGACATTGCACAGTACTCTCTCCCCTTCCTGCTCCTGTCATGTTTCTGTTCATGCAACCCAAATTGATACTTGCTTTTTTAAGTAGCCATATGTGACAAAAAAAGAAGACAGATTTAGAGATGCAACTCTGCCATCACCACAAGTCAGCTGGTAACCTACTAGTTGTGTGACTTGGGCAAATCTCTTTATCTCTTGTTTCAGTTTCCTGTTCCGTATGATGGAGTAGAAAGCAATATTTTCCATTCAGGATATGGGTCTTGAGTAATAAAATGTTGGCGACTTTTCCATTGGGCCTAGCAGGTAGCATGATTAATAAATGATTCTTCTGATGGTTCTGCCCCATTCTGCTCCCTATTCTTATACTTGAGTGATGCTTCTGATCCTGATTCTCCCACTCTGTGGTTGAACACTTTATTTCCTCACCTTGCACGCAGAGCCCTTGAGTATATACTTGCTCCTGAAGAGGAGAGGTCAGCGCTCACTCTAGCAGAGCTGAGCCTTGGGGAACCTAGTACATGTCTATTCCCCTTCCCCCACCCCTGCCCAGTGGAGGCCATGTTGGTGGAGGTGCTAACCAAGTGGCTAACCCTTCCTTGCCTTGAGCTCCACACTACCCTTCATTGGCTTCCAGAAAGTGCATTTGGCTGTATTTCCTAACAACAGACAAGACCTTATGGGAAAGAGTTTAGAGCTCACACCCCAGATCCCCAAGGGCCTGCCATGGGCTTCTGCCTCTCCCATTTGCATAGGGGCAGGCTTGGCCTGCCACCAGTGGTGAGTAGGTGGGTTACCAGCTGAGAGCTGAAGTTCCTCTCGAATTCTCCTTCACCAGCCCCCTACCCCCTTCACTTCCATTCACCATCCACCCGCCTTTCAGTTTCCCTGGCAACGCTGAGTGCTCATCCTGGAAAACTTTATCCGAAATCTGCTCTGGGCAGCTTTCCAAATCCATGCTAACCTGATTAGGTGTCTCTAGGGGCCTTGCCAGCTAATCAGATTAGGCAGCACTAATGGTAGTGAGGACTTTGAGTGGGCGCAGAGCAGTAAAACATATTGTATACTTAGTGATAATTATCCTGCCTTTTGTGTCATTGATTTATCTGCCTCCCTCCCTGTCCTCCCATCTTATGTGTTTGGCCGTAGCAATCCGGAGGAAGGAGAATGGCTGGTACGACGAAGAACACCCTCTGGTCTTCCTCTTCTTGGGATCATCTGGAATAGGTAATTGGGAGTAGATCAGCCTGTGGGGAAGGAGAGCTGGGGGAGCCCCAGCTGCTATGGGCCAGAATCACACGACCCACCTCTAGTTCAAAGCCAGCTCCCAAAACAACTGTCTCCAAATTACAGAGCCGGCAAGAGGATCGTCTGTCACCTTAGGAACAGCTGGAATTATGCCCCTCCCTCTGGAAGCTGTGGTGCAGGGCCTAATTCACCTGGAGGGCCAGGCCCTTGGGGTCCTGTTATTCCTAGTCCAGCTACTCTGCAGCCCCAGAGGCTGCCATTTAGGAATAGTTGAGCCACCTCTGCTGCCCAGTGCACCAGCCTTATCTAGTGTAGCTTGGGACGTAACCCTCTAGGAAGCTAAAGAAAGCCCCTCATGGCCATCACAGTGCTAAGTGCATAGCAAAATTGGTTGCAGTGAAATGGGTTGGGGATTTTTATAGCCATCTGGGCTGGATTATCTGAGGCGCTCTCACCCCCTCAGTCTCCACCCTCACAGATCCCCACCCCGGTGCCGCAGCCACTGCCTCCCATTGTCTTGACTGGGGAATTTCATGCATCTGTTGCCTCCTCTTCCCCTCTCAGCATCTTCGTGGGCACTCCCTCAGTTGTAGGGTCCCAAAGGGTTACCATCATCTCACATGATACTACAGAACTTGACCCATACCAGCCAGTGACTTCCAAAGGCTTGACCATCATACCAAATGACCCTCGAGAGCCACAACTTTGGTATTGTCATTCGTTCTTTATGTTACAAAGAAAGGCTGTGAAGCCAAGGAGAGGTGCTTTTTATCCTCTCCCAGCCTCTGGCCCGTGGCTCCAAGGGCCTGGCTGGATGGCAAGACCATGAGTGTCCAGAGAGATACAGTGCAGTGAGCCAGAAAGGCAGGGTACTCCTAGGAGAGGCAAGGTTTGTGCTGGGCTTCAAAGGACAAGATGCCTCTGGATTATAAGAGTCAACCTCTCACTCTTAGGGTGCTTCTATAGAGGAAAAAGCTTCAGTCCCCATTCACAGAAAAATCAAGATGCAGTGCAGACGTTGATTCTGGTTCCAGCTTTACCATTAATTCTCTTGGTGACTTTGAGTCACTGACTCTCTCGGAGCCTCAACATTCCCATCTGTAACATATATTATTTCCAGCATCCATACATTTCTAATATTCTTTCATCCCAGGAGATAGTCATCTGGTCCTAACCCAGTACTTCTCTTTTCCTTCTTACTAGGAAAAACAGAACTGGCCAAGCAGACAGCCAAATACATGCACAAAGATGCCAAAAAGGTAAGGGCTGGGACCTAGGCCTGACTGACAGGCCATGGAGAGCTTGCCACTCCTGCTAGCCCAGAAAATCCTAGGCTCCCTGAATCTAGCAATAGCCAATCAAAAAAATGGGCCCTGGCCGAGGAAGCAGGCCTCAGCTATGGCCCCAGCTTGGCTACCAATTGCTCCAGGAATTTGGGCAAGTTATCCAACTTCTCTGTGCCTCAATTTCTTCATCTATGAAATAGAATGAATAATCCTTGCCCTGCTTAACTCTTGGGGCACTTGGGAAAACCCAGTGAAATTCATGTATACAGCATTTCTAAGCATCTGCTCTGTGCTGGGTATTATACTAGATCCCAAATAATACAGCGTGCATTAAGACACTCCTCTGCCCTGAGGACCTCAGTCTTGAGGGAGAGACAGCTTTAGAAACATATCATGGGGACTTCCTTGGTGGTCCAGTGGTTAAGACTTTGCCTTCCAAAAAAAAAAGAAAAAAACACTTTGCCTTCCAGTGCAGGAGATACGGGTTCGATCCCTGGTCAGGGAGCTAAGATCCCAAAATGCCTCGCAGCCAAAAAACCAAAATATAAAAAAACAGAAACAACAATGTAACAAAATTCAATAAAGACTTAAACAAATAGACATATCATTACTGTCTAGTGCCATCAAGGCCATGCTAGAGGGAGTCTCAGGCCTGTAGGAGCAAACAAGTATGAATAAGAGGATTTGCTTTTCTCCATCCTATGTGAGCTTTTAAACATTATTTCTTATGCCCTAAGCTATGAGGTGGTCACAGTCCTCTTTTCCCCATGATTCAGAGGCCTGGATTCTCCATAGGACAGGGCCAAGCCCACCTGCTTGTTCAGACTCTGGCTTTCCAAGGCCTGCTCAGTTTGACTTTCTAGGCTGACCAGGAATTCTTTCACACAGAGAAATATGTCAGAGCAGTCCTTGGAGATTCCAGAAACATTTCAACTTAAAGCCAGATGTTCTTCTTCCTACTACCCTTCCCAGTGTGGGGGCATCACAGGTTGTGCACGACCCTGGATGCCCTTGCCTAGTTTCTGTGGAAGGCCTCCCCAGCTGGGGTGATGAGGAATTGCCTAGGCCTCTGCCAGCCAGACCACCAGTAACAGAGTCCTGGCCACCTCCTGTCCTTGCTCTGGCCTAGCTCCCCCTTCACCACCTCCCTGAGGGCCTGGCAGCCACAGAAACAAGGTAGCTCAGGCTGTGTCCTTCTGAGCTGCACCCATGGACCCCATCTACTGGGTCTGCCAGTAGCTGTCTGTGAGCTGCCCCAACCAAAGCCAGAGCAGACCCACTCGGCAGGCAGGAAGGCAGGCAAGAAGCAGTGCATGGCATGCTAATATGCTCCAACTGAAATAACGTTTTTAAGACAATTCATCAGGTTGGCAGCGATTGAAACAATTAGCACTCTGGAAAGAACCATAAACTAGCAAGACTATTAGAGAAGATGCAGTTACGGGCAGGAACCACCTGATTAGGGATGAAGAATTTTGAGTGGTTTAATTTTAATACTGTCAGAAAGGTTAATATTTAATTACGAATTATAATCTCCTTATCCAAGCTGTCTTAATATGTCTTCATACACAGTGGAAGTAGAAGGAAAGTATCTGCTGACTTGCTGGTGTAGAAAGGAGAAAGGGCTTGATAAAAGGCTGATGATGCAAGTCATTTTTCAGTTGGAGCATCTAAACAAGAGGCAGATTTCCACCAGTGCAGGGTGTCCTAAAAGCTGATGATGGCATGCTTCAGTACATGCCTTACCTAGGAGACAAAGGTAATACCGTCACCGCTTGGAGGCAGTGGGCTGGGTGATCCAGGCTGTGGAGTCAGCCGTTCCTTGGTGCAGGTTTTACTGTCCCGAGGCGGGTTGCTTTACCCTGCTAAGTTTCAGCTCTTGCCTCAAAGTGAAGCTAATCAGTCCTGTGTCTGAGGCTGTTGTGAGCATCAAGTGAGATACTATGAATCACAGCGAGCTCAGACTCTAGCACCCAGTAAATGCCTGACCCCTTGTCTTGTATTTATTCATCACTCTGTACTTTCCACAGCAGTACCCCCATCCACTGTCTTAAATGCTGAATTAGACCCACTTTTCAGATGAGAAAACTGAGACCCTACAGCGTTAAGGGTCCAAGGTCACCTGTTAGGGGAAGAAGTAAAATCAGAATCCAGTCTCTCAACTCTTCTCTCAAAACCGTTGTTCTCAGCTGCAAGAGGACGCTAGATTGTAGACTTGTCCATTTGTCCCCATGTCACCTAGGGAGATGAGAGGCATGAGAAGCCAGTATAACCAGTCATGTATTTTATTTTTAAATCATAGTTGTTGCTTCTATAAAACTTCTAGCTTCACCAACCCTGAGGACCAACTCGTTACAGCATCTGTGTTTAACATAGACATTATCTGGCCATATAACAGGCATGTTTGAAACCTGCCTTCAAAATCTGAGGGTTCTGGACTGTAAGCTCTCTAATCAGGGTACCTGACATCTCCAGAACCCAAGGAGTGATATGTGGGAAGTGTCATGTACAGGGCCCAGTGTAAAGGAGGGCTGACCGAAAGAATTGAGCACTGACTTGGGAGTCAGTGACCTGAATTCAAGTTCTGGCTCTCTGATCCTTAGTTTCCTCGTTTGTAAATAATGACTAATACCTCCAGACCTGGCTGCCTCATAAAGACTTGTTTGCACATTTTTTTAATTCCTTTACCAGGCCTGTGAGCTTTTTTTTTTTTTTTTCTCTTATTAACCTCTGCTGTTTCTCCCAAATTGAGCAGCCTTGTTAACTTCCATTATTAGGGTTAATAATCCTTGAGAAAAAAACCTTAATGGCATTCTGTGATTTCATCCTGATGTTGGATGGTAAAGTCCTAAAGACTGCGATTATAGCAGCAGTATGATGAAGAGATCAGGAGCAGCAGGGATCTGAGTCCAACTCTAAACTACTCTCTGGAGTTGGCAGAGATCTCTGTTTATATCAGTTTTCTTATCTGTAAAATGGATTCAATAATGCCTGTCTCATTGGAATATTATGAAGGTTAAGTGAGATAATGATGTAAAATGCTAAACACCATCCTCAGCATGTAGTAAGCAATCAGTATATGTTGGATATTGTTGTTATTGTTGCCTCACTTCTAGATAACCCTAAACTAAGATCATGTGAAACCAAAATTATTCCAGCCAACAAAATCAGGTCCTGAGATTTGTTCAGAGTTAACTTAGCAAATCAGTAAGCCTGGGATAAGAACCCAGGTAACTTGACGTAAGTGTCAGTAAGCACTGAAATCTATACTCCCTCTTATCTTGGAACATTGATTGACATATTTCTGGGCACAAAGCTCAGAACACTTCAAATGAAGATGCCAAGAGCCCAGCTGATTGATGGAGTGGGAAATATGAGACAGTGAGTATAGTGGCTAAGAGCACAGGCTTGGAGCCAGACTGTCAAGCTTGAATGACCTTGGGCAAGTTACTTTAATCTGTGCCTTGGCTTTCTCATCTGTAAGGTGGGAACGATAATAGTACTTACCTCATAGACTTATACACGTTCTAAGCCCTTTATAGCTTCCTTATCTAGAACATCGCCAGGCACATAGTAAGCACCCAGTAAGTGTCAGCTATTATCCAGATACCCATCTCATGGCTTCAAGCCTGTTGCTCCCTCTGGGCAGCACTCCCAGCTTCCCCATGTCGGTCTTCCCACCCTTCCTGAAGCCCGGGTGTCTCTTGGCCGAGCTGCCCGGGGCCCTCTGAGGACACTGGCTGGCTCATGCGCCATGTGCTCTGATAACAGTGGTCACCCCCACATGACCTGAAGAACTTCCCCAAGGCCTTTCCCACCTCGTGGATTAGGTCCTCTCCTCAGGCCATAACATAAGGGAGAAACAGGGACAGGACATGAGGGCCTGTGTACATAGGAAGAAACTGCAGCTCCAGAAGGAGAGGCAGCCAAGGCACGCAGATAGTGGAGAACTGGGCCTGGAAGCCAAGCCCAGGGCTCTTTCTGCCACCTGTACCTCAGGTACAGAGGGACAGGACAGATAAAAAACTAGAATACATCACAGACTGAATTTCTGACCCGCAGCCGAACTAGGGTATGGCCTGGATTTCAGACATAGCTACCTCCCTCTCGGGGTCTTGGCGCCCCCTCATCCCCAGCTCTCGAGAGGAGCGTAGTCAGTGGGGGCATGCTCTTAGACGGAAGCATGTGCCAATAGGAGAGGAGCCTCAGGAGTCTCTGGGGAGCCCTGGTCTGCATGGAGAGACAGGGCACCTCTGAATGCCCTTCTAGTGCCCTAAATCCCGAAATTCTTCATGAAAAGGAGTGGGCATTCTGCTTGTGTTAACTCGCAAACTCTAGATGGTGTGCTTTTGCCCTGGGGCTAGTTATGGTTGGGCCTCACCCCAGGGGGCCACTTCCCTGGAAATCAGCCCTAGGTGCAACCAAGAAGAGAGATCGGCTGCAAGCTACATTCTGGATAGCTCTTAAATGAAGTGAAAACATAAATAAATGAGAAGATTATTAGTTTAAAAGAAAAACTACAGCGTGGAGGAAAGGGAATCCTCCTACACTACTGGTGGGAATATAAATTGGTGTAGCCACTGTGGAAAACAGTATGGAGGTTCCTTAAAAGACTAAAAATAAAGTTACCATATGACTGTAGTTCCACAACTAATATGTGGCGCAGCCAAAATAAATAAATAAAAATAAATCTAAAAAAAAAAAGTCTACAAACAGTAAATACTGGAGAGGGTATGGAGAAAAGGAAACCCTCCTGCACTGATGGTGGGAATAAAAATTGGCACAGCTACTATGGAGAACAGTATGGAGGTTTCTTTAAAAACTAGAAATAGAACTACCATATGATCTAGCAATCCCACTCCTGGGCATGTATCCAGAAAAGACAAAAACTCTAATTCGAAAAGATACATGCAGCCCAGTGTTCATTGCAGCACTATTTACAATAGCCAAGACATGGAAGCAACCTAAATGTCCATCAACAGAGGAATGGATAAAGAAGATGTGATGTATATATATGTGTGTGTGTATATATATATACACTACACACACACACACACACACACACACACACACACACACACACACACTGGAATATTACTCAGCCATAAAAAGAATGAAATAATGCCATTTGCAACATGGATGGACCTAAAGATTATCATACTAAGTGAAGTGAGACAGAGCAAGACAAATATTGTATGATAGCACTTATTTGTGGTCTCTAAAAAAGTGATACAAATGAACTTACTTACAAAACAGAAATAGACTCACAGACATAGAAAACAAACTTACGGTTACCAAAGGGGAAAGGGCGGGGGATAAATTAGTAGTTTGGGCCTTACAGATACACACTACTGTATATAAAAAAGGTAAGTAACAAGGACCTGCTGTATAGCACAGGGAACTATATTCACTGTCTTATAATAACCTATAATGGAAAAGAATCTGAAAAAGAATATATACATAAAGAATATATATGTGGGTGTATGTGTATATAACTGAATCAGTTTGCTGTACACCTGAAACTAACACAACTTTGTAAATCAACTGCACTTGAAAAACGAAGAAGAAAAAAGAAAGAAAAGAAAAAGGGGCGTGTGCACCTGCAGCATAGACTTGCAGAGCTGAGGACCATGGGCTGTCTGGGTGCTTGTTGCCCCCTGTCTCATCATGACCCACACTGACGGTGACTGACTTTGTCAGTGCCAGTCTGCCCCACTCGGGTGCTGCTAGAGAACAGAGACATAGCTCCAGTGCTCGGCACACACAGGATGCCCCCAGTAAATGCGGGGTGAGTGGATGATGCGGTGGTCAGACCCAGCAGAAGCCTGGAGAAAGAGACATTCTGAGCCAGACTTAAGGCAGGAATGTGACTTGGGTTTATTAAGGTAGGGCGTGAGGAAATCATGTGGGGGATGAGTAGAAAAAGGAGGCGAGGAGCCAGAAAAAACTGTGTCGTGAGAATGGGATAGAAAATCTTGGCTTGGTGTGGTTTGGAAGCTGGAATATATTTGAGATGCTCACCTCCTTGACCCTTCCCTCCGCCTCCTTGCCTTCAAATGGACTCCTGCTTGTTTCCACACAGGGTTTCATCAGGCTAGACATGTCTGAGTTCCAGGAGCGGCATGAGGTGAGTGAGAGTTCTCGGTGAAGTGAGGTTTGGAGAGCCTGTCAATATGACTCTGCCTGGTTATTTTGATGTGACTTGTCATTCGGGCCTGAGATAATTCCAGCAGCCTTGGGATTTGTCCTTTGCAGGGGGCGTATGTACACAGCAGGGTCACTGATCTGTTTTGCATAGGACTTGCTCTGAAGAATAAACACAGAAAAGATCTATCTGCTCTCTCATCACGGCAGGATTCCTTCCACCCCCAGAGACAACCTGATTGTCCTTGTTGAGACAGGCAGTCTTTACAATATATAAAGCCATCTTACCATTGCATGCCCCATATTGGAAGCTAAAAGCATAGAAAGGCCTTCCTAACTTATTTCCTTCCTTCCACCAGGTGGCCAAGTTTATCGGGTCTCCACCAGGCTACATTGGCCATGAGGAGGGTGGCCAGCTGACCAAGAAGCTGAGGCAGTGCCCCAATGCCGTGGTGCTTTTCGATGAAGTGGACAAAGCCCATCCAGATGTTCTCACCATCATGCTGCAGCTGTTTGATGAGGTAAAAGTCAGCTTGGGCCAGGATGGAGTTGGGGACATCTGTAGGTATGGGGGGCTGCAAACAGGGGGACCCAGGGGCCCAGAACTGATCATCCCTCAAGTTGCTGCTTCCTCATTTTACATTCACTCAGCAGATGTGGCTTCACTCCTTCTCTGGACCAGGGCCCAGACTGGGCACCCAAGGAAACACTAGCACTGCCCAAGAGTTGAAATGTTATGGCTGCCAGGCTACCTTCTAGAGAGACAGAATGAGGCAGAGGTGCCGGGGGTAGAGAGAGAGAGAGCAAGCTGAATTTTCAGTTCTAGCTCTGCTCTATCTCTAGGCATCAGGGACCTCATGTGACAAGCAAGGAGGCTGGATCCAGTAAGCTCCAAGAACCTTTCTGGCTCAGACAGCTCCTGCTTCTCGCTGTGTGTCAACCATCGTCGTCACCATTTCTTTAAAATGGTAGTAACGTTGCTGCTGTCTGTCATGATGACGGTGGTGATGGAATGGTGGTGCCCTGGCTCGCGGAGCCCTCTTTTCCTGTGGAGCTCCAGGCTGGTCACAGGCAAGGACAGACTCCCTCTCAGCTGGTGGAATGAGCTCTAAATGAGAACAACTTCCTTTTATTCAGCGCAGTCTGTGTAATAGGCCTGTGCTAAAGACTTTACAGACACTGTTGCTAATCATCACAATAGCCCGGCAAGGTAGAAATCATTTCTCACAGATGAAGAAACTGAGGTTCAGTGAGGTTATAAATGACTTGCCCAAAGCCGCAGAGCTATTGTGTGGAGGAGCCAGAGGTGGACTGCAGATACATCTGGTCCCAGAGCCCCAGTTCTCCCCATCTGTACCACTTCTTACCTTAAACAGGGAAGGGAGAGCTTATGATCATGGGAGGGGCTGTCATCCCCCTTTTCCAGGGGCCCTGCAGAACTGGGGATGAGGCCTCCTGTCTGTTCCCATGCAGGGGCTGTATTAGCCAGCTCCTGGCCAGATAAGAGTCCAGCCCACCTTTCCACTTAGCTCCCTCCAGCCCTGGGAAAATGGAAAGAGGCTTGCTTCCCATGTCACACGTGCACTAATAAGGTGCAGGAATGGATACCCCTGGACCAAATAGCATACTGGGTACCAAGCGAGGAAGAACCAGATCCAGATGTCGCCACAGCTGCCCACTGCCTTCCCCACCGAGCCCAGCATCCCTGCCCCTGCCCCAGTTTCATTGCTCTCTTCCTGGGCTCTCAGCTGCTCCCTGTCTCAAGACCTGCCCCCACTGAGGAATGAAGGCCAGATATTCTGTTTCACGCCCCTGTGCTCTGAGACACCACCCCTCCCCCCTCCATTCTAGCTCTTGAGGGGATTGAGGTACACAGCTATGGGCCAGAACCAAACCTGCCCTCTGGGAACTCCCTGCTTAATAGATAGGTTGAAAGGAGATGTAATAAAGTTGACATTTTTATACTTTGTGTGCAAGGCACTGTTTTAAGAAAGTTGCGTGTATGAACTCCTTTAATCCTCCCAATAACCCTATGAAGATAGCTGTTATTACTGCCTCCGTGTAACAAGCTATAGAAACTAAAGTGAGACAACTCATGACCCATGGTCACACAGCTGGGTAGAGGAAATCCAGGATTTGAACCCAGGCAGTCCAGTTCCAGAGCCTGCAGCTTAAGAAATAACTACTGTGCAGCCAGGGCCAAAAGAGAGCAGTAGATCTGGAATGAAGTATTCTCAGGAAGGGAGAACCCAGCACAGGGTGGGTGGGCACAGCAGCCTGTTCTGCCTCTCACGTTCCTGGAGAAGTTCCTGGCGCAGAAAGCGGGAAGGCAGCTGCTGGCTGAAACACAGCCAGCCCCACGTGGAAAACGCTTACTGCCTCGTGTGTAAGCCCTGTCCGCCCTCCCCGGCTGCTGTCACTGCGCTGACTGCCTTTGGGAGCTGATGATGGCTCCTTCCTACAGCCCCCGCCAGCCTACTGCAGGTTCCGATGGTTGTGCTCTTGGCTCCATTGACCAGAGCTGCCATCTCAGTTTACTTAGCCAGATTTATGCGTATGTGCTTCTTGAGGACAGAGACTTTGTCTCACTCCAACCATTCCCAGAGCCCACAGTGCCAGGGGAAGTGCCCTGTTGACTAACTTAATTCAACAGTAATTCAGCAAACCTTCCAAGGATGAGTAAGTGTTTGCCAGGTGAACAGAGTGGAGAAGGGCCGGCAATAGACACCTGATGTGCAGAAGCACAGGGCATGAGGCAGCCTGCTGTACCCAGAGAACACAGCTGTTCACTATTGCTCGACTTCAGAGGGAGAGTGAGAACAGAGTGGTGGAGATCGGAGGGTAAGGTAGACAGGAAAAAGTTAGAGTGCCAGGCAAACGAGTGTGGATTTTTTTTTGGTGGGTAGTAAGAAACCTTTAAAGACTTTAGGCAAGAGAGAAATATGATCAGGCTTTCACTTTATAAAGATCCTGTAGGCAGCACTGAGCAAATGGGCTAGAAGGAAGAAGAGGGACCAGCAAGGAGACTATTGAAGAATTCAGGCGAGAGCCAGGGAGGCCTGCTCTCAGGCAGGGCTGTGGGGTGGAGAGAGCTCCTGGGAAGTCAGCTGTGCAGGGCCCAGTGACGAGACATGAGGAGAGAGGGGGGGCCGAGGATGAGCAGCGGAGGATTTCTGGCCTGGGTGACCCACGGGTGCTGCTGCCATCAGCCTGAGGCAGGGAACACAGGGATGAGCAGCAGAGTGACGGGGAAGGTAAGGAGCTAAAGTTTGGAATTGTTGAAATTGAGGTGCCCGGGGCATAGCCAGATGGAGATGTCCAAGAAGTCGCGCATCAGTTGGAGCGGTCTGGAGTGTAAGAGAGGTCTGCACCAGATGCAGAGACGCAGGAATGCTTCAGCACAGAGAGAGTAGCAGGAGCCACAGGAAGGGATGATATCTCTCACCTAGTGAGAGGATGGTGTGCAGAGAAGAGAGGTAGAAACAGCCTTGCGACCTCTCCAGAAAGAGCCAAAGAGGGAATTGCCAGAGTAGGAGGCAGACCAGGAGAATGTGGTTCCGTGCAGGGCAGAGACACAGTCCCTGCCTCAGGGTTCATGAGCGAGGAGGAGACAGGCAGCAAAAAGCAGTTCAGCCACTGTGGTGAGTGTTGCACTAGGAAAGTAGGAGTTATAAGGGCACCTGATCCAGTCTGGGGGAATAGCTCCCCCCCATATCCACCCAGTCCAGATCTCCCAAGCTTGGATCCAGAAAAGCAGGAGCCCTAATGCTCTCACCAAGACACCAAGCAGAGCTAATTCAGGCCCCTTCCCAATTGACCCCAAAGTCTATAGCACAGGGCAGAAGTCCCAGGAAGCCCAGCCTCTGCTCCTCCCTTCAAGGACAGGAAGGGGGGAAAGCAGCCCCTATAACCCTGAGGTGAACCTCAATGCCCCACCCAGTCTGCCTGCACTCCAGTCATTGCTTGGAGGCAGGACAGCAACAGCTCCCTCTTTGGGACACATTTTATTGCCCAGGACTCTGAGGAGAAGGAGCTGTGAACACTGTGAAAGTCACCCTTTGGGTCAGTAATACACTGCACCTGCTCCCCTCACCCACCTGGGACCCACCCTTGGGCCCAGTTATGAGCAGAGCTTTGATCTCTTAGGATGAAATGGCCACCGGTTATTGCTCTGGCCCGTGCAGCAGTGTGGTGTGCTCAGTCCTCGGGGGTGAGCTCTGCGAACACACTCGGGGTCATCTGCTTGCACTTGGGCACATCACACACACACACAGACCTGGTCCCCCAAACTAGAACTGCCCTCAGTGGATTCTGCCGTGTTGTAACCCATGAGCAGGGGGCAGAGTGGGAAGCTAATGGCCAAGCTCAGGAACATCTGCACCCTTGCCTTCTCCTCGTCCCACTCAAGGCTGGGATGGGAGAGTGACCAGGACCTGGATCTCGAGGCTGCCTTTGAGTAGACCCCCTTGGAACTAACATTTTCTGAGAGGCCTGTGCCAAGGGCCAGTGTAAAGTGAGGCAGAAAAGCACTTAGTACTGTGCCCAGTACACAGTAGGTGCTCAGTTAATGCACATTCCTTTCTTTTTTACCTCTGAGGACCAGGGCTGGTCTGCTTTTGCATCGGCTTTAGAACCAAGTGACCTTGAGTGAGACCCTCGCCGCCAGGGAACGGGAAACACTTGAGGAGGATTGTGAGGCTGGGGCAGGGCCCAGCATCGCTGGCTCAGGCAGGTGCCAACAGGCTGAGGTCAGTGACCTTTCCCCAGAGCCATGTTCTCAGACTTGGCAGGAGTTATGCTTTGTCTGCAACCTAGGTGAATTCCCAGGCAGGTCCGTCTCTCCCCACTCCTGTCCTGATGGCTTCTCTCCAGTCAGGATCAAAGGATACAAACTGAACTTGGCAGAATTCTGAGAAATTTTTATTTAGGGAAAGAAAATTGCATGAGACCTCTTTTATCCCACACTGTTGGTATGACCCCAGTAGCCTAGTGTACAGTGAAGAACATGGGTTCTGGGGTCAGACAGTTCAGTAGAGCCTTAGCTCTACTGTATTCTAGCTGTAAGACCTTGTACAAATTACTTAACCTCTCTGAGCCTCAGCTTCTTTGTAGGGGTGGTGAGAATTCAAGCATTCAGCAAGCAAGTACTGAGCACCTGCTATATACCAGACACTGTTCTAGGATCCAGTGAGAGTAAGACCCAGGCTCTGCCTTCAGAGAGCGACCTTCTAGTGGGCAGAGTGCAACAGTGCATGGAAAGCACTAAGCAAGGCACCGGGGATGAAAGGGGATGTGCCCATCAAAGTGAGACTCCATCATTTCCTCTCAGTGGGGCCCTGATTATTGCTTTTTTATAAATGACTGCAAAGTGCTGTTATGCCGTGATAGCCTTGAGGTCTGCTGAGTGGGCAGAGTTCCTTGCCCTTGAACTGAATGGCCCTGGACAGCTGCACTTTTCTCATTTTTCTGTTTCTTCCCTCTACTGTTGCCCCCTTTCTCTTTCCTTGGTGCATCTGTGTCTAGTAAAGATGCTTTCTTCTGTGTCACTTCGAGAAAAAGCTAAAGATTCCAAGGCAACTTCCCAAGTTGGTTAAAGGAGGAACGTTATTTTCTGTCCCAGGCCAGAGGATGGCTCCAAAGATGCAGAGATTATAGCTGATTCAAATCATTTATCTGGTCCTCACCATGGCCCGTAGAATACGCTCCTCTGACCTCCTACAGCAGCCTGGCCTTCCCTTTATCATAGCACTTAACCATTGAATTGTGACCGCTTGTTTCCTGACATCACTCCTTCTCTAGACTGGGAGCATGTCAGAGGCTCGGTGAGTCCCCAGTGTCCCAACACAGAGCCTGGCCCAGAGTGGGCCTCCAGGAGAGGGGGTTGGATGGATGCATGTACAGTTAAGCTGGCTTCTGAGTGCCCTGTGAGGTGCCAGACAGCAGGCGCAGTCTTGCCTGGCGGCGCTCCCAGCAGGTGAGCACTGCAGCCGACGTGTGAGAACAGTGCTTAGAGACCCCAGCGGAGGGAGTGCTCACTCTGCCAGGGAAGGAGGCCCAGGGGTTCTGGAGAGACTTCCTGGAAGAGGTACCCAGCCTCACTGCTTCCTGACCGTGCAGTCGCTGTTCCTTTCCAGGGCCGGCTGACAGATGGAAAAGGGAAGACCATCGACTGCAAGGACGCCATCTTCATCATGACCTCCAACGTGGCCAGTGATGAGATAGCACAGCACGCACTGCAGCTGAGGCAGGAAGCGTTGGAGATGAGCCATAACCGGATCGCCGAGAACCTTGGTACGGCACGGGGCCCAGCTCTCTGGGCGACCAGTCAAGTGCCCAGGCCGTCCGCACATCTCCTGGGGGCAAGGATGGCATTGGGGTCCCGGGCCCAGATGAGGGCCCTGGTTAGGCATCTTTGTCCCTAGCTGGCCCTGACCAGACACCAAGCACCCTACTAGATAGTGGTGGGAGGCAGACAGACAGTGCCCCTACTTCCTCAAGAAAGCCCCAAGTCTCTTGAGTGACAGGAGGGCTCCAGACAGAGGAATGGACAGAACCACCCTGGGGCACCGGGGCCAGGAAGAGGCCAGGGTCTAAGAGGACTGAAGGGATGCACACTCAACAGATAGACACTTTGGTGCAATGAGGGGATAGCAGATCAGAAACCATATGGAGGTAGGCACAGCCTTTTTCAGCCAGGGAGCCTTCCTGCAGAGGTGGGCCCTGAAGAGTGCTGGAAAGGAGGAGTGTGTCAGGCGGAGGCCATGTCTGTCACCTTTCTATTTAGGATTGAACTCTCCAGCCCCCTTCTTACAAGTCAGGACTCAAGTCTTGGTCCTGACTCTTCTCCTCTCCCCTCCTTCATACAATTCCTACCAGTAGATGAGCATCAGAAGGGCCTAGAAAGTACCCAGTCCACTCTCATTGTGCAGGTAAGGAGAAGGCCAAGGACCAGAGAGCCTGAGACCTTGACCGGGATCACAACAGACCGTCAGGGGCAGGACCTGGGCTCTTTTCCTAGGTGGAGCCAAGGAGCAGGCACAGCTCCCAAAGGCCCCAGGTGTGGGGAGCAGGCAGTTTACAATTCTGTCTCCACAGGGGATGTCCAGATGAGTGACAAGATCACCATCTCAAAGAACTTCAAGGAAAATGTGATTCGCCCCATCTTAAAAGTAAGAGTTCTTTGTCCTTCCTGCTGGAGCCTCGGGTTGGAGGGGATCCCCTTAGCCATCCTAAAGATATGGAAGCCCTCCCACCCCGATCTTCCCCAGTAGGGTCCAGTAATTCCCTTACCCACTCTGGGTCACTGAGTTCACCTCATCCCTAACCTGGCCCTGCAGGCTCACTTCCGGAGAGATGAGTTTCTGGGACGAATCAATGAGATCGTCTACTTCCTCCCCTTCTGCCACTCAGAGCTCATCCAACTCGTCAACAAGGAGCTGAATTTTTGGGCCAAGAGAGTAAGAGTGGGGACTGCCCGTGGGTGGGGGTGGGACATCTGTGCACTGGAAGTCAGGGAACACTGGGCTGGGGGCACCCCCGCCAGAGGGTGGAGCACAGAGGTTTGGGGCCAGTGGCCGAAGGGGCACAGAGTCTCTCACAGGCCCAGGCCTCAGGCCAGAGTGCTGAGAGACGGGAAGTCCTGGGCCACATGCAGGCATGCTCCTATCTGACCTGTCCCAGGCCAAGCAAAGGCACAACATCACACTGCTCTGGGACCGCGAGGTGGCGGATGTGTTGGTCGACGGCTACAACGTGCACTATGGCGCCCGCTCCATCAAGCATGAGGTGAGCACAGGAGCCTGAGAGGAGAGAGGCGTCTCCACCCCTCCCTCTCTGGTGCCCCCAGACCCATTCCCTAGGCTCCCGGCCTGTCCAGACAGGCTGGAATTGTTCTTACCCAGAGCAGGTGCCCCTTCAGAACCAAAAACAATGTAATCAAGTAAAACCCCTGTGCTAGAGGATAACTGAGTTTGAACCCTTACCAGCGTGGGCGTACTGAGCTGGGAACCTCGGAAACTGACATTCCTGAGTCATGAGCACTGTCCTGCACGCTTGTGTTGTTAGCCGTTTGCAGATGAAAAAACTGAAGCTTTGAGTAAATACTCACCTGGGTCGTAAGCGATAGAGCCCGGCCTCCGGGCTTTGGCCGTGACGACCCCTTCACTTACCGCCTGCAGGTGGAGCGCCGTGTGGTGAACCAGCTGGCGGCTGCCTACGAGCAGGACCTGCTGCCAGGGGGCTGCACTCTGCGCATCACTGTGGAGGACTCGGACAAGCAGCTGCTCAAGAGTCCTGGACTGCCCTCACCCCAGGCTGAGAAGCGTCCGCCCACGCTGCGGCTGGAGATCATCGATAAGGACAGCAAGACCCACAGGTTGGACATCCAGGCACCTCTGCACCCTGAGAAGGTGTGCCACACCCTCTAGCGTCTGCCTATACGTGCCCTCAGCACCTAATAAAGCCCCCTCGGCTGTGGCGTGGTAAATGACCTACCGTCCCCTCCTGCTTTTCACTGCTCTCCATCCAGCCTAAGGCCTATTACCTCCTCACAGCCCCTGGAAGATGCCTTCTCAGCCCCAAAGTGGAAAGGAGGAATTTTGCCCTACCCTGATTCCTTCATGGTGGGCCCACATGTGCTAACAGGTCTCTGGGAGACGAGCTGCTCCTCCCTTCAAGGCAGGGAGAAGAGGGAGGTCCCTTGTCTCTGTGCTTCAGCGTGATCCCAGTGTCCCAGAGTCTCTGGAACTTTATCATATTTCCTGGAAGCTCAGAAGTATGGCAGCTGAGAACAGATCTGGCTGGAAGAAGACAGGGACCAGGCTGTGACCTGCCACCCTCTGCTGGCTCTCATGCAACTGAGTCTCCAGAATGTCTCCACTGTGAGTGGAGAAGAATGCAGAGGTCCAGGCACAGAGGTTCTACATTTAGGCCGTAGCTTCCTCTTTCCCATGCCTTAAAATTCCAAGGGGAAGGGACTTTCGGAACCCTTCCCCCTTCCACTACCATGTCATAGCTATTCCTCCCCACCCCACTTCCCCCTTCCACTGCCATTCCATACTGTTCCTCCCCACCCCACATTCAGGGGTCAGACCAGACCTTGTCTCTCCAGCCTTGGAACTTGGCCAGCATAGGGCATCTTTTGGAGGAAGGCTGATTGGGCATCACCCTGCCCTACACGGGGACTGGACAGAAGTACCAAATGACCAGGCAAGCTCAGCTCTGTGGGGCCTCCTTCAGGAGACCAACAACGGAGACACTGAGGAACTATAGAGGGGAGGGATCGTGGGGTCGGGCTCTGCCCAAATGGCCATGGAGTCTACCTCAGCCCCATCTGTACTATGGTCCCAGCTAAGTGAAATTGGAGTACACAGCTCCCCTGTGCAGTCTGCATGCTAGTAACTAAGCAGAGGGACTGCACACCACCCCCAAGGCGTTCCACAGACCAGACATGTTTCAGCCTCAGCTTAGCAGGGCACAGCAAAGCTTGGTAGTTACATCTTTGGGAACCACCTGCAGTAGCCACCATTGATAACCACGCCATCACCCTCCCCTTGCAGGCCCATTTTGGAACCCTCCTCTGGTGTTAGAAAGTGTCTTTCAGGAAGCAGAAAATGGCAGCAGTCAAAGGCCCATGGGTGATGGAGGAATGTCATGATAACATGGTGGGTGTGAGGCAGTCAGAGCCCAGAATGTGGGCTCCAGCGGACACTCCAGCAGTCGCTGTCCAGCCCCTCAAGGAGTTGTCAGCTGCTTCATACCTCAGTGACTGCCTTTCTTTTTTTATTATTACTATTTTTTTTTTACTTCCTGTTTTAAAATAACTTTACACTTACAGGTAGTTGCCAAAATAGTTGAGTTACCATGAGTTACCCTTCACCAGCTTCTCCTAATATTAACATCTTTTAAAAATTATTAAATTATAGTATAATTAATACTATAAAAAACTGGGAAATTAACATGATACAATAGTACTGACTAATCTATAGACATTCAAATTTTGCCATGTTCCCCACTGATGTTGTTTTTCTGGTCCAGGATCCAGTCAGTCAAGGAGCCCTCATTATTATTTTGTTGTGTTTCCTTCATTTCCTTCAGCCTGTGACAGTTCCTCTGTTTTTCTTTGCCTTTTATGGCCTTGACATTTTTGAAATGTCCAGGTCAGTTAATTTGTAGAATGTCCCTTAATTTGGGTTTATCTGCTATTTTCACATGATTAGATTGAGGGTCTACGTTTGGGGCAAGACTAGCTCACAAGTGATGCTGTGCCCTTCCTGGTGCCTCATAGCAGGCAGCACATGGCAGAGGTTGTGTGTGCCAGTTTCTCCACTGTAAGGTTACTAATTTCACTTTTGAAATTAATAAGAATGTCATGGAAAGATAAGAGCTGTACAGATGTCTCATTTATCCTTAGAATTTTGCCCACTGATTTTAGCATCCCTCAGTGGTTCTTACATATATCAAGCATTAATGTTGTATTTGCCTAATGATGACTTTGTTTTCTTATTCCATCTAAATTTATTAATTGGTATTCTACTGTAAGGAACAGCTGTCTCTTTTCCCCCATTTATTTATTCAGGAGTTTATTTATTTCAATATAAACTAATGGATATTTGTTTTAGTCTATGGGTTATAACCTGATACTAACATAGTTTGTTTTGTTGCTTATTTGGCCTAGATTTGGCCATTGGGAGCTCTTAAGTTGGCTCCTGTGTTGTTTCAGTATTGTCCCATCATTTTTTTTTAGTATTTCCTTACTTTCTGGCACTACAAGATGTTCCAAGCTCATTCATACTCTTCTTGCCCCAGCCCTGACATTAGCCATGTCTCTTAAGCAGCTCTTGGTTCCTTTTATTTTGAGAATGGTACTTAGAAACCAAGGTGGTATATTCATTGCTACTGGAATGTCATTGCTTCTAGGCCTTTTCAGCACACAAAGCTAGGAAATATATGTGTGTATGTTAACACATGTATCATACACAACTCAATTTATTACTGTATGTCCATCTGTATATTATTAAAAATCATGAGTCCATATTGATGCCTGTAGTTCTAATCCAATACTACAGGCTTTGTGACATTATCATTATGACTTTACTATTCTTTTTCTACTTCTTCCTCTCCTGCTATCTCTGTTTCTTCTCCTCTCACTCTGTGTTTTTGTCCAGACTTCCCTTAGAGGCTCTAATTAAGTCAGTCAGTGACCATCCTATGTGGAACACTCCTGCTGAATAAAGTTCTTAAGCCTGGCTGTCAGTCCCTTTGTTCAATCAGCTGTAGCCAGGAGCAGCAGACATGTAACTCAAAACCAGATAACTTTTATACAGGAAAACCCAATGGCCACCTTTCTGAGAAGAGTCTGAGAAACTTGAGTATCACTTCTAGGGATTCTTAGCTAGACATCCTAGGTGATGTTGGACCCCTACCTTATACTTTAATAGAATCCTAGGCGGTACTCAGCTCACTTGCATTACTTGTTCTATGTTTGTCTTTGTTATTAGAGTGTAAGATTCAAGTACCCAGTTATTCTGCTCACTCTCCTGTTCATAAAAGCTGGCATGGAGCCGTCACATGATGGCTGCTCCAGGTATTTAGCTGGGTGGGTGGGCCCTGCAGCAAGCGCAGATCCTCATAGTGAGTCCCAGGACAGAACAGGATCATTTTTTCATGGAGCACACATTTGTCATGTGCTTGTAGCTAAGCGGTAGAACCTGCCAGACCCTGAGTGAATAGGGCAAAGTAAGACCCCAGATACCTTACTGAGTATCCAGAAATAGATGAAGCTGGACTTGGAAATGAAAATGTAACATCTTTATTATTCAAAAGGAAAACTCAAAGATGTGTAGTGATTGTTTTAGGAATTTAGAAAAAAGACACATTTAAACCATAGAAAATGGATCAATTAAAGATAAAACCTGAAGTTAAGTGGAATACAAAAAAAAAAGAGAAAGGATAAGTATAAAATTATTTTTTTTGAAAACACTAGTAAAATAGCCATCACCTAGCCAAAAAATTGATCCGTGTAATTTTTAATTACTGTATACACTGCTTCAGATCATGGGAAAAGTTGGAAAGATGCTCAGCAGATTTTTAAAGGCCAGTGTAAGATTAATGCTCAAACCTGATAATATGCCAAAAAGAATGCCATAGCTTAATCTCATCTATGACTATAGATGCAAAAATTCCAAATAAAATTAAGTTGAATTGTACAACGTAATTAGACAAGTTTCAGTATCAGGAAATTTATTAATATAATCAGTTACATCAAGGACTTGAAGATTATTTAAATGTCTGTAGACTGTTAATCTTCATGTTTTGATAATACTTATATGATTATATAAGAGAATATCCTTGTTTTTAGAAAATATACATTGAAATATTTAAAGACAATTGGCAAATGTTCCAGGAAACTTTAAATTACACACATGTATACATGCACACATATATGTATACACACACAAAAATACACAGAATGATAAAACAAAAGTAAAGTATTCACACTGAGGAAATCTGAGTGAAGGGTATACAGGAATTCTTTGTATTGTTTTTGCAACTTTTCTGTAAGTCTAAAATTATTTCAAAATAAAGTTTTGTTAAAAGGAGATAAACATTTTGTCAGTATATGCTGAAAAAGCATTTGATAAAATTTTACAGCTTTAAGTATGATTTGATAAAGCTCCAAGTAAAAGGAAGAGAAACTATTCATCTCGAGGTTTGGGGGGGCAGGGGGTGAGGGGGAGGCTGAGACGGGGTGGGAGAGTGGCATGGACATGTATATACTGCCAGCTGTGGAGTGGATAGCCAGTGGGAAGTTGCAGTGTGGCGGGGGGCGTTCAGCTCGATGATGGATGATGCCTTGGAGGACTGGGACGGGGAGGGTGGGGGGGAGTCGAGGGAGGGAGGGGATGCGGGGATATGTGTATGAATGCAGCTGATTGACCTTGGTGTGCCTCGGAAGCTGGTACAGGAGTGTAGGGCAATTATATTCCGATTTAAAAAAAAAAAAAAAAAAAGATTGACATTTGCAAAAAAATTAAAAAATCCTTGATCTGACAAAAAAAAAAAACCAATAGCACGGGCTTCCTAGGTGGTGCAGTGGTTAAGAATCCAGCTGCCAATGCAGGGGACACGAGTTCGATCCCTGCTCCAGGAAGATCCCACATGCCGCAGAGCAACTAAGCCTGTGTGCCACAACTATTGAGCCCGCATGCCACAACTACTGAAGCACACACGCCTACAGCCCATGCTCTACAACAAGAAAAGCCACGGCAATGAAAAGCCCACGCACCACAATGAAGAGTAGTCCCCACTCGCCGCAACTAGAGAAAGCCGGTGTTCAGCAACAAAGACCCAACACAGCCAACAAATAAATAAGTGAACTTTAAAAAACAAAACAAAACCAATAGCACTCTGTGGTGACCTAAATGAGGAGGAAATCCAAAAAAGAAGTGATACGTATATACGTATAGCTGATTCACTTTGCTATATGGTAGAAACTAACACAATGTTGTAAAGCAACTACCATAAAAATTTTTTTAAATAGCAAAACTTTTTAATTATAAATACCAAAGCTACTTCTGTTAAAATATGAAATAAGAGTCAACGTTGCTTTGAAAATTCAGGTGAAAATAGGCAAGAAAAGTGAATACTTGATATATACATATTGGAAAATAATAAATTGTTTTGCTGATATGTGACTGTGTGTTTAGGAAACCTAAGAGGCTATAAGTAAAACCTGTTAGCATTAATAAGGAAATTTGGTAAGTGTCTGAATAAAAGATAAATGTATAAAAATCAATAGCTTTTTTCTATTCCAGCAATAATCAACTAGAAACAATAACAAAAGTGTTCCATTCACAATTGAAATAAATAGGTGCGTGTATTTGCTTGTATATACATAAAATATCTCTGGAAGAGAGAAGAATTGGGTAGAGAGGAGACAGCAATGGAAGGGTAAATTCACTGTATTCATTTTTATAATTTTAAATTGAATTTTGAACCATATTAATGTTACCTATTCAAAATTATAAAATACTAAGAATTTAACAAGAAAGGAAAAATCATATTGAAGGGCATAGAACAAGAGCTGACAAATGAAAAGACATACCAGGTTCTTGGAAAGGTGACTTAATATCATTAAAATGACAAGTCTTTAATTAATATACAACTCAATGCAAACATA
The DNA here is from genome assembly GCF_030028045.1 of Hippopotamus amphibius kiboko. Classification (NCBI taxonomy): domain Eukaryota; kingdom Metazoa; phylum Chordata; class Mammalia; order Artiodactyla; family Hippopotamidae; genus Hippopotamus; species Hippopotamus amphibius. The sequence goes on along the minus strand of NC_080194.1, from coordinate 42,229,396 downwards.
TTTAGACTCAACAGCATTTTTAATTTAATAAAATTAAAGTCATGTTACACTGCAGTGTCTAGTGGCTTCACCATATGGAGCTGCTGTGTTCTGGGTCTAGGAGAGATGAGTTACTATTATCAGTTACTACAATTCCATCTTGATAGTGTGCAAACTAGAGGATAAGTAAATGTAACTACTATCAGTATACACCCTAAATACAATTAAGAGAGAACAGGAAGAGAAGAGTCAGTGTCTGTGACTGGAGCATAGAGACTGTACGTGAGTATAGAGAAGAGAAAGTGGTGGGAAATGAAGCTGGAGAAGCAAGCTTCCTGACTTCATAGTGCCTTGAATGCCCTGCTCAGGGGATGAAACAACCATATTTGTGTTTTTAAAAGACCCTTTGATTGTAATATGCAGAATATTTTGGGGTGACTTCTGACCAATATATCAACACAACAGATAGAGTAGTTCCAGGCAAACTCCCTTCCCACCTCAAATATAGAAATACTGGATATTATGTAGCCAAAAAAAAAGTTTGACACACAACTGGACTTGAAACTAAAAATGGGAAATCCCAAGGTGACAAAAATGAATGGAAATCCAAAAGTCAGGATGTATGAAAGTGGAGGTCAAAGAGTTCATAGGGACTTGGGACTCAGATATAGGCCTAATGGCTGAATACTAGGCCTTCAGCACTGAAATGAGTCTCAAAGGAGCACTTCCTTGTGAAATGAGGACTAGAAAAACACTGCTCCTTAACCTGGAAATCAGTAAGGAAATACAATAAAGTCTAACATCAGTCAGGGACGTAAGTAGAAAGAGTCAGCTACAAAGAAACTAAGACATTTGCTGTTTGTGAGAGTGTGGTACAAATACACAATACCCAGACATTACTGGAATCTCAAGATGAAAATCGGGACTTCCCTGGTGGTCCAGTAGGTAAGACTCCACACTTTCAACACAGGGGGCCTGGGATCGATCCCTGGTGGGGGGACTAGGTCCCACATACTTGCCACAACTAAGAAGTCCACATGCCACAACGAAGATCCCACATGCCGCAACGAAGATCCCACATGCCACAACTAAGACCCGGTGCAGCCTAACTAACTAGCTAAATAAATAAATATTAAAAAAAAAAAAAAAACCTACAGCTGGTCCTGGGCCATATGATTCCTTAGAAGCAAACACAAAACTCTCTGTAAGGATAGTCTCGTAACCAAGTTTTCACAAAGGAACATTTGGAAAAACAAGTCCTATTGAAATGAACTTACAGGGCAAACTTACTCCCAAATAAAGGAGAAGAGAAAACAAAAGAAAAGAGGAAAGAAAAAAGCAAACCACCATGAAGGAGAGGAAACTTGGGAGATGCAGCGAATGGGAGAATTTGCACTCCAAGAATTGTAATAGAAGTATCTGAATTTAAAAGAAGTATGTCTAAAATGTTCAGAGAAATAAAGGGAAGACTAGAAACCATAAGGCAAGAAAGGACTGTATGAAAAAAGAAGAGATGAATGTGAAAAAAGAACTTCCGTTCTAGGTGGTTTTCTCAGATTTATTTCCATGGTATTTTTTCCCTGAACAATTTTCTCTATTGTTGTGGTCTTAATTGATCTAGGTATTAAATAACAGAACCACTAAGTATTCAGATTCTTTAAAGATTTGGGTCACCCACCAGGCTCTAAGGAGCTGACCTAGGACGAGAGGATTACCCCCTTGGGGTGGGGGGAGAGGACAGTCACCAGTGTGCCACCCCCAGGGCCATGATCAGTTACAGAAATAAGTAACGTACCCTCCACCACAATCCTGAAACTATTTGCCCACCATCCTCCAAGAGTTATTCCAGTCGAATCCCAGCATGCCTCACAGGTTTGTCACAGTAATTTCAAGAGGTCTGAACCTCAGTGGTCCTCTACCATCACCTCATCACAAAGTGTTCCCCTTCCCAACACTTCCCTGAGCCCCCCAGTTCTTCCTTCAATAATCAAGAAATTTTTCTATATAAGCATCTTGTTGGAATGTTTGCTCCATCGCGTCACCTTTTTTGTTGTTACTGAAATATACTTGATTTACAATATTGTGTTAGTTTCAAGTGTACAGCAAAGTGATCTGGTTATACGTGTATATGTGTATATATATACTTTTTTTTCAATTCTTTTCCATTATAGTTTATTAAAACTTTTTGAATATAATTCCCTGTGCTATACAGTAAATCCTTGTTCTTTATTTTATATATGGTAGTGTGCATCTGTTAATCCCATACTCCCAATTTATCCCTCCCCCCCTTACCCTTTGGTAACCATAAGTTTGTTTTCTATGTCTGTGAGTCTGTTTTTGTTTTATAAATAGGTTCATTTGTACTGCTTTTTTTTTTAATATTTATTTTTATTTTTTAGCTGCATTGGGTCCTCTTTGCTGCACGCGGGTTTTCTCTAGTTGCAACGAACGGGGGCTACTCTTCATTGGGGTGTGAGAGCTTCTCCTTGCAGAGCACAGGCTCTAGGCACACGGGCTTCAGTAGCTGCAATGCATGGGCTCAGTAGTTGTGACTCACGGGCTCTAGAGCAAAGGCTCTGTAGTTATGGTGCACGGCCTTTGTTGCTCTGCAGCATGTGAGATCTTCCTGGACCAGGGACCGAATCCATGTCCCGCGCATTGGCAGGCGGATTCTCAACCACTGCACCACCTAGGAAATCCCTGTACTGCTTTTTAGATTCCACATATGAGTGATATAATATTTGTCCTCTTTCTAACTTACTTCACTTAGTATGATAATCTCCAGGTCCATCCATGTTGCTGCAAATGACATTACTTCATTCTTTTTTATGGCTGAGTAATATTCCATTGTGTATGACTACCACATGTTCTTTATCCGTTCATCTGTTGATGGACACTTGGGTTTCTTCCATGTCTTGGCTATTGTATATAATGCTGCTATGAACATTAGGGTGTGTGTGTCTTTTGGAATTAGAGCTTTCATCTTTTTCAGATATATGCCCAGGAGTGGAATTGCTGGATCATATGGTAGTTCTATTTTTAGTTTTTTAAGGAACCTCCATACTGTTCTCCATAGTGACTGTACCAATTTACATTCCCACCAACAGTGTAGGAGGTTTTCCTTTTCTCCATACCCTCTCCAGCATTTATTTGTAGACTTTTTGATGATGGCCATTCTGACCAGTATGAGATGATACCTCATTGTAGCTTTGATTTGCATTTCTCTTATAATTAGTGATGTTGAGCATCTTTCCACATGCTTGTTGGCCATCTGTATGTCTTCTTTAGAGAAGTATCTATTTAGGTCTTCCGCTCATTTTTTTTATTGCTTTTTTGTTATTGAGTTACATGAGCTGTTTGTATATTTTGAAAATTAAGCCCTCATTGTTTGCATCATTTGTGAATATTTTCTCCTAGTCCATAGGTTGTCTTTTCATTTTATTTATGATTTCCTTTGCTGTGCAAAAGCTTATAAGTTTGATTAGGTTGCATTTGTTTACTTTTGCTTTTATTTATCTTGCCTTGGGAGACTGACCTAAGAAAACATTGCTGTGATTTATGTCAGAGAATATTTTTCACCTTAAGTATCTCCTAAAGATATTGTTTACTCTGGCTGTCCCTTAAGATGCTTCTTCCCCGAGCCCTCTTAGGTGGAAGCTGCTTTTATTGTCAGACCCAGGAAGTGAGCCCCCACTGCTTCTCTGTGGTTATTGCACATTTTTCCTCCTAGCTTTTTTTAATTCAGCAGTTTGCGTATCCAGCCCTTGCTGTCATTGCCCTATCTACTGATATCTCAATACCTGTCCTGCATACAAGGAAGATCTTAGGCCCCATATCACGTTCTCCCTTCCTCAACACATGCCATCATTCTTGGTGGCTTCAACTTCCCATGAATGACTTATCCAATACCCTGCTTTGCCCACATTTAATGATCTTTTTATGCCCCTGACCACCTCAGTCACCTGTATCATGGTCACATCTAAATTTTATCAACAATGACTGTATTGCCTCGAAAACCCCCATCCTTCTCTGGCCAGTCTAGTATACTGAGTAAGTAAAGAACTTTTACAACTCAACAATAAAAAGACAACTTAAATAGGAAACACATCTGAATAAACACATCTCCAAAGATATACAAATGGCCAGTAAGCACATCATTAGCCATCAGGGAAATGCAAACCAAAACCATGAGATACTACTACACACCCACTAGAATGGCTATAATCAAAAAGATAGACAAATAGCAAGTGTTGGTGGGGATGTTGAGAAACTGGGAATGTAAAATGACTCAACCACTTTGGAAAAGAGTCTAGCAGTCCCTTAAATGATTAAACATAGCATTTCCATGTGCCAGCAATTCCATTCCTAAGTATACCTAAGAGACATGAAAACATACACCCACACAAAAACTTGTTGCACAGATGTTCAGAAAGAAAGCCAAAAAGTAGAAACAACCCAAATGCCTGTCAAACTAATGAATGAATAAACAAAATGTGGTATATCCATACAGTAGAATATTATTTAGCAGTAAAAAGCATGAAGTATTAATTCATGATACAACATGGATGAACCTTGAAAACATGCTAAATGAAAGAAGCCAGTTACAAAAGAATACATATTATGATTCCGTTTATATGGAAATGTCTCAATAGGCAAATCAATAGAGACCGAAAGTAGATTAGTGGTTGCCAGGGGCTGAGGGAAGAGGGATGTGGGAATGACTGATAATGGGTATAGGACTTCTTTTGGAATGATGAAAATGTTATGGGATTACATAGTGGTGGTGGTTGTACAACTTTGTGCAATCACGGAATTGTACACTTCAAAGGGTAAATTTTATGATGTGAGTTATCTCAATTTTAATATCAAAAAATTATTCATCAATTTTAAGAAAAAATCCTTTTAAAATAATTTTTTTTTAATGTGTCAAAGTTAAATGTCAAGAGAATGAGAAGACAAGCCATAGACTGAGAGGAAATATTTGCAAAACATAATATCTGATGAAGGGCTGGTATTCAAAACATACAAAGAACTGCTTTTCTTTCTTTTTTTCTTTTTTTTGGCTGCGTGCCGGCTTTCTCTAGTTGCAGCAAGCAGGGGCTACTCTTCCTTGTGGTGCACAGGCTTCTCAGTGTGGTGGCTTCCCTTGTTGCAGAGCACAGGCTTCAGTAGTTGTGGCTCGCAGGCTTAGTTGCTCTGTGGCATGTGGGGTCTTCCCGGACCAGGGTTGGAACCTATGTCTCCTGCATTAGTAGGCGGATTCTCAACCACTGTGTCACCAGGGAAATCCTACAAAGAACGCTTAAAACTCAACAATAAGAAAATGAACAGGTTGGGGTGGGATGAACTGAGAGATTGGGATTGCCATATTATTATTACTAATAAGAAAAAAAATACCAAATTGTACACTTTAAATATATGCAGTTTATTGTCAATTATATCACAATAAAAGTTCTTAAAAAAAAAAAAGAAAGAAAGAAAGAAAATGAACAGGGATTCCCCTGGTAACACAGTGGTTAAGAATCCATCTGCCAATGCAGGGGACACAGGTTCTATCCCTGGTCTGGGAAGATCTCACATGCTGTGGAGCAACTAAGCCCATGTGCCACAACTACAGAGCCTGCACTCTAGAGCCCATGAGCCACAACTACTGAAGCCCGAGCACCTAGAGCCCGTGTGCCGCAACAAGAGAAGCCACCGCAATGAGAAGCGCTCGCACCACGACGAAGAGTAGCCCCCACTCGCCACAACTAGAGAAAAGCCCACATGCAGCAACAAAGACTCAATGCAGCCAATAAATAAATAAATTTATTTGAAGGAAGGAAGGAAGAGAGAGAGAAAGAAAGGAAGAAAGAAAAAGAAAGAAAGAAAGAAGAAAGAAAGAAAGAGAAAGAAAGAAAGAAAGGGAGGAAGAAAGAAAGGAAGGAAGAAAGAAAGAAAAGAAAAAGAAAGAAAGGAAGGAAGGAAAGAAAGAAAGAAAGAAAGAAAGAAAGAAAGAAAGAAAGAAAGAAAGAAAGAAAGAAAGAAAGAAAAGAAAGAAAGAAAGAAAGAAAAAGAAAGAAAGAAAAAGAAAGGAAGGAAGAAAGAAAGAAAGGAAGGAAGAAAGAAAAGAAAAAGAAAGAAAGAAAGAAAAGAAAGAAAGAAAAGAAAGAAAGAAAGAAAGAAAAAAAGAAAGAAAAAGAAAGAAAGGAAGGAAGAAAGAAAGAAGGAAAGAAAATGAACAACCAGATTATAAACTGGGCAAAAGATCTGAACAGAAAACTCTCCAAAGAAGATCTCCATATGGCAAATAAACATGAAAAGATGCTCAACATCATATGCCATCAGGGGAATGCAAATTAACAAATGAGATACCACTACACGCCTATTAGAATGGCCAAAATCTGGCACTGACAACACCAAATGCTGGCAAGGATATGAAGCAACAGGAACTTTCATTTGTTGCTGGTGGGAATGCACAAACATACAGCCACTTTGGAAGAGTTTGACAGTTTCTTACAAAACTAAATATACTTTTACCATAAAATCCTATAATCGTACTCATTGGTATTTGCCCAAAGGAGTTGAAAATGTATGTCCTCACAAAAACCTGCACACAAATGTTTATAGCAGCTTTATTCATAATTGCCAAAACTTGGAAACAACCAAGATATTCTTTGATTGGCAAATGCATAAGCAAACTGTGGTACATCCAGACAATGAAATAGTATTTAGCACTAAAAAGAAATGAGCTATCAAGCTAGAAAAAGACATGGAGAAACCATAAATGAATATTACTAAGTGAAAGAAACCAATCTGAAAAGGCTACATACTATATGATTCCATTCTGAAAAAGGCAAAACTATGGAGAGAGTAAAAAGCATCAGTGGTTGCTAGGACCTTGTGGGGGTGGGGGGGCAGAAATGAACAGGTAGAGAACAGGGGATTTTTAGAACAGGGAAACTATTCTGTATGATAATGGTGGGTATGTGACATTATACATTTGTCAAAACCCATGCAATGGACAAGAGTGAACCCTAATGTAAACTATGGAATTTGGTTGATAATGATGTGTCAGTATTGGTTCATCAGTTGTAGCAAATGTACCATCATGATGCTGATGTTAATAGTGGGGAGACTGGGGGCAGGGCTGGGCAGGTGTGAAATATGAAACTCTGCATTTGCCACTCCGTTTTGCTGTGAATCTAAAGCTGCTCTAAAAAATAGTCTATTAATTTTAAAAAGTAAAACTACATTTTTTTTTTTTTGGGCACACGAGCTTCGTTGCTCTACGGCATGTGGGATCTTCCTGGAGCTGGGATCAAACCCGTGACCTCTGCATTGGCAGGTGGATTCTTAACCCCTGCGCCACCTAGGAAGCCCTAAGACTACATTTTAATAGAGCTGTATCAAAGAAGTCAAGGTTCATATTTTCAACAATTTAAAATTGCAGAACTGTCTTAGGGTCTTCCTCTGCTTGACTTCTGTGGTTTCTCTGGGCATACTCACAGAGTAGATGTTTACCTAGCGCTTGCTGGAAGAGCAAATTAATAAGCTTTCTATGGCATAATTCATGATTTAGGATTTTATATTTGATAGTTTCTTCCCAATACAGTAAATCCTCATCCAGCTGCCTTTTTCTGACAATTAAATATATAAAATAATTATAATTTCCTGATGACTACAAAGCATACCAGCTTAAAGTCCTTACAATGTGGCAGTTAGTGTCCCCAGAGCAATCACAGAGTCAGGCAGAAGCAGCACTGTCTTGTATGAGCTCAATCTCAGAGGTACTACACCATTACTCCCACTGTAGTCTCTCCATTAGAAGCGAGTTTCCTATGGAAAAGAGTATGGAGTTTCCTCAGAAAATTAAAAATAGAACTACCTTATGATCCAGCAGTTCCACTTCTGGGTATTTATGGGAAAGAAATGAAAACACTAACTCGAAAAGATACATGCATCCCCACGTTCACTGCAACATTGTTTACAATAGCCAAGGTTTGGAAACAACCTAAGAATCCATTGATGAATGAATGGGTAAAGGAAATGTGAGCTATAAACGCATACTGGAATATTATTCAGCCATTAAAAAAATGAAATCTTGCCATTTGGGACATGGATGGACCTTGAGGATCACATTTATATATGGAATCTTAAAAACAAAAAAACAAAAAACCTATTGCTACAGAGAACCAATATGGTGGTTGCCAGAGGCAGGGCAGGGTGTGGGAGGTGAGTGAAATGGGTTAAGGGGGTCAAAAGGTACAAAATAAGGTTCAAGTTATAAAATAAGTCATAGGGATGTAATATGAAAAAAAAGTTGTAACTGTGGTGACAGATGTTAACTAGACACCATGATCATTTTTGCAATATATACAATTGAATCACTATGTTGCACACCTGCAACTAATATAATGTTATATATTAGCTCAATACAAAAAAAATAAAAAAATAAAAAAACTCCACCTTATACCTGGGGGAAAAACAAGAAGCAAGTCTCTAAGTCTATCCCAAACTTAAGAAGAGGGGAATTAAGCTCCGCCTTTTAAAACATCAAAGAACTTGTATGCATATTTTTAAACTACTACACATGCTTGGACTTCCCATATTCAAAATTCCTAAAACCAAAGAAAAAGAGAAAATCTTGAAAGCAGCCAGAGAAAAAAGACATTATACAGAGGAACCAAGCATACTTCTCACCAGAAACTCTGTAAGCTAGAAGAGAGTAGAGTGACATCTTTAAAGTGCTGAAGTAAGAAACCGTCAACTCAGCATTCTAAACCCAATGAAAATGTTTCAAAAATGAAAATTAAGTACTTTTTCAGAATACAAGTTGAGAGAATTCATTACCATCAGACTTGCATTACAAGAAATGTTACAGAAAATTCTACAAGAAGATGGAGCGTGATACCAGAGAGAAACTTGGATCTACGTAAAGAAATGTAGATCTCCATAAATGGTTAAAATGAAGACTTTCATAGGCAAGGCCTGGCCATGTTTGAACAATAATTCCTACTGCTTTCCACTTTTGCTTGGAAGAACTGCACAGTTTTGCAGGCCCAAAGAGAAGGGTGTGCTGATGAGTTCCAAACTGGTAAAGGCATCTTTGATTGGGTAGGATCTCTTCTCTGTGACCCAGGGAACCTTTGGTATGGTCATTATAACACCTTCACTAAGGACTTGAATTCTTTTTGAATGATGGCATCACTGAAATCTTACCCCTTCCAGGAAGTCTCAGCAGTGAATTAGAAGATTCAGTAGTGGAAGACCCCTAGAAGAAACAGAAGCAATACAGAAAACAGCAGGAAAACTTCCCCAAACTCTATGATATCTAGAGAGAAAAAAAGAGAAAATAATATAGCCATGAAAGAAAAACAGGATCCTTCTTTTAAAAGTAATAACAGGAAGGGACTTCCCTGGTGGCACAGTGGATAAGGCTCTGTGCTCCCAGTGCAGGGGGCCTGGGTTTAATCCCTGATCAGAGAACTAGATCCCACGTTCATGCCACAACTAAGGAGCCTGCCTGCTGCAACTAAGACCCGGTGCAACCTAAATAAATAAATATTTATTTTAAAATAAATAAGTAAAAGTAATAACTGAAAAGAACAACCTTTAGAATTTTGATATGGTAGTTAATTTTTTTAATCCATAAAATAATTGGAAGATAAATTTGAGAAAATCTCCCAAGAAGTAAAACAAAAAGAAATGGAGGGACTTCCTAGGCGGCGCAGTGGTAAAGAATCCACCTGCCAGTGCAGGAGACACAGGTTCGAGCCCTGCTCTGGGAAGATTCCACATGCCATGGAGCAACTAAGCCCGTGCGCCACAACTATTGAGCCTGTGCTGTAGAGCCCATGAGCCACAACTATTGAAGCCCACGCGCCTAGGGCCCATGATCCACAACAAGAGAAGCCACTACAATGAGGAGTCTGCACACCTCAATGAAGAGTAGCCCCCGCTCGCAGCAACTAGAGAAAGCCCGTGTGCAGCAATGAAGACCCAAAGCAGCCAATAAATAAATTAAATAAATAAATTTATAAAAAAAAAAAAAGAAATGCAAAATGTCACAGAACAAATAAAGTTAGAAAAAGCAATTAAGAATGCCCAACATCCACCTAATAGGAGTTTTTAAAAGAAAGAGACAACTCCCTAGCAGTCCAGTGGTTAGGACCCCACATTTTCACTATTGAGGGCCCGGGTTCAGTCCCTGGTCAGGGAGATAAGATCCTGCAACCCGGGCAGCCCGCCACCCCTCCTCCGCCCACCAAAAAAAAAAAAGATTAAGTGAGGCAGAGAATATTACCAAATAAAAAGTACAAGAAATTTTCCATCACTAAAGGACATGTGTTTTCAGACTGAAAGGACGCATCAAATGCCCGCTGGTTGAAAGCAGATTCCTACCCAGTCACATTATCATGAAATATCAAAATCCTCAGGACATAAAGAAGATTCTAAAAGCTTCCAAAGGAAAAATAAAGTCACATACAAAGAATAAGAAGTCATAATGATATCCCTCAAAAACAACATAGGAAGCTGAAAAACAATGGTGAAATTTTGAGAGAAAATTATTTTCAACCCAGAAATACAAACCTAGCCAAATTATTAACCAAATATAATGGCCCAATAAACATGTTCAGATATGCATGGGTCTCAAAAAATATTCCTACCTTGCACCCATTCTCAGGCAGCTACTTGAGGATGTGCTCCATTAAAACAAGGAAATAAACCAAGAAAAAGAAAGTCAGAATTCAATAAATGGGGCATCTGGGCCAATAGATATGCAAAGGCATATCCCAGGACAATAGCTCTGTAGAGCAACAGCTAGTCCAGGTTCATGCAGGAGGGTAGAAGTTATATTAGTTTTTTTCTGTGTAATAAAACCTCAAAACCTCAGGGGCTTACAATATTTTTCACGTTCATGGGTCTGCATATGGGCTCGGGCTCAATCAATACAGCTGTGCTCAGCTGGGCTTGCTCTAGGCTGAAGTTTGGTTTCAAGTCTTCTCCCCACGTTTTCTCATTCTTCTTGAACCAATAGGTATCCAAGCCATGTCCTTTTCGTGGTGGATGGAAAGAAGTAAGCCAGATTACACAAACACATTGAAATTCTCTGTTCCTCTCACATCTATTAAAATTCTTGAGCCCAAAGCAAGTCACAGGGCCGCGCTCACCATCAATGGGATGGGAAAAGATACTCCCCCTACTCTAGGGAGAGATACTACAAAGTCACATGGCAAAAAGCAGGGGTGTATAATTCTCTTAACTGGAAGGAAGTGAAGCACTGGGAACAATAATACAATCTACTCCCAGAAAGCGCCAGGAGAGATGTGTCCAGGAAAAAAAATAATGGGACTGATGGAAGACTTGACATGTCTGTGTGGAAAAGAGTATCTCCAAAAATTTTACAGTTCCGCAGGAGAGTGATAGTGATAGAGGCTTAGGAAACTAAGCAAATGAAAAATAGGCAATTATTACTTCTAGGAAAATGAAAAATTCATACAAGAAAATTAATCATGGTACATATATGATACATACGTGACAGACGTAAAGTCCAACCAAATATTGACATAACAAATTTGTGTACAACTACAGTTTTTTTTTAAGCTACAGTTTTTCATGGATTCCAAAGATGCACATGTTATCAAAACTGGAATCTGAAAATCTGAAATCAAGATCCGTCACAATCACTGTCAGCCGGGCAGTGGTTGTGACATAGATGCAATTGCCGTGTGCAAACATAATTGCTATTTCTAGTGGCATGACTGCATAACCGCCATTGCTGGAGATTTCAGTCCACAAACTATTTAAGTATCATTTGAGGAAAGAATATAAGTTCAGGTTTTCTCTGAGAAGTTCTCATTTATACTTTCTGGAAAAGTCAAGAAAGTGCCAGTATCAAAACTTGTCAAATGAATTTAATGGTTTGGAAGAAAATTCCACTGATGATTGCAGATCCCTCTTTTTTAAAATGCTGTATCACCAATACTCTTGAAGTTTCAGAGTATGATATTGTATTAAAATAAGTTAATTAAATGTGGGCATTGACATTTTTGAGGCAAAAAATGATTCAAAAAATGGGACTCTGAATATAAAGAAGTTTTAGAAATACTTGAACCAATTTATTTGCTTATATTTTTCTTTTTATTTTTCTTTAATTTTTTGACCATGCAGCACTGCATGCGGGATCTTAGCTCTCCGACCAGGGATAGAACCCGTGTCCCTTGCAGTGGAAGCATGGAGTTTTAACCACTGGACAGCCAGGAAGTCCCTTATATTTTTCTTTCTATTGCTTGTGTACAGCAAAGTATATAACAAATTATAATCAAAAGTCTAAAGGATCTCTTTCAATAAATATAGAAATCTGAGGGATAAGAAAGCATTGTGGTTATTTTGGTTATTTTTTTCTTTTTAGTGGTGTATAAAGGTGTGGCTTACAATCAGTGATGTCTTAGATTCAGTGAAATATGACATATTGGGATAATAGAGATACACTAGGGGCTTGAGTAGTGTGAGTTGTAATTAGTCATATTAGGAAGCCAGTAGTCTAAAATCATTCAATCAAGAAATCACAGAGTAAACATTATACTGAAAGAATACACTGCCTGAGATTAAAATCTCAGCTCTGCCATTTGCTAACCATGTGACTTTAGATAATTACCTAATCCCTCTGTGACTCAATTTTTCTCATCTCTAAAATAGGAATAGAAATAGTTCCTACAATATAAGGTGATTATAAGGATTAGACAATGCATGCCAAGCACTTAGAACAGAGCCTGACACATTGTAAATGTTAGCTAAAATTGTGATTTTTCTAAATGTATGGAGATTAATACCAAAAGAAACAGCTAAAAATGGCTTGGAAAGTAGGTTCTAGGTTCTGAGAATACAAGAGGACTGATGTTTTTCATTGTTTTTTAATTCTATACTTTTAACTTTAAATTTTTTGGGTTTTTTATTTGTTTCTTTTTGATAATTTTTAAAAATACACATGTAAGTTGGTCATAGACCTAAATGTAAAATCAAAACTATAAAACTCATAGAAGATAACATAGGAGAAAATTGAGGAGATCTTGGGTTTGGCAATGGCTGTTTGTTTTTGATCACAGGGTTGCAGGATCTTAGTTCCCTGACCAGAGATTGAACCTGGGCACCAAGTCGTAACCACTGGACCACCAGGGAACTCCCAAATGGCTGTTTGGATATAACATCAAAAGCGTGATCTATGAAAGGAAAAAAACAGATAAGTTAGACGTTATTAAAATTGGAAACTTCTGTTCTGCAAAAGACACTGTTAAGAGGGTGGAAGAATAAGCCACAGCCTGGGAGAAAATATTTGCAAAACACATATCTGACTAGTATTCGACACACACAAAGAACCCTTAAAACTCAACAACAATAATAATAATAAAACCCTCATTTTAAAATAGGCAAAAGATCTGAACAGCACCTCACTGAAGATGACACACAGATATTAAATAAGCATATGAAAAAAAATGCTGGACATCATATGTTATCAGAGAATTGCAAAGTGAAACGATGAGATACCACTACACATGTACCAGAATGACTAAAATCCCAAACACTGACAACACCAACTCACTAACACAGGCAAGGTACTGATACTTCCTGCTGTTTAGGTTCTATCAGCATTTTGTCATAATCATAGGGGACTGATGTGATGTCTTAAGGGATCAAAGTCCCTATGGACTAAATTGTGACCCAGAGCAAAATTAACACAGTCCTGAAGCAAAATGGTGAAGGTGTACCTCTGCCCTTGCCAGGTTAAACAAAAATACGTTTGGCCTTCTTTGCTACTGAAATAGAGAAAAAACATTCGCAAGATAATAACTTTATTATAGGTGGCAGAGGCTCTATTGTTCTGCTCTAGTAAAGAAACAATATCTGGAACAGCAGTACAATTGGAGTCATCGCCTGTCTTAACCTTTCAATAATGCACTGTCATTCTCCAAGGCTCTTCTGGCTTCTGCATGAGCCAGAGAGGTGAGTTAAGTGGGTAAGTAATGGGAATCACCCCTTCTGAATTTTCAGGTCTTTGATGGTTACCAAGTCTTGCATTTCCTCCCAACAATGAATTATTACTTTTTGTTTATAATTTTGATAAGAAGGAAACCCTAGGGCTTCCACTTAGCCTTTTCGACCATAATAGCTATATTCCCTGGTTTAGAGACATATTCTGCCAACTGCTGGCTATCCCTAGTCTACGCACTCTGAAAGTAGAGAAAGCATGGGGAAGGGGGTTTAAGGGGGTTTAAGGACTGGGCTGATGGTGGAGTGGATTAGAATCAAGTCAGTTTATCACTGACTTTACTTTGAATGGTGGACCACTGTGCCAGCTACAGCCCCAATTAGCATTATAGCCAGTGTCAACAATCCCAGTATCACAGTTATTCTATTCATTTCCTAGGGCTGCCGTAACAAAGTACCACAAACTAGGTGACTTAAATTCTAATTTGGAATATTGCTTCCATTTTATGTTTTGGTTTTTTGGCCGTGAGGCATGTGGGGCCGTGAGCTCCCTGACCAGGGATCAAACCCACACCTCCTGCATTGGAAGGCAAAGTCTCAACCACTGGACCACCAGGGAAGTCAAACTAGGTGACTCAAAACAACAGAAATCTATTCTCTCACATTTCTGGAGAACAGAAGTCCAAAGTTGAAGTGTTGGCAGGGCTGGTTCCTTCTGAGGCTCTTAGGGGCATCTCTTCCATGCCTCTCTCCTAGCTTCTGGTGGTTACCAGCAGACCTTCGCATTCCTCGGCTTGCAGTTGCATCACTCCAACCTCTGACTCCATCCTCACATGGTACTCTCTCTGTATATGCCCAAATTTCTCTTCTTAAAAGGACATCAGTCATTGAATTAGGTCCCATACTAATTCCATATGACCTCATCTTGATTATATCTGTAAAGAACATATTTTCAAATAAGGTCATCTCCTCTAAAGGTACCTGCGTGAGGACTTCAATATATCTTTTTGGGAGACATAACCCATAATTTACCCTGGGAAATGACTACATGTCCCATTAGGGAAATCTACAAGGAATATATAGACAGATATTTATATACATCTTCCATAAGTGTACTTGCTTTCACTTCATTCAAGGCAAAGTCTGTGAACTAACCCAGGCCTGGAAACTGGGTGAAAGATCATAACTCTCCATCTTGTCTTAAATTGACCCTCTTTTCACCAGTTCCAGAGGACTTTTGGTTTTACAAATCAGCTAGGATATTAGTGAACTGCCCATATTCTTTAGTACCATCTGTAGTGTCTTCCTCCAGTATCACTGGGCTGCAGAAACCAGTTGCTGCAGCACTTTCTAAGGATGCCATCACACTCTCACAAATGTGTTTCTCAACACCTTGCTGAAGAGAATATCATCTGGGCCCTTTCAGGCGGTGGGATTGGGGGTAGATGAATCACACTTATAAACCTAGAAGGAGAGGTTTATAAACAAACATTACCATCTCCTTAAGTGTTTGAATTCTTTCTTCTTCATTATACCAAATGATTCTCAATTTCATTTAACTTCGTCAGTGAATCCAGGTGTCAGTCAACCAATTTAAAAAAAAAGGCAATTAAATCCATTAAACACCCACCAGGATGGAAACATTAAAAAGACTGATACTGGGACTTCCCTGCTGGTGCAGTGGTTAAGAATCCACCTGCCAATGCAAGGGACATGGGTTCTATCCCTGGTCCAGGAAGATCCCACATGCCGCGGAGCAACTAAGCCTGTGCACCACAACTATTGAGCCTGCACTCTAAAGCCCGAGAACCACAACTATTGAGCCTGTGTGCCACAATTACTGAAGCTCATGTGCCTAGAGCCCGTGCTCCACAGCAAGAGAAGCCACCACAATGAGAAGCCCTTGCACCGCAACAAAGAGTAGCCCCCGCTCGCCACAATTAGAAAAAGCCCGTGGGCAGCAACAAAGACCCAACACAGCCAAAAATAAATAAACAAATAAATAATAAATAAATAATCTTTAAAAAAAAAAGACTGATACTATTTGATTTTCAAGAGTATATGGAGCAACCAGAGTTCACATACATTATTGGTGAGAGTGTAAAATGGCACAACTTCTTCAGGAAAAACTCTGGCAGCTTCTTAGAAAACTAAATAGACATCTACCCTATGACCCAGCAGTTCCATTTCAAGAGAAATGAAAACATATATCCACAAAAAAAGACTTCTACATAAATGTTCATAGCAGCATGATTGATAATAGTCCAGAACTAGAAATAGGGACTTCCCTGGTGGCTCAGTGGGTAAGACTCCACGCTCCCAATGCAGAGGGCCCCGGATTCCATCCCTGGTTGGGGCACTAGATCCTGCATGCAGGCCGCAACTAAGAGCCTGCATGCCACAACTAAGACCTGGCACAGCCTAAATAAATAAATCTTTTAAAAAAGACTAGAAATAACCCATACATCCATTAAAAGAGAATGGCTAAACAAACTGCAGTATTATGTTAGTTTGCTATTGCTGTGTAACAAATAATCCCACCACTTAGCAGCTCAAAACAACATTCATTTCAGCTCACAAGTCTGTGTTTCAAAGTGTGGCACAGTTCTCATCTGCTCAGAACATACCTGGACTATTATCTGCTCTTGATCTCAGGCTGTCAGCCGAGCTGCATTCCTTTCTGGGGGCTCTGAGGAAGAATCCACTCTCAAGTTTATCCAGGTTCTTAGCTGAATTAAGATCCTTGTGGTTGTAGGACTGAGGTCCTGTTTTCTTACTGGCTGTCAGCTAAAAATCACTCTCAACCTCTAGCGTCACCTACATTCTTTGCAATGTGGCCCCTACATCTAGCAATGAAGAATCTTCCTCCTGTTGAGTGTCTCTCATGCTTTGAATCTCTCCAACTTCACTGTCTAAGACCTCTTGACCCAAATGTAAAAGGTTCATGTCATTAGGTCAGATCCACCTAGATAATCACCCTTTTTAAAAGTCAAATGTGCTATATGGCATAACATAATCATGGGAGTGCTATCTCATCATATTCACAGTACTGGGGATTGTACAGGTTATGTGCACCAGGAGGCAGGAATCTTGGGTGACATCTTAGAATTCTGCCTACACAGGTATATCCATTCAATAAAACACTACTCAGCAATAAAAAGTAATGAACTATTGATACACACAACATAGATGAATCTCAAAAATAGTATTATGCTGAGTAAAAAAGAAGGCTTACACAAAGAGTACTCAGAGGAATTCAGGAACAGGAAACATTAATCTGTAGTGGAAAAGAATCAGAAGAGTGGTTGGCTCTGAGAGAGCAGGCTTGGGATTGATTGGGTAGAGGCATGAAACAACTTTCTGGGATGATGATAAGGGATTGGGTTACACAGATGAATGTATGTGTGTCAGACTCATTGAACAGTACATTTAGCTTTATGTATTTCATTATATGAAAAATATACCTGAAAAATTAACAATATTTTCTCTACTTAATGATATGCACATTGAAGTGTTAGGGGCCAAGTGTATGGATGTCTGCAACTTTCTGTGAATGCATCAAAAAAATATAGTGGGTAGACAGATGGATAGAAAAATGGATAGATGGGTGGATATGTGATAAAGTGAGTGTAATAAGGTGTTAGACTCTAAGAAAAAATAAACTAATCTTTAAAAAAAAAAGACAGAACTCTCAGCTCTTACAATCAGCACACGGAATCCAGGCTCTCTGGTAAGTGCACTCATATTTGTCAGTTCATCCTAATTTTAAATTATGTTCTTCCTCATAGTGCTGCACCCTCAGAATCCATTCCCACATATATTTGCCAAGTTTTATTGATATAAATTTGAAAAATCTTTTAATTCTTTTGGTGGGAAGGGCTTCTTGTGAATTTGACCTCATGTTTGACCCTGATGTGTGTTGGGGTCTGATTCTAACAATGAGTATGGAGAAAATTAAGTCAGTGGGATGGGGCATGAGGAGACTTGGCTTCCTTTTACCACATAATTCTCCATAGGGAAGTCTATATATAGTCTTTAAACAAGAGAGAAGTGATCCTATTAGACAGGGAGAGGGTGCTATAGTCTCTGGCTATTTTCAGTGGGATCCTGGGTTGTAACACAGATCAGCCACTGCCTGTTCTGACATGAATCCCAGAGATCCCTGCCTCCTGATGTGCACGCCCTTGTGTAATTCCCTCTCCTTGAGTGTGAGCAGGAGGACATAGTAACTTGCTTCTAAGGAATAGAAATGGCAAAAGTGACAGAATGTCATTTCCAAGGATAGGTTATAAAAGACTGCTTTCAGTCTTGCTAGCATTCTCTCTGACTCTTCTTACATGCTTGCCCTGATGGAGAGGCCTGTATGGCAAGGAACTAAGGGCAAACTCTGGTCAACATCTGATAAGGACTGAGCCCTTCATACTAACAGCCCAGGAGGAACTGAGTCCTGGCAACAACCATATGCGTGGGCTTCCTAGGTGGCGCAGTGGGTAAGAATCCACCTGTCAGTACAGGGGACACGGGTGCGATTCCTTCTCCAGGAAGATCCCACATGTCTCAGAGCAACAAAGCCCATGTGCCACAACTATTGAGCCTGCACTTTAGAGCCCATGAGCCACAACTATTGAGCCCATGTGCTGCAACTACAGAAGCCCACGTGCCTAGAGCCCATGCTCTGCAACAAGAGAAGCCACGGCAATGAGGAGCCCACACACCACAACAAAGAGTAGACCCCACCCACTGCAACTAAAAGAAAGCCCGCGCACAGCAAAAAAGACCCAACACAGCCAATAAAATTAATTAATTAATTAAAAAAAAAACAAAAAACAAAAAACAAAAAAACAACCATATGCGTGAGCTTGGGAGAAATCATTCCTTAGTCAAGCCCTCATTTGAGACTGCAGATCTGGCACCTTGATTGCAGCCTTAGGAGAGGTCCTTGAAGCAGAAGACTCAGGTAAGCCATGCCCAGATTTCTGACCCACAGAAACTGTGACTTAATAAGTGTGTGTTTTTTTTATTTGTTTTTATAAATTTCTTTTATTGTTTATTTATTTATTGGCTGTGTTGGGTCTTTGTTGCTGCACACAGGCTTTCTCTAGTTGTGGTGAGCGGGGGCTACTCTTTGTTGTGGTGCGCAGGCTCCTCATTGCTGTGGCATCTCTTGTGGGGCACAGACTCAGACACATGGGCTTCAGTAGTTGCGGCACATGGGCTCAATAGTTGTGGTGCATGGGTTTAGTTGCTCTGTGTCATGTAGGATCTTCCTGGACCAGGGCTTGAACCCATGTCCCCTGCATTGGCAGGAGGATTCTTAACCACTGCGCCACCAGAGAAGTCCCTCCTTATTCTCTTTATACTGATCTCTGACAGTCCCCCAAGTCTATTCTCTCAATGGACACTTCATTCCAGGAGCCACTGGTAATAAATTGATGAGCTGCTTTGCCCCTGAATGCCACTCCATCTCTGGATTTCCACTGCCTCTAGTCCCAACCAAGCCACACAACTATTCCCAGATTCCAACTAGTTCCCTGAGAGTCTGATGTCCTCAGCCAATCTAATACCAATTTCTTTATCAATCAGTCATTAGTTACAAGCAACAGAAACTAACTTCATCTTATTTAAGCAAAAAAAAATTATGTTAAACATATTAACATTTATAAAATATATTTGATATCTCAAGGAATTGGTGAAATGATTGGAGGACCAAATACAGAGACACACAACTAGAAACAATGCCCTAAA
The DNA here is from genome assembly GCF_030028045.1 of Hippopotamus amphibius kiboko. Lineage (NCBI taxonomy): Eukaryota > Metazoa > Chordata > Mammalia > Artiodactyla > Hippopotamidae > Hippopotamus > Hippopotamus amphibius. The sequence goes on along the minus strand of NC_080194.1, from coordinate 42,209,704 downwards.
TTAAGCTTCATTGTTGTCTCCATGAGGACAGCCCTGCCACCACTGCCCCTTGCACAGCTGACATAGTTGGCACCGAACCCTCAGTGCTGCCAAAAACAAGCTATGTCGGGGCCCTGCTGCACCTAGAACTAGATCTTGCTGTAAAGCCATTTCCCCTAGAGAGAATTCTTATGGTCACTGAGTCCTCACTTCCTTAGCTACAGATTCCTTAGCTTAGTCTGTGATCAGTGTATATGACTGACTGAGAATAGATCGTGTCCGCACTCTGGTTTTAAGGGAAGTTCAGGGAGTAAGTATTTGGCTTCCATTAGGTGGGGAATTCCCCTAACTTAGAAAGTGGTTCCAGATGCCAAAAAAAAAAAAAAGTCAACTTTTTCCTATGCCAAGAAGGACTGGAAGAATCACACTTTCCTAATTCCTCTAGATCTCCCAAATATTCCCATTTTACCTGTCAGGCAGTCACTGTTTCCTAATCAATGCATTCACTCTAGAGTGTGGCAGAGAACTTGACTATGGCCAATCTGCTGGTCACATGACTATCCTCCCACAGCAGCCTCAGATTGCTGGCCACGGGCAGAGGCTTCCTTGCCAGAGTTACACATCATCATGCTGGTCCCCTCTTAAAGCACCTTCCCAAGGTTGCCAAATGTCAATTATTTTACCAATATTTTACCATTTTTCTACTTAATCCTCTGAAGTTGCAACCACAGGGCAATGGGGAAAGTTGAGGTCAAGTTCTAAGAGACAACATGTAGTAGTTTTCCCAGTTACTTCATTGTCATCTAACAAGGACATCTCATTTCCCAACTCAGAACAGAGGGATTCTCCCTGCATCTCACCCTGTATCAACGAGGCAAGTTCCATTTTTTAGGGTCTGCCGTTTGTATCACTTGCACACCTTATACCAATTTTTTATTTGAATCTCTTTGAAAGTGACAGAAATCCAACTTGAAATAGATTAAACATAAAGAAGACTATATTGGATAACAAAATTCAATAAAGGGCTGAACAACTAATTTGCAAAAAGAGTAAGGATGTCTCAGGAATACTGGAACCAGGCTCCTAAATTCTAATATGAGTCTCTATATCTTTTGCCTCAACTTTTTATTTATTCTTTCTTCACTGCAAGTACCTTCCTTCTCTTCATGTTGGGGATCATGGCTGCAAACATTTCCTGAGCTTTTTATCTATAGCTTTCACCATTCAAAAGGGAATGACTGGGTTCTTAATGCAAATAAGAAAAAACTGATGAGAAAGGGTTTTATTGACCCATCTTCGAATAGATACCCACACGTGGACCAGTTATGGCTGAGGGTAGGATTATGTAAGAACAATGGTTCCCTAGCTAGTCATGTGGGTGGAGGACACAGTTCCCCAGAGCAGAGTTGTGCTGGGCTGACCACACCACCCATGTCCACTATGGCAGCCCTCAGGCAGGTCCCTTCTCATGCACAAAAGCTTGAATAAGCTTGTCAATGCATGGCATGCTTGGTAGGACCAAACCCTTTTATCCCCTTCCTTTTTTTAAAGAAAGAGCCATCTTGTCTTACCTTCTATGTACCATTCTCTTGCCCAGACAACTAAAACATTCTAAGGAGAACCTCCCCATCAATAAGTGCCTATGTGCCCACCACATTGGAAGATCCTTAAAGAAAGATCCAGGGGATGCTTTATCCCCATGTGTCTAGTGCCCACTGATTCCATCACAGATCAGACACTCAAGAAACACTTGTAGAACTGAGTGAAGATTTTTTCTCGTTCTTCAGGGATCTCTGGGGGCTGAACATTTTGGATGTTTAGGGTCCCTGGAAAGGCCTAAAGCTGGAAATAACAAATGCTAAAGATAAAGATGGAAACTGATAGAAGGCCAGGTAGCCTAAGGTACTAGTGGGAAGGAAATAGTCAACAAGGAACGGGTTGTCCCCATAACAAAGAGATGAACAAGAGAGGCTACAGGTTTTTTTTTTTTTTTTCCTCCTGGCCGTATGGTTTGCTGGATCTTAGTTCCTTGACCAGGGATTAAACCCGGACCACCGCCATGAAAGCACTGAGTCCTAACCACTGGACCACCAGGGAATTCCCGAGACTATAGGTTCTGATAGACAGGTTGGGAATATACAGTTAATGTGTTAATATACAGTTAGTAATAATACAGTTAATAAGGTTTACTTCCAACCTTCCCAGTTGGATCAGAAATTATAGAAGAAGAGAACAGTGATTTGAAAGAATGTTGCTGATGGAGTTTGGTAGATAAATGGGGGTGAAAGGAGTTCTAAGGTCCTTAAGCAGGACCAGACATGTGTTACCTTTTCACAGATAGATAAGCTCCATCCCTTATCAAAAGGCAGACATGGATGTCTAATCAAGCTTGGCTTCCAATCACAGTTGTACAGTGATAACGCTGAGGACATTGCTTCAGAGGGTAAGAAGATGCATTTCAAAAGTACCGAGGAGCCACCGCTACATGTTCTCCACCTAGAGAGAGAAGGACTGACAGGAGTGCACTGGATTAGTAAATCAGCCTGGTCCCCACACTCTGAGCCCCGGAGATCCTTGCTCAGAGTTCCGAGGGGAGGCTAAGATCTATGGATGCTCTAGAAGTAGCCTGGGAATTCTCCAAATGACCACAGGCAGCAACAGTTCTCCAAGGCATGGGTCCTCTCTCCTTGGTTCTCAAGGTAATTCCACTGTCAGGCTCACAGAGCTGGGATCAGAGCAGTAGAAAAGGACAGTCCCCACTGTACCCTCTCCCCAGGTTCCTTTCTGCATGCTGCCCCCTCTGCGGAAGGAATCCCTTCACCACGACACACTCCCATTGTTTTTACTTTTACTCTTCCTCAGGGCCCCTCTCTAGGTATCAGTTTCTTCATCTGCAAAATTAAGGGGTCAGGCCGGGTAATTCTGCAGGGTCCTGATATATTCTGAAATCTCAAAGGTAGAGGTGATGCTGTGGTGCAAAGACAGGAGTCCATGTCCGGTCCATGTCCAGATGATATGTCCAGGTATCAGATGTGACAGATCAGAGGAGTCTGACCAGAGTGTGGTCTGGGTCTGTCAGTCACCGGGCTCGGGCACTTGGTGAGAGAAAGAAGGGGTGGTGGTAGCTAATTTAATGTTTACTATGGGCTAGGCACTATTCAAACATTTCATGTATTTCAATTCACCTACTCATTAAAATAAACCAGGTTACAGGTGACAAAGGTGAGGCACAGAGAGGCTGAATAACTTACCCTAAGTCACCCAGCGTGGAAGCGGCAGTGCCCAAGCTGGAACCCAGCAAGCGGGCTCCAGAATCTGTCATCAGTTATGGAAGTGAAGACATGCTTTGTAAGGAGGCTTCACAGCAGGATTGCTCTGACAGTGTTTCACGTCAGAGCATTTTTAGTTCCCCAGAAGTGCAGGCATTTGAGGGAGGGGGTCTCCATCAGGAAGAGCTCCCACATCAGATCACAACCACGAGCCTCTCTGGTGTGAGGCCCTTGCAGAGCCCAGCCCACTCTGCCTGTCTCTTTCTTTTATGGTGAGTTCTCAGGAAGCCCTCTTGGGTGTCCCCATATCTCACACACACACACACACACTCACTCACTCACACACACATGCAGCCTGGCCTCCAAAGTTCCCCCCACCTCCACCATCTGAAACACCCGAACCCAAGAGTGGAGGGGGTTCAAAGCATTTTCTTGGGTTTCATCTCAGTTTCAGTGCCAATCAGCAGATACAAATGGCTCCTTTGCAAAGAAAGGCGCCTCGAACTCCACAGTCCTGAGTCAGGAGAAGGGCAGCTCCTGCCCAGATGACCCTGCAACATGCATGTTACCATAAAACTTGCAGTCACCACAACCATTTGTTTGACACCATAAAGGTGTCAAGCATTTACAGGTTGCACTGGTCAGAACTCCTGGTGTCAGAAGCCCAACTTAAAGCAGTCTAGACAGAAAGAGGAATGTATTGGCTCAATGACTAAACGGTAGAAATGACAGGGATGGATCATGGAATCGGAGACAGGTGGAACCAGGGCCTCGTATCTATGCTGGTCCCTGCACGCAAGCTTCAGTTGCCCCTTTGCATCAGCTTGAAAATTCCTTAGATGAGGAAGGACTTTCTCCCAGGCAGAAGGCTGGCCCAGAGGGAGGAATTTTCCTGTCCCTGGGGAGTGAGGGAATGAAGAAGGGAAGATGATCCCTTTTCAGAGAGTGGGGAGTGGGAACCCAGGGGTGGGATGCCTTCCCTAGAAACAAGGGTAGGTTTCCCCAACACAAACAGTTCAGCCTAGCTTTCATTAATTCATTCAACAAACAGGTATGGAAAGACCTACAATGTGCAGTGATGTGCTAGACATCGTGGGTGGGCTGCGGAGAAAGTGATCAACGTGAGGACACAGTTCTGCCCTAAGACCTTGCACTTCATTGCAAGTACTTCAACAAGGTGAGTAGCCAAAAGAGAAGGAGGTACTGTGGGACACCCAACCTAGTCTAGGGGTATCAGGGAAGGCTTCTAGGAAGGAGTGACATCCAAGTTGAGACCCAGTGGACAAACAAGAGTCAGCCAGGTTTTGACTTCTTCTTGGCAGGGGGTGGGGGGGAGTGTGGTGGGGCAGAGACTGGAATGAACATTCCAGCCAGAGAGACCAGCTCTGAACTAAAGGATCGAAGTGTGAGGGCTGCAAAGAAAACCATGGGGGAGGGGGACGCAGGCTGGAGCACTGGCTGGAGCATTGGCTTGGAGGACATTGTGGGCCAGAGTGAGAGCTTCGATTCGATCCTGAGGGCAATGGAGAGCCATGGGAGGTCTAAGGAAGAGAGCAGTGGCACCGTCCAAGATCCCTTGGGTCCCTGGGTCAAGGTGGAGAGGTGCACCTCCCACACCAGTGGAGGGAACATTTTGAATCAGTTTTGCTGTCTGTTTTAGAAGTTTAGACCTAAAAAGTAATTAGAGAAAACACCGCAAAGAAACCCCCTGACAAGGAGCGGTTATAGAAATGGGGGATGGGGTCTTTGTGTTCAGCGAGAAATGAGTGACCAGAGAAGTGGATGACCTGAGGGCTGGCATGCTCCCCACGTGTGTCGGTAAGCTGGGGGGAGGGATTCCGGGAGCCCTTCTCTCAGCCCCCCCACCCCAGAGTCCACCCCAGGACTCTGGCTGGTAACAAGGGGCGCCCCTCCCCTGCCTTCTTGCTCTGCCTCCACTCCTCCACCTGCAGGACCTGCTAAGATCAGGTGCAGGAGCGGGGACTGGGTGGGGAAGCTGCTAAATCCACCTCAGGTGAGCTGCAGGGGGGGAAGAGTTCTCTGTCCTGTACTCCTGGGAAGGATTCTGTATCCTGTGGCCCCACAGTATGGAAGCCAATGGCCAAGTCTGCAGAATGTGTCTGTGGCCAGGTCCAGACTGAGTCTAGGTGGTTTTCCTGAAGAAGAAAAAGGCCTCTAGAGGAGGGGATGGAAGCTGAGAAAGAGTGAGGGGGTCGCCTGGTTACTCCCCAGTCTTGACATTCATCTCACACACACACACACACACACACACACACACATACACACACACATTGTGTCAAGGGCGCTGGGGACCAGAGGGTCACACCTGGCGGCAGTGGGGAAAGTGACTGAGCCTCAGACCTGAAGGAGGGCAGAGGCAGGCTGGGCCTTGAAGGTGCAGGGGCAGGGTCGTGTGGCCTTCAGGGCAAGTCAGGATAGAGGTGACCCTCCCCCTTGGCAGCTTCACCTGGCGCCTCCACTGCAATCCTGCTGGCTGAGCGCTCCAGCTGGTGTGTCTCAGCTCTCCAAAGGCTCTTTCTCTCCTCCCCTTAGCCTCTGTTCTGCTGCTGTGTCTGTCTGTGGCCTTGTCTCACTGAGACTGACCCTCTGTGTGTGTGTCTGTCTCACTATCACTGCCCTGTTTTGTCTCGTCTCTCTCTCTGTCTCTCTATCTCCACCACAATCCTTGTTTCCAACCATGTCTCATCCCTGTGCCTTCTGTCCCCATGCCTGCCTCACTCACTTTCTCCATCCCCCTCTCCGTCTTTCTCTTATCTTTGTCTCCTCTGTCTCTGCCTTGTCCGCTCCTCCATCCCTACCTTCCTCTTGTACGTGTTTCACTTTTGTCACCACCTCTGTCCCTGTCTCCCTCTTGCTCCCTGCCACTCCCACCCCCCCAGCCCATCTCTCTCTCTGGTCCATGTCTCATCCTTGTCTCCATGTGTGTACCTGTATCTCTCTTGTCCCTTTCTCCATTTTTCTCCATCACTGTTTCTGTCCCTTTCTCTCCCTGTCTCCATCTCTGTCTCCTCTTCTCATCTACATCCTCTGTCCCCATCTCAGGCCCCGTCTCTTCCTCGTCCTTGTCTCCATTCCCCATCCTGAGCCGCCTCCGTTATCCCCTCCGGGATGGGACCTCGCTGGGGGCGGGGCCGAGGGACTGGATCGGAATAACTCGGTTATCAGGACGAATTGAATTAACTTCTTCACACAAGCGCCGCCGGGCCTGTTTCCCCTCCCCTCTGCGGGGCCGCAGGTGGGGAGGCCAGGGAGAGGGGTCGGGACCCTACGGCCTAGCACGATGCGTAGAGACTGAAAGTCTGGTCCGGATTGGGGCGGGATAGGGACTCCAGGGATGGGGCCCGGCGCACCGTGCCCAGCACCTCCCGAGCACTAAGAGGGAGGCGGCGACCCTTTGAGGTGGGGGTCGGGGGCGGCTGGGGGCGGGGCCTTGGCCGTCCAGGCCCCGCCCGACGAGCTCGCCCCGCCCCCTCCGCGGGGTCCTGCGCGTTAAAAGGCGCGCGGACCGGGCTGGGCTATACTTGCCTTGCACCAGGGCGGAGCGCGGCCGCGACGGGGCGGGCGGACTTGCGGGCGCTCAGAGCCGGCCTCGGGTCCACGGCGCCTGGCGCTCCAACCCCCATCTTGGCCCCCACCCGGCCCGGGACCCCGACTCCGACCCGGCCCGGCCCGGCCCCCGCCACCGCACCCCGGGCCGATGGACTACTCCTACCTCAATTCGTACGACTCGTGCGTGGCGGCCATGGAGGCGTCCGCCTACGGCGACTTCGGCGCCTGCAGCCAGCCCGGCGGCTTCCAGTACAGTCCCCTGCGGCCCGCCTTCCCTGCGGCCGGGCCTCCCTGCTCCGCGCTCGGCTCCTCCAACTGCGCGCTTGGCGCTCTACGCGACCATCAGCCTGCGCCCTACTCGGCAGGTGAGCCCAGCCCCGGTCCAACCCTCCCTCCAAATCCTACGGCACCTCCGACCCCTGCCCTACTTGGCAAGTGGTTGCGACTTTCCCCCACAGCCGCCACAATCTCTGCCCTAGCCAGACCCTCCAACTCCCCGCGGGACCCACAGCCCCCCCGCGAAGGACGGGGTTCCTCAGGCAGAGTTGAGCCCCACCCTCTCATCCTTCCCGTTCCTCTTTCTCGCTGCCGTATCCCTATCCCGTGTTCTTCATGTCAAGGAAGTGGATCCCCAGTCTAGCGTCAGGCTTCTCACCAGGCCCTCCCCTGCTCACCTGCAAAGACTGACCACCAAACCTCTCCATGCCCTGTATCCTTGGAAGGTGCTCCCGGCTGAGGCCAATCAGACCTCCCATCCTTATCATCCCCACCCCACTTCATGCCCCATCCCCACCATGGACCCCTGCAGCCGATGAGCTGCCCAGCTGGGAGCCTTCCTAGAGCTCCAGCACCATCAAGCTCTTACTGCCTGGTTTTGAACCCATCCTACCTGTGCCCAAACCCTCTTGCACCACTGAAACCCATTCTGTGGCCAGAAGAAAAGGATGCTCAGGTCATTAAGCCACTTTCATTTCCCCATCCTCCCTGGAGATTATCCCAGCTAGAGTACTGCAGAACCCAGAAGCAGCCCCATGCGATGCCCAAGCCCCTTGATCCAAGTCCCCATCTGAACCTTCAACGTCGTGGAGCCTCAGCGATCCCCATTGCTCCAATTAGAGTCCATGCTGCCCCACCCAATCTCCTTTTTCCCTTCCTTCCTGGGAAGCCCACCGGGACCCTAGTAGAAGATTGGGACCTGTGTGGTATGGAGGGGTGGTGAGAGAGATCTGGATTTGGAGAAATGAGGACCAGGGAGATGGAGTCAGAAACTAGAACAGGGATGGGGACATTGGGTACTCTGAGTCATATGCTGATGGGGACTGGGGAGATGGAAACAGGAAATGGGGAGATGGGCCCCAGAAAGATGGAGGTCTGAGATGGGAAATATGGGGACAGATACAGAAAGATGTGAGCAGAGATGGGAAGATTGGGGCCCCTGGGAGAAATGGGGACCCAGGGTTGGGGAGATGAAGATTAAAAACCAGGTGATGGGGACAGGAATTATGGGAGATGGGGACCAAGGAAGATTGAAACAGAGACAAGAAGGATGGGGATAGGAATGGGGTGTTGGAGACAAGGATTAGGGGAGATAGAGAACTAGGGAGATATGACAAAGATAAGGCTACTGGGTATCCCTGGAGAATAGGGAGACCTAAACAGAGGCTGAAGACAAGGATGGGGAGATAGTGTCAGAAACACTCTCTGTGGGGCAATGGCTACTGGGAAGGGGTAGATGGGAGACAGGGATGGGAAGAGTGAGGGGGAGGGTTGGGGCTGGTTTTTGGAGGAGTTGGGAGACAGAGAGAGGTCCCTGGGAGGAAAAAGAAGGGCAAAGAGAAGATGGAGGAACCTGGGAAGGGAGAAATAAGAACCCTTCTCAATGGGCACAGAGAGAAGAATGGTCCAGAAGAGGAGAGTTGCAGATAGATGTGGTTCAAGAAAGATGAGGAAGAGGAGAGGGGGACACCTGGAGGAGAATGGGATGTGAGATGGGGCTGAGGAAGTGAGGCCTGGGAAGGAGAGAGATGCAGGGTAGAGGCGGCCAAATTTTTACATGTCAGAGAGTCAGTCTGTGGCAGGGCTGAAAGTAGACCCAGGCAGGAGAGTCTCAGTCACCCAGCCGTGGCCCATGACCCGTTACTGGGGAGACGCAGGATGCTGATGAGACATGACCGCTAAGGCTAGGGTGGATAGAGCTGGACCTGAAGTCAGGCCGACTGAGGGAGAGGCACACTGAGGGTCAGGTTGGAGAGGCACGTAGACTGGAGGGAGGTGGAGGGACACTGCGGAGGGCCAACGACAGGTCAGCAGTCTTGACCCGAGGATCAGATTTTGATTCCCTCGCTGCGGCTCTTGGGCCCCAGGTCTCTCATCCTCTTCACCCCTGCGGCTCCAACCAGCGATAGGGAAGCCGATCGGAGACTGAGAGGACTAAGCCGAGGAGCCAGGTCAGGGGCGCGGGACTGTGAGCGATCCCTCAGGGCAGAACACAGCGGGCCGGCCTCGGCCCCTCACGTGCCCACCCTCGTTGATTCCCTCCTCCCGCACACACCCGTAGTGCCCTACAAGTTCTTCCCGGAGCCGTCGGGCCTGCACGAGAAGCGCAAGCAGCGGCGCATCCGCACCACGTTCACCAGCGCGCAGCTAAAGGAGCTGGAACGCGTCTTCGCCGAGACTCACTACCCCGACATTTACACGCGCGAGGAGCTGGCGCTCAAGATCGACCTCACCGAGGCTCGCGTGCAGGTGCGTGTTTGCGCGGATGTGTGCGGGAGTGTGTGCGCACGGAGCGGGGGCGGGAGGTTAGTGCCTGACACCTTGCGGTCCGCGGGACAGAGGGGCCTCGCTCGGGTGAGCCTGGAGGCGGAGAACTAGGGCGCTGTCTGGAGGTGATTGGGCAGGAGAGGACCGGCACCCCCGGTAGGCGGCGGGGCCAGGCGGGGCCTGAGGCCTTCGGAAGAACTGAGCTGTTCAGCCCCAGGATTTCCCCTCAGTCTCCCGGGCAGGGCTATGCACGCAGAGTGATGCTTGGGAAGCCAGGACAGAGGCCGAGTGGGTAGAGGGTCAGCTCCAGGTGGCCTTGGGGGGAAAGCTAGTCAGTGCCTCCAGGTCCTCTCTTCGGCTCTGCAACTGTGAAACCTCTGAGCCTGGAAAGCCCGGGCTCAGGGTAGGCGCAGGAGCTGGGTTGAGACGGACTTTTGTCGATCTTAAAAATCTGAGTACAGATGTTCAGCTGGCGCGCCTTTGCTGGAGACCCCGGACAAAAGGTTTCCCGACTGTCCTAACCCGCTCTCCACTACCGTGGGACGCTCCGGGGAGGGGGGGGGGGGGGGGGGAGGACTCCCGGAGCTTCTTGTAGGAGGGAATTGGGGCAAGGGCTTTGGGTGACGAGGAGAGCGAAGGCGGAGTCCCCTCCAGGAAACAGAACACACTGGGAGGCGGCGGGGTCCGCGGGTGAGCAGATCCCGAGGAGAAGACCCTAAGGGCCCGGAAGAAGGGCCTAGTGGAGGAAAGGAGGGAGGCGAGAGACGAGGAGGGCGACGAGCAGAATGGTGGAGGGCCGAGGGGTCAAGTCTCCAAACGCTGGTAATAATCGTGACCCGGTCCCTTCCGGACGGAGATCTCGCTCGCGCCTGCCGGCCCCGGGCTGACCGGCCCCTGTGCCCGCAGGTGTGGTTCCAGAACCGCCGGGCCAAGTTCCGCAAACAGGAGCGTGCGGCCAGCGCCAAGGGTGCGGCGGGCGCGGCGGGCGCCAAAAAGGGAGAGGCGCGCTGCTCGTCCGAGGACGACGACTCCAAGGAGTCCACGTGCAGCCCCACGCCCGACAGCACCGCGTCGCTGCCGCCGCCGCCCGCGCCCGGCCTGGCCAGCCCGCGCCTGAGCCCCAGCCCGCTACCCGCCGCCCTGGGCTCCGGGCCTGGACCGGGGCCGCAGCCGCTCAAGGGCCCGTTGTGGGCCGGCGTGGCGGGCGGTGGGGGAGGCGGGCCGGGCGCGGGCGCGGCGGAGCTGCTTAAGGCCTGGCAGCCGGCGGAACCTGGGCCCGGGCCCTTCTCGGGGGTTCTGTCCTCCTTCCACCGGAAGCCCGGCCCCGCCCTGAAGACCAATCTCTTCTAGCCTTCTAGCTGCCGGCCTCTGAAGGCTCCAGGCCTGCCGCCAGAGACGCCCTTGCCCCTCCAGGACCTGACAGAGTCCCTCCCCATCTCGGCAGCCTGCCTGATGCCCCCATCTCTCCCCCCCCCCCACCGTGTCTGACCCCTATGTGTGCCCTCCCCAGCTTTGGAGACCAAGTCAGGGCTCCTCGCCCACCCCTACCTAGCAGAGGGAGGTACTTTTCACTGGGATGCCCTCCAGGAGAGCCCAGAACCCCTTCCAGCCTGGTTTTCTTAGGAACCGGGATCAAATAACGTCTGTCCCCAACACAGTGCTCAAAAAGGTGACTCCTCAAACGGGAACAGCCCGGCTTCCTCCCCTGCCCCTGCAGCTGGCAGGGTCACTCCTCAGCATGGTGACCAGCCTGCTGCCCCAGCCTTTGGGCCCACCTACACTGACCTCACCCGTGCAAAGGCTGGTCATCATTGGGATAATGAGCGGCCTGAAGGGTCCCACCGCCAATTTCTCCCTCTTGCGTCCCCTCCCATCCCCAGCCAGTCTGGCACAGAGGGTAGGCCCGGTCCTTGGATGAGTGGAGGAGCTGCCAGGGCAACAGGATTTTGGGGGGTTTGTTTGTTTTATTTTTTCTGTTGTTGTTGATGTTCTTTTCCTATGAAAAACTTGTAATTTATTGAGGTGAGTTTTGCTCAATCCAAATAAAACTTAATTTATTGAAGACATCACACCGGCAACCCTTCTGAGTACCCACAATGGGGACAGGCTACCTGCAAGAGCCCAGTTCCCCTTGTGACCATCAAGGAACTCCCAGCTGCCACACAGCCCCAGGGCGGGGCGGGATAGACCAGGAGACAAAACTAAGCAAACTGGCGCTTTATGGCCGAAATTCTGCCCCCCCCCCCCCCCCCCCCAGCCAGCCCCAATAACATTAAAGTGCCCGCCCTCCCTAAGCCCACACAGAAAAGCTTAAATAAACCCCAGCCCGGTTCTCGTTCTCGGGCTATTCCTTCATTTCCGGACGGACACGCCCCGAGTGGGGGTTGGGAGAAGTCCTAGCTGAGCCCCTCCATCTGTGGTTCAGGCCGGCTGGAGGGCAGCAGGAACAACGGTGACAGTGGGGGCCCAAGACGTACCCATACGGACCCCATGACCCCCCTGGGGCTGGAGGAGGGGTCCAGAAAGGGAGGACAGCACCAGAATAACCAAGATCCTAGGTAACCGCGGCAACTGACCTCCGGAGGCCAGGCTCTAAATGGTGAGGGGCAGGATGTCCTAATTAGGGCATCCCAAATGATTGGGCAGTAGGGAACACAGATCCCCAATAAATAGTTAGAGAAGTACTGCCCCGCCCCCTCATAACTTTTCAACTCCCGAGCTCTGGCTGGGCCTTCAAGGGCAGATTAGGGCTCTCAGTTCGCAGCTTCGCTGTGCCATCGCGATCACTTGCTGAGCTGCAGGGTGTCCAGGAGGAGGCGCTTGTGAGCCGGGTCCTGCACCCCTGCTTCCTCCAGATCTTCTTCGGTGATGTCACTGCAGGGGTTAAGAGAGGCTGGGAGAAGGGCAAGGTGGTCCAGAGAGCCCTAGCTCCACCCCCGAGGCCAGCCCCACCCCCACCCCACCCACCCGCAGCCCCGTCCCCACCTGAGAAACTCCAGATCGTCCCAGCCGTTGTGTACCAGGCCCTCCTCATAGCGCTCCAAGCCGATGGCCCGCAGCCAGGCTCCCATGCCTGCCTCGCCCAGCCCACCAGCCCGCCCGACCTGCGGGCATGGAGCCTGAGGGAATAGGGCATGTCGGATAGAGCACTGAGGGTGCCTCCTCTCTCTCTCTCTCTCTCTCTCTCTCACACACACACACACACACACACACACACACACACACACACACACAAGGACCAGCAGACAGCCACCTTGTACCACATGCTCTGGGGTGGGGAGAGAGGCAAGAAGCAGGGCTGATTCATGTGACCTCCGACTCCCCAGTGCCCAGCCCAGGGCAGAGACGACACCACTGAGTGCTGGATGGTGAAGTAAAAGGATACCACAATCCACGGGCAAGCACACACCCCAGGCACACACAGACAGCCAGCCCTGGTCCACACACCTCTTCTGCCAGGTCCTCCTGGATGCTTTCTCGGATGCGAGGTGGAGGGAAGCTGAGAGGCCGGCCGTAGTCCGAGGGCAGTCCCCGGGGTGGCTGCAGCTCCAGGGGGCCCGGCCGGAGCGTGGAGCGGCCAGGCCCAGCAGGAGCATAGTCCACCTCACTCAGTGTCTTGGCCATCTGCAGCACTGAGCAGGAGCGGTCATCCCCACTGGCTACCTCCCCCAGGAAAGTGCTGGTAGGTGAGGGGCCTGGGGGCAGTGGGGGTCTTGGATGGGCCTTGGGAGGTGGTGGGCCACGGGCCTCACCCCCACTGCGGCCCCGGATCGCTGGCCCTGGCGAAGGATCCAGGCTGGGGGGCAGGAAAATGGCCGAGTCCGGCAGTGGCGGGGGTGGGAAGTCTGGAGGGGGCAGTGTGCCGCCCGACTCCTCATCTGACGAGCTCCCCTCTCCTACACGGGGAGGCCGGGGGCGCCCCAGCTGTGGAGCAGGCACCGTGATGGCCACTTTGTTCTTGGTAGCAGGTGGAACAGGGGCCCTGGCAGGCGAGGGCAGCTCCGGGGGCAGCAGCTGGTGTGGGACCCCTTCAAGGACGTAGTAGGCAGGGTTATTGAAGCTGTTCTTGGGTGAGGGGGCCACCACCCCTTCCGGCTCTGGAGCCCCCTCTGGCTTCAACCTGGGTTTGGGAGCAGAATAACTAAATCAGGACCCAGAAACCCAAAGGGAAAGCAGTGGGTGCAGTGGAAGGAGAACTGGACTGGGGGTCAGGAGACGTAAGCCCCTGGTCCTAGACTTGCATGTGACCTTGAGCACATCACTTCCCCTCTCTGTCCCTTGGTGTCCTCATCTCTAAAATTGGAGAGACAGGGGAGTTGAATGGATAACCCCTAAACTCCCTTGCCTCACTTGCTAAGATTCTCCAATCTTTTTTGATTTTGTAACTGTGAAAGCTGAGCATAAATGGGTGAAAACAGAGGCCAGAAGGCAGGGCAATAAAAGCCTTCAATGAGAATGACCAGCCAGATTTGGAAAGCCTCTGGAGGCCGATCTCCTGGGGAATCTTACTCAGGGATTCAGGTTAGTTTTACTCAAGCCTGGAGATAAAACCAAGGTGACTGATAATAGCTGAAGGTGACTGAAAACGCACCAGCAGTTTTTATTTATGTTCAAGTGACAACTGGATATCATTAAAAAGCAAGGCTTGGGACTTCCTAGGTGGCGCAGTGGGTAAGAATCCACCTGCCAATGCAGAGGGGACACAGGTTCGATCCCTGCCCCAGGAAGATACTGCATGCTGCGGAGCAACTAATTGAGCCTGCGCTCTAGAGCACGTGAGCCACAACTATTGAGCCCATGTGCCGCAACTATTGAAGCCCATGCGCCTATAGCCCATGCTCTGCAACAAGAGAAGCCACGGCAATGAGAAGCCCGCGCACCACAATGAAGAGTAGCCCCCACTCGACACAACTAGAGAAAGCCCGTGTGCAGCAACGAAGACCCAACACAGCCAACTAAATAAATAAAATTAAAAAAAAAAAAAAAAAGCAAGGCTCACTTTCCCAAAGTATGATCCACAGAACACTACAGTTGACCCTTGAACTGCACGGGTCCACTTATATGCAGATTTTTTTTCAATACTACAGTACTATGTGATCTACGATCCACACTGGTTGAATCTGTGGGTGTGGAACCTCATATATGGAAGAACTGGGGATACAGAGGGATGACTATAAGTTATACACCCCTAACCCCTGCCATGTTCAAGGGTCAACTGTAGTTCCTCAGGATATTAATAGTTATTGCATGGAAAAGTTTCCTGGCCCATTAAGTTTGGGAAACTATATTCAACAAAGTTGAAAAAGGATTTCCTTCCTGTCCACATGCTCAGAGCTTTTGCTGATACTATTGTGCACTGGGAATATCTAAGAAAAGAATCTAGCAACAACCATTTCCCAAACTCATTTGACAACAAACCAGTTTCCAGCAGGGCATCTTGTAGGATGCTATTCCACAGAACGCCCCTAGGGGAAATCCAAGCTGAGACGTCGGCCATCCCCAAGCAGAAGGCTCAAGTTAAGTGTTTACACAGAGGGAACTGTTGCAGAAGCAATTTCTAATTCTATTTTTTAAGGCAGAATTGAGAGGAAAGGCTGACTGTGCTCCCTTTGACTCAGAAAGCCACACCTGCAGGAGGCCTTGCTGGCCAGTGGCCACGGGTGTCGGGCCTGGGCACCTCTGGCCATGTGACAACAGAGCATCCAAGCAGCAGATCATTCCCAGGCTGGCCCTGAGAGCCACGCACAGCGATGGATAAAGTCGGGGGGTGACGGTTTCCTTCTCTCACCTGGGGGTCATGGGCTCCTCCCGGGGAGCCGCTCGAGGTGGTGCTGGGGGCCTCCCAGTTGGTGGTGGTTTCTCTGGTTCTTCAAATAACTTGGACAGTGGGCAGGAGGCCTCTGTGGAGGCTGGCTTGCGGCTCCCTGACCTGCCAGGGGTGCACAGGGGAGGAGAAATGAAGCAGGGGCTGACCAAGTGCCGCCAGGAACGCCTTCACGTGACACCACACGCAGCCCCAGCTCACCTCGGCTCCTGGCTGCTGCGGGACACAGAGGGGGCTTTGCTCTTTGCTCCTGCCTCGTCCTTATCGATGCTGATCCACTCTGGGGGAGGAAGTGAAAGGAGACTCAGAGGGGATCTAGCTCCTTCCTAGCGGCTCCTCAGGGCAGGGCCACCCCCAGACCTGGCTGCAGAACTGCCGGAGGTTCCAGGGATTCCAACGTGCCCTCCCCATGGCCCGGGTCCTCCCCTCCTAGACCTGCCCACACCACCCCATCTCATGCCCCACGCCCCTCCCGATGGAGCCCCCACCATAGAGTCGCTCACGGGTGCCCAGGCGCTCTGTGGGCACCCGCACCTTCATGGAGCCTCGGATGTTGCCCGTCTCCTCGCCGCGGTGGGACAGGAAGGTCAGGAACTGCTGGGCCGTGCTGCCAATCATGGACTTGAGCGCCACCACGCACTCCCCTGAAGGGCAGACGAGCAGACCAGCAGGTGGCTGAGCCATTCTAGGGCCTTGCCCGGCTTTCTGTGCCCCTTGGCCCCCCTCGCCCCTCACCATAGGATTCATAGCCGTCCATGGACTTGACTGTGAGCAGGAGGTGCTGGTCCTGCAGGTACTCGATGTCAGCCAGAATGGGCTTGAGCTGGGGAGCAGAGGGGCCCAGTGAGGAACAAAGCCCCACCCACCGCCTCCTGCCACGACACCTCTCACCCCACCCTCAGGCTTGTCCATGCTCACTCCCGTCCACTCTTAAGGAAAGATCCTAATCCTTCATGTAGAAGACACAGTCCTGCATGGGCCTCTCACAGCACTTCACAGCCCACTTTTCTGCATCAGCAATGGCCAACACAGGACCTGACGTTTAGCAGAGGCTCAAGAAGTATTTACTGAATGAGTGAGTGAACGAACTTGGTCCCCTCCCACCCCCAAATAAAGCACACGCCCTCAGCCTCACTCATGCCCACCCCACGCACAAGCCCAAGCTGTTGGCTCTGCCCGCCCTCCCAGGCAGGCTCCAGCCAGCGCTCTGCTGCACCTCCCTCTCTGTGCCCTCTCCCTCAAGCCTCACCGTGGGCAGCTGGCGTGAGGACCACTGCACCTTGAGGAAGTTGATGTTGTCACTGCTCTGGGCATCATTTTCAAAGCTCTTCTTGTACTCTGGGTGGGGGTGGGGGACACCCAACTGAGTGCCACCTCTCGGCTTCCCTTCCCCCTAACTAGGGGGCTGACCACTCGGGGCACCTCGGGCCGCCCATCCCCTGTGGCCCACACCCAGCCCTGGGCCCCCGCTCTGACCCTCCAGGCAGGTGGAATAGAACTCAATGAAGAACTTGGTGCGGCTGGCTGTCTTCACAATGGCCTCGATGCTCTCGAACTCAATGTAGGCCTGGTCTGAGGTCTTTGAGAGCCCTGAGGGGCAAAGGGAGGAATGCAGACAGGAGGGCTGAGAGGGTGGCAGAAGGAACAAGACAGACTGAGTGCTGGGACAGGGAATCAGGAGCCCTGGCAGAGCAGGAGGGAAGGCCAGGAGGGGCCTCCTCTACCCCAAGCAACCAACAGGGAGACCCCAAAGCCCAGACCTGGGACTGGGGCAAACAGACAACCCAAGATGAGAGACTATCTGAGAGGGGACGGGGGACCAGAGTGCCCACCAACAACCCACCACACCACGAGCCACACCTGGGTACACGAGTGGCCCCAGGCAGACAGATACAAGTACATGTCTACATTCACACGTTCTTGGGCACGTACCTCCCACGATGACCCAGACCCACCGACACCCTCACACATCACATATTCAGACACATCCCCACACATGCATGTATGCACCCAAACGCACACAGACACGCAGATACAGTCAGACCCACGCACACCCCAGGCCAGCATCTGCACCCACCCAGAAGGATGCCACACCCACAAGCACATCCAGAGTAGCCACCTTTCTTGGAGATGAACTGAGAGGTAACTCCGACCTCAAATGTCCCAAACACGGGGGAGTGGTCACTGGTGACGATGTCGTCCGTGCAACCTGGGGAGGGGAGGAGGAATGAGGGCCCAGGGAAAAGCTCCTTGCTCTCTGCCCCCACGTCCCAAAGCTGAGGCAGAGCGGGGTCAGTGACCAGCCAGGATCACCCATCACCCTGTCTGGGAGGCTCTGACCGTAGGAATTGCAGATGACGTGGGTCTCGGGATAGGATTTCCAGAGGATCCGGTCACACCATGAAGGCACGTTGGTCCGGACCTGGGGCAGGGGATGGCAGTGTGGTCAGAGGTCAGCAGGGGGCTGCTCAGCTGAGGCCCACACCCCGACCAGCCTGGCCCAGCGCGCTTCCTTCCCTGGACCCTCACAACACGCAGGACCGCCCTGAGGCCTCGAGGGGCCCTGGAAGTTGGAGTGGCAAGTGCAGAGGCTTGGACCCTTGACCCCACACACTCCTGGTTCACTGAAGCCCTGGGGGGATCTCTCCAGGCCCAGCCCATTCTCCTCACTCACCCCAGTTGGCTTCTGCTTGTGCCAGGCGTACGTGTCCCGGGAACCCCGCTCGTAGCGGTAGGTGGGCGGGAAGGAGATCTCCTCCTCACCTAGGGAAGGTGGGGGATTGAGGGCTCAGGGCCCCGTGGACCCTGGGACATCACAAGGACCCTGGCCCTCAGGGGCTTCCCACTCCGGGGCCCATACTCACTGAATCGCAGAAAGACCTTGTGCTTTTCCCGCTCCAAGTTGAGCTGGTCCACCCTGAGCAGGGGCTCAAATTCCTTCCTGCTGATGTAGTTCAGGATCTCCTGGGGTGGGGACGCAAAGGCTGGAGACTTTCGCTCTCGAGCCAGAGCCAGAGGTGAGAGCCCACCTGGCCCCCAGCCCAGCCTCCCTACCAGCCACTGGCCGGGCCCTGCTCACACCTGTATATCCATGTCTAGGCGGTAGTTGAGGTCCCCAAACCAGAAGAGGTGAGTGAAACGCAGAGAGATGTCAAAGGCACTGAGCTGCCGGTCGCCCAAGGAGAGCTGCCGCAGGATGTCCAGGTAGTTCTGGTTCCGCCTGCGGTGGGGGTAGGGGGAGGCCTCCAGGGTCAGGTGTCGGGGACAGGCGTGAAGGTAAGACATCTCTGGCTGGAGCTGGGGATGGGGCAGGGATCAGGTCCCTGGGGACAGAGGAAGGTGCTGGGGACAAGGTTAAAGTCAGGGATAGACTGAGGGGTCCTGAGTTGAGGTAAGGAAGCAGGGGGCCTCGGGGGACAGGGCTGTAGGATGTACTATAGACGAGGATGTGGGAGAGGGACGAGGCCTCAGGCAAATAGAGAATGAAGCACAACTGGAGAGGCGCCCCCTCACCGGGCAGTCTTCTCATTCCCCGAGGTGAGGTGGCAATTCACAAAGCCAAACGAGGTGCCATTGAACATGAAGGAGACACCCACGGCCCCCTTGTTTCCTGTCAGGGCAAAGAAGGCCTGCATCACCCTCGGCGGGCTCCCAGCAGCGGGAAGACTCTCCCGACTCCCCCATGCTCCGTGAGGCAGGCATGCCCCTGCGCACACACCCACATCTTCCCTGGGGTCCATGTGGGGCGCGTGCAGGCCCACCTGGGTGGCCTGGCTCTGTGGGCATGTGTGAACAGAGGGACCCTGGAGATCACAGGGGACCCCAATGGTGAAGCTGCAAGAACCTGCAGGTTCTGAGCAGAATCTACCCTGAGGGACCACTGGACTGCAAACAGGGATACCTGGGCACTATGCCAGGTGCCGGTCTCTACCACATACTAGCTGTGTGACCTTGCACAGGTCACTTGCCCACCTTGGGCCTGAGTTTTATCATCTATGAAATGGAGGTAATTTTCCTGGCCCTGCCTTCCTGGTGGGGCTGGAAGAGATTTAGAATATAAACACGCTTGGCAAAGTTCAAAGAGTTCTATAAATGGGAAAGCGAGACTACCCAAAAGGGGGAGACCCGGGACCCTGGGCTGGGGAGGAAGCAGGAAACGTGGACAGAGGGACCCCGCCCTCCCTACTCACCCAGGGTGTTGGCAATGCCAGTCTTCACGCTGGACGTACTGACGTGGCTGATGCGGTTCTCATGCTCTGGCTTGACCAGCACAGCCACCTTGATGTTCCACAGGGACTGCATGGCAATCTGGGGAGGGGGTGCAGGGTCACCCCTGCCCCGAGCTGGGCCACTGTCTACATCTCCCCCACCCCGCACAGCCCATACTATAGACTGTTCTGGAAGTCACAAGATAGGAAGGCTTGCCACCCCTTTTTCCTGCAGGACCAGAGACAAAGAGGCCTTCCCACAGCATAAAGGACTCAGGTTAGACTTCCTAAAGGTTATGCCCAGGGACCAGAGAGAGAGCCCGTCAAGCTGTGCTCCCCAGGGTCGTGCGTGAGGTCGAGCAGGATAGCTGGGGGCAGCGTGTGAGGAGAGGGGCTGGACAAGAGGACGCCCCTCACCGGGCGGTAATCCAGATCTGTGAGCTCCTTGAGGCCCCCGCGGAGCAAGTCCAGCCACTCGCGGTCGCCCACCGAGTTCTCCTGGGTCCCAAAAACATAGATGTCATGGGGTATGGTCACCGTGACCTCATCCAGGGTCTTCCCCAGACCCTTCGATGTAAACCAAGATGTCACATTTTTCGGAGGCGGCACACTTCCTGGAGGTGGAGGGGACGGGGGCGGTCAGGCCCCTGCACGGAGCCCCTCCTCGCTCCCACCCCAGCCCACGCCCGGGCCTGACCCATGTTCCAGGTGCCTATGAAGACGGAGATCATGTCGGGCTCGTCCTGTTTGGAGTGCTTATTCTTCATGAGCTGCAGCAGCTGGCAGAAGGCCTCCCGCTTCTGAGGGACAGCAGCCAGTCAGGGGCAGGCGGGCGGCCAGGAAGCCCCTTCCATGGGGATACCCTGCTAGGTGGCATGTCCCTTGAGGAGCGGCACGTGCCTTTCCGGCTCACCACCACACACCCACTCCTCAAGCATACAACAGGTGCTCGGTATGTCCTCACCGAATGAACGTCTGATGACTGCCCACTCCCAGGATACATGCCCGCCACTCCAGCAGAACCGCCCCCACCACGAGGGATGGCGCACCTCCATCACACGTCCCCTCTCTTCCCGTCCAGCAGGGACCCTCGCAGCCCCCAGCAGCCTGCCCCGCCCGCTGCTCACCCGGGCGCTGACAAAGATGAAGTCCTTGCGCTGCGTCCGGTCCTTCTCCTTCTCGAACACGACGCCCAGCTTGTTCTGGACCCGCTGGGACTTGATGAGCTGGCGGACTAGGGGATGGAGGATGGGTCACACCAGCCTGTGCCCCGAGGCCCGGGGCCCGCTCTGCCCCCGGCGCCAGGTTGGGCCCCGGCTCACTGCGGTCATGCGTGAAGGTTGTCCAGTCCTCCTGTGAGTCCCGCTGTCTCCGCAGCAGCACCAGCCGCCCACCCTCCACATCCACACTCAGCGTGAACTTCTGTGACTTCCCAATCTTGGTCAGGTCGCCCAGGGTCACATCCAGTTTCACCTACAGGCCGGGGGGTTGGGGGGCTGCTGAAAAGACCCGGGGGCAGGCAGCACCCCCTTCCCCTCCACCCGCTCTTTGCCCTGTAAGGTTCCCCCCAGCCCCCGCCATGTACCTCAAAGGCCTGCACAGGGATGGTCTTGGCCTTACGTGTGGATGGCTGCAGTGGGGCCGGGGGGGCAGTGGAACTCATGTCCTGTAGGGCCTTCAGGGCCTGGAGGGGGCAAGGGCAGAGCAAGGTCAGGCGCTCTGCTGAGGGCTCGGGCAGGGCGGGACACAGCTGCTGTCGGAGTTAGTGCTAAACTATAAACTCAGGGCTCAGATCAGTTAGGACAACACGAGTGGCCAGGGACTGGTGAATGGGTCAGGGTCAGGGTCAGAGGCCAGGAGTCAGGGCACCTTCTTCTGGATGCCTGACAGGAAGTCCTTCAGCACGGACAGCTTCAGCACCAGGCTCTCTAGCTCCTGCTCCCCAGTCTGCGGTGGGCTCTGCGGGGAGAAGGAGTGAGGCTCGCCCATCAGGCCACCAAGCAGGAGGCCCCCCGCCCAGCCCCAGGATATGAACCCAGAGGTCTCTCCAGCATCCCACCTGCTGCTGCAAAAGGCGGGTCACCATGGGCGAGCTCTGCTGATCGAACACCTTGGACAGGATCTCCAGGCCTGACAGGACCTTGTCCACCTCACTACGGGAGACATCAGGTCAGAGCTCCCCGCCCGACGCAAGTACAGGGAAGAGGGGCTGAGCGTGGAGCTGCAGCCGCCACCGTGAGGACACAAGGGTTCTGACGAGGAAAAGTGAGGAGGCGACAGCTGGTTCCCAGGTCAGGGCCAGAGGTCAAAGGTCAGGGCGTTCGTGTGGCAGGGAGCAGGAGAGGACGGGTGAGCGGGAAGGGTGCAGCCCATGGCGCTGCACGTCCCAGGTACCTGTGCAGCCTCCGGCACGAGGTGGCGAGGGTGCGCGTGAGGTGCGGCAGGTGGCTGGCTCCGCCCCGCACAGCCTCCAGATCCAGCCCGTAGCTACCCTTCAGGTACTCGTGCGAGACGGTGCTCAGCCCGTTGGGAGCACTACAGGGAGGGGTTAAGAAGTCAGTGGAGGCCCCGCTGACCCTGAACCAGCACCCCCACCCAGTCCTAGAGGAGACGGCACAGGTGGTCACCGATGCAGCAGACCAGGGTGTCTGTCGCTGGGGCTGGGAGGGGGTGGGGGTCCCTGAGGCTGGGGTGGGGGCTTAAAGGTCTTCCCGTCGTTGGTGAGGACACAGTTCTCAGAGAAGAAAGGGACTTGCTGCGAGGAGGGGGTTGGGGTTCTCACCTCTCGGCAGCTGGAGCTGTGGGGGTCTCAGGGGCTGGTGGGGGGCTGCTGGGCCCCAGGGGAGCAGAAATGCTGGTAGAGCCAGAGCGCGGGGGCAGCGGGGGCTTCTCATCCTCCCCGTCTGTGGACAGGGACCAGTGGGCAGCGGGGTGAGCCTTCTGCCCTCAGTGAGCTGTGGGCGTTACCATGGCTGCCAGACACGTCCAGGGCAAGGGGTGAAGGGCCCAGGCACCCCGGAGAGCGGCAGGGGGCTTCCGGGGAGGCAGGCTGAGAAGGCGGGGTGGGCAGTCACGGGTAATGTCCGGGGATGGGGGCAGGGACCCCAGGCAGCACCTGAGGCATCGCGGTCATCCGGAGGCTCCGGCTCCCGCTCCCGCTCCACAGGCAGCAGCAGGGCACACACCAGGCCCTGGTTGGGCTGGGCGTACAGGCCGACGAGCTCCCCCAGGGTCTGGAAGCGGCGCACAGGCACACCCTGGGAGGTCTGCAGGCCAGCAAGAGTGGGAGGAGGGTCAGCCAGCCGGTCCCAAACCTTGGGGTGGAATCAAGGTCAGGGGTCGGGGTCAGGGTCCGAGCGCCTACCTGCACGGCCAGGAAATCTTCTCCATCAGGTAGAATTCGATATGTGTGTACATGCTTCTGATACCTGACGGCCAAGCAGGGGGTCAAATGTGTCACCCCCAGGCTGGGGTCCAAGTCCCAAGACACCCCTTCCTCCTGCCAACAGGCTCAAGCCCCCAGGCCCCTCATCTACGTTTCCCTAAAACTGTTTGCCCAGGCTGCACAGGATTAACGATGGGGCCAGTCCACTCTATGCTGCTACTGCCAAGCAGAGCAGGAATGACCAGACCCCCCACCCCAGACCTACATACACTCCACACCCACTGCAGGGCCCAGGAAGCAACAGGCAGCTAGCTCTTTTGTGGCCTCTACAGCTGTCTAAACAGACCCTCTGGGCTGTGGTACCAGTCTGGGCCCCCCGCCAGAGTAAGAGTCCTCAGGAGCCTGGGTAACCCATCTGCGTGCATGGGTGACGTGCTATCACACGTGTGCCTGCTGCCTGTATTTACACTGGTGTCTGGCTCTGCCGGAGTCAGGTGTGTCTGGAGCAGTTTTGCTGGGGGGCTTGGGGATATCACCCTAGGTCTTCCCTCCCCCTTCCCCAGATACCAGGAAACTGGAATGACCCACGGGGGCCCCCTATGGGAGACCTGGACCTCTAGGAGCCCCAAGCTGAGGAGGGGCAAGAGGGGTGCTGACAGATGGCAGCAACAGCTGAGCAGGTGACAGCTGAGCCTGGCCTGGATGGTACAGGCTGCACTCAGTGGGGGGGGGGGGGAGGATCCCTGGGCAGCTGCACCTCAGGGCAGGCTTGCCCAAGGGAGTCACCTGGGCCATGCGTGTTGGGCAGGAGGTGAGTATTGGCACTAGAGAGGACCAAATGCCTATTTGAGGAGACTCTACCTTGGCCACAGGGCCATCCTCTCCCCTCAGAGCCTTCAGGGGCTCTCCTGACCCCTGGGCACAAGCTGTTGTGGGTATCTGTGTGTGACTGGGTATGTTGCTTTGTGGACTGTGGGACTGTTTATAACAATAATGGCATCCCATTAACTAAGTCCTGTCTCTGTGACAAGCCAGGTACTCAATGTCCTACAGACATGATCTCATTTAATCCTCACATTTTAAGGCAGGTATTATTATTATCCCCATTCTCCAGAAGAAGAAACTGAAGCACAAAGAAGAAAAATGATTTGCCTAAGATCACAGAGCAAATAAAAGGCAAGTAAAGGGCAGAGCTGACATTTAAAGCCAGGACAGAGGCCAGGACCTGTATCCTGGCCTGCTGGTTGGATTGACTGCGCCTGTTGGGGCAGGTGTGTGTCCTGAATGTTTCCCCTGTACACGTGGGTGTCATATACAGGTAAGCAAGTATGTTTCTGATCACCCACCCCCAGGTTCCTGAGATGCAGGGAGTAGCCAGAGTCAGCTGGTAAAGCTGAAGCCCCCACACAGACAGACCCTTACCCCACCCATCCTCTCCCCTGACAATGGAGCCAGGATTTTTCCCTCCTGGGACAATAATGTTCCTCATCCAGACACAAGCCCAGCTGTCCCCTCCTACTCAACAGCTGACCCAGCACCTGCCTCCCTTCCCTCCCTAATTAGGGGGTACGTCTCAGAGGGGGCTGGTATGCAGGACTCTAGGATATTCATCTGCCTAGGCAGTCCCTCTCCCCTACTGGGCCTCAGATATGGACATAAGCTGAAACTTAAGGGACCCCTTCCTCTTCAGGTCCACAGCCTAGGCCAGGGTTTCTCAACCGCAGCACCACTAACATTTTGGACCACATAATCCTTTGTGGTGAGGGAGGGTCCTGAGCATTGTCGGACATTTAGCAGCATCCCTGACGTCTACCCACCAGAAGCCAGTGGTATGATCCCAGTTGTGACAACCAAAATAGCGCTCCAGACATTTGCCAAATGTCCCCTGAGGAGTAAAATCAACCCCAACTGAAAACTACTGGCCCAGACCAGTGTACCCCTAGAGATGTGAGGAGAACAGAGGGGAAGGGGACACAGGGACTTGGGGGGGCTCACGGGGCTAAGGAGGAACATAACTAGGTCTAAACAAGGCAGCCCCACAGCTTCCCACTCACTACCTCCACTCCAGAGGCCTACAGGAGGCCACCCAATGTCAGATCTTGGGGCTCAGGGGGGCAGCTCAGGAAGAAGACTAAAACTGAAAGTGCAAACTCACCCAGCACCACTGCATATACGGCTGATGGGTACAAGCACAAAACCAGGACCACTCAGAGAGCTGCCAAGTCTAGCCCCACGCTCAGCGCCAGCTCAGGGGTAGGGCAGCGGGATCCCAGAGCCAGGGCACACACACTCACTCACTGATTCATGAAATAATGACATGGCCCCATACAGCCTCACTCCCCTTCTTCTCAACACCACCCAGCAGGCTCCAGGCATACATATCCAAGCAGGCCCCAACCTCAGTCCGGGGGTACAGAAAGGCCCCTTAAAGAAGATGCTGGGCATCCCTCCACACCCCATCAGTTCCCCTGGCGCCAACTCCCACTCAGACACCCAATCCCTACATAAACAGAAGTGCACACAACTGTGGAATGCACATCCTCACCCCTGCCAGGAGGATGCCTGAGGGGGTCTGCCAGAGACTCCCTGCATTTTCCCCAATTACAGCGGCCCTGGGCAGCAAGACCCCACATACTCTGCCCTCAGTACCCCAGCAAGTGCCCCCAGACACACAGCAGGAAGGAAGTGCTCCCAGCATCCTTCCTCAGGCCCAGCGGAAAGCCAAAGCCCCCACTCTGGGGGGCGCTGGCGTCCCACCGTCCCGGGCCCTCCCCACGAGACTCAAGGAAGCCCGGGCCGTGCCCCCGCCCGCCTGGAGCCTCGGCCCCACTCACAGGACGCAGAGCGCGAAGGCTCCCGCCACGCTCTCGCTGTCTCGGACCAGGAAGCTGCCATCGCGGCCTGCCCGGGCCAGCAGCTCCTCGGCGGCGGCGCGGCTCAGGTCGCGGTGGTACCAGGCGGGAGCCGGGCTGCCCAGAGCGGGCCCCGGTCCGGCGGGCCCCGGCCCGGCGCCCCCCGGGCCCGGCGCCCCGCACGCCGAGGCCATGGCCCGCGCAGGGCTCAGCGCTGCCCGCGCCCTCCGCCCCGCGCCATCCGCCCCGGGACGCTCGGCGCTGAGGCTGGGACCGGCCCGGGTCCCGGGGCTGGGGCTCGGGCCTGAGGATCCGCGGGCGGGACCAAGCCGGGGATCGGGGCTCCGTGCTCCGCCGCTCTTGCTGCCCGGTTTGCCGCGCAGCCGCCGCCGCCAGCAGCGCCGGCCTCAACTTGAAGAGAAAGAAAAGTTTGTTCAGAGGCGGCGGGGGAGGGGCAGGAGCGGAGCGGAGCGCAGTGCCTGGCGGCCGGCCCCCACCCCCGCCGCTGGGCCCAAGGCCCGGCCCGCCCCTGCCCTCACCCTCTTCCCCGAGGGGAAGTTGCCCTCTGCATTCCCGCAGGACCCGGGACCCCCCAAACCCCAGGGGAAGCCGGCCTCCCAAACCCCACAATGTTCCTGCCCCGCCATCACCACCCGGAGGAAATCCAGCTCCTAAACCCCGCATCGAAGCCCAAGTCCACCCATCCTGTGCCCCGACACTTCGGGATCCCCACCCTCTGCCCCTCCTTTCAATACTCACAATTATATGACCCCCAGCTCCCATAAACGTCTGATTCCACCCCCAAATCCTTTCCATTCGGCCCCCCTACGGACTCGTAGGATCGAGCCACCAAGATCCGCGAAGGATCCCATGATGAACCTCCTGCCGTCCCTCTCCCCATCACCGCAACTCCCGTGAAATCCAGGCCCCTCTCAGACCTGAACCCCCAAACTCCACTGGGTCCAAATCCCGCGAGGGGATCCCCCACAAACCCCCAGAGGAGGCCCCGTGTCCTCGGATCCCCATGCACCGTCCTTGGCAACCCCTCTCAGCCCAGGCAGAGCCCTTCCCCCCCTCGGCCAAGTTCCCTGGCACCATCCCCCACACCCGCAGGCCCCGGCCTTGAGGGGTTCAGCAGTCCCGAGACCAGGCCTCCCCGTGCCCATCTAGAAGAAAGTTCCCTCAGACCCCCGGGCTCCCGACCTCTCCCCAGAGCCCCGGCCGCCGCGCTCAGACCCCGACCTCCTGGGCTGCTCCGATGCCCCCTTCCCCGGGGAAGCGGCCCCGGCCTCTGAGCGGCCACTTAAGATGGCCATCCTCGGCCGCCGCACCCCCCTCGCCTTCCGCCCCGCCCGCCGCTCCGCCCCCGCGGCGCTCCGCGGAGCCGGGGGCAGCACCCGCGCCCCCGCCTCGGCCGGCCCACGGCCTCGATTCCGGAGCCGCGGACCGGCCGATTGACCTCGGGCAGGTCACGGCGCCTCTCCGAGCCTCGCCTTCCGGCTCTGTACAATGGGGATAAGGTTACGAGGGCAGACTCAATGGGACTGTGCTTGCAAAGCTCTCCGCACGGTGCCTGGCACCCAGTGGGCGCTCCCGAACGGCGGCTATTTTTATTAATTAAGGAGTAACGAAGGTGACAGCTGTGTAAACTGTAAAGCGCGGCGGCGGAACGAACGGGTATTATTAGCACCCACCCCCGCCCCAGCTACTCCCTCCAAGTCAACAAACTTGAGCCTTTGTGGGCGGGACACGGAGCCAGAAGCTCCCCGGACCAGGTTCGCTCCGACGGACCCGCGCCCCCTACCCTCCCACCAGGGGCGCTAGGGCCCCGGGCCGCCCGGAAAGGGGGCGGGGCCCTTAGGAGGGTCCGGCCCGCCCCTCCCCCCAAAAAGACCTAGCCGGTGGCGGCGTCTCCTGGGAGTCCGCTTCCTGCCCCGCCCCTCCGCCCCCTGGATCCTTAAAGGCGCAGGCCTCCAGCCTAGCTCCCTTCGCTGCCAACACTCAGGCGGCTGTCGGAGGATCCCCTTTAACCTGGGAGGGAACTTTCACTTTGCTGAATTGAACCTGTGTCTGGGTCGGTTCCAACGAGCTCCTTTATGTGTTTCAAATATGCATCGACTTCACCCTGCCGGAGCAAAGCCCCGGACGTGGATGGGGGGGGGTCCGTGGGGCCTTCCAGACTAATGTAGTGACTGAGACCCACCCACACGCTAAACAGTGTCTCAAGACCCCTCCAGCAACCCAGTAACTCGTCCTCCAATCTGTGGCCAGCTTCCCCCATCAGTCACCTCTTGGTATGAGGCAGCGGAAGAGACCTGGACTATGAGGGTTCATTCCTGGGCTCTTGTCCCAGCTTGATGACACCACCAACTCCAAGCGGAGCTCTCACACAGGTACCTGCGCCTCTCTGAGAATAACTGCGATTGGGATGTGGAGGCGAAGGCTTCCCCAGGGGGAAAGGGGAAGCAAGAGACCCTGGGATAAACTCAGGCCCAGTTCTTGGGGGCTGTGCGACGACAGAGCAATCCTCTAAGCGGAGAGGCATATCTACCAACCCTGGAGGAGACAAAGGTGCCGGAGAAGTTCCTGCCCCTGGGAAGCCCCTAAGAGTTTCCACCCCTCTTCCCGCCACGCCTCCAGGCCACCGCAGGGCTGAACCAGTGCAAAGCTCCGGAGTATTTCCTCCCCAGGAACCTCACAGACTGCCTTCCCTCAGTCGGCTCTCTTCCTCCTCTGAGGTTCCCAAGCCCCAACTCTGTCCCTCCCATTCACGTCTGGGGTGAATTTGTTTTCACCGCCCCCACCCCGGGAATCTGGAGCCTTCCCTGGACTCCCATCCCCAGCTTTCCCAGAGCAGCAGAGCCAGGCAGACAAATCCTGGGGTAAAGGAAGGGTATTTGGGGCCCAGTAAAAATAATGAAGTCCTGGACTTAGTGCTCTCCTTTGGGGCCACAAGGGCAACAGGATCCCTGAAGACTATTAATGTGCTGGCACTGGGCACACGTGCTTTCTAGGCAACATTCCTCACCCATGAGAGAAGAAATGATTATTATCTTCATTTTATTGAAGAGGAAACTATGGTTTAGAGCAGTCAAGCAACTGTTTGACTTTCACATAGTGAGTACCAAAGCTGGAATTCAAACCCATGTCTCATTTCTCTAAACTGAAGGAATCCAAAAACTATGGAATCTGCCCTCTACCACCCACAAACTCACAACCAAAATAATTCATCAGATATGGATGTGTTGGTCTATTTATTAGAACTGGCTGTCAGAGAAACCCCACCATGGAGCAGGAACTGGATGACAGAGGGATGGGTGATGGATGGAGGCATGCGTACGGCTCCCTCATTTGTGGGAGCTGAGCTGAGCCCAGCCTGGTCATCAAACCTGGGGACTCTCTGGGGATGGCTGGACTCAATCGTGGAGCCAGAGTGGCAGCATCAGGGCCAGGGAGAGCAGGAGAGGAGTAATACCCTGAGGCATGGCCCCAGCACCCATGGCCAAGGCATAGAACCTCGCCACCTCCTCATTGGGGTTGCCCTGGGTGGGGTCGAACCACATCTGGATGCAGCGGCCACTGCCCCGGCCATAGTTGCTGAGCTTGTAGGAGTGATTCCAGAGGCCCTCACACAGGGCTGCAGGCGTGGGGAAGTAGAACTGAAATGTGTTGCAGGTGGTCCCAGCTGGACACTTATTAGATCCTACAGGGGGGGAGAGGGTGGGCACGGACATTCAGCCCCTGCTCAAAGCTCACTTCTGGCCACCCTTAGAAATCCTTGCTCGATCCCAAATCCTCAAACCCCCTTTCTCTACCCCCCCACTTCCATCTTCCCACCCGCAGGCCCTCACCTGAGGTCCAGTCCCAACCCTTTTGCCAGTTAGTCTTGCAGGTGTGGGAGGTACGGCAGTCTTCCCACCAGCTCTGACAGTCCTCTTTGCACAGGGGCACATTCAGGAACCGTTCTTTGCGCCAACTCTGGTTCACCTTGTGGGGTGGGGGGTGGGAGAAGTGTTGGGGGGTGTTGTCAGCTATGGATGTTGGTAGGAACAGCCTTGGCTGAGTTGAGGGACCGTCTGTTGGGGCGGGGTGAGGGAGACACCAGTACCTCCTGGATCCAGGGCCCCAGGTTGGGTGAGCACTCATACAGACAGTTGTCCTGAATGAAGTGGCGCTTGCAGGCGGGCTCCATCTTGCCACAGTGGTCCCAGGTAAAGTTATACAGGGAGGAGGTGTCCCTGTGCAGCTCTTGGCTGACATCTGCAGAGCAGCAGGCGTTCTTCTTCCAGGGAATGCACTGGGAGGGGAAGATATGAGACTGACTGCCTCCCTGACCACAAGCTCTGCCACCTGCAGCCTCTTCCCATTAGGTTCTTGCTCTCCTGTCCCAGGGAGGTTGTCCTAGGAATGCTCACTATTAAGACCTCTCTGTTCTTGGCCTTCAGAAACTCCTGTCTTGGGAGAGACTCAGGTACAATGGTGTGATGGGGATGGGTGATGAGAGCCTGAAAGAAACTCTGTCTTGGGGAGACAACAGCTATCATTTATACAGCGCTTGACACTTTATACAAAGTGATTAATTTTGTTACTAAAAAATAATTACTGAGTATTTTATGGCAGTTACTGTTCTAGATGCTGAGAATACAGAAGAGAACAAAACAGACAGAAATATGTCTTCTGGTCAGGGGAGACAGAAACTAAAAGAGAAAGCAAATATCAGAATCTGATCAATTACATGGAGAAAATTACAGCAGGGAATGGAAATATGGAATATGGGATGATTGTTGAAATTTTAAATAGGGACGTTGTAAAAAGCCTCACTGGAATGTGGCATTTTGAGCAAAGGAAGAAAAGGGGCTACCCTATGCAGTAATATGTATTGAAGTCTCTCACCCTTTAAACCCCTGGAGGTGCTGATCTCAGTCCTCGCCCTACCCCACCACAAGGGCAAATCATGTCCAGTTCCTCTGTGTGTCCGTGTGCTTCTCTGGGTCTCAGTTTCCTCATTTGTGTCACGTGGAGGAAAACATCATCTACTCACATCACAGGACCCCGGGAGTGTGAAAGCACGCACAGAAAACACGACACCTAGTAGGTGCTCAATAAATGATTATTCCACATTATTGCCGACATGGTATCCTATTCCATGCAGGCCACCCCTAGAATCATGTCAGCCGCTCCCCGCCATCCTACCTTCATCTTCTCCCACAGTAATAACTCAGAATGTGTGTGTGTGGTGGAGGAGCTGACTCCTCAACCCCTTCCCCACCACCCTGACTTCCTCTTCCTTGTCTGAACAAAACCCCTCCCCACCCAGAGCCACACTCCATCCTCACCTGGTCGTGTAGCTTGTCTTCAGGGCCTGGCTTTACCTTGTGGTGCTTGGCATCCATACAGACATTGAGCAAGTCTGTCCTGGCCCGGGCACTGCACTTGTAGGCCATGCAGGCCAGAAACAGCAGGAGTCGTGTCAATTTCCAGGGCATGTCTTTCTCTTCCTGCAGAGGGAGCTGTGGTTAGGGAGACCAAAGCCTGAGGGAGAGAGTCCCATGCAGGGTGCCCCTTTACCTCCTGCCTCAGTCTTCCCAACTCCACAGTGAAGGACGGGGCCAGACCCTATTCCTTCAGTGTTGGGGTCCTGAGGCTTCTTGAGGCTGAAGTAGAGAAGATTGGCAAAAGGGGTGGCTCCCTCACCCCAGGCTCAGACGGTTCAGAAGGGGATCTGGGATTAGGGGGTGAGCCCTGGGGGAATCTTCCCCAGTTGGAGAAGATGCCTGTGCCCTCACCTTCTCTCTGGCCTTGATCTAAGAAAAGTAACTAAATAATTCAGGTCCATGCTCTGCTTCCCTGAAAAGGGCCAGGGACACACACTGCCCTCATCCTGTGTCCAGCAAGCACTCTGCCTTTACACCCTGGACCACCCAGGTTCCCATGCCGGATTAGACATCCTGTTAGCCCTGGGGTGGCAGTGACCCAGCTCTGCTGAGTTCTCTGGATCAGCACAAGGATCAAGCGAAGTAAGACGCAGGACGATGTTCGGTTAAATGGTACAGAAATGACAAAGATGGTTGTTTTTAAACAGCTTTGCTTTCTCAGACTTTTTCCTTCCCTATTCTCTGAAAGCCATTTCCTCCTGTTCCCCCCATGGTGACTCTTGCCTCCTCAGCTCTTTCTGGACAAATGCACAGATCCCTACCTTATCCCTCAAAAAACAAATGCAGGACCCTAGGACCTGAGGGACAGCATAAACGTTCCCCACACTGAGCTGCTGACCAGGCAGGCACTTAGAGTTGTGGGAGGCCCCCAGCAAAAGTGACGGCCCCCTACGCTGTTCATGACTGCCCCTCACCTTCCACCGAACCCATGAGGGGTCTGTTCCTTTAGGCTCTGTCACCAAGGGCTCTGAGACCTGAGAGTTGATAATGGAGACCTTTCTCTCCCTCCCCATCCCCCATGCAGGTGATCCCCAAGCCCTGGCAAGGTCTCTCCAAACACCTTTCTGGAATTCACTTCCCTTGGCTCTGTGTTTGGGGTAAGGTCTTCCCTCCTCCAGTTTCTTCTCCTTCAACTCACCTTCCCCACAGGAACCAGAGCAATCTTTCTAAAGGGAGATATGCCCCTCCCGTATATGCCAACTGGCCAAGTCTCCGCAGTGTCCTGTCACCATCCCCTCCTTAGGGCAGCTTGCCTGAGCCTCCTTTGCTGCCGGGCGCACTCACAGCTCTTTCTGGATTGGCCTGGATCCAGGCTGGCAGCAGCTCCCAGCCACTGGATTGTCCTCTGCGGTCTCCGTCCTCAGCGCGGCATACACTGACTAGGAGTTTCGGTAAGCATAAATACAATTTCCTCTTTCAGCTCTTCTCTTATTCTTCCTTCTCTTTGGATCCCACCCTCTTCAAGATTCCTTTAGTCTGCCAAGTGATTCGTTCCTGTTTCCATTCATCTCTTTGTTAATTTATTCATTCCAAGGTCCACGCATTCAACATTCATCAAAATCTAGATGTTTGGACTTCCCAGGTGGCACAGTGGTTTAGAATCCGCCTGCCAATGCAGGGGACACGGGTTCGATCCCTGGTCGGGGAAGCTTCCACATGCCACGGAGCAACTAAGCCTGTGTGCCGCAACTACGGAGCCTGCGCTCTAGAGCCCACAAGCCACAACTACTTAGTCTGTGTGCCACAGCTACCAAAGCCCACATGCCTAGAGCCCATGCTCCGCAACAAGAGAAGCCACCGCTCTGAGAAGCCCGTGCGCTGCAACGAAGGGTAACCCCTGCTCTCCGTAACTAGCGAAAGCCCTCTTGCAGCAAGGAAGACCCAATGCAGCACCCCCCCCAAAAAAAATAATTAATTAATTAATCTTTAAAAATCTGGATGATTGCTCATCTCCAAGGGGGATCTGAATTTCTGACCCCAAGTGGTTTTTAGGAAAAAGCTAGCTTGAGGGGAATGGGACCTCGTGAGGAAGGACTCAGGCTTTGGGGCCATGTCAGGGGACCCGTGATAGCTCCATCCTTCCCACAGCTATGGGAAATATCACTGAATCTTTCTCAGCTTCAGATTGCTTACAAGAAAATTGCTTAGGATTATATGCAGAAAAGCCTGGCATATACTGAGTAAGCTTTTAAAAAAATTTTATTTAACTATAGTTGATTTATAATATTGTGTTAGCTTTAGGTGCTAAAGATTCTCTTCCATTATAGGTTATTACAAGACACTGAATATAGTTTCCTGTGCTATACAGTAAATCCTTGCTGTTTACCTATTTTATATATAGTGGTGGTGTGTATCTGTTAATCCCATATTCCTAATTTATCCCTCTCCCTCCCCTTTCCCGTTTGATAACCGTAAGTTTGTTTTCTATGTCTCTGAGTCTGTTTCTGTTTTGTAAATAAGTTGATTTGTGTTATTATTATTATTATTTTGGCCACACTGCATGACACTGTATTATTTTTTTAGATTCCACATATAGGTGATATATTTGTCTTTTTCTGCCTGACTTACTTCACTTAGTATGATAATCTGTAATCCATCCATGTTGCTGCAATTGTCAATATTTCATTGTTTTTTATGGCTGAGTAATATTCTATTGTGTGTATATATATACATATATATATATATATACACCACATCTTTTTTATCCATTCATCTGTTGATGAACATTCAGGTTGCTTGAGTAAGTTTAAATGGCAGCTATCAGATTAATTTATGAGCTGCCAGCTGGACACAGGTAGAAGTTGAGGTACAGAAATCAAGGGTCACAGAGAAAAATTGTCTCAAATCTGATAAGTGATAGTACCTCACCATCTACCATTTCTGTAAACATAATTAAGCAATTTTTCAGCCTTTTGAAAAATTGTGGGGGATTTTGCTAGTGGTGCAGTGGTTAAGAATCTGCCTGCCAATGCAGGGGACACAGGTTCAATCCCTGGCACAGGAAGATCCCACATGTTGTGGAGCAACTAAGCCCATGCACCACAACTACTGAAGCCCATGCACCTAGAGCCTGTGCACTGCAATGAAGAGTAGCCCCCTGCTCACCACAACTAGAGAAAGCCCAGGCACAGCAACAAAGACCCAACGCAGCCAATAAATAAATAAATATTTTTTTTTTTAATTGTGGTAAAATACAGACTATATAAAATTTACTGTCTTAACCATTTTAAATGTACAGTTCAATAATGTTAAGTATATTCATATTGTTGTACAACAGATCTCTAGGACGTTTTCATCCTGTAAAACTGAAACACTATTTCCATTGGTCAGCAGTTCCGCATTTCCTCCTCTCCCCAGTGGCTGGCAATTGCCGTTCACCTTTTTTTTTCTTTATAGATTTTTTTGAACTTCCCTGGTGACACAATAGTTAAGAATCTGCCTGCCAATGCAGGGGACATGGGTTCAATCCTTGGTCTGGGAAGATCCCACATGCCTCCGAGCAACAAAGCCCATGTGCTGCAACTACTGAGCCTGCGCCCTAGAGCCCACATGCCACAACTACTGAAGCCCAAGGACCTATAGCCAGTGCTCCGCAACAAGAGAAGCCACTGCAATGAGTAGCCCCCTCGCCAAAATCAGAGAAAGCCCATGAGCAGCAACAAGGACCCAACGCAGCTATAAATAAATAAATAAATAAATAAATAAATAAATTTTTTTAAAAAGTTTTTTTTTTATGTGGACCATTTTTAAAGTCTTCTATTGAATTTGTTACAATATTGCTTTTGTTTCTATGCCTTGGCCTTCTGGCCCTGAGGCATGTGAGATCCTATCTCCCCAACCAGGGACTGAACCCACACCCCCTGCATTGGAAGGTGAAGTCTCAACCACTGCGCTGCCAGGGAAGTCCCCAACTTTCTATCTCTATGAATTTGACTACTCTAGATACCTCATGTAATTGGGGTCATACACTTTTTCTCTTTTTGTGACTGATTTATTTCACTTAGCATAATGTCATCATGGTTCATCCATGTGTTAGAATTTCTTTCCTTTTTATTGCTGAATACTATTCCATTGCTTGTATATACCACATTTTATTGATCCATTCATCCATTCACGGACTTTTGAGCTGCTTCCACTTTTGGCTATTGTGAAGCATGCTACTATGAGCACAGGTGCACAACTATCTCTTTGGGACCCTGCTTTCAATTCTTTGGGGTATATAACCAGAAGTGGGGTAGCTGGATTGTATAGTAATTCTATCTTTAATTTTTGAGAAACTGTCATACTGTTTTCCAAAACAGCTGCACAATTTTATATTTCCACCAACAGTGTACAAGGATTTCAATTTCTCCACATCCTGGCCAACACATTTTCTGTTGGTTTGTTTGTTTAATAGTAGCCATCCTAGTGGGTATGGTGGCGTGTCACTATGGTTTTGGTTTGCATTTCTCTAATGATTAATGATGTTGAGCATCTTTTCACGTGCTTGTTGATCATTTGTGTATCTTCTTTGGAGAAATGTCTATTCATGTTACTTGCCCATTTTTTAATCAGGTTATACTTTTTTTGTTGTTAAATTATCAGTTCTTTATGTATCCTGAATTAACCCCTTATCAGATATATGGTTTGCAAATATTTTCTCCCATTCTGTATGTTGCCTTTTCACTCTGTTAATTGTCTTTTGCTGCACAGAAGTTTTACATTTTGATGTAGTTCAATTTATCTTCCTTTTTTCTTTTGCTGCCTGTGCTTTGGCTGTCATATCAAAGAAATCATTGCCTAATATGTTATGAAGCTCTTCCCCTGTTTTCTTAAGGAGTTTTATAGCTTTAGCTCTTATGTTTAGGTCTTTGATCCATTCTGAGTTAATTTTTGTGTGTGGTATAAAATAAGGGTCCAACTTAATATTTTTTGCATGTGAATATTCAGTTGTGTCCCAGCACTATATTTTGAAAAGACTGTTCTTTCCCTTCTTGAATTGTTTTGGCACTGTTGTCAAAAATCTGGACTCTCAGTTCTATCCTATTGATCTATATATCTATCCTTACTCTACTACTGCACTCACTGCCTTATTATAGCCTTGCAGTAAGTTGTAAAATCAGGAAGTGTGAGTCCTCTAATTTTGTTCTTTTTCAAGATTGTTTTGGCTATCATAGGTCTCTTTCCATATGGATTTTAGGATCAGGTTGTCAGTTACTCCAAAATAGCCAGCTGGGATTTTGATAAGGATTGAGTTGAATCTGTAGATCAATCTGGGGAGTATTGTCCTCTTAACAATGTTAAGTCTTCTGATTGATGAACATGGAATTTCTTTCCATTTATTTAGGTTTTTACATTTCTTTCAACAATGTTTAGTAATTTTCAGTGTACAAGTCTTTTACTTCATTTTTTAATTTTTTTCCTATATATTTTATTCTTTTTCATGGTATTGTGAATGGAACTATATTCTTAAATTTATTTTTGTATTGCTCATTGCTGGTGTATAGAAATACAAATGATTTTTGCACATTGATCTGGTATCCTAAAAGATTGCTGAACTCACTTGTAATCATATGTTTGAGGACTCTTTAGTATTTTCTATATAGAATGTCACATCATCTATGAAGAGAAATAGTTTTACTTCTTGTTTTCCAGTTTCTATGGGTCTTATTTCTTTTTCTTCACTAACAGCCCTAGCTACAACCTTTATACAGCATTGAGTAGATATGATGAGAGCAGATATATTGTACTTGTCTTATTGCTGATCTTAGGAGTAAAGCCTTTTGCCATAGACCAGGATGTTACCTGTGGGTTTTTCATAGATGTCCTTTATCACACCGGGGAAAATCCCTTCTGTTCCTAGTTTGTTCAGTGATTGATTGATTGATTGATTGATCTTTAATGAAAGGATTTTAGATTTTGTCAAATGATGTTCCTGCATCCATTGAGATGATCATGTGGTTTTGTTGTTTATTGTAGTAATATGGTGTATGAAATCAACTGATTTTGAGATGTTAAACCAGCTTGCATTCTTTAGATTCTCCTAGGTGGTAATGGTGTATAATCCTTTTTATATGCTGCTGGATTCAGTTTGATGTTTTGTTGAGGCGATTTTTATCTTTATTCTTAAAAGATGTTGGTCTGTAGTTTTCTTGTCATGAATTTGATTTTACATTGGGATAATACTGGTCTCTTAGAATGAGTTGGGGAGTGTTCTCCCCCCTTCTTTTCTGAGAGAATTTGTAAAGGATTGGTATTAATTATTCTTTAGACATTTGATAGAATGCATCACTGAGGCCATATGGGCCTGAACTTTTCTTTGAGGAAGTTTTAAAATTACTAATTCAGGGACTTCCCAGGCAGTCCAGTGGTTAAGACTTTGCACTTCCACTGCAGGGGACTCAGGTTCTGGTTGGGGAAACTAAGCTCCCACATGCCTTGGCACAGCCTAAATAAATAAATAAATAAATTCAAAAAAATACTAATTCAGTCTCTACTTGTTATAGGTATATTTAAATATTTTACTTATTCTGGTGTGATCTTTGGTAGTTTGTGTCTTTCTAGGAATTTGTCCATTTTGTTTCTGTTATGCAATTTATTGACTTACAGTTGTTCATAGTATTCTCTTACAATGCTTTTTATTTCTGTAGGGATAATAGTGATGTCCCCTCTCTTATTCCTGATTTTAATAATTTGATTCTTCTCTCTTTTTTCTTAAAATCAATGTAGCTAAAGACTTACCAGTTTTGTTTATCTTTTCATAGAACCAATTTTTGGTTTTCCTCATTGTCTCTATTGTTTTTCTATCCTCTGTGCCATTTATTTATTTATTTATTTATTTATTATTTATTTATTGCCTGCGTTGGGCCTTCATTGCTGTGCACAGGCTTTCTGTAGTTGCGGAGAGCCAGGGGCTACTCTTCATTACGATGCACAGGCTTCTTATTGCAGTGGCTTCTCTTGTTGTGGGCTCTAGGCACCCAGGCTTTGGTAGTTGTGGCACGTGGGCTCAGCAGTCGTGGCTCGTGGGCTTAGTTGCTACAAGGCATGTGGGAACTTCCCTCAAACCCGTGTCCCCTGTATTGGCAGGCAGATTCTTAACCACTGCACTACCAGGGAAGTCCCTGCATTGGGTCTTAATTGCCACACACAGGATCTTCATTGCAACATATGGGATCTTTCATTGTGGCTCACAGGCTCTTCATTGCTGTGTGGGGGCTTCTCTCTAGTTGTGGCTTGCGTGCTCAGTAGTTGAGACGCGCGGGCTTAGTTCCCCCGTGACATGTGGGATCTTAGTTACCTAATCAGGAATCGAACCTGCATCCCCTGCATTGAAAGACGTATTTTTAACCACTGGACCACCAGGGAAGTCCCTGTTCCATTTATTTATTTATTTTTAAAGTTTTTTTAATTTCTAATTTTTAAGCTCTTTATTGGAATATAATTGCTTTACACTCTTGTGCCAGTTTTTGAGGTACACCAAAGTGAATCAGCTGTATTTATACATATATCCCCATAGCCCGTCCCTCCCTCGACTCCCTCCCACCCTCCTTATCCTGGCCCTCTAATTCATCACCCATCATCGAGTTTATTATCCTATGATATGCAGGAACTTCCCACTAGCTATCTATTTTACAGTTGGTAGTATATATATGTCAATGCTACTCTCTCACTTTGTCCCAGCTTCCCCTTCGCCTCCTCCCAACCCCGTGTCCTCAAGTCCATTCTCTACATCTGCATCTTTATTCTTGCCCTGTCACTGGGTTCATCAGTACCATTTTTTTAGATTCCATATATATGAGTTAGTATACGGTGTTTGTTTTTCTCTTTCTGGCTTACTTCGCTCTGTATGACAGTCTCTGGGTCCATCCACCTTCCATTTATTTTTGCTTTGCTCATTATTTCTTCCTTCAGCTGTCTTTGGGTTTATTTTGTTCTTTGTCTTTTATTTTTTTAAGGTAATATGTTAGGTTATTGATTTAAAATCTTTCTTCTTTTTTAATATAGGCATCTATAGCTCTGAATTTCCCTGTAAGTACTGCTTTAGCTGTATCCATTAGGTTTTGATATTTTTCATTTTCATTTCATTCATCTTAAAGTTTTTTCTAATATCTCTTGTGATTTATTCTTTTACTTATTGATAATTTAGGAGTGTATTATTTACCTTACACATATTTGTGAATTTCCTAAATCTTTCTCTTTTTTGATTTCCAATTTTATTCCATTGGATTCAGAGAACATACTTTGTATTATTTCAACTCTTTTAAACGTATTGGTGCTTTTGGGGGGTACTTCTCTGGTGGCGCAGTGGTTGAGAATCCACCTGCCAATGCAGGGGACACAGGTTTGAGCCCTGGTCCTGGAAGATCCCTCATGCTGAGGAGCAACTAAGCCCGCGAGCCACAACTACTGAGCCCACGTGCTGCAACTACTGAAGCCCTCATGCCTAGAGTCGGTGCTCTGCAACAAGTGACGCCACCGCACCGCAATGAAGAGTAGCCCCTGCTTGCCACAACTAGAGAAAGCCCGGCGAAGACCCAACACAGCCAAAAATAAATAAATAAATAAATGAATAAATAAAAATAAAAAATAAATGTATTGGTGCTTTTTTTAAATGGCCAAATGTATGATGTTCCGTATGCACTTGAGAAGAATATATATTATTCTGTTGTTTGTTGATGTGTTTTACAGATATTTGCTAAGTCTAGCTGGTTTATAGTGTTGTGCAAGTTTTCTATTTCCCTATTGATCTTCTGCCTACTTATTCTATTCATTTTTGGGGGTATTGAGATCTCCAACTGTTATTATTAAATTCTGTAGTTCTGTCCTCAATTCTGTCAGTTTTTACTTCATGTATTTTAGAACTCTATATTTATATTCATAATATAACAATTATGTTTGTAATTGTTATGTGTTCCTGATGGATAGACCCTTTTATCATTACAAAATGCCTTTCTTTGCCTCTTAACAATTTTTGTCATAAACTCTATTAGTCTGATATAATTTTAACCATCCCCAATAGCTTTTGGTTATTTTTTGCATGATGTATCTTTTTTCCATCCTTTAATTTCAACGTTTTGTGTTTGTGAATCTATAGTGTGACTCATGTAGCCTGCATATAGTAGGATAATGATTTTTTATCTGCCAATCTCTGCATTTTTTGGAGTATTTAATCCATTTATATAAAACATATTACTAATGATATGTTTTACATCTTTTATTTGTTTTATATGTGTTTGTCTTTTTTGTTCTTGTTTCTCCATTACTGCCTTCTTTTGTGTTTAACAGATACTTTGTAGTGTACCATTTTAAAGCCTTTGTTGTTTCTTTTACTATAACTTTTGAGTTTTTTCTTAGTAGTTGCTCTGAGATTGCAACTAACATCATAATTTGTAACTATCTAGTTGATGTTAATACCAACTGAGTTTCAATAGTATTCAAGATTTTGCTCCAATATAGCTTCATTGCCTCCCTGCCTTTGTACTAGTGTTGTCATACAAATTATACTTTTACACATTATGAACATATCAACAAAGTTTTATAATTATTATTTTGCACAGCTGTCTTTTTCCATTAGATAGGTTAAGAGAAGTGTTGCAATATAAATACACTTATACCATATTTTACATTTCTCTGTATATTAACTTTTTTTTTTTTTCTATTCAATCTTTTATTTATTTTTTTTTTATTTTTTTTTTGGGGGGGGGTACACCAGGTTCAAGCATCTGTTTTTATACACATATTCCCGAATTCCCTCCCTTCCTTGACTCCCCCGCCTCGAGTCCC
Organism: Hippopotamus amphibius kiboko; assembly: GCF_030028045.1. Classification (NCBI taxonomy): domain Eukaryota; kingdom Metazoa; phylum Chordata; class Mammalia; order Artiodactyla; family Hippopotamidae; genus Hippopotamus; species Hippopotamus amphibius. The sequence continues at coordinate 42,168,654 of NC_080194.1, read as the reverse complement.
CCCCACCCTCCCTGCCCCAGTCCTCTATATTAACTTTTATTGATGCTCTTGATTTCTTCATGTAGAGTCACATTGCTGTCTGGTGTCCTTTCCTTTCAGCTTAAAGAACAACCTTTAGTAATTCTTGTAAAGAAAATCTGCTAGCAACAAATTCTCAGTTTTGGTTTGCTTTATTTGGGTATGTCAATTTCTCCTTCATTTTTGAAGGATAGTTTTTCTGGTTATAGAATTCTTTTTTTTTTTCCCCTGTCGTGTGGCTCTCAGGATCTTAGTTTCCCGACCATTAAACCTGCGCCCTTGGCAGTGAAAGCAGGGAGTCCTAACCACTGGACAGCCAGGGAATTCCCCCTGGTTATAGAATTCTTGATGGAGTCTTTTCATTTCAACCTCCTGGCCTTCATAGTTTCTGATGGGACATGAGCAATTACTCTTATCAAGGGTACTTTATATGTGATAAGTGTTCTCTCTGTTGCTGCTTGCAAGATTCTCTCTTTGTCTTCCAATAGTTTGACTCTGATGTGTTTATGTGTGAATTTCTTTGAGTTTATATTACCTTGTAGTCATTGAGCTTCTTAGATGTGTAGATTAATGTTTTTTATAAAATTTGAGATTAGGCCATGATTTCTCCAGTACTATGATACTTATGCCCTTACTCTCTCTCCCCGCCTCCTCCTTACAGAGCCCCCATTGTGCATGCTTTGGTACACGTGATGGTTATCACCACAAGTCCTTGAGGTTGTGTTCATTTTCCTTTCTTTCTTTCTTTTTGTTCTTAAGAATGGACGATTGCTGTTTTCCATCTTCAAGTTTATAGATTCTTCAAACCTGAAGCCACTTCAGACCTACTGCTGAGCACCTGTAGTAAAAAGACTTTTATTCAGACTTTCTTTTTTTAGAGCAGCTTAAGGTTCTCAGCAAAATTGAGGGGAAGGTACAGAAATTTCCTACATATCCCCTGCCCCCATACATGCATAGCTTCCTCCCTTACAACATCCCCAACCAGAGTGGTACATTGTTACAACTGATGAACCTACACTGACACATCTTAATCAGCCAAAGTCCATAACTTACAGTAGGGTTCGCTCTTCTAGGATTCACTTTTCCTGTTGTATGTGCAATGAATTTGGACAAGTGTATAATTGTATCCATCATTATAATATACAGAGTATTTTTCACTGCACTGAAAATCCTCTGTGCTCTGCCTACACCCCCCTCCCCACAATCCTAGCAACCACTGATCTTTTTGCTATCTCTATAGTTTTGCTTTTTTCAAATGTCATATAGTTAGAAACAAACATACAGTATGTAGCTTTTTCATATTGACTTCTTCCACTTAGTAATATGAATTTATGGTTCCTCCATGTCTTTTCATGGCTTGATAGTTCATTTATTTTTACTGTTGAATAATATTCTATTATCTGGATGTACCACAGTTTATTTACCCATTCACCTACTGAAGGACATCTTGGTTGCTTCCAAGGTTTAACATTTATGAATAAAGCTGCTAAAAACATTAACGTGCAGGTTTTAGTGTGGACATAAGTTTTCAACTCCTTTGGGTAAATACTAAGGCGCATGAGTGCTGGATCATGTGGTAAGAGTATGTTTAGTTTTTAAGAAACCATCAAACTGTCTTCCAAAGTGGTTATACTATTGTGCATTCCCACCAGCAATGAATGAAAGTTTCTGTTCCTCCACATCCTCACCAGCATTTGGTGTTGTCAGTGTTCCAGATTCTGGCCATTCTAATAGGTGTATAGTGGTATTACGTTGTTGTTTTAATTTGCATTTCCTAATGACATAGGATGTGCAGCGTGTTTTCATATCCTTATTTGCCATCTGTACATCTTCTTTGATGAAGTGTTTGTTAATTAAGGTCTTTGTCCCATTTTAAAATCAGTTTATTTTCTTATTATTTAGTTTTAAAAGTTCTTCGTATATTTTGGGTAATAGGCACTTATCAGATATATATTTTGCAAATATGTTCTCCCAGTCTGTGGCTTGTCCTTTCACTCTCTTGACAATGTCTTTTTTTTTTCTTTCTTTCTTTTTTTGGCTGTGCTGCACAGCTTGTGGGATCTTAGTTCCTGGGCCAGGGATCAAACCCGGGCCCCGGCAGTGGAAGCACTGAGTCCTAACCACTGGACTGCCAGGGAATTTCCAACAATGTCTTTAATAGAGCAAAATTTTTAAATTTTGATTAAGTCTCTCTTATCACTTCTTTCTTTCATGGATCATGCCTTTGGTTTTGTATCTTAAAAGTCATCACCTAACCCAAGGTCACCTAGATGTTCTCTTATCTTCTAGGAATTTTATAGTTTTGAGTCTGTGCTCCATTCAGGTCTAGGATCCATTTTAAGTTACTTTTTATGAAGAGTGTAATGTCTGTGTCTAGATTAATCTTTTTGCATGTGGTTGTTCAATTGTTCCAGCATCATTTGTTGAAAAGACTATCTTTGCTAAATTGTATTGCCTTTACTCCTTTGTCAAAGATCAGTTGAGTATATTTATGTGGATATATTTGTGGGCTTTCTGTTCTGTTCCATTGATTTATTTGTTTATTATTTTGCCAGTACCACATTGTCTTGATTACTATAGCTTTATAGTAAGTCTAGAAGTCAGATAATGTCTGTCCTCCAACTTTGTTCTTCTCTTTCAATATCATGTTGGCTATTCTGGGTCTTTTGCCTCTCCGTGTAAACTTTACAATCAGTATGTCAATACCAACAAAATAACTTCTGGGATTTTTTTTTAATTGGAATATTGTTTCTTTACAATATTGTGTTAGTTTCTGCTGTACAGCAAAGTGAATCAGCCACATGTATACATATATCCCCTCTTCCTTGGATTTCCTTCCCATTTAGGTCACTGCGGGACATTGAGTGAAGTTCCCTGTGCGATACAGTCTTCTCATTAGTTATCTATTTTATATATAGTAGTGTATATATATGTCAATCCAGTCTCCCAATCCACCCCTCCCTCCCCTTCCCTCCTTGGTATCCATATGTTTGTTCTCTATGTCTGTGTCTCTATCTCTGCTTACTTGCTGGGATTTTGATTGGAATTGCATTAAATCTTTAGGTGAAGTTGGCAGCAACTGACATCTTGACAATATTGAGTCTTCCTATCCATGAACATGAAATATCTCTCCATTTATTTAATTCTTTGATTTCATTTATCAGAGCTTTGTAGTTTTCCTCATATAGATCTTGTACATAGTTTGTTAGATTTATACCTAAGTATTTCGTTTTTTTGGTTGCTAATGTAAGTGATATATACAGTTTTAAATTTCAAATTCTACCTGTCTGTTACTAGTATGTGGGAAGATGATTGACTTTTGCTTATTGACCTTGTGTCCTTTGACCTTATTGTAATCACTTATGAGTTTCAGAAGGTTTTTTTTTGTCAATTCTTTCAGATTTTCTACATAGATGAACATGTCACCTGCTAACAAAGACATTTTTATTTCTTCCTTCCCAATTTGTATACCTTTACTTCCTTTTCTCATTCTAAGCATTGGTTAGAACTTCCAGTATGATGTTGAAAAGGAGTGGTGAGAAGGGACAGCCTTCTTGGGAAAGCTTTCTTGGGAAAGCTTTCTCGGGAAAGCTTCGAATTTCTCACCAGTACATACGATGTTAGCTTTAGGGTTTTTTGCAGATATTCTTTATCAAGTTGAGGAGGTTCTAGTAAATTTTAATTTCATTTATTGTACTGTTCTGCTCCAGAATTTCTATTTCATTTTAAAATAATGTCTATCACTTTATTGATATTCTGTATTTGGTGAGATGTCATTTTCATATTTTCCTTGAATTTGTTAGACATAGTTTCCTCTAGTTCTTATTTATAATAGCTGATTTAAAGTCTTTGTCTAATAAGTCCAACGTTTGAGCTTCCCCAGGGACAGTTTTTATTGACTACTTTTTTTCTCTTTGTATGGGACATGCTTTCCTATTTCTTTGTGTGTCCCACATATTTTGCTGAAAACTGGATATTTTATTTTATTTATGGTTTTTTTTTGGCTGTACCATGTGACATGTGGGTTCTTAGTTCCCCGACCAGGGATTGAACTCATGCCCCTTGTATTGGAAGTCCAGAAAACTGGATATTTTAAATAATAAAATGTGACAACTCCAGAAATCATCTCTCTCCAACCAGAGCTTGCTGTTATTGCTGTTTGTTTATCGACTTTCATGGACTAATTCCATAAAGTCTGTTTTCTTTGGCATACAGTGGTCACTGAAGTTTCTGCCTGGTTAGCTTAGTGGTCAGATAATGATCAGACAGATTTCTTTAAATCCGTTGAAGCAGTGTCTCCTACTCTTTGCTAAGGGACTCTGTATGTTGATTCAGGCGAGGCTTCAAATGCTCTGGCAATTTACTCTGCCTTATTCCTCACTTCCTGCATGGGCAGGGCCTCAAGGTCACCAGAGCTGAGGGACTGGGGCCTTCTCAGGTATTTCCTGGACCTACAGTTTTGCAAATGCACATGAATTTCAAAATCCCCAGGTAGATGTCAGAACTTTTCAAAGACATCTCCTTCCCTGATATTCCTCTTAAGTTTTTTGTCCCGCCTCTTGTTTGCCACAACTGGCAGGAAGCTGGGATGTCAAACACTTTGCTGTTGATTGTGTAGACAGATACCTAGGGATGGGGTTTCTCACTGTGCAGGCTCTGAGTCAGACAAGCCCTGTGAATGGGGCTCTTAACAGAGCTTCCAGATAGCTCAAGTGGTGACAGTTCTCTAGGGATCAGGCTTTTGGGGGAGTTCCACACCCACTCTGCCCCCTCTAGTGGCTGCTAGGCCACTGCTTTTCACTGGTACTGTAGTTGTGAGGCTGCTGATTTTGGAGACTACCGTGGAGTTGGGAAGAGGAGGAGGGGAAAAAGCAAATAAAAATGCTACAGAGCTCACTGTCCCTACTGATATTCAGCCATTTTTCTTGAATAAATTCGCCTTAGATTTTTGAAAGCTTTAATTTCTGCAGTTCTGGAAAAGTTGATTTTGACAAGTTTTGCCAATGTTATTGCTTTTATGGAGGAGTGGATTTTCAGATGTCCTTACTCTGTCATTCCAGAAGTGCTTCTTCAGATTACTTCTCTTTCAAAAAGCATAAAGCTTTAAATAATATTGGTCACTTGTAAGTAAAACAGTTTACTGTTAACATGAATAAATAAGTTATTTTTTGTTTCCTGTGTGTTTTGCCCTTATAGCAAAGTTTACGTCCTTACCAACCTGAATTTGAACTTTCACTTCTCAAAAAGATGTTAATTTTTGTGGCTTTGTGCCAACTTTCATCATGCTCTTGGGTCATGATATAACATAAAGCAATAGAATCCTTCATTTCTAGAGAAGTTAAAATTCTTAGTGACAAGATTGTTCTAAAATATAGTCTCCTTTTTAATAACACAGCCAAGACTGAGGCTATTTCCTGATAACACTTTTTTTTTTTTCTGTTTCCCTTCTCCAAGATCAGGCCCTAAATTCAGAATAATAAAACTATCCAGGCTTATTTTACACCAAAATCATCTTGGCACTTCCCAGGCAGGTGCTAGAATACATAAAAAAATTTGTTTCCTCACGGCATGGCACTCATAAGTAAAGAAGGAGGCAAGGAGGGATGCTAAAAATAGTTAGGTATAATTGGTATGCTCTATGTTTTAAAATTCAGCTTATCAGTATTATGAGAGCTGCCCTGTACTGTGTTCACATTGTAGAGAAAGATGTTAGAGCACAGAGAAGAACTCGTCCTTTCTAGAGGATTTTTATACAAGGTAAAGGATTTTGATTGTGATTGTTTAGTGACTGCAGACTTCCCCAGATTAGTAAAAGCACACCCATGTTCATAGGCAAGGGTGTGCATGATGACTGTCAACAAATCTATTTCCAAGATGATTTTATTCTTTATTTTAAAATAACCTTTTATTATAATTTCATTTATAAAATTATAAATTATTATAATTATTAACCTTTTATTTTTAATTAGTAATTTTCTTACAAAATAGATTGTACATGTACACCTCTTACAAAATAGATTGTAAGGCCCTCAAGATTTCTAAATACATCCACTGTTCATATCTCCTTCAGAGCTGAGGCAAATAGAGAGGACAAATGGAATTATAAAAAATAAGTTGGCTGAATTGAGAACACAAACTCACCTTGTCCACCTCTCCCTCCCCAGGTTCTAATATGTTCTCTTCAAAACAGCTATCAACTGAGATCGCGTGAGATACAGCAGTGGACATTAGGTTCGTGCTCTGTTGTATTACACCCCAGTGAAAATTCTTCTTTTTTTCTGATATTAGAAATCAATAGATTGACCAGATCTTCTGTTGGTGCTAACAAGGAGTTTCTCTTCTCTCCTTTTTTTTCCCTAAAGAACCTACCATAATTGACTGGAAAACAGACTCATGGATCTGACTTCACAGCTGTAAACTAACACTTGGATGAGTCAACCTGTCAGAGCCCTGGGACTTGAGATTTCCAGAAAAATTCCAGCCCAAAAGCAGAAGACTTCTACGGAGAGAGAGACACTAAGCCACAAACAGGTAACAAGAAATAATTTTTAAAGTATTAGAGAAGTTGATGAAGGCAATATGATTGTAGTTATTGTGTTGGTATTTTTGGTAACATGCTTCATGTTCTTTTTTTGATTAGTCATATGGTGCAGCCCTTTTTCTTTCCCCGGGCTTTGGTCTCTAACCCTCAATTTAGTAGCCATACTTGTGCCAACCACAATAAACACTCTCTCTAAAAAAGATTCTTGGTCAATGGGCCACTCTCCCAAACATCCCTGTTGGTATTGTTGACATCTACACCAAGAACTGACGCCCTCCTTGATTGCCACGTTGGTCCAACCAACCTCTCAAAGTTCATGATGGAATAGAGTTTGGCTCAGATGATAGATTTTTATGGAGCCAGACACTAAATTTCTCAGAATACGTCTCCTCGTGGGTACACGCCACAGAAATTCAGAAAAATATAAAACTCCCTATGTGCTACTGTTGCAATGGAGAGTGTTCCATAGGCAATCATTCATTTATTTATCCACGCATTCATTCCTTTTACAGATCATAAAATTTACCCACTTAACATTCACAAGGATTTTGCAGAGTTGTGCAACCATACCATAAATGAGTTTTAGAACATTTCCATCCCCCCCCTTACGCCCATTTATAGTTAATCCCTACTCCCAAATCCAGCACCAGGCAACCGCTAATCTACTTTCTGTCTTTTAATTTCCTTTTCTGGACCTTTCATACAGATGGACATTCACTTAGCATAATGTTTTTAAGATTCACCCATGACACAGCATGCATCTGCAGTTCATGACTTTTTATTGCTAAATAGTATTGTTGTATGGATACGACATAAAATATGTCTACTCACCAGTTGATGGACATTGAGGTTATTTTCAGTTTGGGGCTGTTATGAATAATGTTGCTATGAACATTCACATGCCAGTCTTTGTGTGGCTATGCATTTTCATTTCTCTTGAGTAGGTGCTTAGAAGTAGAATTGGTGGGTTGTATGACAGTTTTGTGTTTAACTTTTTGAGAAACTGCTACAATGTTTTCCAAAGGACAGTGACATTTTACATTCCCATCAGCAATATAGGAATGTTTCTCTACATCTTTGCAATTATGTGTTGTTACATAATCTTATTTATTGTAGCTATTCTAATGGGTAGGAAATGGTATCTCATTGTGGATTTAATTTGCATTTTCCTAATTACTAATGGTGTTGGACATCTTTTCGTGTACCTTCTTTGATGAGATATCTATTCATTTCTTTAACCCATTAGTTAATTCGTTGTTTGCCTTCTTAAGTTGTAGATATTCTTTGTATGTTATGGATACAAGTCCTTTAACAGGTATGTGTTTTGCAGATATTTCCTCATGGCTATTTCTTGTCTTTTAATTTTCTTAATGATGTCTTTTTTTTTTTTTTTTTTTTTTTCTGGCTGCACTGGGTCTTTGTTGCTGTGCACGGGCTTTCTCTAGTTGAAGCCAGCAGGGGATACTCTTTGTTGCGGTGCATGGGCTTCTCATTTTGGTGGCTTGTTGTGGAGCACAGGCTCTAGGCACTCAGGCTTCAGTAGCTGCGGCACTTGGGCCCAGTAGTTGTGGCTCTCGTGCTCTAGAGTGCAAGCTCAGTAGTTGTGGCGCATGGGCTTATTTGCTCCCCAGCATGTGGGATCTTCCCAGACCAGGGATCAAACCCATGTTCCCTGCATTGGCAGGTGGATTCTTAACCACTGCACCACCAGGGAAGCCCCATAATGATGTCTTTTGAAGTGAGAACTTGAATTTTGAGAATGTCCAGTTTATCGTTTTTTTCAGTGACGAACTGTGTTTTTCATCCAGAAAATAAATAAATGATGGGTGGAAGCATTAATATGAGAAATCTCATTAAAATGAGAAATCAGGGTCTAGAAGATGTTCTCCTGTTTTCTTCTAAAGTTTTGTTTTAGCTGCTATGTTTAAGTCTGTGATCCATTTTGAGTCATTTTTGTTTATGAGTTGAACGTCTAAATTCATCTTTTTGTCTGTGGATAATCAATTGTCTTAGCACATTTGTTGAACCAATTATCCTTTGTCCCAATGAGCTGCCTTAGCTCCTTTGTCAAAAATTGATTAACCATAGAAATTACCACAATCTTTGGATTCAAATCTGATCTCAAAGCCCATTTGTGTAATCTCCTCATTGTATGACTTAAAAGCAAGGTTCTTATCTTTTGTGAACTTCAGTTTTCTTTTCTGTAAAGTGAGATGATTGTTTTAAGGGTTTAATAAGATATTTTCTTTAAAGAACTTTATAAATTAAGAAGCCATAGTATAGTCGTTCAGATCATGGACTCTGAAGCCAGGCCATCTCCATTTTAATCCTGATCTCGCCGCTTACTTTGTAATACTCTGTGTCTCAGTTTCCTTGTCTGTAAAAATGGGGATCATAAGAGCACCTACCTTATAAGGCTGGTATGTGGGTTAAGTTATTTAATATATATATTGAAAATGTTTACACCTGTACTGACACAAGACAAGAACTCAATAGATATTAGCTGCCATCAAAAAAAATCGATTCAGTATAAATATCAGGATTTATTTCTGGGCTTTCAATTCTGCCCCATGAATCTATATGTCTATCCTTATGCCAGTACTGCTGCTCTAGGAAATCTTAATTTGGAAAATTATTCCTATGTCCCCAAGCTAATGACTCCTCAGAAGCTGAGGATGACAACTACAGAAAGTGGGGTTCTGATCAGTATTTTTAGAAATGGTTCCGAAACAGCAAAATAGGCCTTTGATAAGGTCTATTGGATTGAGACGGTACTTACCTTAAATTTCACTAATTCTCGTACATCTGTAAACAAGTTGTATGTGTAAATAGTTGTCACTCGTTCTATAGAGAATGGCGCATTGAATGGACTTGTTCGCGAGAGTGCCCAGGGTGGTGAGCAGAGCACTGCTCCACTTTTCGTGTTGATATAGTTCTTTGCATAGACTCAAAGCGTTGGTTTGCCTTCCCGCCAAGATCTAATTGAGAAATTAAATTTGTCACCATGACCATGCCAGAAATATAACTGACTGTAACATAAGACGGTCTTTGTAGCAATCTTTAAGTCTACTGACAAATATCCTGATTCCCCTTTCCTTCCAGGGACATGTTAGGATTGTCTTTTTCCTGGCCTCCTGGAAGTGAGTCATGGTCGTGACTAGATGTAGCCAGTGAAATAAGTGGTGGATGAAAATTTCAAGAGCCTGTGTGGAATTCACCCGGTTCCCTATTCCTGTCTCGTGGAAGTGGGTGATGAAATGTAGCCTCCATCAGCCTGGGCCCCTAAGTGACCAGCAGAATTCCCTTGACAACCCACATTAAACAACACAGCTTGAGCAAGAAATCAATGTTAGTTGTGTTAAGCCACTGAGACATTAGGGATTTTACTGTAACAGTAGTTTAGTTTATTATAACTAGTTTATTATAACTTATACAAAGTATGCTTAATGTAGGAACACTGCCTAAAAATCTGTGAAATCATTGGTTTGGGACCTGCTCTTAGGAGTGTACGTGTGGGTTGCAACCCTAGCTCTGCCAGACTAGCTTAGGCCTAGCTTCTCTAGTCAGACCTGGGGTCCATTATCCCTTTAAGATACACGTGCTTATTCACTCCACAAAGAGTTTGTTCTCAAGAGCCCGATTGCCTAGGGTGGGATCCCAGCTCTTATCCAAGGGATGGCATTGACCATGTTCCTTAATTTGTATACCTGTTTCCATATATGCAAAATGTAGACAACAGTATCTACACTTTACAGGAATGAATGTGAAGCATTTGGGACAGTGCCCGGCAGAGAGTGCTTTGGGGTATTAGCTGTTAGTGGGGTAGAGCTCTTGCAGCCACCCTTCACCTCTTCCCAGCCAGCCGTCCAGAACATGCTGGACACTCCCATTCCCCTCTCTTCTATTGGAGGGCTGAGCACAGGGCAGAAACTAAACCCTGAGAGGCTTGAGTCCAATTCAAATGATAATATCCTGGGCTTGGCTCTAGATTATAGCTGTACTGAAAAATGAAATTGACAGCTATGACTATATCCTACCTTGGAAGAATAGTTAAGGTTATCTGGCAAGTTCATAGCAAGTATCAAAGCTGGGAACTGACCAGGTCTAACTAGCTTCAATCAGTGGGAACTGGGAACCAAAAGTCACATTTCTTTTTTTTTTCTTTTTAATTAATTAATTTATTTTATTGGCTGTGTTGGGTCTTTTTTGCTCTGCGCAGGCTTTCTTTTTGGTTGCGGTGAGTGGGGGCTACTCTTCGTTGTGGTGTGCGGGCTCCTCATTGCCGTGGTTTCTTGTTGCGGAGCACGGGCTCTAGGCACGTGGGCTTCAGTAGTTGCAGCACATGGGCTCAATAGTTGTGGCTCATAGGCTCTAAAGCTCAGGCTCAGTAGTTGTGGCGCACGGGCTTAGTTGCTCCGCGGCATGTGGGATCTTCCTGGAGCAGGGATCGAACCCGTGTCCCCTGCATTGGCAGGAGGATCCTCCACCACTGCGCCACCTAGGAAGCCCAAAAGTCACATTCCTATTCACACTCAAATAACTTGACACATGTGGGCTGTCTGGTTTTATTCAAACAGTCAGAGTTCCCACCAAGGAACAGAAACTGACTAATTGGGCGCTGTGGGGCTTAACAGGGCAGGGATGTCCAGGTAGCAGAAAATTAAAGGAGCTCAGTTGAGCAGCCAGAGCAATAGTAGGACGAGGCCGAAATGCAGAGGCCAGGCCTCATGGAGCCCAGCCCCACTCATGGTATTAGCATAGAATTTTGCCACCTCTTCGTTGGGGTTACCCTGGGCCGCGTTGAACCACATCTGGATGCAGCGGCCGCTTCCCCGGCTGTAGTTGCTGACTTTGTAGGAATGAGTCCAGATTTCATTGCACAGAGCAGCAGGTGTGGGGAAGTAGAAGTCAAAGCGGTGGCAGGCAACTCTCAATGGGCACTGGTTATACCCTATGGGGAGGAGGGAAGACCTATAGCCACTGGGTCCAGAACCATCTCTTATTCCACCAGCCCCACAACCCCAAATCTCCATATACCCTTCCACATCCCCACCTCCACCTCCAAACCCATCCCTCCCTGCCCTGCCCAGGCCCTCACCTGCAGTCCAGTCCCAGCCCTTGTGCCAGTTGGTCTTGCAGGTGTAGGAGGTGCGGCAATCTTCCCACCAGCTCTCACAGTCCTCTTTGCAGAGAGGCACGTTCAGGATCCGTTCTTTGCGCCAGCCCTGGTTCACCTGGGTGGGGGAGGGGAGCAAGGAGGGCTCCAAGTCAGCCAGAGATCCCAGCTGCTACAGCCTTGATTGGGTCCAGGGCTGGGGGAGGGGGTGGTGACTCTACTGTTACCAAACTCAGGTGGCTGTTCTCTGCTCAAAAGCCAACGATTGAGAGGCAAATGTCCATAGAAAGGATGGTTGCTTTAATCAGAAAAGCTGGCAATCTGGGGAGAACGTGAACTCATGTCCCAAGACCAATTCCAAAGATTCTGCTCAGCCATGACAGTTTTTAAAGGGAAAAGGGGGAAAGAATCTCAGTGAATCATCAAGGCAGGTTAGATTCTGCATCCTTCTCCATTGTGTGCAGACTGGCTGACTCTCTTCATATATTATCTTGCCCAAGCGATCTGTCTGCAGAATCGCTAAGGGAGCTATTGGAGGTAGAGAGCTAGTCATTTTTTAACTACTTAATTCTTCATTTTGGCTTCTTTTTATCTAGGAAAAGAATCCACAGGTTAGGCAAGGCATGGTGTCTATTCAGGAGAGCATAAGTCAGGAGTTCAGTTAAATTGCCTGGTAATCTCATTCCTGTAATTAGATGCTTTTAAGGTTAGAGGGGAACAGAAACGGGCAAACAAGAATGGAGCAAAAGAGCTGCTTTCACTATCACCCTCAGACCAGAATTCCTGGACCACGTCCTCCCCGCAAGTGGCCAGTGGGCCCTGCCCCCTGCTGAGGTTCATCTCTGTGGGGATGCTGTCCATACCTCCTGGATCCAGGGCCCCAGATTAGGTGAGCACTCGTACAGACAGGTGTCCTGAATAAAGTGGCGCTTGCAAGCAGGCTCCATCTTGCCACAGTGGTCCCAGTTGAATCTGTACAGGTAGGAAACATCCTTATGGGCTTCTTGGCTGGTGTTGACGGAGCAACAGGCGTTCTTCTTCCAGGGGCTGCACTGGGAGGGGAAACACAGGGATTAACTCTCACATCCAGCACAACCAGAATATTCCCATACGCAGCCTCTCCCCTTTCAGTCTTTGATTCCCCAACACAGTCTTCAGGGAAACACTTGCTATTGGGGGACCTTCTTTTGGGGAGGAGGCTCTCCAAGCCCGTGGAATCCCAGGAGGGAGCCGCGCCCAGAGATGCAGTCATCACAACATTCATTAATTCAAGTCTTTATTGAGCTCCTACTTATTCTCGCTCGGGCATTTTTCTAGGAACTGGGAACACAAGGAAAACTTATCACTGGATAATTGCTTTGGGAAAAAATAAAGCAGGAGAGGAAAAGGAAATTGTTTTCTAGAATGGTCAGATTAAGCCTCTTTGATCCCTGGATGGGGAACTAAGATTTCCATATGCTGCAGGGCAACTAAGCCTGCACTCTCTAGAGCCCATGAGCCACCACTAGAGAGAAGTCCCACATGTCTCAACGAAGATCCTGCATGCCGCATCTAAGACCCAATGCAGCCAAATAAAGAAATATTTTTTTTTTAAAAAAAGCCTCTTTGAGAAGGTGACAATGACCTGGAGATGAGGAAGCAAGTTAAATAAACTGCAACCCCGGAATAGTTTTAATTATAGAAATACTGAATACGTTCTTATTGAATGAATGAAAACCCATGGCCTAGAATTTAGTATAAAAGCACAATATTAAGATGTGCACTTTAGAGACTTCCCTGGTGATCCAGTGGTTAAGAATCTGCCTTCCAATGCAGGGGACGCAGGTTTGATCCCTGTTTGGAGAACTAAGATCCCACATGCCGCAGGGGCAAGTAAGCCCGCGGGCCTCAACGAGAAAGCCCAAGTGCCCCAAGTGCCCCAAATGCCGCAAACTACAGAGGCCACGCGCTCTGGAACCAGTGCCACAACTTGGGAGAGAAAACCCCCAATCCCAACTAGACCGAGCCCGCCCACCGCACCTAGACAGAGGCCACGCCCCGCAACGAAGAGCCCGCGAGATCCCGCAAGGAAGAGCCCGCGCACCGCAAGGAAGAGCACGTGCGCTGCAAGGAAAGATCCCACATACCTCAACTAAGACCTGACACACCCCCAAAAATAAAGAAAATAAGTAAATAAAAGAGATGTGCACTTTAAAAATACATATATGCTGAGAAGGGTAAAGTCAAGGCTGCTGGAAGTACCCAGGCTGCACTGGCAGCTGGGGCCTCCATGATGCAAAACAGGCAGAAATAGGGGACTGTGATCATTGCTGCTGAGTATGAGCTTTTACACATTGAAATGCATAGTCCAAGTGACTTGCCTTTTTTTTTCTTTACAGTTATGGCATCATATTGACTTTTTTTAAACGTTTAGATAAGTTCAGGAGATTGCAGGGATTGTGGCAAACTCATTGTTGTAGGAAGGAGATGTCAGGTCCAATAGGGTTGAGACCCCAGTGGACATGTCCGCCTCGCACCCAGCCTCGCTGTGAGAAGTCCGCTTTTCCTGAGCTGCTCGGAGCTGGCAGGAAAGAAGCCGCCACACGCAGTGTACTCTTTCTCCTCTCAGATCCTTGGAGGGGTTGGCCCCAGTCTAAACTTGGAAATCAAAATCAACCCCCCCCAGACAGGTCTCTCCAGGGTTTTCTCCGGGCCTGCTTCCTGATTTGAGCAACACGGAAACCCAACAACCGAGAAGCTGAGCTCTTGGCACTGTCCAGACATCACCGGGCACACAGCATGTGTTAAAAAGTCGCCCCCAAACCAGTGCAAACTGAAGACTTGCTCAGGCGGCCTCCCTGCCTCCACTAAGGAGGTGGGTAGATGTTACCTGACCCAGTTCTTCCCCAGCCTAGACCGCTCCTCGGCCCACCTGCTCATGTAGCTTGTCCTCTGGACCTGGCTTCTCCTTATGGTGCTTGGCATTCATGCAGACGTTGAGAAGCTCGGTCCTGTGCCGGGCTGCCCATACAGCAGCCACCCACACCAAAAGGAACAGGAGATACATAGTCTTCCAGGCCATGCTTGTTCCTGAAGAAAGAACTGCCGTCAAAGGCAGCAAGGAATGCGAGAATATGGGGTTGCACAGCTGGGTCCTCAAGGTTTTAATGAAAATCTCAGGTGGGTGGAGCCTGGGGTGGATCAGGCCCCATGCTGACACCCTCGTCTTGCCAGCCTCTTGCCAGCCGCGGGGAGGGTTGGGATCAGATGCGCCTTCTGGGACAGTACCTGGCTGGGACCTCCCTGGCTTCTCTTCAAGGTCATGAGGATCAAGGTGGTGCAACTAAGGGATGGAGTTTGGGCAAAATGCAGAAATAACCAGGAGATTGCCATAGGTCCACAATCCCTTGTTTGAAATCCTTGCAGGCAAATGTTTCAGGGTTTGAAACTTTTATGATTTTGTTGGCTGGAAAAAAAAGCACAACATAAGAGCTATGTGTTGAGTTTATTGTGTCTCCCTGTGGAGCTCAGGAGACAGCTCTGCAAAACTCTACTGAAGAGGGAAGGGGGAAGATCAGTACCTATGTGACTTTGGCCAACGGGTACATGCAGTCAAGCACACATCTCGGTAGAAGGTTGCTGCTAATTGCAAGGAACAGCTATCTTAATGGTTTCAGTGCTTATCTAGATATGAGGAGATACAAGAATTTGGGTTCATACATTTTTTTCCTAAAATATCTAACTATCTGCAAGGCCTGTCCTGCCAATTTTCCCAGAGCACTGAGTGTCTCATTCCTGCTCTCCACCCTGAATTTCTTTCAGTGTGTGCTGAAGGTCAGCGACTGCCGTCACTAATGACTTAATCCTTATAGAACCTGGGTGGCAGAGCGACATTCTTTAGTTAGCCATTTTATCAAAGGTAATACAAAATAAGATAATACAATTTACATGCACTCGATGATCAAGCACACATTCTGAGGGGAAATAGCTACACTGGTGGGATACATAAAAACCACAATAACCTCACATTAATTTTCAGGTCAGATTTTGACACCAAATGACTTTGTGCAAAAGTTTACCACAATATCTTAGTTTTGGAGCTCCACATGCAGATCTATGTTAAAAAAACAAACAAACAGAAAACGCCTGCTTCCAGCCCCTTCCAGACCCATTATTTGGCCACTCCCAGAGATCCTGTGTCGTGGGGGATGTCACAGGGCAGCCGGGCAGACATGGGCAGCTAAACAGCCTACCCGTGGGGCCTAGGGAGGCTCCTGAACCCCTCCCACAGGGCTGGCCTCTCCTCTACTTTCACAGCATCTCAATCCCCTTGCCTCTGACACTGAGCTTTGGCAGGTGTCTGTTTCTCCTAAAACACTCAGAATTCATTTCTTATAGCTCCCAACGTCTGTGCATCCTGCCTGCTCACAAAGTTGCCTCACCCCCCACATGGCCCCCATCTCCTGCGGAACTCCAGCATCCTGCCTGGGACTCCTGGGTGGGGCCTGAGCTGGGTGGACTCCAGGCTGACTCTGCCCAGCAGGGCTCAGGGAAACCTGGAATTAAATCCCCACCTAACTCTCCTCGTCCTCCTTGCACCCTCCTCATTTCTCACCCCTCCACAATCCAATATCCTGCTACACTGCTTATTCTGGCGTTCATTCATTTGCTAATTCATTCATTCCAGGACCCAACCGTCTTTCCACGGACCCCATCACTCACTGATCTCCAAGAGCACAGGACGAATCTGTACTCGTGGAAGTGCCAGGTGATACAGGATTAGGCTTCTTTGGGGAAACAAAGTCTAGCGGTTTAGAGCACAGGGTTCCAGATCAGCCTGTCCATGATGCCAGCTCTCACACTCCCCCTCCTGCTTGACCTTGAGGGAATATAACTCACATTATCTTAAGGCGTAGTTTCCTCACCTGAGGATTAAATGTGTGGGGGGGGACCCTAACAAACACTAGCCAGCTGGGCACGGATTGAGGAATCAGTTGGTCGTGGACTGAGGAAAGCGCCCCAAGTCACACAGTCGGGACCACCCAAGTCCGACTCAGGACCCTCAAGTCCAGAGCTCCTTCAGCTTTTGTCCCCAGCACCTTTGCTGTACTGAGGCTCCCATAGGGGTAACTAACAGAGTACTGGGGGAGTACTGGGAGGGCTGAGAAAGCCCTTTTCCCAGGTCCCATTGGATCCCGCTCAGTCAGTTGGTAGTTTTTCTTGCTGTGGCTGCTTTCTAGAGCCAGTGCTGTCTTCCCTTCCATGCCACCTACATCACCCTGCAAGCCCCTCCCCACCTCCCTAGTGTTAGCTTCAGATCTTGGTCCAGCTCTGACACCCACCACCGATACCAATCATCACCCTCAACGCCACCACCCCTCCCCCCAGGGTCCCAGACCTGAAGCTCCAAGAACTCAGTGCTGTGCTGAAAGGCAAGAGCCCTGGGTTCTACTAACTTGTAGTTTAACCTTGGGCAGGCTCTGTCTCTGCTTCTGGATTCTCTGCCTTCAGACAGTGGATCCTCCCAGTTCAAATCCTTTAATACTTGTTGGGAGTGCCTGAGGGTGTGTTGCTCTGAAAGTGGGGTAGAGAGTGGCATACCTGGGAGAAGAGGTGGCTCTCGGTCTGACTCAGGCTTCTGCTCTGCTCTACGGTCCCCCTTGCCTCACTCTAGGGGAAAGAGGGGCTTAGTGGCCTAGGAGACGGGCAGTGGGAATGTGGCCCAGGAGAGGTGCTTAGGATAGGGCGAAGGCCACCCAGGAGTTAATTATTGCATGTGGGCTCCAGCCAGATCTCCATGGGAGAGTGGCAGGTAGGAGGGACTGGATTAAGAGTGCAGGCCTAAGGCGAGTCCCCAAGCCCCACTCACTCCATTTTCTCCCCTAAACTCAGGTCTGAGAAAACCTTGCAGCCTGAAGTTGCTGGGGTCCTTTAAAATAATCTGCCCCACTTCTAACACCCTCATCCTGTTATATGGATCAAGAGAATGAGACCCAGAGAATCAGGACAGAGCTCACTGCAGGGCAAGGGCTGGAGCGTGGGCTTCCCAGCTCCCAGGCAGCTGTAGAGACGATGGAGCTCCCATATTCCCGACTTTTAGAGCTGCCAACTCTTCAACCTCATCAGCCTCGGGCATCGCCCACTTCCAGCTGTAAAATCAGATGCTCAGGGACTTCCCTGGTGGTCGAGTGGTTAAGACTCTGTGCTCCCACCGCAGGGTCGGGGAACTAAGATCCCACATGCTGTGCAGAGCGGCCAAAAAGAAAAAAAAAAATCACTGATGTTCAGATACCCAGAGCCTCCGTTGTTCCAAAGCCCCAGCTCCCCGCCCTCCCCCCCTCCCTCACCCGCTCACACGAGTCCCCTTTCTCCAGCAGCTAAGAGTCTCCTCTAATGCAGATTCCTACCAACACTCCTACACCAGCCAGGGACAGGAGCCTTCCTTTTCTCACCCTCTGAGGCCAGGCTGGTACCACGGGTGGGGAGAGGGGAGAGGGGAGGAGCAAATTCGGGCAGAGGGAATGTTGAGCGCTGTGTTTTGTCCAGGTGTCTGTGTGTTACCTGGGGGTGGGGGGCCGGTAGAGGTGAAAGCCTGGGGAAGGGTCCGGGTTGGATGTGGTAGCCATCAGCCTGTGGATGGCAGCAGAATTTTAAGGAATATGGGGCCTCAATACCCTAGGAAAGTCCACAGGTCTGGGCTCATGGAGCAGGGGGGCGCTGGGAGCCAGAGGAGGCAGCTGGATCACTGGAGGAGAATCGGCCAAGAAGGAAAGCCTTGAAGAGCCTGCAAAGAAATTAACTCCAGTGGGTGTGTGTGTGTTGCGGGGGGGGGGGGGGGGGGGCAAGAAATTGACTCCCAGGAGACCCCCAGCTTGTGCTCTGCTTTCCCTTTTCCTGGGAGTGAGCCGTACCTGAATCCTGTGACAACCTGGGAGGCTTAAGCCCTCTGAAGACCTGAGCAGGTAGAGGGCTGCTAGAATCCCCAGACCTCCCTCCTGGCTTTTCAAGCCCAGATCCGCCTTCTCCTGATTGCAGCATGACCAGGTGCATAGGAATGCCCAAAAGCATTCCTTTAGATGCTCTTCTAGATGGGACTTGCCCCGGTCCTCCATCCTCCACCCCTGTGCCAGGAGCCGATCGTAAACTGGGCTTTATAGTCCCTCCACTGCGGGAGTGACGTTTGGCCCTGAGACCTCAGGGGTTCAGAAGAAGTGACCCGCAAGTGGGAGGTGAGCTGGAGGTGGAGTTCGAATCCGTGAGGAGTCCCTGCCCTTGTTGAGCCTCATGCCGGGCTCTGAATCTGAGGCCTCAGTGCTCGGGCCACCTGGCCCACAGGGAGGGACACAGTCAAGCATCCACCATGGAGCCGATCCCGAGGGTATCTGCCCGGACTAGAAGCTTAATACCAGCCAAGTTAGCCATTGGCATCGTGTGGACCCCAATCTGAAGCCTACCTTGTGACTAGACAAAGACAACAGGAAGGTCTTTGGCCCTGCATGGGTGGGGGCTCTGGGCTGCAGGGATTGGGAGTGGGAAAAACTGGGGTTTTTCCTGAGTGCCAGCCCACAGCATATGCAGTCACTTATCACGCAACCTCACAGCTGCGAAAGCTGTGGTTCCCAGGCAGCAAAGAGGCGCGAGAGCTGAGTCTGATTCCAAGCCCGGCTTCTTTCACCAAGAAAGGAGAGCACTGTGAGGGCATCAGAGTCTCAAGGGTTGCAGATCCCGTGTTTCTTCTCTGGCCTCATTTGCTGCCCTTGCCCTATTAACTTCCATCTTAGCCATCTAGATATTCTGCTTGAGCTTCTATTACCTCCAAGCCTTTGCACTTCCTGAACCCTCTCTGTGGAATGCCATCCCTCTACCTAGTCTGCTTGGCAAACATTATGCTTTGGAAGCCTTCCCTAAACTTTCTGGGCTTCCATGCAACATCACACCCTGTGCGCGCCTGGAGCAAATCCTCAGCTCACTGTTTGAAGTTACTGGTTCTCACGTCTGTCTGCACCTCCCTCCCCCTGCCCTCCAGACAGTGCAAGGCACTCAATTCTCTTGCTGTTGGCCAACACCAGCAGATGGGGTGCTCAGAAGGCATCTGCTGACTGACAGAATGAGTGCATGGAGTCCTTCACTTCCTAAGCACCTCCTCTGTGCTAGGCACTGACCCAGGCCCGGGGACCTGGCACAAAATGACACAGACATGGGCCCTGCTTTCAGGTGTGTATGTTTTGTTAGGGAAAAGTCAGATAATACACATAGTGGATCAATATCTGTACAAGAGGATTTCTTTTTGGTTGAGTGGTCAGAAGTCACTTTAGTGGGGAATTAATTGTAGGTTGAAATCTAAGTTGCAAAATTAGCCAGGCTGCTCCTTGTATAAAAGAACATTCCAGGAACCCAGAGGGAATATTTGGAGTAAAAGCCCCAAAGTGAAAAGTGCGAATGGGACTCATATATGGGGTGTGGAGGGTGAGTTATTTGACATGATATCTAAGTGAAGGAGGGGGGCTTCCAGGCCACTGAAGAAGTTTGTTTTTTCCAGCAGATACCATGGAAAAGCATTAAAGAGTTGGAGAGGTGATGCCACATAATAGACACTTTTGGTGTTTGTTTTCACTTTTTAAAAAATATCCATCAGATAGTGAAACTCTGGAGTGAGACTGTGATGGTGAATAGGATACCTGCAGTCCTCAAAGTATCTCCCTATAACATACTTCTTAATTACAGAGAGGGGGGAAAGTAATGGAGAAACCTGGCAGACCTAATCTCAACCAAGAGATCAGTTAATATCATCAGGAATAGGCAAACCCAACACCATGTGCTTCCCAGCACGAGGCACCAAGAGGACACGGTATTACTTTGGAAATATTTGTGTCAAAAATGCAGAACCTCAATCTCATGAGGAAACAGATAAACCCAAAATGAAAGTTATTCTACAAAATAACTGGCCCATGCTTTGCAAAAGTGTCAAGGCCATAAAAGAACCACCCTCCCTCAAATACCCATCAGGAGGTGACTGAATTAAATGTGATCTATACATAGAACAGAATATTGCCTGGCAATGAGAAAGAATGAACTGGATCTCTGTAGATCCATATGGAAAGATCTCAGAAACTGTGTTCTCATGGTAAGAAACATGGCAAATGCAGAATCCACTGAGATGCCCTTTCTCCCACCTATCAGTTTAGAAGAAATCAGCTTGGCAGGAAATTCAAAGTTTGACGGTCTACTGTGTTGACCAGATTATAGGGAAACAAGGCACTCATACATTGCTGGTGGGGCCACATTGATATAATCCCTGTAAAATTGTAATTGTCAAACTTTATAAATCCAAATACTTCTTGACCCAGCAATGCCTCCTCTGGAGTTCAATGCTATGGCATTCTACGATGTACACGATTATTCACTGTAGAATTATTTTTAAAAAATGGAGACAATGCAAGTATTTATGACGGGGATCTGCCCACCAACATCTCCATCCCAGCCCACATCTAGTAAGGGAAGGAAAGGGAAAGAAACCTTCAGGAATCTGATAACTCATCTGCCAATCTCTCTCCAGCTTCCCTCCATCAATCCCCTTGTTCCTTGTGGTACAAGAGGGGGCACGAGGGGGAGGGCTGGTGCAGAAGAGCCCCAGGCTAAGGGATCAACTCCAACGCCTACTTGCTGGTGAACTTCAAGCTAGTCCCAGTCCCTCTTTGGGCCTCTCAACAGGACTGATGAAGCAGTGAGGCATGCCCACCCGCCCGCCCAAACCCACGCATCCCCAAATAATTTATAAGACGCAGGACACACATGGATATATCTATTGGAATAAGCTGTCAGAGGATCCCCCTAGGACCTTGGATCAGGAAACAATGACCAGGGTACTGTGAGTCCTCCTCATCTAAGAGAGTGCAGCTGGGCTGAGCTGAAGTCACCCATGTTGGGTTCAGGTAAGGAAAGTATCCAGGTATAGCAGTGGGAACAGCTTAGTTAGGCAACCAGGAATGCACCATGTGGACCAGCTTGAGCAGGAAAGATGCAATTGACTGGGGCACGGCCCCAGAATTTGTGTTCTCAGCATAGAACCTCGCCACCTCTTCGTTGGGGTTACCCTGGGCCGGGTCGAACCACATCTGGATGCAGCGGCCGCTTCCCCGGCCGTAGTTGCTGACTTCATAGGAATGACTCCAGATATCATTGCACAGGGCAGCAGGCGTGGGGAAGTAGAAGTCAAAGCGGTGGCAGGCAGCTTTCACTGGGCACTGGTTATACCCTATGGGAAGGAGGGAAGACCTATAGCCACTGGGTCCAGAACCATCTCTTGTTCCACCAGCCCCCAAACCCCAAATCTCCATATACCCTTCCACACCCCCACTTCCACCTCCAAACCCCTCCCTCTCCACCCACCCCAGGCCCTCACCTGCGGTCCAGTTCCAGCCCTTGTGCCAGTTGGTCTTGCAGGTGTAGGAGGTGCGGCAATCTTCCCACCAGATCTCACAGTCCTCTTTGCAGAGAGGCACGTTCAAGACCCGCTCTTTGCGCCAAGTCTGGTTCACCTGGGGGAGAAGAGGGGAGGAAGGGCTCCCGTCAGCCAGGGGTCCCAGCTGCTACAGCCATGATGGGGTCCAGGGCTGGGGAGGGGGCGGTGCCGCTACCAACCACCTCAGACCAGAACTCCTGGACCACGTCCTCCCCGCGAGTGGCCAGTGGGCCCTGCCCCCTGCTGAGGTTCATCTCTGTGGGGATGCTGCCCATACCTCCTGGATCCAGGGCCCCAGATTAGGTGAGCACTCGTACAGACAGGTGTCCTGAATAAAGTGGCGCTTGCAAGCAGGCTCCATCTTGCCACAGTGGTCCCAGTTGAATCTGTACAGGTAGGAAACATCCTTATGGGCTTCTTGGCTGGTGTTGACGGAGCAGCAGGCGTTCTTCTTCCAGGGGCTGCACTGGGAGGGGAAGACATGGGACTAAGTCCTTGACCTGCCATGGCCATCTCCTCCACATTCTGGCTCCTCTGCCTCAGGCAGGTCATCCAGAGGAACGATCGCTGAGGAGGCTGCCTCTAAGCTTGGCCTTGAGGAGCCCCCATTTTGGGGTAGAGGCAATAATAATGTTGACTTTTAACAGAAAGTAACACAGGGGATGTGGGAGACCGGGGGAACCATTGTCCGGGGGAGCAATTATTATTTGTACATCTCTAAACAGTTTGCAAAGTTATTTAATGTTATCCGGGTTATTTATATTATTCATTTTGCAATGAGCCAGTATTAACTGAGTGCAGGCACTGTTTTTGGTGCTGACAATGCTGTAATGAACAAAATAGATCAAATCTCTGCCCTCCTTGTGCTTGTGGTTTTAGTTAGGGGCAGGGGGAGGGGAGACAGAGAACACTGGGGCCACTGAAAATAGCAGATGCAAAGTCCCTGAGGCTTTTGCACTTTATCGTCTCAATAACCCACTAAAAAATATCATTACTCCAATTTTTACAGAGTTTAAGTGAGCTGCATCCCTTGTAGATGGTAAGGTTAAGGTTTTAACTCAGGACAGGGAGGAGAGGGAGGAGCCCTCTCAGGTTGTGGTGGGGGGTGAAGGGGAAGGGGGTTGCTCTGACTCAGGGTCTGGAACCTCAGGCAAGTGGACTCCTGGTAGGTCTTGAGAGCAGCGGGACACAGAGGGGCAGACATGCACATAGGCCTGGACATGGGCCTGACTAAATGTGGGAGGCAATCCTAGAGAGGTAAATGCAAGGCAAGTGAGATGGTAGAAGTGGTGGAGGCTTCTCTTTAGAAATCGCTGCAGGCTGGGAGTCAAGAGCTGAGCGATCACGAGCCCATTGCTTAAAATGTCTGCGATGAACTCTAGTACTCAGGCTCAAGGGAGAGGGGAGATGTGACAGGTCTGGACACTTAGGAGAAACTAAGGATAATCCCTGAGGGTGGAGCCAGACCAAGCCCTCTCCAATAATCCCGTTCATGCCTGGTGCTGCTGCCACAGAACCTGCTTCCAGGCCTCCCTGGCTTCATGCATGCACTTCCTCAGATGCTCAACTCTTGGTCACCCTGCAAAGCCCCATGCACTTCATCCCTGACCTGCTAGCCAGGGTCAATGGTTTCTGCCCCCGAAAGAGTTAATTAATATAATGAAAAGCAGGGAATTCCCCGGAGGTCCAGTGGTTAGGTCTCCGTGCGTTCACCGCCAAGGAACTATGATTCTGCAAGCCGCTGGCGCAGCCAAAAAAACAAATATAAAGTAATGAAAATCACTTCCTGGCCTATAGTAGAGACAATAAAACCAGCCACTCCCACATAGCCTACATCCCTCAGAATTACAATCACCTGACTCCCTCCGAGGAGTCTGCACCATTTCTTGGCAAAAAGGAAGTGCTGCTTAGGGTTCTTTAAAGCAACCTTTAGAACTTAAAAAGTTTTGGGAATTCCCTGGCGGTCCAGTGGTTACTAAGGTCCTACAAGCCGCACGGTGTGGTACCCCTGGAGGCAGTCCACGCCAGTCTTTCCCTGGGAACACCCCAGCCCTCCAGCAGTGTGAAGCCTTATAGGGAGCAGAGGCGGTGACTGGAAGGAAGGAGATAATAGCATCTCTCATGAGCCTGGAGTTCAACTTCAAGCTCAGATTCCCTGAATTGCTTCGGGGGCCTTCCCTATGAAATGGGGCCCCTGGCCTCGCTCCCCTGCTGTGTGGGCAGCAGTGTCCTTGGCTCTGGCCACACTAGACTTGCCACTGCTCGTGCTGTCACCCTCCAACATGCGTACATGCTGTTCTCTGCTAGGCTGCCTTTTCCTGCTTTGTCTTCCTGGAAAACACTTACTCATCCTCCAAGGCCCAGGCCAATGGCCCTTTTACTTGGAAGTCTTCCCAGCATATCTGATTTCTCACTGTCTCTTCAGGACCTAATGGGATGGGGACCTGGCCTGTCTGTAGTTATTTGTTGCATAGTGGCCATGAGGGACCTGTCTCTTCTACCTTGACTTTGAGCTCCAAGGGCTGGTACATAATGAAGGTTGGGAAAGGTACCACCAGTCCTTCTCCCAGCACCTGCTAATGACTGGCTTTTCAGTTCCCACATCTACCTGTGCCCTCTCTGGGCGTATTTCCTCATTTGTGTAAGTAGAGACCACCACCCACCTACCGAGTAGACCTTTTGGACATATTCACTGACAAGGTGTGAGGAAAACACTTGGCCCATAGAGGGTGCTAGATAAATAGTCCCCCCAGTATTGTAGTGGCTCCCTGGGAGAGCTCCACCCTGATCACCTCAGCCACCCTCCTGCCTCCATCACCCCCCAAAGCTGGTCTTCCCACCTCCCTAACTTCTCCACTTTTTGGGGTCAGCCCTCTCTCTTACCCTAGACCCCACTCTATCCTCACCTGGTCATGTAGCTTGTCTTCAGGGCCTGGCCTTGTCTTGTGGTGCTTTGCATCCATGCAGACGTTGAGCAGGTCTGTCCTGGCCCGTGGAGTCCTGGGCTGGGCGCCCCATGCAGCAGCCACCAGAGCCAGAAGCAGCAACTGTGTCATCTGCCAGACCATGTCCACCCACTCCTGCCAGAAAGCCACCATGAGACCCTTGGTCAGGTTTCTTGTCTCCCTCCCGAGCCCAGATCTTCTGGCCTCCCAAGCTGGCTTACCCCACAGCACAGGTGAACCAAGGGATGCAGGGCCTGGAGAGCTCTGGGCCAAACGGTAGGAATCCACCCACCGGAGGACATTTCAACACTAGCTTGCCCTGTGACGTGGAGGGAGCCACCACCCCTCTCTAGACATCCCCTTCCGGGTTTTGCCAGCCAGTATTTCACCCACAGTCAGAGGGTCCTGTGTAAGAGGACCCCCAGGGAACGGTCTGCTGATGGGGTTGGGGAGTGAGAGGAGAGGCACCAAACAGCCTCTGCATCTGCTTCCGCAGCCCATCCCCAATAGCCCAAAGCAGCCTAAGTGTAGGCGCCCAGAGACTGCCAGTGGGGCAGAGAGGGAAGTTGATCCGGGGCCAGAGGAAGGCCACTGAACCATTCAGTTCTTGCCTAAGGTCCTGGGCCATGTGCCAGGGGAGCTGGGAATAGGGGGAGGGCTATGTGGAAGCCCAGTGAGACTGCAGGCCCAGAGAGCTAAACCCCAGGTCCTTACACCTCAACAACCCTCTCCAACCCCCACAGAGGGGTCTTGGGAAGTTCCCCAGGCAGAGTCAGGCCTAGACCTGGGGGAAGGCCAAGAGGTAAGGGGAATGTGGAGGAGAAACTGAGCCAGAGTAGTTGGTGGGGGGGGGGGGGGGCACCAGAGGAAAAGTCTGAGAGAAATCAGCCTCCCAGGACACCAGGGAAGCCCCCACCTTGCCTCTCACCTCTTACCTCCCATTCCTGCTTTTCCTCCCTGTCCTGCCCTTCCCTCTGCCCTCAGCCCACCTGGGATGGTAGAGTGTCTCCGCACCTCCTCACACTTTTTTATAACCTCGGCCTTACTGCTTGATCAGCTGCTCTCTGGCAGGGAAGGCTGGAGGCTTTGTCTAGGAAACAGCTCAACTGTTTTTCAATTCAGGGCCAGTTAAATAAATTACGGTACATACACCCAATGAGATTTAACCTGGTGGAAAAGAATGAGAAGCTCTTGATGTGCAAATATGAGGAAATGTCCAAGTATATTGTTAAGTGAAAGAAGAAATGTGTATACACTTACAGTCAATTAAACTACAACAGAGTCAAGAGTATACAATGGAGAAAAGACAGTTTCTTCAATAAGTGGTGCTGGGAAAACTGGACAGCTACATGTAAAAGAATGAAGTTAGAACATTCTCTAACACCATGTACAAAAATAAACTCAAAATGGATTAAAGACCTAAATGTAAGACTGGAAACCATAAAACTCCTAGAAGAAAACATAGGCTTAACACTCTTTGACATAAATCGTAGCAATATTTTTTTGGATCTGTCTCCTAAAGCAAAAGAGATAAAAGCAAAAATAAACAAATGGGGCCTAATTATATTTCAAAGCTTTTGCATAGCAAAGGAAACCATCAGCAAAACAAAAAGATAACCCACTGAGGGAATTCCCTGGATGTCCAGTGGTTAGGACTCCATGCTTCCATTTTGGGGGGCATGAGTTCCATCCCTGGTCAGGGAACTAAGATCCCGCAAGCTGCGTGGTGCAGCCAAAAAACAAAAAAAGACAACCTACTGAATGGGAGAAGATATTTGCAAATGATATGACTGATAAGGAATTAATAACCAAAATATATAAACATCGCCTACAACGGGACATCAAAAAACAACCCAATTTGAAAATAGGCAAAAGATCTCAATAAATATTTTTCCAAAGAAAACATGCAGGTGGCCAACAGGCACATGAAAACATAATCAACATCATTTTAATCATCAGGAAAATGCAAATCAAGAACACAGTGATATATCACCTCACACCTGTAAGAATGGCTATCATCGAAAAGACTACATGGACTTCCCTGGTGGTCCAGTGGTAAAGAATCCGCCTTCCAATGCAGGGGATGTAGGTTCAATCCCTGGTCAGGAAACTAAGATCCCACATGCCTCAGGGCAACTAAACCTGCTCACGTCACAACTACTAAGCTGCTGTGCCTGAGCTAGAGAGAGAAAACACACACACCACAACTAAGGAGAAGCCCACACACCACAACGAAAGATGCCACATGCCTCAACGAAGGTCCCACGTGCTGCGACTAAGACTTGACGCAGCCAAAAAAATAAAGAAAAAAAAAAGAATACAAATAAGTGTTGGCGAGGATGCGGAGAAAAGGGAACCCTCATACCCTGTTGGTGGGAATGTAAATTGGTGCAACCACTATGGAAAACTGCATGGAGGTTTCTCAAAAAACTAAAAATAGAACTACCATATGACCCAGCAGTTCCACTCCTGGATGTATATCCAAAAAAAAAACCCAAAACACTAATTCAAAAAGATACATGCACCCCAATGTTCATAGCAGCATTGTTTACAATTGCCAAGATATGGAAGCAACCTTAGTGTCCATCAACAAACGAATGGATAAAGAAGATGTGTATGTGCAGGCATGTGCGCACACACACACAGATACACACAATGGAATTAAAAAGAATGAAATTTTGCCATTTGCAAGAATGTGGATGGACTTGGAGGGTATTATGCTGAGTGAAATAAGTCAAAGAGAGAAAGACAAATACTGAATGTTATCACTTAGATGTGGAATCTAAAAAATACAACAGGGAATTCCCTGGCAGTCCAGTGTTTAAGACTCCATGCTTCCACTGCAGGGGGTGCAGGTTCAATCCCTGGTCAGGGAACTAAGATCCCACATCCCAGACACTGAGGGGCACGGCCAAAAAAAAAAGTTAAAAAAATAAAATAAAAAATACAACAAACTAGTGAATATAACAAAAAAGAAATGGACACAGATATAGAGAATGAACTAGTGGTTACTAGTGGGGAGAGAGAAGGCAGGAGGGGCAACATCGGGATAGAGGCTTAAGAGGAACAAACTTATGTGTGAAATAAGCTACAAGGATATATTGTACAGCATAGGAAATATCGCCAATATTTTATAGAACTATAAATGGAGTATATAACCTTTAAAAATTGTGAATCACTATATCGTACACCTGTAACTTCTATAATATTGTATATCAACTATATTTCAATTTAAAAAAAAAAAGAAGAGGGGCTTCCTAGGTGGCTCAGTGGTTAAGAATCTGCCTGCCAATGAAGGGGACACGGGTTCGATCCCTGCTCCAGGAAGATCCCACATGCCGCGGAGCAACTAAGCGCGTGTACCACAACTATTGAGCCTGAGCTTTAGAGCCCATGAGCCACAACTATTGAGCCCATGTGCTGCAACTACTGAAGCCCACACACCTAGAGCCCATGCTCTGCAAAAGAGAAGCCACAGCAATGAGGAGCCACTCATCACAATGAAGAGTAGCCCCCACTCACTGCAACTAAAAAAAGAAAGCCTGCTCACAGCAAAAAAGACCCAACACAGCCAAAAAAATACTTATTAAAAAAAAAGAAGGAGAAAGGTACATAAAGGTGACAATAGAATGCAATCTTTTGTGTAAAAATGGAGGGAGAATATATGTGTTTGCATAAGAAAATTCTGGAGGAAGTTCCCCGGTTGCCTAGTGGTTAGGATCCCGGGTTTTCACTGCCGTGACCCAGGTTCAATCCCTGGTTGGGGAACTGAGATCTTGTAAGCTGCTCAGCACAGCCAAAAAAAAAAAGTGAAGAAAAAAAGAAAGAAAGAAAGAGAATTCTGGAAATGTACAAAAAAAAATTTTAAGTGGTTGCTTGCACGGAGGGTATTGGCTTAGGGATGAGACTTTCCTCTGTAAACCTTTCTATGTTGTTTTGATTTTTGAACCATGTGAATACATATATATATCTTATTGGAATATACATGTATATGTATATTTCTATAAATATATAAAAGGTTGAATGGAAAAATAGGATACAGAATGATGCATCTGATTTGATACCATTTATGTAAATTTGAATAACATAATTAACAATGTAAATAATGCTACATATCAGTTATGGATACTATACATATGTTTACAAAAGTATAAACATGAGGCTACCAATAGTTCTAGTTCCTTGGGTATACTGCCAGAGAAATTCTGTGTATTTATGCCACACATATCCCATTTTTATACACAAATGGTAGCGTATTGTTCTATGCTTTCCATTTTTGGATATTTTCACTATACATTTATGCTTTTGACAAAAGAAACAAAAATCTCATGAAATCAAGTTATCCACACTTACACACTAAAGTATTTTTGTCACATTTTGATAGCATAATTTTCAAGTTACTTCTTTGTGCTTTGTATGGTCTGAAATTAATTCAAATGCTCTCTGTGGCAAAAAATCCTTTCATTAACCATTATAAAAAAAAGTTAAGGAAAAGTTCACTTTTGCAAGCTAAAAGTGCTTGATCCTCAGTCTTTATTTTTCAAACGTTATTGCAGACAGTAAAATTGCTACCTAACCTAGGAAGACAAATGGTACTGCTCTTGTTTTTTTTTAGTAATGTATATTGATATTTTCCCATTATGATTTTGGGAAAACCTCCAAATCCTGTCATCACTTAGCTAGCAGGATGCCTCTCCGGGGGGCAAGGTCTGTGGTTTCAGTCTGTTCTCAGTACATGGTCCTGCCACAGGTAATTCTGAGGTGACAAGGTCAGTGTCCAGTTATGAGGTGCTCACCTTGCCCTATCTGCCTGCCCAGGGCTCCATCAGTGCTGAGTGCTGGACCACAGTCAGCAGTCCCCTGCCCTTCTTCTAGTGTACCAGCCTGTGATCTTCAATGTGTTCCTGGTCTTCGTATCTTCACTTTTCTAAATGCGGATGTGCATATCTATCTGCTTTCCTTCTCTTAGGAGCAGTTTGTAAGTATTATTTGTAGCCTATTAAACATTAACGTACATAATCACACTAGTAGTCTTATACTGAGAACTACTTTATACCAATTAGAACAATGGATGCTTTACTCACACTGTTGTGTCTTGTAATCCTCACAAGACTCTGCAAAGTTGATGTTATTCCCAATATAAGGATAAGGAAACTGAGGCTCTGGGAGTTAGCTGAATTCCCAAACAGCTAGAAAGTGAAGGAGTCAGGATTCAACCCAAATGGGTTTAATTGCAAAACCCATGCATTTTCACCGTAATACCATCTCCAGATCAAAGTTTTTATTTTCCTACCTTATCTACAGGAAATTTAGCTGAGAAACCACAGCCTACGTTTACTTCTTAGAACAATTTTTAGAGCCTCTCTTTTTTTTTTTGGCCACGCAGTGAGCGGCACCCAGGATCTTAGTTCCCTGACCAGGGATCCAACCCGGGCCCCCTGCAGTGGACCCGCCAAGGAAGTCTGAGCCTCTCTCTCCAGAAACCTCCTAAATGTACAGTTACTTTTTTTTTTTAGTTTTAAGTTTTTTTTCTTTAAATAAATGTATTTATTTGTGGCTGCGTTGGATCTTTGTTGCTGTGCGTGGGCTTTCTCTAGTTGCTGTGAGCAGGGGCTACTCTTCATTGTGGTGCGCGAGCTTCTCACTGCTGTGGCTTCTCTTGTTGTGGAGCACAGGTTCTAGGTGTGTGGGCTTCGGTAGTTGTGGCTCACGGGCTCTAGAGCGCGTGCTTAGTAGTTGTGGTGCACGGGCTTACTTGCTCCGCGGCATGTGGGATCTTCCAGGACCAGGGCTCGAAACTGTGTCCCCTGCATTGGCAAGCGGATTCTTAACCACTGTGCCACCAGGAAAGTATCGAGTTCTGCTGTTTTGCCAAATAATGTAAATAAGGGAAATATGATGTTTTAGAAATGAGTATCATGTTACCCCATTCCAGCCAGAGATAAGCTTAGAAGTTCTTTCTAGTTGTATTATCAAGCAGGTATACAAATCATAAATGACACAAAAAGGAAAAACATAAGCTTTCCTTTGCCTTTTTGCAAAAAGCTAAGCAAATACACAAATAAATATATAAAGGCAGTCCATGCCTGGATCAATGATCAGAGTATGCTGGGGAAAGTGGACCCGGCAGTCCAGTGGTTAGGACTCTGCTTTCACTGCCAAGGATGCGGGTTCGATTCCTGATTGGGGAACTAAGATCCCACTAGCCGCGTGGTGCGACCAAAAAAAAATATATATATATGCCAAAAACCAAGGGTTATGATAAATCTAATCTCTTTCCATTGTGCAATGGTTTAAAAAAAAAAGGAACAAATTCTTTGACCATTGAGAAGTGAGGTCTGTGTCCCCTTCACATGAATGTAGACAGGCTCTGTGACTGATCTGACCAATATTATATGGTGAAAGTGACGCTCTGCCAGTTTCTGGCTCCAGGCCTTAAGGGACTGTTACGGACTGAACGTTTGTGTCTCTCCAAAATTTGTATGTTGAAACCTTCTATCTCCCATATGATGGTATTAGGAGGTGGGAGATTTGGGAGGTGATTAGGGTTAGAGGAGGTGATTAGGATTAGATGGGGCTGGTGCCCTTATAAGGATCATGAGAGAACTTGCCTCATTCTGCTCTCTACCATGTCTGGGTACATTAAGAAGTCGGCAGTCTGAAACCCAGAAGATGGTCCTCACCAGAACTGACAGTGCTGGCACCCTGATCTCTGACTCCCAGCCTTCAGAATGTTACCAAGTCCAAGCTTGTACTACTTGCTGCACAACAGGACAATAAATTGAAAGATGAGTTTGGTGGCGGGGGGCAAGGAATAGTGACTTTACATGGAAAACCAGCAGGCTAAGATGGTGGACAAGTGTCTCAAAGAACCATCTTACCCGAATTTGAATTCAGGCTTCTTTTATACTAAAAGGGGTGGAGGGTGTGGCTGGTTGTTGCAAACATTTTGGTTCAGGAATCAGTTCTTGCAGCTATCCAAAGTCTGGTCACAATGTTCCTATAAACCTCCAACATAGCAACTGTTATTTTCTTTTTTTTTTAATTTATTTTTTTAATAAATTTATTTTTATTTATTTATTTATTTATTTATTTATTTATTTATTGGCTGCATTAGGTCTTCGATGCTGCACACAGGCTTTCGCTAGTTGTGGCCAGTGGGCCTACCCTTCATTGTGGTGCACAGGCTCCGCATTGCAGTGGCTTCTCTTGTTGTGGCACATGGGCTCTATAGCACAGGCTCAATAGTTGTGGTGCATGGGCTTAGTTGCTCCGCAGCATGTGGAATCTTCCTGGAGTAGGGATTGAACCCGTGTCCCCTGCATTGGCAGGTGGATTCTTAACTGCTGTGCCACCTAGGAAGTCCCTTCTTTTCTTTTTTAATTAATTGATTGATTGATTGATTTTTTGGCCGCACCATGTGGGTTGCAAGATCTTAGCTCCCTAAGAGAAAGTGTGGAGTTCTAACCACTGGACTTCCAGAGAATTCCCGGCAATTGTTATTTTCAGTTCTGCAACTTAAAAAAAAAAAACTATTTATTTATTTGGCTGCACTGGGTCTTAGTTGCAGCACATGGGATCTTTGTTGCCACATGCAAGATCTTCATTACGGCATGCAGAATCTTTAGTTGCAATGTGTGGACTCTTAGTTGTGGCATGTGGGATCTAGTTCCCTGACCAGGGATCAAACCCAGGCCCCCTGCATTGGGAGCTCGCAGTCTTAACCACTGGACCTCCAGGCAAGTTCCTGTTCTGCAACTTTTTATCTTTAAGGTGTTATACCTTTAGAGGTCAGACCCTTGAGAATGGGC
The DNA here is from genome assembly GCF_030028045.1 of Hippopotamus amphibius kiboko. Lineage (NCBI taxonomy): Eukaryota > Metazoa > Chordata > Mammalia > Artiodactyla > Hippopotamidae > Hippopotamus > Hippopotamus amphibius. The sequence goes on along the minus strand of NC_080194.1, from coordinate 42,135,782 downwards.
TCTCATGTATATTTCAGGCTATAGGCAACATTCTTTACAAAGGTGCAGAACCAGCATAACTAAGCATAGGCAATAGAGCGCAAGTGTTCGAGCTAAAGGAAAAGATCCAACATGAAGTCCAGTTTGTTCTTCTCTGTTATAAGAACTGTGAGAAATCAATTTCGGTTGTTTAAAGCCCCCCAGTCTGTGGTATCCTGTTACAGCAACCCAAATTGACCAAGACAGGGACTGGCAGCTTCTACTTCCTGTATTTTGGAATACTACCTCTTAGATCCATGAGACACCATGTAAGAAGACTGCCTACCTGCAGGAGAGGCCACACTGAGAAGCCCAGGGACTACATAGAGAAGGCTGAGGAGCAGCTGAGGCCAGCCTTCTAGCAATCCCTGCCCAAGTGCCAAGCACATGAATAAAACCATCTTGGGTGCTCAGGACGAGCCCAGACACAAGCTGAATACCACCAAGTGACCTCAGTCCCTGCCATGTGGAGCAGAAGGATTATCCTGCTGAGTCTTGCCCAAATTCCTGACTCACAAAATCTTGAAATATTATAAAATAGCTATCATTGTAAGCCACTAAGCTTAGTTTATTTTTTAACATTTATATTTTATAATAATCTTTGACTTACAGAAAAATTGCAAAAATAGTACAGCGCCCTGTATACTTTTCATCCAAGGTTTCCTCAAATGTTGACATGTAACCAGAGTATGATCATAAGAAATCAGGAAATTGGCATTGATTCAATACTATTAATTAATTTACAAACTTTATTTTGTCTTTGCCAGTTTTTCCACCAATGTCCCTTCTCTGGTCTAGGATTCAATATATGAATCCAGATTGCATTTAATTGTCATGTCGACCCTCCTCCAATCTATGACAATTCCTCAAACTGTCTTTATCTTCTATGACTGACACTTTCGAAGAGTACTGGTCAGTTTTTTTTGTAGAATGTCCCTCAATTTAGGTTTTCCTGATATTTTCTCATAAGTACATTGAGATTATGTATTTTTGGCAATAAAATCAGAGGAGTAATGTCTTTTTCTCACTGCATCATATCAAGGGGTACATGATGTTGTATAGGATGCTAGTAATCATTTGGTTGAGGTGGGTTTTTCCCTTTGTGAGTAATCAGTATTTGGTGGGAAGATACTTTGACACAATGTAAATATCCTCATCATACTTTCATCCACTTATTTTAACATCCAGTTTTGCCTGCAACAATAAACCACATAGTTATGAGATGGCTTGCCCTGCAGCAATAGATAACTGGTAACACTATGATAGTATTGCCTTTTTAAGGGTCTCAAATAATTTGATTTATAACCCTAATACAGCCACATAGCAGGTTTTTTCTTTTTTCTTTTTTCTTTTTTTCTTTTTTCTTTTTCTGGCCACGCTGTGCAGCTTGCGGGATCTTAGTTGCCTGACCACCAGGGATCGAACCCATGCCCCCTGCAGTGGAGCTGCAGAGTTCTAACCACTGGACTGCCAGGGAATTCCCCAGTTATTCTCACTAAAATAAGATTCTGAGGAAAAACAGATTATCACACTAATCTTTAAATCCAGCCAGTTACAAGTCTGAGTAGTTATGATATTTACATTTCTATTTATCCTCTTGGAATAGTCTACACAATGCTTTTAAGAGAGTGGATGGAAGAATTATTCAAGAAATCAGCACTGCCTCAATTACTTTCTGATTTGTCCTTGTGAGGTAGTGAACAGGAGATTTCATAGATAATACTGGCTCCTCAAGTCTTCTTCAATCCAGTAATGTTTCTGAGCAAATATTTCCATGGGGGCTGATCACAGATCTCGGGGCTTCACTCCCCAAGACTGTTCCAGTAACCAAAGTCATGTTATTTCCATCTCTGCACAATTACAAATAGTGTTAAGACCTACCGCACCCCAACCACAGGTTCCAAAGAGAGGGTGGTGTATCCTCAGCCAGTGAACTTGTAGAATCATGTCTTCTTTGAAATTCACACCCTCCAATCCCCGCTTCCATGATTACAGCCAAGACCAGGTCTGACTGATTTGCCAGTGGTGCTAAATACTTTACTATAGTCCCTGGTGTGTGCCTTCACCCAGTTCTCCTGCATGTCTTTAATCAATGTCCTTGGTTCTCAGCAGCCTCTAGATGAAAGGTACAGTGATTTGCAACACCTACAACTATAGCTATTGGTTTTTTTACCTTTTGCTTTGACCTGGAGCACACATTATGCATGATTGCTCTCAAAGGCTTTCTGTTGCAGGTGATCAAAGATTATGGCAGGAATAAAATGCCTGTTCATCACATCCAAGAACAGATGGTCAGCCCTGAGTCCAGCATCTAGATGCACTCAGCCCCTAGGGAGGCCAGGCTACTGTGGAGAGTGAATGGGCCAATCTTGCAACAAGATGCTATGGCACCAGCCCCCAGGAGTAAGGTTACCCCCAACTCCCTTGCACGTTGCTTTGTTCCTTTAACAGGATATGCTAGAGATGGTTCCTTATCAGTGTATACAGAGCTGTGTGATTCTATTAACTTAAATAACTTTATTGACTTTGAACGGCTTCTACTATTTCACTATTTCAGTCAGTCCTGTAGTGAGTGTCCTTGCATGTTTATCCATCTTTGTATGTAAGAATCTATGTAGAGGAGTAGGAATTCAAAATGGTGCAGCTGCTGTAAAAACAGTTTGGTGGCTCCTGAAAAACTTAAATACAGAATTACCATAAGATCCAGTAATTCTACTTCTGGGCATATACCCCAAAAAATTGAAGGCAAGAACTCAAATAGATATTTGTGTGTTCCTTTTCATAGCAGCACTCTTCCACAGCAGCCAAAAGGCAGAAGCGACACAAGGGTCCATCCACAGATAAACAGATAAACGGTGGTCTCTACATACAGTGGGATTAAAAAATGGGATTCAGCCTTAAAAAAGAAGAAAATTCTGACACATGCTACAACATGGACGAGACTTGAAGACATTACACTAAGTGAAATAAGCCAGTCATAAAAGGATACAGACTGTATGGCTCTACATATATGAGGTACCTGGAGTAGTCAAATTCAGAGACAGGAAGTGAATGGCAGTTGGCAGAAGCCTGGGGAGAGGGGAAAGGGTATGGAGTTTCAGTCTGGAAAGATGACAAGTTTCTGTAGATGGGTGGTAGTGGTCATTTCACAGCAATCTGAATGCACTTAATGCAGCTGAACTGTACACATGAATATGACTGAAAGGGTAAATTTGTTGTTGTGTATATTTTCCCACAATTTAAAAAAATTTTTAAATTCTATAAAACAATGAAAAAAAAAGAACCTATTTAGAGGATAAATTCTTAGATACGGAATTGTTGGGACAAATGTGCATACAATATTTACTTTGAGAGATTTCATCACATTGCCCTCCAGTGTGCCCTCATACCAACAAAAGTGACTATTTCCACAAAATCTCATCAGTTCCGGGAATTATAAAATCCTTTGGTCACTGCAGAGTTTTAAGCTGGGGAGTGAATTCAACTGGCAGCTTTGAAAGATCCCCTTGGCTGGTGTGTGCCGAAGGGGTTGGGTGCGGACATGGGGGTGAACTACTAGTTAGACTAGTTAGAGAGCTGCTTCAGGAATCCAGGGTTGGGACAATGGTGCCTTGGACCAGGAGGATGGCAATGGGGATTCATTCAACAAGTCAGTTCAAGATTAACTGAGTGATTACCATGTGCTGGGCTGTTCTAGGTATTGGGGCTACAACAGTGAACCAGACAAAGCCCCTGCTCTCATGAAGCCGACATTCTAATAGGAGGAGAGGAGGGGAGAGAAAACAGATAGTTGGTGATGGTGCTCTGAAAAACATTAAAGCAGGGTAAGAGAAGGTGATATCTGGGCAGAGACCACAGTGAAGTGAGGAAAGGAGAGCCCTGTGGGTATGGAGGGGTGTTTTCTGCCATTCTCAGCCTATCAAGCAATGTTGCAGTTGGACCAGCCCTCGTGGTTCTTACTACGATTACTTTCAAGACACCGGTTCTTACTACGATTAATTTCAAGACACCCGTCACCAATACCCAGTGGGAAACTTTGAAAAAATAAAGGTTTGTTACTTACAGGAAACCACACAGCACCTGGGGCCACACAGCGAGGTCATGGGGAGAGAGAGAGAAAGCATGTGCGAGCCTGGGGTTCTGCTTTTATTGGGGTCGAGGGTGGGGACCTAGGTTTTCGCGGGCTCACGCTTTATTGGTGAATTCAAAGCATAAGAACAGAAATTTAAAGCATGGAAAGAGAAAAAACAAGTGGCCCAAACAGTTATCAAATTCAACCAACACCTCTAAAACAAAAGAACCTCAGTGCAGGGAGGCGGCCTGGCTTTTTATCTCATGGACGGCAATATGTTTATTCTAGATAGCCGTCTTTGAATACAGAAACCAAAAATCTTTTTATCATCTCTGTGAAGGGGAAGAAGGGACCACTGAATAGACTTCCTGCTGCTGATATGGGTGACATGGTAATGACCACTGTCAAGAAAGGCAAACCAGCAGACTTCCCTGGTGGTCCAGTGGTTAAGACTTTGCAGTTGCAATGCAGGGGGCATGGGTTCAATCCCTGGTCAGGGAACTAAGATCCCACATGCCACGTGGCATGGCCAAAAAAAAGAAAAGTCCTTAAAAAAGAAAGGCAAACCAGAGCTCAGATAGAAGATACATCCAGCAGCGGTAATTTGATAATGAAAGTCATACCAGAGGAAAGATGGTGTGTTCCTTTATTTTGAAGATAACACTGAGATCATAGTAAACTGTAAAGGTGAAATGAAAGGTTCAGCCATCACAGGACCAGTTGCAAAGGAGTGTGCAGACTTGTGGCCCAGGATTGCAACCAATGCTGGCAGCATTGCATGATTTTTTGTGTATTTGGAAAGAAGGGAAGGAGGGAAGGAAGGAAATTAAAAATTTTTTGCTCCCCACCCCCGCCCGCCCCCCACAAAAAGATAGTCATCTTTGAAGTGGATACATAGGCAATCAAAACTTAAGTCAGGCACTTGCATTAAAAAAACAAAAAAACCCAACAATTTGTCATGGTTTACCATACAATCTACCCTGTGATGCAGAGGCATCAGAATCAATGGTGAGGATATTAACTGGCTGGGTAACTGATTTGCTAAAAGTTGGGGTAGGGTACATTGTAACCAGAAATTGAACAACTAAATAGGGTTATAGTAGCAAATCCTATAATAATTGTACGGGCAATAGTCTGAAGTTCAGTCCACAGCCATTGTATCAAACGTGAAAGGTCCAGTCATGAAAGTAGATCAGTTATCTCGGGGGCCCTGGGAATCTGTTCAGAGATTTAGTAAGACTATGGAATACTGGTGTAAGTAGGGTTGAACCTGTCCTGAATTGGTAGATTGCTCTATATCTCATCAAATCAGTCTTTTAACCCTGAGAATAGGTATCCCATTCTAGGGAGCAGTGATGCAGGTGGGATCCCCAAGTTAGGCCTACATGATACAAGTATTTGAATCAGGTATTTATTTATTTAATTTTTTAAACTTTTATTTTGGCCTCACAGCTCGTGGGATCTTAGTTCCCTGACCAGGGATTGAACCCAGGCCCTCTGCAGTGAAAGCTCTGAGTCCTAACCACTGGATTGTCAGGGAATTACCTTGGATCAGGTATTTAATACGAGGCAGTTCTATGGAAACAAAACAAAACAAAACAAAACAAAAGGTTCATGACTGGAGCATATTATAATCCCACTTTCCGAGTTCTGAAGGCAGCAGTCAAGAAGATTTCTAGGTATCAGGCTTGAGGCATTTTCAGATGAAGGGAGGGCAGACAGTGGCAATCTGATAAATTTTCCTGGTTTGCAGTTTGAATGTCTCTGGTGATTTTTCTTAGTGGCCCACACAGCAACAGTCATGAAGATTGTCCATACATGAGCTGTCATGGAGATGTCTTCAAAGTTATATCAAGTTGTCCCACTTCAGCCTGCATGGCTTTGGGGAAAGGGTAGTTTTTGTTCTTAATGATTCCAAGGCAGAGGGTGGCAGAAAAATTGGAAACATTAATTTGGAGAGTTATAGCCAGATATTGAACGAAACAAGAAGAATTCAGCATCCAGTCCAGTTGACAGGTACAAAACAAAATGCCAAAGACAATTAACAGGACTAGAATCTGATGTCTGCAAGGGTATACAATAGTTTTCCATGGAAACATAATTTTTGTTTTCTCTGTAGTCACTCCCATTTCTATCAGAGATAATCAAAGTAAGAGTAATTTGTTTGCAAAATAAGTCTAGTCTCATTAAATTTGGCCTGCTTATTTACATAGTTGCAGCAAGAATAGTGATTGATCATGTGGGCTCTTTTAAGCCTGCTTTGCTGGAACTTTTCATAAGGAATCTCCAGACTGAACTTTTAAATGCCTCTCGAGGCTAGGAAGCCAAGCCTAGAATTTACCATCAGACTTTGCCTTCAGTACCTACAGATTTGGGTGAATTCCTCTCTCTCTTCTTGAGGTTCCCAAAATATCCTGAGGTTCCTGGGCCTTCCAGGTAGTGATCTCGTAATGCTGCAGAAACTCTATAAGCAAGGTACCAGGGTGATTTTTCCAAGGGCTTTATTGGCTCTATAAAGTTAACTTTAGTTGCTTAAAGCTGTCTGGTGATACCTGAGTCTGTGTATGTCTCTCTCGAATATGATATTCCTGTCAAAACCTTGGTGATATAATCAATATTTCCAATTTTGTCCTGTCACAAGGAGAACCGATTCTTGTTGCCCTTATGCAAAAAACTATATTGCCATGAAAATAAGGATACTCACTGGAGTTTCCAAATTTTGGAGGGATCAGGTAGGAAGGAAAATTATTTCATTTTTGTTCACAAAGATATGCTTTACCAAATTACTCTGTCATAGCCAGCTTAAGAGAAAATGTTTCCTTAAATCTGGAAAACAAAAGGTTAAAGAACCAAACAAAGTCATAAAAAATTATAAATATCCTTAGCAGTTTTATGAATCCAGTTTTTCCTTAGCTCTCTGGAAAACCCCAAAGTTACTCCCAGGTCAAAAAGACTTCACTTAACCAAAGTGACAAAAGATTTTTAAAGGCAGATACAGAAGGTTCCATAGTTGTGAATAAAACTTAGTTTTTTAATATTGAGAAGACTCAGTTTTCTTAAGTAATCAAACACCTGATTAAGACAACATGAAGCAGAGGAAATTAGTTTGGTAAAACACAACATCTTTGCTTTCTAGCCAGATTACTTAAAAGGTAAAGAAAAACCTTTCATGATCTCTTACCAGGAGCAGATCAATACTCCAAGATAACTTTGTCCTTTTAGCAGATAAAAGAAAGTACATAAGCATACTATCAATATTAAAGCCCATGTTTAAAAGGAAAAAAAACCCTTATAATAATTCCATTTCAGCCAACTTGACCACACAAGGTAAAATTCTCTCTTTCTCTTTCTTCCCAACTTTCTATACCATTTCATCCTTTATTTTCCTCTCTCCCATTCTGAAATATCGGTTTTACTTTAGGAAAAATTTACTTTCTTTTCCCTTAACAAAAATGCATCTCCGTACCTCATACCTTCTCTAAGCCAAAAAATACATCTTACTTCCCTTGCATATAGAGTTGTTTACATTATTATTTCTAGTAGCTTTAATTACGTATATTAATTTGAATTCTTAACCTTTAAAACCTTAATTTCTAGTGAACACTAAAAGTAAGCACTTGTGTGGGGAGTTCCCTGGTCTAGTGGTTAGGATTTGGCACTTTCCCTGCTGTGGCCCAGGTTGAAGCCTTGGTTGGGAAACTGAGATCCCTTAAACCATGTGGTGCAGCATAAAAACAAAAAAGAAAGGAAGGAAGGGAGGAAGAGAGAGAGAGGGAAAGAAAGAAAGAAAGAAAGAAAGAAAGAAAGAAAGAAAGAAAGAAAGAACGAACGAATGAAAGAGAAAAAGAAAGAAGAAAAAGAAAGAAAAAGAAAGAAAGAAAAAGAAAGAAAAAGAGAAAGAAAGAAAGAAAGAAAGAAGAAAAGAAAGAAAGAAAGAAAGAAAGAAAGAAAGAAAGAAAGAAAGAAAGAAAGAAAGAAAGAAAGAAAGAAAAGGAGAAAAAGAAGTAAGCACTTGTGAACTGAAGTATCTTTTAAATCAGCATTCTCTAGATTGCTAAATTTATGAGTATATTTCGTAATTTCTAGAAACAAACATTTCCTCACAGTACAATTTTTCAATGTGGCACAGGACGTGCTTACAAATAGGACAAAGTATTTCCTCTGTAATAAGAGGCCAAAATTAGGTAAGCTTAGACTTGTTTAGCAATTACTATTTTGGCATTTTATCATACTTGGAAATGATCTAGATATTCAATGAATTCCCATCATTTAATTTAACTTAGCAAATTTTAAGGGTGGAAGTTACCAAAGATTTGGGAAACTATTTTTAAGTAGACATACCATAAGACATAATTTTTGCTGTAAAGTTCACCTAAAAACTCTTATCCCACTTACATCTATCTCCCAACAATTATGTTTAGACTACCCACAAAAACTTCATTAGACACTAAAGTCAGCCATCATCCAAGCTACTTTCTTGCTGACAAACTTTGTAATGGAGAGAACATGAATTTATCTGACTAGTAAGCCCAGGGAGAATAAAAGTTGTGTATCTGCATTTTGTTTGTTTGTTTATATTTTTTTGGCTATGCAGCATGTGGGATCTTAGTTCCCCAACCAGGGATCAAACCCACACCCCCTGCAGTGGAAGCTGGAGTCTTAACCACTTGCCCTGCAGGGAAGTCCCAATCTGCATTTTATTTAATGCAGTAACTCTGAAGACATACCTATTTTAATTTAACCAGTTTTTATTTACCAGAGATTATCCCAGATCACTTGAACTCGAAAAACATTTGAGTTAATCACTGTATTTCTGAGTTTTAGGAATACTTAATTCATAACTACTTATTTCTAAACCAATTAAATAGATCTCTTTTACAAATTAATTTTGGCATTTCCATCCAGGGGTAGAGAAAAAAATCACATATATATAACATATATCCATAGACATACATAAATGTGCTGAGAGACACAAACAGACACCCTATAGCTTCTGTTCCAAAATTTTAGCCATAAATCACATACAACAATATGAAACTCACTAGTTTATAACAACAGTTAAATCCAAGTTTGCAGATGGAACAATTTAAGGTTACCTGCTCCAATGGCTAAAGCTTCTTACTGGTATTTGTGGAGAAGACTTTTTAAAAAATATTTATTTATTTATTTGGTTATATGGGATCTTAGTTGCGGCAGGCAGGCTCCATAGTTTTGGCATGCATGTGGGATCTAGTTTCCTGACCAGGGATCGAACCCAGGCCCCCTGCATTGGTAGCGTGGAGTTTTACCCACTGTATCACCAGGGAAGTCCCATGGAGGAGATTTTTAAGATTTGTATCTGTCATTGACCAGTAATCTCCTAGGGTATTTATGTTTCAACCACATGATAAGATTTACATCTTCAGGGACTTCCTGGTGGTCCATCTGTTAAGACTCCATGCTCCCAATGCACGGGGCCCAGTTTCAATCCCTGGTCAGGGAACTAGATCCTGCATGCCACAACCAAGAGCCTGCATGCCGCAACTAAAAAAATCCTGAATGTCGCAGGTAAAAGATCCCACACACCACAACTGAAGATCTCACATGCTGCAATGAAGATCCCGTAAGATTTACATCTTCGAGGGACAGAAAAAGAATCTAAGTTTTCTCCTAGGAGTTTTAGTGCTTTTTGAATGGGTTGGCAGTCCCAATATAATGTAGTAGTGCTTTCCTGTAATTAGGGGAGTATCTTATATAAATAATTCTCGGGACTCCAGGTCAAAGTGGACCTTTCAGGGTTGGAAATGAAAAGGGGTGATTTTGGATTACTGTGGTCACAGAAATGATAAACCCATTGAACCATACCACTTTTGCACGGCAGGAGATGGGCTTCATCTCAATGTTTTCCACTCCTTGTGAGCCTTACCAGTGGTCACTGTGATGGAAGGATGGTCACGGTGCCAGGCACTAAATATCCAGGTGAGGAAATGAAGTCCCCTGGTGTGAATGTCAGTGGCTCTAAGGGCCTTTGCCTTCCCGTTTCCCTCTTCCTCCTCACAAGAGATCTCGGTAACCTTGTCAGCATTTCCCTTGGTGGCAGGAACACCCATGACTCATGTTTCTAATTCTGCCCCATTCAGGGGAAGCCAGGGGCTTCGGGATCTGTAATATCTCAGAGGAAATGAGGGTATGGCTCAAATGGATCTTTAAGAAAGTTATGGATTTTAGGGTCTTTAAGATACCAGCCAGTTGACACCTTTTGGCAGCTGTGAAAATCAATTCAGAGCCTGTTGTCTTGTTCCAAACAAACAAGAAAATTCAAGAAATCTGCAACAGCCAATTAGTTTCCCTCTCTCTTTTCTGCTGCATAAAATCTTTAAGAAATATTTTAATTTCAGTTAAGGTATAGTTTTTTTTATCTCAGTTTCTACTTCTTGTTTTTATCCTGTTACCTTAATCTTATGTGCTATTACCGAAAATTTTGGGGTGATGTCACTGTGAGCCCTGTTTGTAGGTGGCTGCTTTCCTTTCCAGGGGGTATTCCAAGAGACCTTGCCAGGATTGGGGCTGCCTCCACTAGTGCAATATGCACACAGTCTTTGGGAAAAGCCCCCAAGCCTCTGGAGTGTAATTCCAGAGTTTTGGCATGTTGGTATGCATGGCTTTAAATAACACCCAGGAGAGACTTCCCTGATGGTCCAGTGGTTAAGACTCCTCTCTCCCAAAGCAGGGGGCTGAGTTCGATCCCTGGTCAGGGAACTATTTCCCATATGCCTGTGACTAAGAGCCCACATGCTGCAACTAAAAATCCTGTATGCGGCAACGAAGATCCAGCGTGCCACAGCTAAGACCTGGCACAGCCTAATTAATTAATTAATTAATTAATATTTGACTAGCTAACTGACTAACTAACTAACACCCAGGAAGTATCTGTGGAGTTTTGCACTTATCAAGGAGTTGGTATACCCTCTCAGGGTTCTTAGGAGGCATTGGCACTAGATGTTTAGGACCTTTATATTTGTCTATTAATTTTTCTAGTAACACTGATGTTGAAAGGTCAGCCTCTGTGCACCCATGCCGAATCGAATCTTGGAGACAGAGTTTTGAAAGAAGTAGAAAAGAATAGCTTTATTGCAGGCTTCCTAGGTGGGGCAGTGGTTAAGAGTCTGCCTGCCAATGCAGAGGACATGGGTTCGATCCCTGCTCCAGGAAGATCCCACGTGCCACGGAGCAACTAAGCCTGTGAGCCAAAAAGAAAAGAATAGCTTTATTGCTTTGCCAGGCAAAGGGGGACATGGTGGGCTCCTGCCCTGAAAAACTGTGTGTCCCTAATCCGGAAGGGTTTGATGAGGAGTTTCAAGGGTGGGGTTGCTGATAAGATTAGGGTATGTTCAGGGCCTGCAATCCTTTAATCTCATCTCAGGTGGTTTCCTAATCTTTTTTTTTTTTTTTTTTTTTTTTTTGGCACACGGGCTTAGTTGCTCCGCGGCATGTGGGATCTTCCTGGAGCTGGGATCGAACCCGTGACCTCTGCATTGGCAGGCGGATTCTTAACCACTGCGCCACCTAGGAAGCCCCCTAATCTTTTTTTTAAAAATTAATTTATATTTTAAAATTATTTTATTTTTGGGTGCATTGGGTCTTTGTTGCTGCATGTGGTCTCTCTCTAGTTGTGGCAAGCGAGGGCTACTCTTCATTGTGGTGCATGGGTATCTCATTGTGGTGGCTTCTCTTACAGCAGAGCATGGGCTCGAGAGCTCACGGGCTTCAGTAGTTGCTCAATAGTTGTAGCACACAGGCTTATTTGCTCCATGGCATGTGGGATCTTCCTGGACCAGGGATCAAACCCAAGCCCCCTACATCGGCAGGTGGATTCTTAACCACTGCAGCCACCAGGGAAGTCTTGGTTTCCTAATCTTGATGAGCTTCTCTGGTTCCTTTAATCTTGCTCAGGTGGTTTCTTGTCTGCTCCTCCCTTGATTAGCCACTGTTTGAATCTGATTTTGGGAACTCAGGGAAGGTTGTGGATGCTGGAGTCTGTTTCCTACAAACAAGAAACGGGGGACAGAAAGGCTTCCATGCCCAGGAGCCCCACAGGGAACTGCCCAGTTTCAACATCACACCAGGGATTGGACCCATAATATTCCATCAGTTCAGGAGTAGTGAGTGAAGTGGTGACACAGAGACCATAAGCCTCCTATCATATTTTGCCTCTGGTGTTGCCACTGGTTTCTGGTTGCAAGGCTATTTCATCCTTCTGGGTTAGGACACATAGTCCTACAGAGCACAACGTCCTGACTCAGTGGTGGTGGGAAGAAGCCTCCTATCCTCCTCCTCTAAGGGAATGCTTTTCTCATGCCCTTAGCCCATAGCCTCTCCTTGGGTAGTGACAATAGCCTTGCAATTCAATCTACCCTCCTTAGCTCTCTTTGGTCTTGAGGCATGGAGGACCCTTAGGCAGCAGTCAATTAAGGCCTTTATAATTAGTGGTCTAATCTTCTCATTAGACCATTTAGCCTTTTGTTAAGAACTTTTATTGAGATATAGTTGACATACAATAAACCGCATATATTTAAAGTGTACAATTTGATATTTTTTTTCTTACTAGTAATGTATCTATGGCAATCCCAATCTCCCAATTCATACCACCCCAAGAATCCCCCCCCCCCGCCCCGCCTTCACTTTCCCTACTTGGTGTCCATATGTTTGTTCTCTACATCTGTGTCTCTATTTCTGCCTTGCAAATGGGTTGATCTGTACCATTTTCCTATATTCCGCATATATGCGTTAATATACAATATTTGTTTTTCTCTTTCTGACTTACTTCACTCTGTATGACAGTCTCTAGGTCCATCCATGTCTCTGCAAATGTCCTGATTTCATTTCTTTTTATGGCTGAGTAATATTCCATTGTATATATGTACCACATCTGCTTTATCCATTCATCTGTTGATGGACATTTAGGTTGCTTCCACGACCTGGTTATTGTAAATAGTGCTGCAATGAACATTGGGGTGCATGTGTCTTTTTGAATTATGGTGTTCTCTGGGTATATGCCCAGCAGTGGGAATGCTTGGTTATATGATAATTCTATTTTTAGTTTTTCAAGGAACCTCCATACTGTTCTCCATAGTGGCTGTATCAATTTACATTCCCACCAACAGAGCAAGAGGGTTCCCTTTCCTCCACACCCTCTCCAGCATTTACTGTTTGAAGATTTTTGAATGATGCCCATTCTAACCTGTGTGAGGTGATACCTCATTGTCGTTTTGATTTGCGTTTCTCTAATAATTAGTGATGTTGAGCAGCTTTTCATGTGCCCTTGGCCATCTGTATGTCTTCTTTGGAGAAATCCCTGTTTAGGTCTTCTGCCCATTTTTTGATTGGGTTGTTTGTTTTTTTGATATTGAGCTAGATGAACTGTTTATGTATTTTGGAGATGAAGCTTTTGTCTGTTGATTCTTTTGAAAATATTTTCTCCCATTCTAAGGGTTGTCTTTTCATCTTGCTTATAGTTTCCTTTGCTGTGCAGAAGCTTTTAAGTTTCATTAGGTCCCACTTATTTATTTTTTTATTTCCATTACTCTAGGAGGTGGGTCAAAAAAGATCTTGCTGTGAATTATGTCGAAGAGTGTTCTTCCTATGTTTTCCTCTAGGAGTTTTATAGTGTCTGGCCTTACATTTAGGTCTTTAATCCATTTTGAGTTTATTTTTGTGTATGGTATTAGGGAGTGTTCTGATTTCATTCTTTTACATGTAGTTGTCCAGTTTTCCCAGCACCGCTTATTGAAGAGGTTGTCTTTTCTCCATTGTATATCCTTGCCTCCTTTGTGATAGATTAGTTGACCATAGTTTATCTCTGGGCTTTCTATCCTGTTCCATTGATCTATATTTCTGTTTTTGTGCCAGTACCATATTGTCTTGATTACTGTAGCTTTGTAGTAGAGTCTGAAGTCAGGGAGTCTGATTCCTCCAGCTCCATTTTTTCCCCTCAAGATTGCTTTGGCTATTCGGGGTCTTTTGTGTCTCCATATAAATTTTAGGATTTTTTTTGTTCCAGTTCTGTAAAAAATGCCATTGGTAATTTGATAGGGATTGCATTCAATCTGTAGATTATTTTGGGTAGTATAGTCATTTTTACAATGTTGATTCTTCCAATCCAAAAACATGGTATATTCTCCATCTGTTTGTGTCATCTTTGATTTCTTTCATTAGTGTCTTGTAGACCATTTAGCCTCTATCACACCACTCTGGGGGGACCCTTGGATTATTATGGCAGCTGTGACCTTTTGGGTTGGATACCACAGGCAACATACCACTGAGAAACATGTGAAAGTACACAGTAGTGCACAGACTGCCAGCAAGTGGTTCTCCTTTCCCAGATGGTGTTACCCATCTGATTTAGGTGGTTAGTGAGCAAGTTGCAGGTAAAAAGGGCATTCCCCTTGGTTAATTGCAAGGGCAATCATGCCATCCTGCCGACTATGCCAACTGTTTTGTGCCTGTCTCAGCCTGCCAATAAGCAATGTTATGGCTGGACTGGCCCTTAAGGTTCTTATTATGATTGCAAGACATCCTGTAGCAATAAACATCAGGAAGCTTTGAAAAAAGAAATGCTTGTTTATAGGACCCGGAAATTACACAGTGTACCTGGGGCCATATAGCAAGGTAGCAGTAGAGAGGGGAAGAAAGAATGTGTGGGCTTGGGGTTCTGCTTTCATTGGGTTGAGGGTGGGAACCTAGGGTTTCAGTCTCACTCTTCATTGATGAATTTAAAACACATGAGCAGGAATTTAAAGTTTGGGAAGAGAAAAAACAAGTGGCCCAAATGGTCAGTTATTGAGATCAACCAATACCTCTAAAACAAAGGAGCCTCAGTGCAAGGAGGTGGCCTGGGTCTTTATCCAGTAATTTGTTTATTCAAGATATTCTTTGATGTGGCTGCCTCAGTAATCAAAGCTTAAGTCAGGCACTTTCATTACGAAAATGAACCTAACAGTCAGATTTTATGTTGCTGAGAAAAACCTGACCTCTGTTCACTGACGCCGAATAGAAATACAGAGACAGATTTTGGAGGAGTAGAAAGGAATAACTTTATTACTTTGCCAGGCAAAGGGGGAACACAGTAGGCTAGCACCTCAAGAACTGTGCCCCCCTCTCTGGGGAATAGGGAGAGGTCTTATAGTCGGGGCTCGTGGTCAGGGGTAGGCAATAAGGATCAAGGCAGTAACAGTCCTGCATTCTTCTGAAGGGCTGGTGGTGAGGTAAGGAGGAGTCAGCCTCATCAACCTTCAAGTCCAACTGGTCTGGGGTCTACATGCTTGTGGGCAGCACACCATCGTTAATCATTAACTTCTCCCAGCTGGAGGGGGTTTCAACATCTGCAAAATAGCTCAAAGACATTGTTGTGTGTATTGTTGATGGGGAAACAGGACCTGCCCCAAGGCTGTTCTTGACTGTTTCTCCCAGGTCTCATGCATCCCCTCCCTTCCCTAATTAACAACTGCTCGAATCTGCCCTTTGGAACTCAGGGAAGGTCATGGTGGCTGAATGAAGGCAGTTTCCTATAATCAAAGAAATAAGGGGTACAGAAAGTCTTCGTGCCCAGGTGCCCCCCAGGGCCCTGCTCAGTATCATTTATACCACAAGGCAGACGTGTTCCAGGCCGAGGGAACAGTTAAGTCCAAAGACCGTGAGGCAGGAATGTACTCAGTGCATTCCAGGAACAGACAGCAAGGGGGTCAGTGGGACTGGTGAGCAGGGAGCAGGGTGCAGGACAGGAGTGTGAGGTCCAGACCAGAGCCTAGAAGATCCCGTTAGTCAGACTGAGTAAGGATTTGGAATTTTACTCTGAATGCAATGGAATCTTTTTTTATTTTTTAAGAACTTTTATTGAGATACAGTTGACATACAATAAACTACATGTATTTAAAGTGTACAATTTGATTTTTTTTTTCTTATTAGTAATGTATATATGGCAATCCCAATCTCCCAATTCATTGCCCCCCAACCCTGCCCACTTTCCCCACTTGGTGTCCATATGTTTGTTCTCTACATCTGTGTCTGTACTTCTGCCTTGCAAACCGGTTGATTTGTACCATTTTTCTATATTCCACATATGTGTTTATATACGATATTTTTTTTCTCTTTCTAACTCACTTCACTCTGTACGACAGACTCTAGGTCCATCCACATCTCTACATATGTCCCAATTTTGTTCCTTTTTACAGCTGAGTAATATTCCATTGTTGAATGCAATGGAAACTTTATTCAGCATCTGATTTGGGAACGGATTCTAGGGACAAGGGAAAGCAAGCAAAGGACATGAAAATCTATTTTTTAAATAAATTTATTTATGTATGTATTTATGTATTTATTTATTTATTGGCTGTGTTGGGTCTTTGTTGCTGCACATGGGCTTTCTCTAGTTGTGGAGAGTGGGGGCTACTCTTTGTTGTGGTGCGTGGGCTTCTCATTGTGGCGGCTTCTCTTGTTGAGGAGCACAGGCTCTAGGCACACAGGCTTCAGTAGCTGTGGCATGCAGGCTCAGTAGTTGTGGCTTGTGGGCCCTAGAGCACAGGCTCAGTAGTTGTGGTACACAGGCTTTGTTGCTCTGGGCCATGTAGGATCTTCCTGGTCCAGGGATCAAAGCCGTGTCCCCTGCATTGCAGGCGGATTCTTAACCACTGAACCACCAGGGAACCCCTAAAGCTCTATTTTGAACAGCACAAGCTCAAGGCAATCATGCCTTGAAAAAGGGGTAAGTTGTGGCAGAGGGGAGTGCAGTGAAATGGTGGGAATCTGGATGTAATTTGAAGGGAATGCTAATGAGATTTGCTGATGGATTGGATATTAGGTAAAGGAGAAAGGGAGGAATTAGGATAACTCCAAGGGTTTGGGGGCTGAGTGACTGGAAAAGTGTGTGGCCATTTGCTGAAGTAAGGAAGGCCGTGAGTGGAGTAGGGCTGGAGGGGGTTAGGGAAAAAAGAATTTTGCAATTTAGGGAAGTAGTGGATTCATGAGATACTTAATGAGTAAAATCTCAAGGGCCCGGGGACTTCTGGGGTGTGGGGGGGGGGGTCAGGGACAAAAATGACTATCAGGTTTCTGGCTTATGGACTGGGGAGATGTTGGCACCATTTTCTGAGACTGAGAAGAGGGGGAAGGTGCTGGCTGATACTTCAACAGGAAATCTGAGTAGCAGCTGCTGGCAGTGATGCTGATTCCAGCCTGGAATATTCCTCCACTTCCATATTGCTCACTCCCTCCTTTCTCTGGGAATTTGTTTAAATGTCTGCTTATTAGCGAAGCTTTTCCTAACCGCCTTCTCTCGAATATGGTGTCATCCTCACCCCTGTGTGCTCTGTTGCCTTCCCTGACGTTATTCTTTTTCACCACATTTATCACCATCTGATATTACTGCCTGTTTATGTGGCAGTCTCCCACCACTACAAAGTCAACCATATGAGAGCAAGGATTAGTGTCCATTTTGTTCCCAACTTAGAACAGTACCAAGTATCTAGTCAATGCTCAGGAAATATTTGTAGTCTAAATGAATGGTGAATGCCAAGTAGGGGCTGGGATGATCTTTGGGGCCCCTCTGATTTTGATTTGAGACTGTCCCTAATTTGGACTCTGTGAATCTTGGTGAAACTACCCTGGCCCTGGAGGCTGAGAGCAGAAGGGACAGTGGCAGAGGAGATCAGGGAGCTGGAATGAGGAGGAAGGGGTAGAGCCTCAATTTCCCCACCTGTAAAACAGAGAGAAATGTAAAATGAAGTATGACTTCCCTAAGGGGCTGCAAGTGAGGACTGGATGTGGAAGAAATATTTGGATCAAGGTTCCTGGAGTGCAGGGTGGGGGGTGCAGGTAGGGATAGTGTGAGACAGTAAATGTTTGCTTTTTAGTAACCAAGGGTGTTTTTTGGTGAAAGGTTGGTTGTCATTGGGGTGGGAGGAGGCTGACCTGCCTGGAAAAGCCTAGGAAATGGAAGGGAAGGGCAGAGCACAGGTTAGGGGATAGTTAGGTCCTGGGGCTATAACTACCCGTGACAAGGTTGGGGCGATTTGTGAGCTGGGATGGTCAGGCAGTCGGGAACTCTCCATCCAACATTCCTGGCTCCATGAGCGCACTCCTCCAGGGGAGGTTGCAGGGAGGGCAGGTCAGGACTGAGGCTATTATTTTCTGGAAAAAGAGATTGATGCCCAGGTGAGAGAAGGATGGTACTGGTGCCCATGTCCTAATCCCCAGAACCTGTGAATGTTACTTTGTATGGCAAAAGGGACTTTGCAGATGTGATTAAGGTACAGATCTTGAGATATGGAGATTATTCTGAATTATCTGGACGGGCCTATATCATCACGAGGATCCTTATAACAGGAAGGCAGGAGATCAGCGGGTGCAGTAGAAGATATAAGGGTGGAAGTAAGAGGTTGGAGTGATACGAGGAAGTGGCCCCCAGCACAGGCATGCAGGTGGTCTCTGGAGGCTGGAAAAGGCAAGGAAAGGATCTTTCCTGAAACTTCCGGAAGGAATGCAGTCCTGTTGAAACAGACTTCTGACCTCCAGAACTGTAAGAAAATAAATCCATGTTGTTTGTTGTTGTTATTGTTTATAAATTTATTTATTTATTTATTGGCTGTGTTGGGTCTTCATTGCTGCACACAGGCTTTCTCTAGCTGCAGTGAGCAGGGGGCTACTCTTCATTGTGCATGGGCTCCTCATTACCGTAGCTTTTCTTGTTATGGAGCATGGGCTCTAGGCACGTGGGCTTCAGTAGTTGCAGTACATGGATTCAACAGTTGTGGCACACAGACTTAGTTGCTCCATGGCATGTGGGATCTTCCTGGAGCAGGGATCGAACCCATGTCCCCTGCATTGGCAGGCAGATTCTTAACCACTGAGCCACCTAGGAAGCCCATCCATGTTGTTTTAAGCCACAAAGTTTTTGTTAGTTTGTTATAGCAGCCATAAGAAATTAATACAGACCCAAGGTCACCTGGGGATTGATGGTGGACTTGGAACTGGATTAGAGCCCTGTTAGTCCAGCTCTCTCAGTCAAAGCCTCCTTGCTCCCTCTATGCTTCAGTCAAGGCTTCCAGGTCACTGTGCAGTTCCCTGGGGCAGTAACTGGACCCTTATCATGTGTATTTCATTTGACCTTAACAAGAACCCTGAGGGGCTGACAGTGCCCCTGCTTTACACATAGAGAAACTGAGGTTCACAGTTAAAGTGTCTTGGCCAGGGTCAGAGTACACAATGAAGAATCATTGATTTAGATCCTAGATCCAAGTCCTCTGTCCTTCCCTGAACAATACATATACTGAATGTTTTCCATATAAATATTTTGGTCTCTCATTCATTCATTCAGCAAATATTTATTGAAAATCAGCTGATGCCTGGCCACTGTGTTCAGTGCTTCAGATCCATTAGCGAACAATCATGACGTCCACAGACTATGAACCCTTTGTTCCTGAATGTGTCCACATAGGTCAGGTCATTATGTTCCCGTAAACCTCCAACAAACAAATGTTATTCTCTGTTCTGCAACTGTTTATCTCTATATGAAGGGGAAAGTATTATACCTTTAAAGGTCAGAGCCTTGAGAATGGGCTATCCTGTATATTTCAGACTATAGGCAACATTCTTTTTTTAAATTAATTTTTATTGCAGTATAGTTGATTTACAATATTGTATTAGCTTCTGCTGTACAACAAAGTGAATCAGTCATACATAAACACACATCCACTCTTTTTTTGATTCTTTTCCTATATAGGTCATTACAGAGTATTGAGTAGAGTTCCCTATGCTATACAGTAGGTTCTTATTAGTTATCTATTTTATATATAGAAGTGTGTATATGTCAATCCCAATCTCCAATTTATTCCTCCCCCCCCGCCCCCATAGGCAACATTCTTAAGCAAAAGCAATAGAATACAAAGGTCAGGGCTTCCCTGGTAGCACAGTGGTTGAGAATCCACCTGCCAATGCAGGGGACACCGGTTCCATCCCTGGTCCGGGAAGATCTCGAATGCTGTGGGGCAATAGAATACAAAGGTCAGGGCTTCCCTGGTAGCACAGTGGTTGAGAATCCACCTGCCAATGCAGGGGACACTGGTTCCATCCCTGGTCCGGGAAGATCTCGAATGCTGTGGGGCAATAGAATACAAAGGTCAGGGCTTCCCTGGTAGCACAGTGGTTGAGAATCCACCTGCCAATGCAGGGGACACCGGTTCCATCCCTGGTCCGGGAAGATCTCGAATGCTGTGGGGTAACTAAGCTTGTGTGTTACAACCACTGAGTCTGCACTCTAGAGCCTGCAAGCCACAACTAGTGAGCCCATGCTCTGCAACTACTGAAGCCCGCACACCTAGAGCCTATGCTCTGCAACAAGAGAAGCCACCACAATGAGAAGCTTGTGCACCGCAACAAAGAGTAACCCCACTCTCCTCAACTATGGAAAGCCTGCGCACAGCAACGAAGACCCAACACAGCCTAAATAAATAAATAAACATTTTTTTTTTAGAAAGGAATACAAAGGTCAAAGTAAAGGAAACAGATCTAATGTAGAGTCAGATTTGTTCTCTATTATGCCTGCAACCACCATTCCATTTTCTGTCTCTATGGATTTGACTTCTCTAGGGACCTCAAATAAGTGGAATCATACACTCTTTGTCCTTTTGTGACTGGCTTATTTCACTTGGCATAATGTCCTCAAGGTTCATTCCTGTTGTGTTTGCAACAGTTTTTAAGGTAAACACTGGTGTAAAGCGTGTTAAAACTGTGATGTAAGGACTGAGGGAGCAAAGGCAAAGCTGTGAGAATTTGGTCAGCAGGAGGGGCTTTTGGCTCTGTGCTTTCTCACAACAAGGAACAGCCCTAAGCCTGCACTCCACCCCTACAGAGCACCCCTGAACGTTCATTGCTCCCCAACCTCCGCTGAAAGCTTGCTGACGTCTCTGGTCTCTCTGCCTAGGTCTGTCCAAGTGTGTGACAATGTGATTCAGTATCTATCTAGGCGTGAGGACATAGGCATTGCCTGTGTATTAGTTTTCTATTGGTGCCGTAACAAATTACCACAAATTTTGTGGCTTAAAGCATACATATATTATCTTAGAGTTCTATAAGTTAAAGTCCAACTTGGGTCTCACTGGGTTACCATCAAGGTGTCAGCAGGGCTGTTTTTCTGTTATCAAGTTCAAGCTCACACTGCTCACTGCACGACAGGCCAATAAATGGAGAGACAAGTTGTTGGGGCAAGGAATAGTGACTTTATTTGGAAAGTCAGCAGTCCAAGAAGATGGTGGACTCATTTCCCAAAGAACCATCTTACCTGAGTTAGAATCCAGGCTTCTTTTATACTAAAAGAGGAGGGAATGTGGCTGGTTGTTGCAGACTTCTTGGTTCAGGAGTCCTTTGCTCTTGTAGCTGTCCAAGACCTAGTCACAATGCTCCTATAAGCCTCCAACAGACAACTGTTATTTTCTGTTCTACAACTTTTTATCTCTAAGTGTTGTAACTTTAAAGGTCGGAGCCTTGAGAATGGGCTATCATGTATATTTCAGGCTATAGGTGATATTCTTTTAGTGATTAACTTACAGCAAAAGCAATAGAATACAAAGGTTAAAATAAAAGAAAGATTCAATATGGAGTCAGATTTGTTCTTCCCTATTACATTCCTTTCTGGAGGCTATAGACTGAAGATTAGTTCCCTTGCCTTTTCCAGCTTCTAGAGCCGCCTGCATTCCTTGGCTCATGGTCCCTTCTTCTGTCTTGAAAGTTAGCTGTGTAGCATCTCCCTGTCTTTGCTTCCTTTCTCACATTGTTTTGTTTCGTTTTCTGACCAAAGCTCTTGGGAAAGATTCCCCAGCTTTAAGGAGCTGTACAAATAGATTGGGCCCACTTGATAATCTGGGCTACCCTCCCCATTTTAAGGTCCTTAAACTTAATCATATCTGCAAAGTCCCTTTTGCGATGTAAGATAACATGTTCACAGGTGCTGGGACTAGGATGTGGACATCACTGGGGGGCTTTTATTCTGGCTAGCACCCTGTGTGTGCTGGGAGTGTGCAATGGTGACTATATGTGCATGTTTGTGTAAGTTTGTGTCCCCTCAGCCTTTGTCTGCCGTACAGAGGGCTTCTCTTCCTACTTTTTGTTTGTTTTTGCTTTGATCAGAGTGAGGAAGCCTTAGCTACAGTAAGCAAATATATGCAAATCCACCGTACAAGTAGCGGCCTAGCTGGAGCACTGTTACTGAGCAAGTTCCTATATGCATGTCGGGGAAAGTCCTTCCAAGATCCCTGGAGGGAAATGAGCTCCGGCAGCCGCTGGGGATTCAGGGAACGGGCTGCCTCTGGCCAGGATCTATCCGCCATGGGCATAGACGCCTAGGCTGGCTTAGCTAAAATTGCTACCAAATGCAAGTTCCTGAGCCCAATGCACAGTGAGGTCAAACAATACTGAAATGTTGGAGTTTGGGAGCAGAGAAAGTTTTATTGCAGGGGCATGCAAGGAGATTGGGTAGCTCATGCCCCCTAAAGCCCTGAACTCCCTGAAGTTTTTCAGCAAGGCATTTTTAAAGGCAAGGTTGCCGGGCGGGGGGGGGGGGGGGGGGGGATGTTGTTGGTTGTTGTAAACTTCTTGGCATAGGAATTCTTTGTTTTTGCATCTGTCCACATAGGTCAGGTCATGATTTTCCTGTAAACCTCCAACAAGACAAATGTTATTCTCTGTTCTGCAACTTTTTATCTCTATATGAATGGAAAAGTGTTACACTCTTAAAGGTCAGAGCCTTGAGAATGGGCTATCCTCTATATTGCAGGCTACAGGCAACAGGCAACATTCTTTTTGTTGTTGTTGTATTTCTTTTTGTTTTGTTTTTGTTTAATTGAGCTATAATTGACATATAACATTATATGTGTACCAGGTGTACAACATAATGATTCAATACTTGTATGTATTGCAAAATGATCACCCCAATAAATCTAGTCAACTTTCATCGCCAAACAGTTACACTTTTTTTTTTTCTTGTGATGAAGATCTACTTTTTAAAGCAACTTTCAAATATACAATACAGTATTGTTAACTGTAGTCACTATGTAATGCTGTAAGTACATTACATTCTCATGACTGGTTTATAAGTGGAAGTTTGTGCCTTTTGACCACTTTTACTCACTTAACCCACCCCTCCCCCCTGCCTCTTGACTACCACCAATCTGTTCTTTCTATCTATGAGTTCAAGTTTTTTTCTTCTTCTTCTGCTTGTTTTTTTTTCCCACACTGTGTGGCTTGCAAGATCTTTGTTCCCTGACCAGGGATTGAACCCAGGCCCTGGCAGTGAAATTACCAAGTCCTAACCACTAGACCACAAGGGGTTTTTTTGTTTTTGTGTTTTTAGATTTTATATATATTCTCACCTATCTTTTATTTATTATTTTTACTTTATTGGAGTATAGTTGATTTACAGTGTTGTGTTAGTTTCTGCTGTAAGTGATTCAGTTATACATATACATATATTCACTTTTTTAGATTCTTTTCTCAAATAGGTTATCACAAAATATTGAATAGAGTTCCCTGCGCTATACAGTAGGTACTTGTTGGTTATCTGTCTTATATATAGTAGTGTGTGTAGGTTTGTCCCAAGATCCTGATTTATCCCTCCCTGCCATGTTTCTCCTTTGGTAACCATAAATTTATTTTCAATATCTGCAGGTCTGTTTCTGTTTTGTAAATAAGTTCATTTGTATCATTTTTTTAAATAAATAAATTTATTTATTTATTTATTTTTATTTATTTACTGTGTTGCATCTTTGTTGCTGCACACGGGCTTTCTCTAGTTGTGGTGAGTGGGGGCTACTCTTCATTATGGTATGTGGGCTCCTCATTGAGGTGGCTTCTCTTGTTGTGGAGTAAGGGCTCTAGGCACATGGGTTTCAGTAGTTGCAGCACACAGGCTCCATAGTTGTGGCACATGGGCTTAGTTGCTCTGTGGCATGTGGGATCTTCCCAGACCAGGGCTCAAACCCACGTCCCCTGCATTGGCAGGTGGATTCTTAACCACTGTGCCACCTAGGAAGTTCCCATTTGTATCATTTTTAAAATTAGATTCCACATATGAGTGATATCATATGATATTTGTCTTTCTCTGCCTGACTTACTCCACTTAGTATGATCACCTCTAGGTCCACCCATTTGCTGCAAATGGCATTACTTCACTATTTTTGATGGCTAAGTAATATTCCATTGTGTATATGTACCACATCTTCTTTATCCATTCCTCTGTCATTGGACATTTAGGTTGCTTCCACATCTTGGCTATTGTAAATAGTGCTGCTATGAACATTGGGGTGCATGTATCTTTTCAGATTATGGTTTTCTCCAGATATATGCCCAGGAGTAGGATTGCTGGATCATATGGTAGTTCTATTTTTAGTTTTTAAAGGAACTTCCATACTGTTCTCCATAGTGGTTTAGCAATTTACATTTCCACTAACAGTGTAGGAGGGTTCCCTGTTCTCCACACCTTTCCAGTGTTATTTTTTGGAGATTTCTTGATGATGACCATTTTGACTGGTATGCAGTGATACCTCATCATAGTTTTGATTTGCATTTCTCTGATAATTAGTGATGTTGAGCATCTTTTCATATACTTTTTGGCCATCTGTATGTGTTCTTTGGAGAAATGTCTATTTAGATCTTCTGCCAATTTTTCTTTTTTTTTCTTTTCTTTTTTTTTTTTAGAACTTTTATTGAGATACAGTTAACAGACAATAAACAGCATACATTTAGAGTGTACAATTTGGTATCCCAATCTCCCAATTCATTTCCCCCCCAACCTTCCCCACTTTCCCCACTTGGTGTCCATATGTTTGTTCTCTACACCTGTGTCTCTATTTCTGCCATGCATTTCCTCTTTTGTAGTTGTTAGCATTTGCCTTATGTATTGAGGTGCTCCTATATTGGGTGCATATATATTTATAATTGTTATCTCCTCTTCTTGGATGGATCCCTTGATCTTTATGTAATGTCCTTTCTTGTCTCTTGTAACATTTTTTATTTTAAAGACTATTTTATCTGATATCAGTATTGCTACTCCAGCTTTCTTTTGATTTCCATTTGCATGGAATATCTTTTTCCATCCCCTCACTTTCCGTCTGTATGTGTCCCTAGGTCTAAAGTGGGTCTCTTGTAGGCAGCATATATATGGGTCTTGTTTTTGTATCCATTCAGCCAGTCTGTGTCTTTTGGTTGGTACATTTAGTCCATTTACATTCAAGGTAATTATTGATATGTATGTTCCTGTTACCATTTTCTTAATTGTTTTGTTTTTCTTTTTGTAGGTCCTTTTCTTCTCTTCTGTTTCCCGCTTAGAGAAGTTCCTTTAGCATTTGTTGTAGGGCTGGTTTGGTGGTGCTGAATTCTCTTAGCTGTTGCTTGTCTGTAAAGCTTTTGATTTCTCTGTCAAATCTGAATGAGATTCTTACTGGGTAAAGTATTCTAGGTTGTAGGTTCTTCCCTTTCATCACTTGAAATATATGATGCCACTCCCTTCTGGCTTGCAGAGTTTCTGCTGAAAAATCAGCTGTTAACCTTATGGGAGTTCCCTTGTATGTTATTTGTCATTTTTCCCTTGTTGCTTTTAATAACATTTCTCTGTCTTTAATTTTTGTCAGTGTGACCACTATATGTCTTGGCGTGTTTCTCCTTGGATTTATCCTGCCTGGGACTCTCTGCACTTTCTGGACTTGGGTAGCTATTTCCTTTCCCATGTTAGGGAAGTTTTCAACTATAATCTCTTCCAGTATTTTCTTGGGTCCTTCCTCTCTCTCTCTTCTCCTTCGGGGATCCCTATAATGCAAATGTTGGTGCGTTTAACATTGTCCCAGAGGTCTCTTAGGCTGTCTTCAGTTCTTTTCATTCTTTTGTCTTTATTCTTTTCCACATCAATGATTATCACCATTCTGTCTTCCAGGTCACTTATTCACCCTTCTGCCTCCGTTAACCTGCTATTGGTTCCTTCTAGTGTATTTGTCATTTCAGTTATTGTGTTGCATATCTCTGTTTGTTTGCTCTTTAATTCTTCTAGGTCTTTGGTAAACTTTTCAATCTTTGAATCCAGAATTCTGAATTCTTTTTCTGGAAGGGTGCCTATCTCCTCTTCATTTAGTTGTTTTTCTGGGTTTTTATCCTGTCCCTTCATCTGGTACAAAGTCCTCTGCTTTTTCATTTTCTCTATCTTTCTGTGGCTGTGGTTTTCATTTCTACAAGACGAAATACTGCTGATACTGCTTGATACTGCTGTCTGCCCTCTTGTGGAGGAAGCTATCTAGGAGGCTCGTGTGTGCTTCCTGATGGGAGGAACTGATGGTGGGTGGAGCTGTGTGGGTGCAGCTCAGTAAGACTTTAATCTGCTTGTCTGCCAATGAGTAGGGTTGTGTTCCCACCTTGTTGATTGTTTGGCCTGAGGCTACCTAGCACTGGAGCTTACAGGCTCTTTGGTGGGGCTAATGGGGGATTCTGGGAGGGCTCACAGCAATGAGCACTTCTCAGAACCCCTGCCCCCAGTGCCCCTGTCTCCTCGGTGAGCCACAGCTGCCCTCCACCTCTGCAGGCAACCCTCCAACACCAGCGGGTAGGTCTGGTTCAGTCTGCTATGGGGTCACTGCTCCTTCCCCTGGGTCCTGGTGGGCACAGTTTTTTGTGTGCCCTCCAAGAGTGGAGTCTCTGTTTCCTCCAGTCCTGTGGAGGTCCTGCAATCAAATCCTGCTGGCTTTCAAAGTCTGATTCTCTGGGGATTCCTCCTCCTGTTGCTGGACTCCCAGGTTGGGAAGACTGAATTGGGGCTCAGAACCCTCACTTTAGTGGGTGGACTTCTGTGGTATAAGTGTTCTCCAGTTTGTGAGTCACCCACCCAGCATTTATGGGATTTGATTTTAATGCGATTGCACCCCTCCTACCATCTCATTGCGGCTTCTTTATCTCTGGATGTGGGGTGTCTTTTTTGGTGAGTTTCAGTGTCTTTCTGCCCATTTTTCAAGTGGGTTGTTTGCCTTTTTGACATAGAGCTGCATGAGCTGTTTGTACATTTTAGAGATTAATTACTTGCTGGTTGCTTCCTTTGCAAATATTTTCTCCCATTCTTTGGGTTGCCTTTTCGTTTTGTTTATGATTTCCTTTGCTGTGCATAAGCTTTTAAGTTTAATTAGGTCCCATTTGTTTATTTCTGTTTTTATTTTTATTACTCTAGGAGGTGGATCAAAAAAGATACTGTTGCTATTTATGTCAAAGTGTGTCCTGTCTATGTTTTCCTCTAAGAGTTTTATAGTGTCCAGCCTTACATTTAGGTGTTTGATCCATTTTGAGTCTATTTTTGTGTATAGTATTAGAGAATGTTCTTTTACAAGTAGCTATCCAGTTTTCCCAGCATGATTTATTGAAGAGACTGTCTTTTCTTCATTGTATATTTATAGGCAACATTCTTTTTTTTTTACAAATTTATTTTTATTCATTCATTTATTTATTTATTGGGTGTGTTGGGCCTTTGTTGCTGCACATGGGCTTTCTGTAGTTGTGGCGAGCAGGGGCTACTCTTCATTGTGGTGCTCGGGCTTTTCATTACGGTGGCTTTTCTTGTTGTGGAGCATGGGTGCGCAGGCTTCAGTAGTTATGGCACACAGGCTCAATAGTTGTGGCTTGCAGGCTCTAGTCTAGCGGGCTCAACAGGCTCTAGTGGCACACGGGCTTGGCTGCTCTGCGGCATGTACGATCTTCCTGGAGCAGGGATCGAACCCACGTCCCCTGCATTGGCAGGCAGGTTCTTAGCCATTGCGCCACCTAGGGAGTCCCTATAGGCAACATTCTTAACTTGAAGCAATAGAATAAAAGGTTAAAGTAAAAGAAACAGATCTAACATGGAGTCGGGTTTAGTCTGTATTATAGCACCCCTCCTGGGGCCAGCTTTCTAAGGACTTGGAAGAGAATCCAAGAGAAGATCACTTCTAACTCACGCATCCATCCTAAACTCAAAGTCAGGGCCAGGAGAGGCCCCAATGACTGTTTGTTAACCAGAAAATAAATGAGGTGTTGAGTTGAAACATGCCTTGTAAATTACAAGGCCCATAAAGTAGAAACAAAATGATACACCAAGAACACAAGATTTGTTGGTGGTGGTGGTTTTTTGTTTGTTTGTTTTGTTTTTTTTTTCTTTTGGTTTATTTCAGAGTATCAGGGAAACCACTGATATGGATACAACTTGCTGAAGTCTCTCCAACTGAGCATCAGGATGGGAGGTGCATTGAAGGACTGCAATGACTGATAGTGAACTTTAAATTCACCACATAGGGAATTCTCTGGTGTTCCAGTGGTTAGGACTCCATGTTTCCACTGCAGGGGGCCTCAGGTTTGATCCCTGATCAAGGAACTAGAATCCCACAAGCCCTACAGTGGCGTGGCCAAGAAAAAAAGAAAAGTCCACCGCATGTTACATATGGACCCCCCCCCACACACACACACACAATTTGCACATGCCACCAATGAAGAGACATGAAAACCAGTCAGGTCTGCCTGAGCAGAAAACTCCTGAAACTTACATTGAAATTACACTTACTTTCCACCAATCATTTCCAAGTCCCCTCCCCTTCCTGCTTCCAAGATAAATACCCCACTCAAACTCAAAAGGCAATGAGCAGACACATCTGAGCATTGTCTCCTGTCTCCTAGTTTGGTAGCAATAAAGTCTTTTCTCTCTGCAAACAACTGTTACCTGGTATTTGGTCTTTCCATTGTGCAGCAGGCAATGAGCCCACTTGCTCTGTTACAGTGACCCTGAGGTAGAAGGAATCATACCCCAAGCAAAAGTGTACTCCCTCAGCCAGCCCACCCAGTGGGGCTCTCCAACTCCCTTAAGCATCTCCTCCACACCCCTGCCATGCTCTCCTGCCAGGTAGTCTCCTCATTCACCACACACCCCTGTGCCTGCTCAGGGAGTCCCCTCCCACCAGGAAGGTGTCTTCTTTCCTCCTCTCTCACTCTCTAACCCTGAAGCATCATTCAAGGTCCAGCTGAAGTCTCTCCTGCCCAAGGAAACCCTTCTCAATGTCTCCTCACCTCCTCCAAGTGTCATCCTTTGAGGACAGGGTTTAACAGAGAATAACAAACCTGACTCCATATTGAATCTATTCCTTTGTGCTGTTGCCTGTGCTTAGTTGTGCTGGCTCTGCACCTCTTGTAAAAGAATATTGCCTATAGCCTGAAATAAACAGGATCGCCCATTCTCAAGGCTCTGACCTTAAAAGGTGTAATTCCATTCACATAGAGATAAAAAGTTGCAGAACAGAAAATAACAGTTGTCTTGTTGGAGGCTTATAAGAGAATTGTGACCAGGCCTTGGACAGCTGCAAGAATAAAGGATTCCTGAACCAAGATGTTTGCAACAACCAGCCACATCCCCTCCCCTTTTAGTATAAAAGAAGCCTGAATTCTAACTCAGGTAAGATGGTTCTTTGGGAAACGAGTCCACCAACTTCTCAGTCTGCTGGCTTTCCAAATAAAGTCGCTATTCTTCACCCCAACAACTCATTTATTGATTTATTGGCCTATCATGCAGTGAGCAGTATGCACTTGGACTCGGTAACAAGGGCACTATTTTTTCATCCTGTTTCCTCTCGTGGTGTCCATCACCAAGATGGCCACAAGGAGGCCCACAAGCATTGCCATGCCCCAAGCACACCACACTCTTTCAGGCCTCTGTGCTTTTGCACATGCTGTCCCCTCTTGTCTAGACTGTCCTTTCCTGACTTCTCCTCTTCGACGTCTCCTCTTCCTGAGGATCCCCCCACCTCCACACCCACGTTTCCCTTCTCTGCTTACTGCCCCTGCTCTTCTCAGAATCTATCTCCAGTGTAGCAGCTTTCACATGTACGCACATCCAATGCATTCATTTCCATTAGATTGAAGGGGGAAAAAAAGCCCATATTTTACAAACATTTCTTCAATGGCTACTCTGTGCCAGGCACTGTGTCGTGTGCTGAGGAAGCAGAGATGAATCAGAGACCTGCCCTCAAGGGCCTAATGATTTGCTTTATGCCCCCCAAACTAGACTGGGGGCTTCCAGGGGATGAAGACTCAGATCTGACTTCTCTGTGAGTCCCCCATCACCAAGCACAGACAGGCTCATAAGAAAGCTTTGTGGAGCAAATGCAAGATTGACCTTCTTGAGCTGTAGCTTCAGCTCGAACAAGCCACTCCACTTGCCAGAGCCTCACATTCCTCATTTGCTAACTGGGAGCAGGACTTCCAGGACTGGGGTGAGAATAAGAGGAAATGACATGTAAATGCTCTTTGGAGACCAAATATCCCTCAGTATACATAAAGGCTGGTGACTGTGATATTTTCCTCTGTTCCCTACCAGGGCCAGCCATACTCCTCAAGAACCATGGAAGAAACTCTCACTAGCATGACTTCACATCACTTAGCTCCGAACCTTCATGGATCCTGGAGAATTCTCTGCACAGAGCCATGGACTTCGCTCTCCAGCCTACAGGCTTTGGATTTATTTCTGACTGTTGGGAAACACCCATCCCCATCATGCCTTCTGCTTTCAGCCCAGGCCCTAGCTTGTGTAAACACAATGAAGAAGGGGCTTCCCTCGTGGCCCAGTGGTTGAGACTCCACCTGCTAATGCAGGGGACGTGGGTTCGAGCCCTGGCCCAGGAAGATCCCACGTGCTGCGGAGCAACAAAGCCCCGTGCACCACAACTATTGAGCCTATACTCTAGAGTCCATGAGCCCCAACTACTGAAGCCCACGCCTAGAACCCATGCTCCGCAACAAGAGAAACTACCGCAATAAGAAGCCGGCGCACCGCAATGAAGAGTAGCCCCAGCTCTCCACAACTACAGAAAGCCCGCTCGTAGGAACAAAAACACAACGCAGCCAATAAAAGTAATAGTAATAATAATTTAAAAAAACCAAAAACACAACGAAGGAGCAGGTAACATCTCAGGACAGAAAGGGCCAGGTCACAGATGCGCCTTCCAGGAACTCACACCAGAGCTGGAGACATGGTTGGGATATTATGTTAGAGAAAATGAAAGCTGGTGGAGGGAGAGAGACCTGCCTGGAGTCTCCAGAATGTCAGCAGTAGAGCCAACATAAATCCCAGGATGCCTGGCTCTCACCCCATCCACTCTATCTCGGGGCCACCAGAGCCCTACCCCATCAAAGTCCCCTTAAAATTCTTTCTCATCTCTCTCTCTATCCTCAGACACTTAGTTCTGCTCAAAAGGATTCTCATTATTCTCCAAATACATCATCTGCTTTTAACTCCATGCCTTTGCATGCATTATGCCTTTTTGTGCATCCCCTTCTCCTACTTGTCTACTAGGTAAACTCCTACTCATCCATTAAGTCCCATTCAAATATTTCCTTCCCTCGAACAAAGTCTAAACTCGGTTTATCCAGAACCCATTCATATCTCCTTCCTCTGCGCTTGTATAACACTCTCTATATACACTGATTTTAATATTTACTACCCTCTTCTATAATTGTCTATAACTGTCTTAGTCCTCACTAGACTGTATTTTTCTCTAGGATAGGGATCATTTCTGCTTCATCTCTCTGTCCCCAGGGCCTATCAAAGTTTCTAGCACTCAGCTGGCACTCAATAAATGTTGACCAAACAGTGGAAGAAATGAAGGAATATGAGGCAAATTTTTAACCTCTCAGAGTCTAAGTTTATTTATGTATTTGGCCTTGCCATGCAGCTTGTAGTTCCCCAACTAGGGATTGAACTCGCACCCTCAGCAGTGAAAGCACAGAGTCCTAACCACTGGACCACCAGGAAACTCCATCAAAGTGTTAGTTTATTATCCCTAAAATGAAAGAAAAAACTAGTCAAACACTTGGCAAGGATAAATCGTGGATAATGAATGTAAAGCAAATGGCACCATCACTGACTCAGTTGCTTGAACCAAACATAGGGTATCATCCCAAATGTCCACTTCTCCCTCTTCCTTTTTCCCTACCCCCAGTCACCATGGCTTGTTAAACCTAGCTGAGGACTTAGGTAAGAAACGCTAGGGACTTCCTAGGTGGTGCAGTGGTTAAGAATCTGCCTGCCAATGCAGGGGACACGGGTTTGACCCCTGGTCCGGAAAGATCCCACATGCTGAGGAGCAGCTAAGCCCATGCACCACAACTACTGAGCCCGTGCTCTAGAGCCCATGAGCCACAACTATTGAGCCCATATGCTGCAACTACTGAAGCCCACATGCCTAGAGCCTGTGCTCTGTAAATCAGATTGTGTGGATCCTCTGCTCATAACCCTTCATGGGATCCTCAACATGGAGTAAAACCAAAGTCCTTATCATAATCTGTGAAGCTGTACTCTCTGGCTCCTCTCTCCATCCTCATCTCCCATTCTCCCCATAGGACACTGTGCTCCAGCCATTCTAGTCCCTTTGCACTTGCTCTTTTCTTGATGCTCTTCCCTAAATACTAGAATAGCATTCCCCTTCTTTTTTTCTTCAGATCTTTTACTCAAAATTCACCTTCTCAGTAAGATCTTCCTTGGCCCCATAACTAAGATAAAACATCTCTCCTACCAACGTTTTATTCCCACTTCTCTGATTTATTTTTTTCTCCTTAGTATTTACTGCAGTCTTAAAACTATATATTTTATTTACCTATCTTCTTTATTCTATCTCTCTCATTAAAAGGGAAGCACCATGAGTCTCCTCATGACGTACTTTTTGTTCTGTTTTGTTCACTATTTGTACATCCTTTACTTAGAGTAGTGGCAGGCATATAGTAAGGTACTCAGTAGATATTGGTTGAATGAATGAATGAAAAAGGTGGACATTTCCAAGGGGCAAATTTTACTCTTTAGCAAAAAACTTTATAACAACCAGAGCTGCTTGGCAACAATGACAGTCAATATGCACAGTATACTACCTCTTAAATATGTTATCTCACCAAATCCTCACATCAGTCCAAGATAAGAAGTCTGGGCAGAGATTATGATGCAGATTGAAGAAACTGAGTCCAGATATGGAAAATGGATTTGTTAAAGGTCACACATTTGGTCAGAGTAGGAGTGGAACTATGGATCATTGCTGGCCGTGAAAGGGGCTGGTGGGTGATGGAACTTAATGGGGGTTGGGTTTGAAGGACTTCCCTTTCCAGAAGGCATAAGGATCTCTGAAAGGGAAGCTGAGTCAGAGGTTAGTAGAATGGAGGCATCAGCAAAGGAGTGGGAGAGATGTGACAAGGCTGACAGCTAAACGGATTCAGCCCAGGCCTGGAGAGGGCAGCTGAATTTCCCAGCAGCAGAACACTGCACCTGAGATTTAGTAATCACTCAAGCCTTTACAAAATCTGGAATGCAGAACTAGAAAGGACAATCTTAAGACATCAGTGAGGACTTCCCTGGTGGTGTGGTGATTCTTCCCTGGTTAAGAATCAACCAGGGAAGTCCCTGTTCATCTTCTTCTTGTTGAGTTTTAAAGGTTCTTTGTAGGATTTCCCTGGTGGCACAGTCATTAAGAATTTGCCTACCAATGCAGGGGGACATGGGTTGGATCCCTGCTCCAGGAAGATCCCACATGCCGAGGAACAGCTAAGCCCATGCACCACAGCTATTGAGCCTGCTAGACTAGAGCCTGTGCTCTGCAACAAGAGAAGCGACTACAATGGGAAGCCCACACACCTCAAAGAAGAGTATCCCTCCCCGCCCTCAACTAGAGGAAGCCTGGGCACAACAACAAAAGGCTCAACAGCAGCCAAAAATAAAATAAAATAAATAATAAATCTTTAAAAATAATAGAGAGAGACCAGTGAGTCCACTGCAGGTCTACAGTCTGGCTTGCGCACTGGACTGTGAGGTCTTTGCAGGCAGGGACCCTGTTCCTAGATTTAGCCGCAGCTTCTAGCAGGGCCCGGAATATGGACTCAAATATTTGTGTCAAAGGCATACATAAATGAACCTATGCGCCCAAATGGGAAACTGAGAGGGAGAGAGGACGGACAGGAGGGAGGAGGCATAAAATCACCAAGCAACAATGGGGTAGCAACACTGGGGTAGAAGTAGACTAATTTTCCTGGGACTCAGCAGGACAAACGGTCCAAGTGCTAACACTGGCTGCCGCCAGCCATCATTCAGCTGAGACTGGCAAGCCAATACTGCCTGGGGACGGAGAGGAGGGACTAAATGGGGCCGTTGGGGCGGGGCCAGGCTGGAGAGGCCGATTGGCTGAGACACAAGGCGGGGCCAATAGGGCAGGCGCGCCAAATTTCCACCCAACACGTGACTAATGTGTGAAACGTCACTTCCCGTCTGGTGGGCGGGAGCGGGAAACAAAAGAAGACCAAAGACGCATGCGTTTGGCGTGTCCCGGGTTCTGGTGGGTTCTTCCGCTCAGGCAGCGAGAAGTGCTTCCGGGTCGCCGCCGGCTACCGCCTCCCGGCGCGGTAAGTACAGAAGCCAGGCTGCGGCTGCTGTCTCCTTGCGTCTTCTTTCCTCTCTCCCCCACAGAAACCCCATCTCCCTGACCCTCATCCTCAAGAGCTGCCTGTCCACACTGTAACATTAAGGAGCTCCAGCTTATTGGCCGCTTCGTAGAGACTAAGCCCCACCCCGTCACACAAGATCCGTCACTCATTGGTGTCACTTCCTGTCACCCAGCATTTCTTCCAGTTAATTGGCCTTACCTAGGCCCCGCTCCTTTCGTGATTAGCAACCCTATAAGGGCAGATGCCTGCCTGAATCCCGCCCCTGCCTTCTTCCTGTTGGTCAACTCCACGGTCATTATCATAATAAGCAGAGAATGGGCGGTGGCTTAGGGGGTGAGGGTCTGGGCTTTCGGAGCCGCGCTCTCTGGCCCTTCAGTACTATGGGACGTGAGGGTGGGTGCTGCTGTACCTGTTAAACGCGTCGGGAAGCTGAGGTCCACGTAAGGGCAGCGGCTGGCCCCGGATTGGTCAATTAAGTTAGGGACGAGCAGAATTAGACGTAGATCCTTTTCTCCTGCTCATCTCTAGCGCCCGGCTTGGATCTCTGTGCCGAGAAATTCTATGCCCAGCTCACCACGTGACCTAGAGCCAGTCGTTGCCTGTCGCTGGGCCTCAGTTTTCCTGTGAGCTGAAAGGTTTTAATTCAGATTCTCTGGGATCTTGCTTTTCAGCTCCCTCAGCTGCTTAACCGGAGCTGAACTTACTTGTTCTCTCACTCACGTTAGTTCATCCATTCAATCTTTCATCTACTTATTTATCCATTTATTCATACCTTTAGAATGTCTTACTGAGCCATACTTGCACGTGGTAACATCTCCCCTCCCTGCCCCCCAGTTTGGCTGTGGTTCATTATAGAGTTGGTTAGTGTCCAAACTTTCTGACATTGGGTGGGTGTGGTGCCGGGCAGCATAGAGGAGCAGAAAGTAGGTCTCAGTGTTTGGAGGTGGTAGAGATAGCTTCAGGAGAGTCCTGCTGTCTTTAATTTTGTATCATTTTGTGATGGCAGCCTGCATTCTGGTTTCCTCTCTCTACACTTGGCTTCCATTCTTTTCCCTCCTTGAACAGCATACAAACAGCTTTACTTATCCATAAAATAAAGTACTTATAAGAATAATTGTGAGGGTGGTGTAACTGTTATTGTCCCCATTTTACAGATGAGAAAACTAAGGCTTAGAGAGGTTAAGTGACTTGGCCAAGGTCAAACAGCTAGTAAATGGTGGAGCCAGGACTCAAACCCAGGTCTGTCAGATTCCCACAGGGAAGGGGTGCTTCCCCACTACCTTCCACTCCATCCAGTCCCCAAATCAAAATGTAACCAAATCAAAAGCAAAACCAAACACATCTGAGAGCTGGATTCACCTGATCCTTTCCCTCAGTCTAGGAGCCATGTCCACCTTGTTCCCCTCACTCTTCCCCCGTGTGACTGAGACACTGTGGTTTAATCTGGATCGACCCTGTGTTGAGGAGACAGAGCTGCAGCAGCAAGAACAGCAGCATCAGGCCTGGGTGAGTGAGGACATAGCACAGTGGTGGAGCTTCAGTCAGGCGCCCTGTGCCCCCGCCTGCCTCCTCCCCCACCCCCCTTCACTGGCCTTGACCCAGCCATGGGGGAGCTTACATGAGAACCTAGGCCCCCTGAGCTGGGGGCCTAGGTTCTCATGTAATTTGCTGGGAGACCATGGGACCTCTAGGCCAGATTGGAGCCCAGGCTCTTTTCCCTAAAACATAGGAAATAATATTTTTGACTGTTTATTGAGGATGTAGCGGATGTCATGTTCTAGGCTGATAGTCTCACTTCATCCTCACCATAATCTTATGAGGAATCCAAGGACCAGACAGTTTACATAGTTGGATCAAGTTCATAAGTAAGTGGCAGAAGACAGGAGAGAAAGGGATTGAATCTTCCTGAGAGTTGGAAGGAAGCCTCTCCTCCACACTTGGGGGTCTTCTTGGGGGCAGGGCAGGTGAGAGCCATGCCCGTGACTGCCCTGCTTGGGCCCTGGCCTTGCTCCCCTCCCCCTTTGGCCACAGCTCCAGAGCATTGCAGAGAAGGACAACAACCTGGTACCTATTGGCAAGCCGGCCTCAGAGGTGAGTGGTTTCAGCAGGTGGGGCCTAAATGGGGCGCAGGTGGACTAAGGCTGTGCTCTAATTCTGAAGGTCTGGTCTCTGACTCCAGAGCAGTTGTGGTCCTCTGCTCTGGGTGGAGGCCAGAAAGAGGAGGTAGAGGGGTTGGGCACTGGGCTTAGCACTAAGGTCCCGCAGAATGTGTACCAGCCTGCTAGACTCAAGTGGGACAGGACTGGGGAATGGAGCTCATTTGTTGGCCCCAGATAGAGGCTTCAAGTGGGCCAGTCCTTGAACTTGCCCAGGCAGACCTGTAGAACCTACAGGCTCTTCC
Source organism: Hippopotamus amphibius kiboko (assembly GCF_030028045.1). Lineage (NCBI taxonomy): Eukaryota > Metazoa > Chordata > Mammalia > Artiodactyla > Hippopotamidae > Hippopotamus > Hippopotamus amphibius. The sequence continues at coordinate 42,098,802 of NC_080194.1, read as the reverse complement.
CTGCCTCACCAGCACTACGATGATGAGGAAGAGGAAGATGAGGATGATGATGAGGACAGCGAAGAGGACTCAGAGGATGATGAGGACATGCAGGACATGGATGAGATGAATGACTACAACGAGTCACCTGATGATGGAGAGGTCAATGAGGTAGGCAGGGGCATGGGGGCGGGCCTCTGCTCCTGGGTCCCTACCCCTGACCGAACTGGCAAGCAGGGGGTACAGAAACCCTGGATCCAGTCAGGGGCAGGATCTGGGAATGGGGCTGGCTGGGTGGCTGAGGCCCCTCCCCACCCACACCCAGCCTCCTCTCCAGGTGGACATGGAAGGCAACGAACAGGATCAGGACCAGTGGATGATCTAGGCAGACAGGGCAGGGTGGTCTCAGGGAGATTCCAGGCCAGCCCAACCTATCCTGGACCCCCTGTGGAACCAGCTGATCACCGAACCCCCCTCCTCCCCCAGTGCCTGAAAGCTCACCCTCGGGTACCTCCTCAGCTGTTGTGAGGACCTGGTATCCTTGGCCCCTCCCAGGCCATCAGTCTGCCCTTGAATCCCCAGGGCCTGAGCCCACCCCACCTTTGTGGCCAGGACCTCACCCTAGGTTGCCAGATCTAGTCTCTTTCTAACTCTCTTTAATAAAGACACAGGACTGATTTTTTTCCCCATGTCTATTCCCTATTTCTTGGGGTGGGGGCTGGAGGGGGGGTGGCTAGAGAAGTCCAGCATCTTCTCTTGAGCTTTGGGGAGAGGGTACTAAAGGGACTTAAGGCAAATCTACCTGGCCACATGCACTGGGGCTAGGGAAGGCCAGGGTACCCCTGCCTGTGGGCCCAGGCTCCATTGCCATTTCCTCTGGCCCAGCTTGCATCCAGCCATTCCTGCAGGGCCTCTAACTCAGTGTTTACTGTTTCCTTTGATCTCACCTGGAATGGCTGGGGTAGAGGGGTAAGGGGCAGGCTTTCTGAGGCCCAGAACTGGGAGACCCCTGGAGCTCTTCTAATCGACTTCCTTGATGTTAGAACAGATTAAATCTCAGAGCAGGGCAGGGACTCCCAGGGAATAACCCAGCAAATCAGTGACAGGGCTGGGCTGGGAGCTCAAGCCTCTTGCCTGTCAGTCCATGGCTCTGGATTGGAAGGAGGGGGACCAGTGGGATCAAACAGCCTGACAGAACTTGATGCCTTGGGTTAGTGCAGAGCCAGAGTGGGACAGAGGTGGGAGGAGAGCCTCCGTAGCCCTAAGCCCAGCATGTGACAGTCCACAAGCGGAGAGGGGAGGGGATATTCTGAGGTCCTTGCTTGCGTGGGGGTAGGGGGAGGCAGCAGTAAGTACCCCTGAGCCTGGACCTCAGCCAGGCCCTGCATAGGTGAGCTGGGCTATGCCGTCTTTGATGGCAGGGAAGTCAGGGAGGCCAGTGTGGTGGAGGCGGCAGCGGTAGCGGCCACAGCTCTTGGCGTACTGCAGGAAGCGCGGTGCACCAGGGAACAGCACGTGGTCAGCTAACACAGTGGCACCAACTGGCAGCAGGGCATGGGCCTCCAGCAGCTGCAGGTCCCGCAGGTAACATCGGGGCCGGTGTGCCAGGAGCACCAGGTCAGCTCGGCTCAGCTGGTACTGGGTTCTTAAGCATGGGATCACCTCCTCTGATCTACCCACGATGAGCTCCACCTGTGGGGGTGGGAGGAGCTGGAGGTGAGGGTGGGAGGGATTGTTCTCCCACACCAGACCCCACGAGGATCTGGCTGATTTTGTGCCAGGCCCTGGCCTAGATCCCCATGCATGTTCTCTTATTTCCTCTGGCCTCAGAACCCAAGAAGTCAGGATCAGCATTGTGATTTCCATTCTGCCACTGAAGAAGCTGAGATTCAGAGGACAAGTGCTTTGTCCAAGATCACATAGCTAACAAGAGGCAGACTATGGTTTGGACCCAGATTTGCTGGTCTCCAGAGACTTTCCTCTTAACTACTTCTTTGTCATCCAGCAGCAGGTGTGTGCCATGGACTTGGAACAGGAGGACAAGCACTCATACACTCTCCAGGGTCACAGTTCCCTAAGTGGAGCGGTTTCTTTTTCCTAGGTGGGATTGCCGTACGGGAGAAGCTGGCTAGGGCAAGGCCAAAGGTGGCAGGAAAGAGACCAGGGTTGGGGAGGTGGGGGCTGACCGTGTGCTCGTCGAAGCCAGCCAGGCGGATGAGTTTTTCTGCCACTGCTGCTGTGCGTGGATCCCGCTCCACAGTAAGAAGGCGACCCCCAGGGGGCAGGGCACAGGCAATAAGCAGTGTGGAGTACCCGCAGTAGGTGCCCAGCTCCAGTGCACAAGCAGGGGTCTTCTCCTCCACCAGCCGCATCAGGATCTGACCTGTTGGGGGAGGTGGATGCAGGGGCCCTCATAGAAAGGGGTCTCAAATGCCCACTTGCCTCACTGCAACCCCCAACCAGCTAGGGTCGCATTTCTTTCTTGAATTACAGTCCTAGCAGCCCCACTGGTCTCCCTGCCCCTCCAAGTGTGCCTCCTTCATACCAACCACTAGGAATCTTTTTAACAAATCTGATCCTATTGCTCCCTGGTTCCTGTGATCCTAAAGGCCTTTGGGATTGAACATGGGATCCTCAGCCTGACATTCAGAGCTTTCTTGGACCTGAACCTATCCTACCTTTCCAGTTTCAGCTCTCAATTCTTCCTACCACGGCTGTCTGGAACAACTGTGCCTAAAGTCAACCATGCTGGCTCATTCCTTCACGCAACATTTAGACATGTAGCTGGCTTTGTCCTTCCCCACCTCTATCCACAACTACTCGGCCAACTCGAAGCAATCCCTCTAGGCTCAGTTCAAATGTTGCTTCCTCCAGGAGGGCCCATGAAGAGACAACCATCAGGCTTCTGAGAGACCATCACCCAGGCTCCTGAGAGATCTTTACTAGACCTGGTTTCATTCTCTCTTGTTTTGTTCATTGAATATCTTCCTAACCATTGAATTAGATGAATTTCTTAAATAAGACTCTGAAAACACATGTGCTGGGAGCTGGGACTCAGACAGTCCAGGCAGACAGCTACCCTGAATGGGATGGGGGAGCCTCCATGGTTGGGGAGAAAGACTCAGACACAGATAATTACAAGGGTATGGGTTGTGGGCTAAGATGGTTATTCCCCTGTATTATTCCCCCTTTGAGGCCAGCCTTTGTGGCTGATTCATCCCTGTGGCCTCTACCTCCTTCTCCTCCGGCACCTAGCATATCCCTGCTACAAAAGGGGTGGCGAATGAATGAATAACTTTGCCCAGCCCCCTCATTTCCAGAGGAGAAAAAAGATACCCATGGAAGATCAAGAATCTGCCCAATTCACCTAGGAAGGCAGTGGCAGATCCCAGATCTTCCTTCACCATCTTGGAGGTGATTCCTGGAGCAGAAGGATAGGGAACACTGACCTTTGACAGGCCCCATGTGGCTCAGGTACTCGCAGCGGCTGCTCCAGTGGTCCAGGGTGGTGAGGATATGACCAGGGTCCCCAGGCAGGGCATGGGTGAGCACATAGCTGAAGGCCCGCTCCTCAATCCGCATCCCTGACAGGCAGTCTCGGAGGCTCCGGAGCAAGACCGTGCGTACCAGTAGTCGGAAGTAGTGCCGGTACCTCACCAGCAATGTCACCACCAGTGGCAGGAAGGCCAGTGCGATGGCAGGGGACATGGTCCCCACCTGTGCCGTGGGGTGGAGGAACGGCGGGAAACCCACACATGTCATCTGCCTGTCATTTGTGCAGCCCTTACCAGTAGCGATTATTCCTGTATTCACACATCATGGCTCAGAAAGGCTAAGTCTTTTGTCCAGTGTCACACAGAAGAGCTAAGATTTGAGTCCAGGCTGGTCTGATTCCAAGCCCATGTACTTTCAAGGACTCCATGCTGTCTAAGTTCAGCACCCAATCCCAAACCATCTCTTCCTACTTCTGGACCCTGGTTCATCTTCACCTTGCTCCCTCCACCCGTTCTCCCACACGTCTGTACTCACCCTTCTTCAGGACCCCTTTCACCAGTTCCTTGCTAAGTTCTCCTCCCACCTTACCCACTGCCTGCTTGGTCTCTGACCCATTACTGGGTAACAAAAGAGCACAATTTTGTAGTCAGGAACCCCTTCACTGTCACTTCTCTGCCTCAGAAAAAGGCAATCAAAACTATAACATGTTAGGATGAGATATCCTTACCATCCTAGGACTCTCCCTCTGTCAGCATTTCCTTGGGGGGAAGAGTCCTTGATTGTATATTTATTCCCCAGTCCTATCTCCCCTCCCCTGCATGCCCCTCCTCTGTTCTCTCTCAGAATTCCCTTAACAATCACATTCACATGTACACACAGCACACACTTTCCTCCAACTCAGCCTCTTCTCCCCTGCCCCCTGGACCCCATGTGGGGGATAAGTGCCCTGTCTTCTCCCATATCCTGGACTATCTGACACTGCCAAGGCCTTTAAAAATTAAAGTAGGGGTGTACGAATGGGGTGAATAGGTAGGTAAGTAATGGTGAATCTGAACTGCTGTGCTTGGGAACCCACACTCAAGGGCCCTGCTTACCTGGGCTGGAAGCTCCTGCCTGGGGGAGATCAGAGCATAGGACAGGAGGGGGAGTCCTTGGGGGTGGGGAAGAACCTTGAGGCAGGCTGGACTTGCTTTCAATTATTGATGCTGAGGCTGCAGTTGTCACCTGAGACCTGCAGTTCAAGTTACCAGCCCCAGGGACAAGGTGGAGCTGCCTCCTACCCTTCAGGAGCCCTCAAAGAACTTACAGAACTCCAGGGTCTGGATTTGAGGGGTAATAGAGCTACTGGGTTTGGTGACCTCTTCTCCAACCCTTTGGTTCAGGACATAGGGTATGCTGTGAGCCAAGGTGATGGGGAGGCTGTAAGTTACTCAGTAATTCCAAATTGTACGCAAGTGCCAAGTTTTGAGTCACAGAGGAGAGTCAGATCACCTCTCTGTCCCCAGGAACTCCATCTTTGGTAGAAGAGACTGACACAGGAACAGAGACTACAGTATAACATGATCACTAGAAAGCTTGCTCCATGAAGCCAGGGACTTTTGGCAGGCAGACCAGGTGGGGAGACAGTGTGCCAGGCCATATGTGCAAAGTCCAGGAAGTCGATCAGGAAACTAAGTATTTCCCTGTGGTTGGTGAGGCATTCCCCCTACCCATTCTCCACTACCCTGGGCCTGGAGTGGATGTCAGGCTCTGCAAGATCTTGCATGACAGACTTGGACTTGTTTTCAGAGTCCAAGGGAAGATGTAGGATAGTTCTAAGAAGAGCAATGATTGTGAGCTTTGTGTGTTAAATTACTACGACTGCTGTAAAAAGGCAGGATTGAAGAGAAATGCCTGAGGGCAAGGAGATCAATGAGGTGGCCTCTGTCTCCTCCACCATGACTGAGGTCCACTCCATTTCAGTCTGATGAAGGTCTAAGGTCCCTTCTTCCAGTAAGTCTCAGATCCCCAGTCCAGGTTGGGTGCCACAACCTCTGTATGTCCCCAGGCTTGGCGCCAGGCAACTGGGCCGATGGGTGTGTGCGCACACTGCGCACTCTTGGAGCATAAGGCCTGGATCCCACTCGCCCCTGTAATGGCATTTAGGAGAGTATTTCATGACCGCAACTGGCATAAATTCACTCACTGGCCCACAGAGGTAGCCTGGCGGCCATGGGAACATATAATACACTTCACACACGCGCCTCCATACCGGGCAGTGTAAGTCTCCAGCTGAGACCGGGAAAAGACTGAAGCCATGTGATCCGCCCCTCCCTTTCCTCGCATCACGTGTCTCACGGCCTGTCACGCAAGGTGTGCCTTCCCATTGGTTGGCTATGATCACGCGGTAGGGGCGGGGCCGGAAGCCGGGGTGCCGGCGGCTGCCGCCGCAGCTAAACTGCTCTGGGAAGGAGTAGGCGCGGGGGCGGTGGTTACTTGCTGGATGCAGGCGCGGGTCATGTGACCGGAAGGGCTCCTGACGGACGCCGTCCCTCCTCGGCGCGGCCTGAGCGCCCGGCCCGACCCCCGCCATGGGGTGCTGCTACAGCAGCGAGAACGAGGACTCGGACCAGGTGCGGCCGTCGCGGGCGGGGCTCGGGAACGAGGGCTGAGATCCTGGGGCGAGGGACCCAGAGAAAAGCCTGCAGAAGAGGGTCCGCCGGACTGCAGGGCTCACCGAGTACGGAGGCCCGGAGGGGACAGATTACAGAGGGGACGCCGGGCCGGGCTGCTACCCCTTTTAAAGCCCTGGTTCTTTCTGCACAGCCCCTGCGTTGGGTTGTGCAGGCAGCCGCTTATCCCGCTCGCCTCCTCCACTTCTGTCTTTCCCTACCTTCAGACCTTTACAACTTCAAGGATCCTCAGCCTAGGTCTTGGGGAAGCACTCCCTTTCCAGCTTCCTCTGCCTTCTCTGTGCTTGTGTTAGCGGACTTTGTGAATACATTGTAGAGGTGGGTAAGCTGAGGCTCTGAGTTAGATTGTCCTGATATGAATCAGGAACCTGTGTATACTCCAGATCCCTGGGGTTGAAGAAGGAAGGTCACTGCTGGTCTGGGGTCAGAGGAGGCCTCTGGAAGTTGGTGTCATTTGAGTTGATCCGTGAAGGATTTAATAGACACAGTGAGGACGTGTGGAAAGTTGGAAAGCAACAATAGGGTTTAGCTTTAGCTAGATTGGGCGGGGGAAGAGAGACGGGATGAGGAGCTCAGTTTGGCCTGCCTCAGTGCAGTCCCTGCCTGGGGCCTAAGAGTTCCTCTAGCTAGAGGGATGTCTGTCCTGGGAATTTGGCTGTAGATCTGATCCCTTTGCAGAAAGGATTAGGCTGGGGAGGCCTGTACGGTTTTAAAATCTACCTCTTTCCCTTGGTGTATTCTCACTTCTTGCCACACTTTAATCCCTGCTCTGCGTGCCTGACCTCCCTTGAGGAGGGGGAGACCTTTTCAAGGGTGAAGTCTCAAGTTGTTGGCCACTTGCCTTTTTGTTTGCCTCTAAGCCTGGATTCTACATTTCAACACACATAGACACAAAAACTGTAGAAAGGTTTCAGCAAGTAGCTCACAGTGTCATGGAGTAGATGGTCACAGAAATGGATTATATCACTGGTAGGTGGGAAGTAGGTCTTTCCCTAATGACTCACGTGAATCTATTTCCGGTCAGGGACTTAAGCTTGGGAAAATGTCATTTGTATGGGAGGCATGGGTGGCCCCTGAGCCTCATTAAGTCTCCAAATATGCAGTGAACATATACTCATTTCTATGCCTTATGTTAGGCATGCCATTTGGCCACTACCTCACATGTAACTCCTGCCTGATAGAAATAGGGGACAAGATCCCTGCCCACTGGGAAAGCTGTGGCCTAATGGGAAATTGTCCATTAAAGCATAATATGGACTCTTGCAGGGAATGAGTCAAGGGCTAACTCTATAAGAAAAGATACCAGCCTCTAGCTGGAATTGCTGCTCTTCTGAGTTTCCACCTTCCCCGTGATTGGCTTTTACTTCTGTTTCTAACCCCCAGAGACAGTGCTTGATGAGTCCTGGGTGATTTGAGGCCTCACGTACTGAAGGTCTGCTTACCTGGTCTACAAGCCATAACCATTCCCTGTCTCCTTTTAGGTCTTGGGGAGGCCCCTCTCTCACTCTCATGTTGGACCCTCTGTTATAATAATAAAAAGAAATGTACAACACGTTACAGTTTTCAGAGACCTTTTACAGTTATCTCACTTGACTCATGTCAGAGATCTGTCACATAGGTACCAGTTATGTCTATTTGAAGATGAAGAAAAAGTTCAGAGAGGCTAAGTGATTTCGTCAAGGTTACAAAGCTGAGAAGTGCCACAGGCAAGGTGTTTTGATGCCAAGTCATGTCTTTATCTGTTGGGCCAAGCTGTGTCTTCTAGCTGCGCCCACAGACCAGGTGGCTCGTCACAGGCCACATACGTGTCTATATGTTAGACAGTGGAACTCTGACTCCCAGGTTGACATTGACTCTAGGACAAACCTTTGTGTGAAAACCTCCCCCATGGTCCACTCACCCTTTTAGGGGTGGGGTGATGTTATTTGTCCACTCTAATGGTGGTAGCATGGCCTCTTCCAGGAGTTTAGGTCTCAAGAAAACAGCCTTGTTCTTGAAGAACCCATTATCCTGCAGGCGGATCTGTCTGAAGTGGGGCTGCGGAAAGGATGGACATATAAGAAGCAAACTGAGGCTTCATTATGGAGCTGGCTTTCCTTAGAGATAGTTTAATCTTTGGCAAACATTTTGTCTTTCTAGCCCTCTAATACTTAGCTTGTGTTTTAGGGGGTCAGGGGATGTTGAGTTGGGAGCTGATGAGGCAGAAGCCCACAGCTTCTGTCTCGTGCTGTTGGGAACTGAGGACATGGGCAACCTAGGCTTGAGATAGAATAGTAATGTGAAAAGGCAGGCCCTGCCTAGGGTGGGGCAGGCAGGGCAGGAGGAAGTTTCCTCTGTAAGGAGAGTTGCAGAGTTGTGGGCAGGGGAGCTGGGAGCCTGCAAGTATGAAAGTCTGTGGTAGGAACTGAAATAGGCCTGAGACAGAACACTAAGTAGTTCCGTGGTCTGGCACTGAGGGCTGGTGAGTCACCTTTAGCCAGGATGGCCCCTTGTCCCTGCTTTTGTACTGGGTACCCTTGTTCTTTATGCCTTGGATAGGTACTCAGCATGTCCACTTATCCAGTTTGCAGCTGACACAAAGCCAGCAGGGATTTGCAGCTAATGAGTTCAAGGCAGGGTCGTATTCAGAAAGACTGCAGGAGATTAGAACAAGGGACCAAAACAAGACAAGGAGAAATAACACATAGAATTATACAGGAGCAGAGAGACTTGGTTTGGTCTCAGGTCACTTCTGGGGGTTGTGGTGATTAGCACAGGCTAGCAGAAACAGGGATGCTGAAACTAATGAAACCACATTCACAGAGGTGTGGTGGCTTGGCAAGGGAGGGAACAGCTCCATTGTTCAGGTAAGGATACACCCGGAGCACCACGTTTGGTTCTGGGAGTTCCATGCAAAGAGAGCATCAGAGGAGAAGAGGGTGATCACCTGAGAGTAGAAGGGACCTGCCCTCAAGAAGGGACACTTGGACTGTGGGACCCAGAGCCTGCAGCTGGGACTCCTGTCCTGAGATAATATGAGGAATGGCCATTGAGAGGCTGGACTTGCTTTCCCTTGGGGCCTAGGGCCTTGTCTGGCCTCACAGGGCCTCTCCATCCTAGGAGCAGACAGCCTTGCTGGGGAGGATTTGGTCTCGGGGAGCAGGAGGGCCATTCTTGGGCTCCTAACTTGTATCAGTTTCCCCTCTAGACCCCACTGTTTTGGTATTTTCCACTTCCTCTGGCTTCTGGCCTCCAATATCCTTTCTCCACTGGGTGCTGGACTATCTTCTGAAGCTGCAGGGCTGTTACTAAGTACCTGCTCTGTGCCTCTGTCCATCTTTTCAGCGTCTCTAAGACTGCTTGGTTCCACTATAATTCATCCTAGACCACCAGCTCAGCTTAGCTCCCAAGGGCAGGCAGGATCTGAGTCTTAGAGCTATCACTCCATATAGTTGGGCACTTGGGATCTTCCTAATGAAAATATTTTTGGTGCTTAAAGGTCAAAGCTGGGCTGAGAGGAGAGCCCACTAAAGGTGGGTTGGACTAAGGGCCTCGGGGCTGATGTCTCCCCCGTGGCCTCTCCTAGGACCGAGAGGAGCGGAAGCTGCTGCTGGACCCTAGCAGCCCACCCACCAAAGCCCTCAATGGAGCCGAGCCCAACTATCACAGCCTGCCTTCCGCTCGCACTGATGAGCAGGCATTGCTCTCCTCCATCCTCGCCAAGACAGCCAGGTGGGCATCACGGGACTGGGCCTGGGGCAGAGCTCCTCCATCCATGTTAAAGACCGGGATGGGGGGCCAGGCCCAGGATGTGGGGGATGGGACAGGGTCAGTGGGAAGAGGTGCCTGTGGGCTCAGCCCTGCTCCCGTGGGCAGGCAGGGACACGGGTGTCAGATAGCCCTGGAGTTGGCACCCAGCAGTGAGTCTTGTTTGTCCGTCTCGGAAGCACCTGTCACGTCCTCTCTACCTCTTCTCCCCAAAGCAACATCATTGATGTGTCTGCTGCCGACTCGCAGGGCATGGAGCAGCATGAGTACATGGACCGGGCGAGGCAGTACAGGTGAGCGCCTGGCCGTCCGGGGCCCTCCCTTCCCGTCCCTCTGATGCAGCTTTGGAGCCTGGGCCCCAGGCCAGGCTCCTCGCTTGGGTGTGGCCCAGGAGGGTGGCCCTAAGTCCCTGGGGTGTCTTAGGAGGTGGTCATGTTGACCCAGTTTGCCCCATGACACTCAAGGGTGTGGAGGCTAAAGGAGCTGGGCTCGGAGTGGGTCTGTGCTGAGCTGTGGCCCCTGTCACCTGCCCCTCTGTTCTGAGAGAGTGGGGCTTGCCTGGGCTGGCTGGGCCGCCTGTGGACTGACCGCCCGTCCCCGCCCTTCCCTTCCCTCTCCCTCTTGGCCAGCACCCGCCTGGCTGTGCTGAGCAGCAGCCTGACCCATTGGAAGAAGCTGCCGCCGCTGCCGTCTCTCACCAGCCAGCCTTACCAAGTGCTGGCCAGCGAGCCCGTCCCCTTCTCCGACTTGCAGCAGGTGAGCCGCCCCTTGCCCCGCCCCCACCCAGCGGGCAGCGGGGCAGAGGGTTCGCCCTCTCCACCTCAGAGGAGGTAGGGAAGTGGAGTCAGGGAGCCTGGTAGCCTGTGGCCCTGCTCACTCCCACCTCACTCTTACTTTTTCTCTCCTCCCCATCCCCTCTCTTCAACCTTCACTCTTTTTCTGTCCTTTGTTCTTCCCTTCTTTCTTTCCCATCCCTGCCTTTCTCTTTGGCTCCCTGTCCCCCATCATCCCCTCCTCTCTGGCCATCCGATCCCCCTGCCCCCGCTCCCGGATCTCCCGTCTCACTTGTGTCTCTGTGCCTCTCCCCCGGCCCCTCTGTCCCAGGTCTCCAGGATCGCTGCTTATGCCTACAGTGCACTTTCTCAGATCCGTGTGGACGCAAAAGAGGAGCTGGTTGTACAGTTTGGGATCCCATGAAGAGAGGGGGTCCCTGGACAGCTCTTCTTCTCCTCTCTCCACTCCGTCTCCACCCTGCCTCCCCTGGCCCCCAGCCTCACTGCGGCTTATACAGCATCCTAACCTGCTACTAATCACAGAAGAAAGTGGAGGAGGAGGAGAAGAGTGAGGCAAGAAGCCTGAGCGAGTGAGGATGGAGCAAGGGAGGGTAGAACCATCTGGGACTGGCCTTCGAAGCCCTGGCCAGGGGTGGGGTTGGGGGGTCACAGGGATAGGACCTAGGAGGTCTTCACCGTCAGTGGGAAGGTGGAGCTGCCAGTGTGAGGGTGATGACTAGGGGGTCTCTTAGGGCCCCCTGCCCACCCTTTTCTTGGCTTCACTCCTATCTCCCTCTCCCTGACTTGGTGCTCACATGCACCTCACGAGGGCTTGTGACCAGGGTCTGGATGAGCTTGAATTTGAACGAATTGAGTTCGTATTTCTAGCACCCTGGGTTTTTACATGTTTGCGGTTTTTTGGTTTTGTTTTGGTTTGTCACTCTCGATAAAGAAAGTGTATCCATCTGTGTGCTGGTTCCAGCCCCTCTGTCCTGCCCACCATCCTACTACTTCCTCCTGGCTGCTTAAGTCTGTGAGCGGCAGGGTGGGGGGGGGGGGCGGGGGGCACCTTCTAGGGGCACTGAAAGGAATCCAGGAGATAAAGGTTCAGGCTTCCCAGGTCTTCGCTGAGACGTGGCCTGCGCTAACCTCAGATTGGATAAGACTGTGCTTGTTCCTCCTCCAGTGATGGGAACAGTCAAAGCTGAACAAACTTGAATCTGAGGCAGCTGTCACTGTTGCGGGCATTGCCTCGGGCTCAGTGGAATTACCAAGGAGCCCAGTGAGGGGGTGGAAGTATGCAGGCAGACCAAGAGCACCTGACACAGAATCAGCAGACACAGTTTCAAGCAGAAGATTCTTTTTATCAAATGAAATCTTAAACAGAATCATGACACATAAAATATGAGAATGGAACTATTCTGATCTCATTAAAGTGGGGGGGGGGTGTTCAGAGGTCACAGCCCATCTTCTTGGCCCCTTGTCATGGAGGCCTCTGAGGCATCTCCACAGAACCTTCGTGCTCTGTGAAGCAACTCTAACCTCAGGATATCTGAGCTAAAGAGTGAAAAAGGGCCCAGACAGGTTAGGTAAGTTTCCCAAGGCCATGCAGTCAGCCCAGGTCTCCTGTGTTCAAGGCCAGCAGGCCTTTCATTCCATTTTCTCCTTGTTACAGTGAAGTAAGACCAGAGCCACTGGCAGTCTCCTGAGTTGGGGGCATCTTTACATGGCATAAGGGACTTCTGATGTGCTGAACAGCTCATTTATTGTCAAACCAAACGGAGCAGCCTCAGGCCTTTAGGACGGCTGGGGTCCCGGGAACCTCAGGGTGCCTTGTGCTTGATCCGGACCTTCTTGGGTTTGATGTTCACGCGTTTCCACACTTCAGCTGTCGTGCGGTCTGCCTTGGTGACCCCACTGAAGTCGAGTGTGGTGATACGGGGCAGGGTGCACAGCACATATTGCCTGTGGGGAAGACTTGGGCTGGGGGCCAGCCCCCCTTCTAGAACCCCTTTCCCCCTCCACCAGTCGCTCCTGTCTGCCCTGGCTGCAAGGAATGGAGGGACTGAGGGACTTGAGTAGAGTTTGGGGGAGACTGAATTTATCCTGACTGACAGAAATGCCTAGAGCCCTCTGCTCCCTTCCCTGGTCCAGGCATAGCAGAAGGATAGTGTTAGGTTTCTAACTCTAACCGTCCTCCTTTCCCTCATGGGAGCCCAGCTGGAGGCCACCTCCAGGGCAGGGCACTTACCTATACCCCTTCTCTTCCTCTATGGGGTTCCCATGGAGTGTCAGGCTCCGGAGCCGAGGGAGGACAGCTAGCTTGTTCACCTCTCCAAGGCGCTGGATGCTGTTGCCATGGAGATAGAGGACACTCAGGTTGAAGAAAGTTGTCAGGACCTGTTGGGGAAGGAAACCGGAAGCTAGACTGGACAGAGCCCTGTATCTGTGCTCAGGACTGACTTGTGGGCAGAGAAGGAAGAGTTTGGGGAACAACGTGTCACACCCACAGTCATGCTAGATTGACTTCAACCTACTTTCATTTACCTTTGAAGGGGTACCGACCAGGGCACCACACTGACACAGCACTGTGATCTTAGGGGCAGGATGTATGGGCCTGGGTCCTACCACTGCCACTGACTTGCCAGGAGCCTGGGCTCACCTGCCTCTCCCTGAGCCTTAGCTGTCCCTTCACTGAAGACTATTCCAGCTTTGGTGTTCTAAGGTTCTGTCACAGCAGGGGACAGGGGACAGCATCATGCTAGGTACATAAGAGCTTTTAAAAGAGTAGTTAAATTGAGATCACTGCACCTGGGGAACAGTTTCCAAGTCATACTCTTTCCCCTGTAACACAGATCCTGGAATGAAAACACAGATAGTTTTGTATGTTTCTTAAAATTTAGCCTGCGCCCATGAAAAGTACCTGCTGTACTTTTAGCACTTAGCCCTACAAAAGAACTCGGCGCAAAGCACAGGGGGTGCCCAGTAGTAAGCTATGATTTTACTTTGGCCTCCCACGTGCAGGCTTGCTATGTGCTGGTTGCTTTTCATACAGTTGCATTTAGTCTTCATTAAATGTTTGTAACGCTGGCATATTATCCCTATTTTTCTGACAGGGAGGCCGAGATTTTGAAAGATGAGGACCTTGCCCAAGTTCACAAAGTCAGTAAGAGGCAAATTAGGACTTGAACCTCTCTTGGTCTGAGCCCACAGCCATGTGCTGTGCAGAGCACCATGCTGCCTCATTACTTCCTTGATGACATGTGGGAGGTGGAGAGGCTGGGGGCTGGACTCACAGGGTCAATGGAAGTCAGGTCATTGAAGGACAGGTCAATCCAGGCCAGGTTCTCCGGATGCTCCAGCAGCTGTGAAACCACATGGTTGAAGTCCCTCAGGTCATTGAGGACATTGTTGTTCAGCCACAGTGACTGGGTCATTGACTTCCCCGACTTCGCGTGCCTTAGTGGTCGTAGCCCTTTCCGTGGCTCCTCGCTTAACAGATCTGTGGGGACAGAGCGAGCTTTGGGTATGTCACCTTTGCTTTTCTTGCTCTGAGGGGTGGGAAGGGACAGAGCTGGGAGGATCTGTAGCTAGAGGAGCTGGCAGGGCCATAACACCAAGCTTGTGTCTAGTGCAACTCTATCCACTGTTCCACAGGCCCCAGTAGTCAAAGTGAGCTTGGATTAAGGGTCAAAGACTTCCCATCCCAAACTCTGGGTTTGGGTCACATGCTTCTCTCACATCTGTTGTATCATTGGGTCCTCTGTGTACCACCCCTGGGTGGGAATTGGAGGGAGGCGGATTTTATAGATGAGGAAACCAAGAACTAGAGGTGTTGGACTTGAGCCAAGATGTTGAAGCACAAAATCCAGAATTATCCACTGATAGAGCCTATAGAATTCACTTCAGTGTCACACACTCTTAATGTCCTCTTCCTCTTTCATTAATATCGAGAACTACTATGTGCCGGGTACTGGGTATACAGTGGTGAACAAAATAAGAGAGAAGCTCTGTATGAGTAACAGAGCAGGGCTGAAGCAGATGTCTGCGCCTGGGAGGAGCTCATATGGGCAAGATGAGGACGAACGGTCAGTATAGTATGCTCAATTCTGTTTAAGTTGTAGAAGCACAGAAGAGGGTCTCCTAACCCAGTCTGGGAGCTCAGGGCAGGTGAAGCCTGGGCTGGATCTCTCAGTGGGTCAGGAGACATTAACCAGGCAAAGAAGGGTGGAAAGCGTGAGGTGAGCGTGAGCAGAGGTGCAGAGGTGCGGAACAGCAGGGGCGCATATGCTCGTGCCATACCAGGGGGCGAGCAGAGAAAGGAGACAAGGGGCCTGGAAACCCAGGCTGAGTGTCTTAGCCTTTATCCTGTAGGAGATGGGAAGCCACTGGAGGGTTGAAAGCAAAGGAGGTAATTCAAATGTTTCATTTCAGAAAGATCACTCTGCAGCTTTAGTGTGGAGCATGGATTTTAGGAAGTGGGTGGGACTGGAAGACCAATTTGGCTCTTTCAGTCATCTAAGCAGGGATGAGAGGGACATACAATCAGCATGACCTGATGGCTGACTAGATGCAAGGGTAGAAGAATATTCAAGAGTGTTGGGACTTCCCTGGTGGTCCATTTGTTAAGACTCTGCACTCCCAATGCAGGGGGCCCGGGTCCAGTCCCTGGTTGGGGAACTAAGATCCTACGTGCTGCATAGCACGGCCAAAAAAAAAAAAAAATTCAAGGGTGTTGCCCAATTTCTTGATGACTGGGGAGATGCCAGTCCTATGAACTGATACGGCATTAAGAAAAGGAAATGCACGGTTGGGAAGGTGAAGAGTTCAGGCTTGGCCTTGGCGTGTCTGAGGTTCCTATAGTTCTAGAAAGAGGAGAAGCCAAGTGAGCAGTTGGATGTGAAGGTCTAAAGCTCAGGAGATACAGACTTGAGAATCATTAGCATAGAGTGTATACACGTTAGAGAAATAGATGAGATTCTTCAAGCAGAGTGAGGGTAGAGAGAGGAGAGGAGGGAGAGGGGAGGGGTGCCATTAAAGAAGTTAATGAATCATCAGGGCAGGGCAGGGAGAACCAGGAGAGGATAGTTTTAAAGATGCTCAGGGAGTCCGTCGTCTATTGGAGTGAGTTTCAGGGAGGTAAACTGAACAGTAATTTTGGCAACTCAGAAGTCTCTGGTGACCGTGTGGAGGGCTGTTTCAGTGAAATGGCGAGGGCCTGGGGACAGAAGCTAGACTGGAGTGAGTTTGAGACCAAATGGAAGGGAAGGAAGTGTGAGCAGGTGGTGTAAATAGCACCCTCAGGAAGTTTGGCTGAGGAGGAGAATACGCAATAGAGTGATTTCTTTTCTTTTCTTTTTTTTAAGAGCAATCTTAGAACCCATTTGTATGGACCCCTTCCCTTCTTTTTTTGACAAATAAGGTCCGGGGAGAGGATGGGCCCTGCCCAAGGTCACAGTCTGTCAGTGGCAGAGCCAGAACCACACGCCAGCTCTGGCTGAGGTGACTAGATGTGTCCTGCTGCCCCTATGCCTTTATTCACTTGTCTAAAGCTGCCTCCCAGGAAGGAGGTATTTACTATTTTCTGATCTCATCAGCCTGTCTTCACCCTCCCCTCAGCTCTCATTGGACATGCTTCTCTTCCACCCCCACCCATCTTGAACAACTTCTCCTCAGCTGCAGGTCTGGAGGCATCCACCAGATGGCTCTTGGTCTCAGTCCTGGAGTGAGTAGAACCCGCAGTTGGGGCCCGAGGCTGGGGGGCGGTGGCAGGAGGGTCCTGGAGCAGAGCACCCCCGCTCATGAATAAACTCCTGATCCTGACCCCCATCCGCACCTCCCCTGACTGTGAGCCCGGAAATGAAATGACAGATGAGTACAAGTTAAAATCAGAATGGACTGGCCTCCAGGCTGATGAAGCAGCCGCTTGGGGAATGCCACCAGGCATGGCCGATCCCTAGCGCAGGGCAGCCACTGGGGATGACACTGCCTAAAACTTGAGGCTGCCTGGGGTTGCTGTTATAGTGGGTGGAGGACGGTGTGTAGTTACGGCTCTCCTCAGACTCTGTCAGGGCACTGCATTGCCTAAGGACCAGTCAAAGCTGCCCTGTTCGGAGCAGGCAAAGGCAGAACTGGAAACTGGACCAAAAATATCAACACTCAGAGAACTGGAGGTTGTCTAGCCCCACGAAGATCTGGGGAAAACATAATTCTGTCTTCATATCTCTGAAGGGTTGCCATGCAGCTTTTCCCACGTGTCCCCAGAGGGCAGGAGTTAGTTTGATGTGAAGAACTTCCTTGTGTCATTCGTCACCCTGTAGTGGAAGAGCTGGTAGGTGTGTGGTATGGGCCTCCCTTAACTGTGGGTTTGTGAGCAGTTAGAGGACTATGGGTTGGAGGTAGTAGAATGGATGCCTTCTAAAGTCACTGCCATTTCAGATTCTATGATCCATATATTGATTAATTCAGGAAGTAGCATACCAAGTACCCCCAAACTCTACCCTGTTCTCTAACCCCAATTTTAAGTAAATGCACCACATGCTCTGGGGAACATGAAGAGGCTGGCCTTTTGGGGCTTAGATGTACCTCCTTCTCCCCTCCCCACTCAGCAAGGAGCACTATGCCTGGCATATGTGTGTAGAGCTGCGCACACACAGATATATAGAAGTGCTTAATAATAGTGCTCAATATTTAACTATTGAATGAAAGACAGGGTGTCTCTACAGGTTATGTTTTGTGCTGTGCAGTTATCCTTGGTCATAGTAACTTGTATCTCCCCTCATTCTGAGGACACCATAGAGAGCAAAGCTACATCTCCCCACTCAGAGCTAGGAATTCCCAGGGTAGGTAGGAACCACACTTCACTTCTTTCCCTGTCAGCTCAGCTGTCTTGTACGTAGCCATTATTGCAGCTAAAACCCTGTGAAACATGGACTGCATCAGTCACAAGTGATACTGTGCATAATAAAGGAAGAGCACTGGCAAGTGGGTGTGTGCTGTGAGGGAACAGATGGAGTTACTGTTGTGGCTGATGTCAACCCAAGTACCCTAAACCTAAACCCAAGTAGTATCCAGTACCCTTGAGAACTGTTCCCTGCTTCCTGAACTTAAAGGTGGCTGCCGATTGCCTAAGAGAGACAACCAAAGCCAGATAATGGGTCTAGGATATGTTGATGCCAACCTGTGTTCTGAGGGTAGAAGTACTGATGTGTTTATGAGCGCAGATAACAAAGACAGCAGAACTTCCCTGCGAAGAAGCATATTCCCTTGAGAATATGATCTCCATGAGAGCCTCCCTCTGTCCTTTCCTGAGAGGTACTAGCTGCCCATTTACACATTGATAAAATGGGAATGAGTGTGGGCAGTGCTGGAACTTGCAGTAAGTGTGGGTGATGATGGAATAAACTTGGATATGACTGGAATGAATATAAAATTTGTCAATAAATATGTAACCTGGAAACATGCCCATTTGTTAATAACAGGACCTTGCATGTTTTACCAGTGATCAGAACAGGCTTGTGTCCTCAGACAGTGGAGAGTGGGTTCTGCCGGTTGGCTGGGACTCCGTAGCAGCCTGTGTTTTCCTTTCATTAGTCTCTTCTCTCCAGGTAAAAAGTGGAGAATGAAACTATTGGCCGATAGACTGGCTCCCCAGTTTTCTTCCACCTGACTTTCCTGCTGTAGCCTGGCTTCTTTTGAAGATCATCAGTTACCCTGAAAGCCCCCTGGTTCCTTTCAGATTTGCTGCTAATTTTTAAAAAGGTCAAACTCTTCCACTCCCACCTCCCTACCCAATACTCCTCCCAAAAATAACAACAAAAATCCCATATCCTAATGGGAAGAATCTCTTTAGGCTTTTTAGTAGAAGACTGGTTTCTCCCTAGGGACCACACCCAGCCTGCTGCCATGGTGAGTGGAATGCTGTGCTCTGGGGGCTGACCTTGGGTCACGTGGATGCTTCGGAAGGAGTAGTCAAGAGGGGGCTCTTGCACCGAAGTGTTCATAAAGTCCCGTTTGTTCATAGCTCAGGCCATCATTTGTCAGGTGTAAGCATGGGCCCTGGGAATCCGGGATCAGCCTGGGAGGACAGAGAAGGGACTGGTGTTGGGCCCTCAGATTTCCCCATAGCTCTCCACCCCTGCTATGTACCCCCACTACTCCAGGTTTGCGTGGCTGCATTTCTACTTCCAATCGTGATTCCTTGCATTTGTGGGGCATTTCCTGTTTCTCCAAGCACCGTCACATCCCTTAGAGTTCATTGATAGTTATAACACCCATGTCTACTTTTCAGACAAAGAAACTGAGACCCCCAGGGTGAAAGCACTTGCCCAGAGTTAAGCCAGTGAGTCAGCTGTGGACCGCAGTCACAGTCTCCTGAATCTGACTCCGAGGCCCTTTCTGCTACTCCACAGTAGTTACCATGGACGCTGTCTTGATACCTATCCTCTGGTGACATCAACTGGGCTATCCTATTGCTTAACAAACCCCTGAGGACCTGCACTGGATCTGGTGTCTGACAGCCCTTTGCAGTCTGACCCAGACGGAGATTTGCTACCTTCTCTGCTCAGCTTGTCTGTCGGCCCCAGTATCTTTTCATCCAAAGACCCTACTTTCAGCTACATCCTGAATGTAGTCATACATATATAAACATAAATACACATAAAACCAGAGTCTGCCTCACTCTTACCTGTCATTGATGCCTGAAACTCCACCATTAGGGATTCATTCCTTTGGGTTCAGGGATTGTTCCCTGTTAAAATGGAAATACCCCCTGAGAGGGGTGAACACAGTGTTATCAGTCATCTACAATGTGGTGTGAATTGTCTTATCAGATCCTTTCCAATTTGTTAGCTCAAATAAAGCTGAGAATTTTTGGAGACTGGGCAGAGCCATGAGAACACCACTCACCTGGGAAGAGGAGAGCTGACACACTTTACGAGGGGTTTTGTATGTGACACAAAAGACAGACTGACAAGTACACGTCCCAGTCAACCTCCCCTTCTCACTTCATCCACTGCTGTCACCTCCTTTGCATTTACTACTTCACTTGCTTTCCAAAAGGATTTGAGGTATTTTATGGTAATAACACACTCATAAAACAGGATGATCTGTAGAACAGAGCTGTCCGACAAATATAATGAACGTCACAAATGCAAGCCACGTGTATAGTTTTTGTTTTCACATATGTAATTTAAAATTTTCTAGTAGCCATAAAAAGAAAAGTCAAAAGAAACAACTGAAGTTAAGCTTAATATATTTTATTTAACCCAATATATCCAAAATATTCAACATATAATTGATATTAAAAAATTGAGATACTTTACACTTATAGCACATCCCAGCTGGGACAAGCTACCTGTCAAGTGCTTAATAGCCACATGTGACTAGAGGCTACCATACTGGACAGTACAGATGCAGAAAATGAAAACATGGAAGAGAAAGATTAGAAGTCAGAATAAAGGAAGAGAGAGAGATGTACCAGGGAATTAGGAAACTGCCGCTACTTATCCCTGAAATTCCTGGCAGCTAAAGCAAAAGGGGAAACCTTAGTATATGTGGTTCTCATCATTCAATTCAAAGCAACAATTTGTATCCAGGGACAATGAAATTCACAAATTTTCTTAAAATGGAATTTCTCTTAAAAACCACGGACCTGATAGCTTGTAATTCAGTTTAAGCTTAATATAGGCTAGGTAAATTCGTTTTTTGGTGACTTAACATATGAAGGATAGAGTTTAACAGGTTTAGAGGAACGCAGAGTGAAAGTCTTCCTCTCAAAAAGCAGCAGCCTCAACTGAGCTTTGGGGATGTGCCAGCTTGAGTCACTTCACAGCTGAATTCTCTGTCAAGTGTGAGACTGGCCTGATGGGCATGGGTTGTTGACTGGGGAGACCTGAATCTTTAGATATCAAATCTAGAGACAGGACAAAGAACACATTATTCTTTTGTAGAAATAAAGGAAGCTGGCTTGTGTTCTCACCTAGACACATCCCATTTGGGAAGGCACAACAAGTTTGATGCTTCTGAGAAAGACTGGATACTTTTCTCAAAGTGATTCCTGGGTTGGGACCCCAGAGTTCAGCACTACAGGACATGGATTTTAGCTTAAAATATTTAAGGGCGGATTTTTATCATTAGTCTCCTACCATCAGAGAACCTCAGTGCAGTTCCAAAGGACTTCTGATTTTGTGTAGCACCAGCTCCTGATGCATTTTTCTGGATGAGTTAGTATTAAAAATGGAGCCCCAAGTAGTTGGATAAATTTGCCCATTGGACAGGGTTATTCGTCTTCTCCATTTAAACAGCCCAGGCTGTGAGCTAGTATTGTGTCTTATTCAACATGGAACACAGAACCTGGTTTACAGAGGGCACTCGGGAAATGTTTGTGGGAGGAATGAATGAGAAACTGCCGAATACAAGGATTTCTGTTTGAGGGGGTGTTGATGCTAAGCCGCACTTTCTAACAATTGGCTGCGAGGTTCAGCTGTTTCGGTCTACACCTCATTCACAACGAGATATTTAATTCAGTTCTTCAAACGTTTGTTGAGTGCCTGCTGCCCTATGCCTGACCAGAAGGAATGAAGCCAAGACACAAATAATAGAACCCTATCTGTCAAGTGCACAGGAAGGCCTGCTGGGTTCCTATTGATTGTGGCAAACCAGCCTATATCCAGTTCTGAGAAATAGTTGCCTACTTAGTGAATACGCTCACGTTTCAGTACTCAGCTCTAGGGTACCCTCTTTGATGAAGACTTTCTTTTCAGATAAAATTGATCACTGTGTCCTGTATTAGATTGATTCCCTTGATGAACCCTATCATGGTCTCCCCTGTATCCATCTCTTTTGCCCTCTAACTGTATAGTTCCATCCACTGTGATGCTGGGTTCAGCCACGCGACTTGCTTTGGCCAACAGGATGTTGGTAAACATGAAGCAAATAGAAGCTTAAGGAGGTAACTTGCGCTTGTGCTCTTTGCCAGTGCCAAGAGAACATGGCTAGCCTTCTGGAGGGATATGAGAAACGTGTAGGTGAGATACAAGAAAAAGAGCCAGTGATTCCAGGTGAGGCCATCCTAGACTAGCCTATAGCCAGCCTACTCCAAGTCAAGATCAGGAGAGTCACCCAACCCACGCATGACTGCAAACACATGAATGAGTCCAGCCAAGACGAGAAGAAACACATGGCTGACTCAGAGACTTGGAAGCAATAATAAATGCTTATTGTTTTAAGGCACCATGTTTTTGTATGGTTTGTTATACAGCAATAGCTAACTGATACATGCCCCCACTGTACTTTAAATAAAATTTCATCACAGCCTGTTTCCTCATCTGTAAAATGGAGACAAACTCTATCTTTAGAGCTGTTGTATGTCCTGTAGGTGTTCAGTAAATTGAACTAGTTGTACTCTCTGTACTCATTTGTTTATAACCTACTTCCTGTTCCCTCTCTGTAAGCTTGAGGGCAGAGACAGAGGTCAGACTTCTTTCTCTCTTCCCACCAATACCCCGCAGCGAGCCTGGGTATTCACTAAAGGCTTGATGGACAAATGGATAAATGGAAAAATGAAAGAAGCAGCGAAGGAATAAATGAATGATATCTTCAAGGCGTCACATAGTGAGCCTGACTGCTGGGGAGAACTGACAAGCCTTGAGGTTGCCTTACTTGCTCTAGTGGCTAGTTTTTGGAGTCAGTCTTTCCCAGCTGCTATTCAGCCTCATGACCGGGAGCTAGTCAGACCTTCCTCATTTGTCTATGCTGAGTGACTTGATGAATGACAGTGCTAGGGGCATACCTGCTCTGTTTTGGAGTTTTTCTTCTCCCAATAGGAAATATCATTTACTGTTCTTTTTAATTTTAAAAGTTAACATGATAGCTGAATAAAGTCAAACAACATATAGAAGTACATCAAATAGAAACTAAAAGTGTGACTCTCCATCTCTCTAAGAACGCTCATGATTTACAGTTTGGGAATATAACCTCCTAGAAGACATATATAACAAAATTATGTATATTTTAAAGTACACACATACTGTCCATTCCTTTGTAAACCTATTTTTTTCTTTTCAAATTGTTGTAGACTTTCTTACCCCTTATAATAGCTACAGAGTGTTCCATAAAATTTGTGTGTACCCTACTTTAACTTAACTTCATTTAACCAATCCCAAGTTGATGATGGAAATTTGTTTTCAGTTTTTGGAAACTAGTAACAATTGGAATTTGATTTGTTGATAGCCTGTCCCTTCCCTCTCTCAGGTAAGTAGCAACATGATGGCCCAGGCAGCTTTGAGGAATATTCAGATGAAGAGATCTGATAGGAGATTCAATGGCCTGGCCTAGTGAGGATTTCTATTTATGGGCTACAGGTGGAAGAAAAATCAAAGACTCATGAAAAGTCTGCCAAATAATCCAGTGTATTCTGGGAAGTTATATTTTCAGGTGTTAAAGGGAGGCCCCAAATTCCCCTGGTTCCTGCCCATCTCTCTACTCCCCATCTCTTATCCTCACCTCCAATTCTGCAGCCCAGCCAAATGCAACTAGTTGGAGTAAGTTCCCTGCACCTGCCTCTGGGCTTCTGTACATCCAGCTTTCTCTGCTTGGAGTACAACTTCTTCTTCTTTTTGCCTTGCTAATTCTTAATAACTCAGTTCTGGTTTCCCTTTTTTCGAGGAGCTTACCCTCATGCCCAAGTCTGGATGTGCGACTTCTCTTCTGGACTCCAATAACACCCTATATTTACCCTTGGTAGCACTTGTAACACTAGGATTACCTCCTTACTATCTGTGTGTACATAAACTCCACCAGCGCAGAACCCATGTTTTTCTCATGGTTGTAGCCCTACAGTGGTGGCAAGTAGTAGGTACTTAACGATATGTTAAACACTGCAACAGTGAATAACAGTAGAAAGAGAGGGACGTGAGGTTGCTATAACTGAGGGATCTGAGCTGGTCTGGGCTGTCAGGGGAGATATTCCTAAAGAAGTGATTGAGAGGGACTTCCCTGGCAGTCCAGTGGTTAAGACTCTGCCCCTCCAATGCAGGAGGTGCAGGTACCATCCCTGGTGGGGGGACCAAGATCCCTCCTGACGGGCTTCCTAGGTGGTGCAGTGGTTGAGAATCCGCCTGCCAATGCAGGGGACATGGGTTCGATCCCTGCTCCAGGAAGATCCCACATGCCGTGGAGCAACTAAGTCCGTGCGCCACAACTATTGAGCCTGCGCTTTAAAGCCCGTGAGCCACAACTATTGAGCCCATGTGCTGCAACTACTGAAGCCCACACGCCTAGAGCCCGTGCTCTGCAACAAGAAAAGCCACGGCAATGAGGAGCCCGCGCACCACAATGAAGAGTAGCGCCCACTCACCGCAACTAAAAAGAAAGCCTGCGCACAGCAAAAAAGACCCAACACAGCCAATAAAATAAATAAATAAATACATTTATAAAAAAAAAAAGATCCCTCATGCCACGCGCCTTGGCCAAAAAAAAAAAAAGAAAAGAAAAAAGTGATTGAGAGAAATTTGAAGGGTAAGTACAAATTAACTATGGCAGAGGGAAAAGAACATTCCAGGAAGAAAAAACAGCATGTGCAAAGGCTCTATGGTGACTGGTTACTTGGAAATGTTGAAGACCTTAAAGAAGGCCATATAACTGGAGGGAGAACAGGAGGGAAATGTGTGGTCAGACTGGAGGCTGGACAGGTGGGCAGGAGCAAAGCTGAGATGTTGCTTGTTGCTAAGAGCAATAGGAAGGCCAAGGTATATGTATATATTTATTATTATTATTATTTTAATTTAATCAATTTATTTGGTTGCATGGCCAAGGTATATTTTTAATTGTGGGTGTTGTGGGGGAAGTGAACAATATAAGATTTGCATTTTGAAGGATTACTCTGGTTGCAGTATGCAAAATGGCTGAGAGGGAAGGCAGGAAGGATGTGATGGTAGCTAGGACTAGAGAAAAGATATTTAGTAGTAAAACTGACAGGATTTTATGATGGATGGGAAATGGAGGAGGTATTAAAGATAATTCCTGGGTTTTTTTGACTTCCTTAATAGTGGATAGAGGTGAAAACACCGGAAGAGATTCAGGCTTGGAGAACATAGAGATTACGAATTCAGCTGCAGACATGTTGAGTTTGAATGTCTTTGAGATATCCTGAAGGAGATGTTGAAGATGCAGTTGGTTACATATGAGGGTGAGTCAAAAATTATCCCCACTCTGGTTATATTAAAACTTCCGTAAATTCTACAGCCAGAGTGCAGATAATTTTTGACTCATCCTCATAGATCTGGAGAGCCTGTAGATGAGGGCTGGGTGGGGATGGAGATACACACTTGCATACATTTGCATATAGGTGCTAAATGAAGTTGTGGATGTGGATGAGAATATCCAAGAAGAAAATCTAGAGTGAGGTGGGAAGGGGGCCTAGGACCAAGCATGGGGGAGCTTTAAGACAGTAAGTGGACCAATCAGGGCCAGCTAGGAGCCAGCCAGAAGCTAACTAATCATGGCAGCATCAGACATGGGTGCTGTGTCAGTCAGACTCTTTACTTCTTGCTTAGTTAATCTGATTCCCATTGTCCTTAGTCTCTCAAGTGCCCTTTCCCCATTTAAACTTTCAAGGAAGGATCTGAAACCCATTGAGGCTGAAGTGTAAATAACCCAGTGTAGACTATACAAGTTTCCTTTCCCTGGGGCAGTTTAATTTACTACTTTGAACAACTCCTTAAGCTAGAGAAGTTGTAGGCTCAAGCTAGGGACTTGGCTGGAAGTTGGCAAAGTGGGGTCTAGTCCTAGCTGTCACTGACTTGGTCTGTGGCCTCTGGCAAGTCACTGCTCCTCTCTAGGTTTCAGTTTTCCAATCTGTGAAATGGGGATAAATATCCTTGGACTCACAAAGCTCAAAAGAAAGACTGGATGTGAAGACCCTGGGTAAGCTGTAACAAATCTATCATGAAGACTGTAAAAGGAATGAATCTCTAACTGCAGAACTTGGAGAAGCAGACCACGGAGGCTGTGTAGAGAGAAGTAATTTAAGGACAGGACCCCTAATAAGTATGTATGGGAAGATCCTGCTGACTCTCTGAAGAGGAGGCTCTACCCTGCTTGGAAGGAAAGGGGCAGTTCAAGCCCCAGAAAGTTTCCTACATCTTCAGAATTAGGGACTGATTTACTCTAATCCTACTCCCATGTCTTGAAGAGGGTCTCAGTCGACCGGAGGAAAACCAACCCCTTGTCTGAAGGCGTTTCAGATCTCCCAGGATGTGTCAGGGATTGGAGACAGTAGTATTAGGGGGTCCCATCTTTGTGATGGGGGAGGTTTTTAAGCACCCCCAAGTCTGTCTTGGTATGTATCTCAGGCTTCCCTTCCCTCCCCGCCCCCGTCTACCCCATATGGGTTTGTGTCTTGTTCACTGCGAAAGGGGTAAGGAGGGAGATCTCAGGTCCCCGAGAAAGGAAGCTCTTAGTCCTTCTGTGTGCCCCTCCCCTCTCCATAGAGTTCTCAACCCCTAGAGCAGGTTTCCTGTTTTTCTGTCCAACTCACCAACAGTTGCTTCCCCTGCAGCCTCCGCGTCCCACTACCTTGGGGTTACTCAGAGCAACTCCATGGTAACTATCTACGTCACTACGTCCCCTCTGAGCGCCGTAGGCGCTGCCGCGATGCCTATCGGGAGCTGTAGTTCGTCGGGGGCTGGGCTCCTAGGCCGCGGGCGGTGCTGGGATTTGTAGTTGCCTCTGCCTTCAAGCTGGGGTCCGGGGTCCGGAAGTTGTGGCACCCTTTTTGCCTTTCCAGTGCCCTCGCACTTCCTTTTCCCGGGTCCTCCCGCGTGCTCTTGCGTGCGACGCCAGCCGACAGGGGCCAATTGCAGGGCGGCGCGAGGGGGTGGGGCCATAGTTTAAACTAATTGTGCGTTCACAGCGCTGGCGCGAGCCCGCGACGAAAGCGATTCGAGGGAAGCGAGAATCGGAGCGGGAGCGCGCGGCCAGGTAACCGGCGCGGGCCCGCTGCTGCTGGCGTGTTCTTTGGGTGCCCACAGGGATGCCTGGGCCTAAAGGGTTGCCACAGAGGCGGGTGCGAGCGGAACGCCTCCTTCGTAACCGAGGCTGACGGGGGAGAGGGTAAGGTTTGTGAGGAGAGGGCCTTGTCCGGGGGAGGGGGGGTGCCGGGCGTGCTTAGGGGGAGGGTCTGTTTGGGGGCGTGTCCGTGGAATTGTGTCTGAGCGCGACGCAGGTGCAGGTAATGCAGGTTCCTGAAAGGCTTGTCGCCGAGGGTTCCTGTAATGGGAAGTCTTCGCCTATTATTGTTAACAATAGTGGTGGTATTAATAATAAACGTTTTCTGAGCCCCAACTACGTTTCAGACACTGTGCCACAACCTTTTTATGGATCGTCTTTTTAATATTCTTAACAGCATTATTGTACTTTATTACAGATGGGCCATCTGAGGTTTATGTTCAGCTTGGCCAGGGTTGCATAGATAGTGCATGGTTGGCTATACTGAGGTTTTTGTGGGTTTGGCCTACGTGAGGGGAAAGGGCTGTGTTGGCGGTGCGGGTTGTCTTGGACGAGTCATTTTATTTTGAGCCTCACTTTTCACTTAGGATGTGAACAACGAATTTACCTGCCTTACCTACTTGCCTGGGGTTGTTATGAGGGTCAAATCAGGCAGGCTGTTTCTTGGAAGCATCTTGGGTGGAGAGTACAAATTTTTTACTGTAGGTGGTGTGACTGTGAAGGTTTTCAGTGGAAGAGAGCTCAGCTGGGTTGATGCTTCCTGTACTGAGCGCCCTTTTTTGCTTACCCCCAAGATAGCGCTTTTCATCTGGTGTTTGTGTTTGTCTGCCCTACTAGATAGAGACGGTGTCTTTTGTCCCTGTATCCTCATGCCTGTGCCGGATATGAAATGTATCATGGTCATTAACGTATGCTTTGAAATGAATGAGCTTTCTTGGGCTGAAAAGGGATAGGAGCCTAGCTTTTGCATCTGTATTTAGTGGCTTTTGAACCTCTTACTCTGTCCTCTTGCCTAGAAGGGCACTGCCTCCGAAAAAAGTGAAAATACTTCCTTTAATCCATGTTTCCTGTTCTCTGCGGTCTGTTGCTTGGTCGTGTGTTTCTAAAGCTCTGGATTGTCAAGTGTGGTGAGCAGAAACCTTTGATGGGAAGGGAATTGGGGCTGTCTACATTGTGGAGATCTTTACTGCTGTGAATATATAGGAACCTAGAAGGAATGTTCAAATCAAGTAAGGCAGCTTCCAGCCAGCAGGGATGAATGTATGTGTCCCCTCCCTCTCTGTTCCTGTGTGGTATTTTCTCCTTCAGAGGCAGAAGCACATACTTCTTTGTAAAAGCTGCCAAAGTACTCTTTTCTTGGCCCAAGTTCAAGCAAATGATGACAAATTGTAAAGCCTGAATCCTAATCCAAAGCCAAAAACTATACTCCCCCAAACTAGAAGATCTTCACCAAAAGCTCATATGAGGAACATTTTTTTTTCATAAATTTATTTATTAGATTTATTTTTTTATTGGCTGTGTTGGGTCTTCGTTGCTGCACATGGGCTTTCTCTAGTTGCAGAGAGCCAGGGCTACTTGTGATTGTGGTGCATGGGCTCTTCATTGTGGTGGCTTCTCTTGTTGTGGAGCATGGGCTCTAGGTGCATGGGCTTCAGTAGTTGCAGCGCATGGGCTCTAGGTGCATGGGCTTCAGTAGTTGCGGCACATGGGCTCAATAGTTGTGGCACTCAGGCTTAGTTGCTCCGTGGCGTGTGGAATCTTGCTGGGGCAGGGCTTGAACCCGTGTCCCCTGCGTTGGCAGGCAGATTCTTAACCACTGCGCCACCTAGGAAGTCCAGGAACATTTCTATTTAGAATGTTCTTTTTTTAATTTATGGAATATGGGAATGGGAAGAATGCCTTGAACTAAGACTTGAGTTCCAAATCTGTTAGGATGGGGGAAAGCCCTGCTACAGATGATTAAACAGAGCTGATCAGGGAATGTTTTGATAGCTGTGTCTAATTGATAAAACCCTATGGTCAGTAGGTATGTTGGGGGTCATTTATTTCAGCTTCTTACCCAGTTTACATTAAACATATGAAAAGGTATTGTTCAGATTCAAAATGAGCACTTCCAAGAATGAGACCATTCCCAAAGGTAGTCCACCTCAATGTGAGAACAATTCTAATAAATAATAATTGTTTTGCACTGTCAGTGATTATTTCATTTTACCCATATATGTTTACTGTTTGTTTTTTCAACATTCTTTCTTGCATTTTATTCCTTCTTTTTGTGTCAAATAGATGAATGCTTCCTTTAGAATATTTTTTTTATTTTGGCTGTGCCAGTGGCACGTGGGATCTTAGTTCCCTGAACAGGGATGGAACCCGTGCCCCCTGCAGTGGAAGTGCAGAGTCCTAACCACTGGACCACCAGAGAATTCTCCCCTTAAGATGTTTTCTTAGTGATGGTCTGTTAGTGGTAAATACGCTGTTGGAAAATATCTTGATTTCCTTATCAGTCTTGATTGGTAGTTTAGCTACGTACTAGGTTTCCAATTATTTTTTCCCTAGCACTTTGAAAATGTCATTTTACTGAAATTCTGGCTTTGTGTTGTTACTCTTGAGAACTATGCTCACAATTGAACTATTATTTCATTGTATGTAACCTGCTTTTTTCTCTGGTTGTTAGAGGTTTTCCCAATACCATTTATTGAAGAGACTTTTACCTATTGTATAGTCTCATCTCCTTTGTTGTAGATTGATTGATCACGTTAAGTGTGTGTTCATTTCTGGGCTCTCTGTTCTGTTCCATTGATCTATATGTGTTTGTTATTGTGTACTGTTTTGGTTACTATAGTTTTGTAGTATAGTTTGAAATCAGGGAGCATGATACCTTCAGTTTTGTCCTTCAGGATTGTTTTGGCTATTCTCAGTCTTTTGTGTTTTCATACAAATTTTAGAATTATTTGTCCTAGTTCTGTGAAAAATTCCCTTGGTATTTTAATAGGGATTGTAAGAAATTTGTAGAACGCCCTAGGCTGATATGGTCATTTTAACAATACAGTAAGTCCCCTACATACAAACCTTCAAGTTGTGTACTTTCAAAGATGCAGACGTGCATTTGCATGTCCAGTCACATGAGATAGTTAATGTGTCTGGTGTGCATTGTCATGTGTATGCATTCTCTACAAGTGGTTGTGCTTTTGTGTACTTTACTGTATAGTACTGTATAGATTACAGTAGTACAGTGTCTTTATTTCAAGTCCAGGATGTCCAGAAGCAAGTGTAAAAGCAGCAGTGATGTAGCTGGTGCTACTGTACTTTTCAAGGTACTGTATTACAAAATTAAAAATTTATTTTTTGTGTTTGTTTTTTATGTATAATTTCTATGAAAAGTATTATAAACATATTATAGTGCATTACTATATAGCCGATTGTGTTAGTTGGGTACCTAGGCTAACTTTGTTGGACTTATGAACAAATTGGACTTAATGAACACGATCTCAGAACAGAACTCATTCATATGTAGGGGACTTACTGTATTAATTCTTCCAATCCAGTAGCATGGTGTAGCTTTCCATTTGTTAGTGTCAACTTTAATTACTTTCATCAGTGTCTTGTCTTTTGCTTAGTACAGGTCTTTTACCTCAGTTAGATTTATTACTACATATTTTATTCTTTTTGATGCAGTTATAAAATTGCTTTCTTAATTTCTCTTTCTGATAGTTCTTTGTTAGTGTATAGAAACAACAGATTTCTGTACATTAATTTTGTATTCTGCAACTTTATGGAATTCATTGATGAATTCTAATGTTTTTTTGGTGGCACCTTTAGGATTTTCTGTAATGTTAGGTCATCTGCAAACAGTGACAGTTTTAATTCTTCCTTCCCAATTTGGATTCTTCTTATTTCTTTTTCTTGCCTAATTGCTGTGGTTAGGACTTCTAATACTGTGTTGACTAAAAGTGATGAGATTGGGCATCTTTGTCCTGTTCCTAATCTTAGAGGAAATGCCTTCAGCTTTTTACTGTTGAGTATGGTGTTAGCTATGGGCTTATGTGGTCTTTGTTTTGTTGAGATGTGTTCCCTCTAGACTCACTTTGATGATAGTTTTCTTTTTATCATAAATGGATGTTGAATTTTGTCAAAAGCATTTTCTGCATTCATGAAATGAATGATTTTTATTCTTCAGTTTGTTAATGTGATGTATCCCATTGATTGATTTGTGGATATTGAACCATCCTTGCATCCCTGAGATAAATCCCACTTGATCATTGTGTATGATCCTTTTAATGTCTTGTTGAATTTGGTTTGCTAATATTTTGTTGAGTATTTTTACAACTATAAAGTGATATTGGCCTGTAATTTTCTTTCTTTGTGATATCCTTGTCTGATTTCGGGTTGGGGTGATGCTGGCCTTGAAAACGTTTGGAAGCATTCCTTTCTCTGTAATTTTTTGAAATGGTTTGAGGATAGGTGTTAACTCTTTTTTAAATGTTTAGTTTAAATGTATAATTCACCTGTGAAGCTGTCTGGTCCTGAATTTTTGTTTATTGGGAGTTTTTAATATTGCTGATTCAATTTTATTACTGGTAATTGGTCTAGTCATATCTTCTATTTCTTCCTGATTCAGTCTTGGGAGATTGTACATTTCTAGGAATTTGCCCATTTCTCTTAGGTTGTCAATTTTATTGGCATATACCTCTTTAAACAGTGCCTTTCCCTGATCTCATATTTAACTTACCTTGAACGTTCTATTGTTAATTCTGTTCTCCACATCTCTTATTCTTTTCTTCATAATTTCCATCTCTATCTTTCTGTGTTACCTCTGGATAATTTCCTTAAATCTGTCTCCTAGCATACGAATTTGCTCTTAAGCTAGAACTAATTTACTTTTTGAATTCTTATTTTCATTAGGTAAGTTTTTCATTTATACAAGTACTCTTTGGTTCATTTTCAAATCTGCCTCTGTTTTTCATGGTATCTTTTTTTTTTTTTTAATTTTAAAAATTTATTTATTTATTTATTTATTTATTTATTGGCTGCATTGGGTCTTCGTTGCTGCACATGGGCTTTCTTTAGTTGTGGCGAGCAGGGGCTACTCTTCGTTGTGGTGTATGGGCTCCTCATTGTGGTGGCTTCTCTTATTGCAGAGCATGGGCTCTAGGCTCGTGTGCTTGAGTAGTTGCAGCACATGGGCTCAATAGTTGTGGCTCACGGGCTCTAGAGCACAGGCTCAGTAGTTGTGGCACACGGGCTTAGTTGTTCCACAGCATGTGGAATCTTCCTGGAGGAGGGATGGAACCCGTGTCCCCTGCATTGGCAGGCAGATTCTTAACCACTGCACCACCTAGGAAGTCCATGGTATCTTATTTTTGTCTTGTGTTTTCAAATCATCTATAATAATTTTAAATAAATTTAACTTAATGTGTCTGTTCAATTTTCTGAAGCTTCTGGGGTATAATCCTACCATTTGTTTTAATGACTCTTGGTCATGATGGATTGTTTCCTAAAGTATTTTATAATTTTGGACTGTGAGCTCATATTCAAAGGAGTATCATCTATGGTAGTCTTATGTAGCTTGAGTTGAAGTCAGTTCTCTCAAGAACAGCTTTTTTTTTTTTTAAATCAGCTTTGCTTAATTATAATTTATGTATATACAATAAGCTTTATTTAAAGTAAAAAGATTATGAAAAGCTGCCCCAATCAATATACAGAGTATTTCCATCACTCCCAGAATTTCCTCATGCCTCTTTACAGTTCATCTTTCCCTTTACTTTAGCCCCAGGAACACTATAGATTAATTTGTGTTTTCTAGAGTTTTATGTAATTCAAATTATACAGACTGTACCTTTGTGTCTCCTTTCTTTCAGGCAGTGTAAAGCATTTGAAATGTATCTATTGAGTGCATATATCACTAATTTGTTACTTTCTGTTGCTCAGTAGTATTCCCTTGTATGACTGTATCATACAATTTTATCATTTACTGTTGATGAACATTTGGGTTGTTTCCAGTTTTTGACTGTTGTGAATAAAATTGCTGTGAGCATTCAAGTACAAATCTTTGAGTGGACATATATTTTCCTGACTCTTTGGAGTGAAATGGCTGGGTCATATGGCAGGTTATGTTTAAATTTTTAGGAAATTACCAATTTTCCAAAGTGTACTACTTTACGTTCCCATTGCAGTATCTGACAGCTTTGGTTTCCTTATATTCTTACCAACACTTGGTATGGTCAGTCTTTTTAATTTTAGCCATTCTCATGGAGGTGTAGTGTTATTGTGGTTTTAATTTGCATTTTCCTGATGACTGATGATGTTGAACATCTTTTCATGTACTTATTGGCCATTTGCGTATCTCCTGCAGGGAACTCAAGGCTATTCCCAACCTGGGATTAAAATATCTGTAATTTTTCTGTACTTGTGGATTTCCAGGCCACAGACTTAGTATGAATTTTTAACTCCAAATCCACCCCTTGTGTGCGCCCATGGTTATTAATTCCTAGAAAGTTTTTTTCCTCCCACTTTACTAGGTGAGCAAGGCAACCTTCCTTATTTCACTGTGGACCGATTTTTTTTTTTCCTAGTCTGTCTTTTTTACTGAGGGTCCCAGCCTTTATACAGAGATCTCAGTTGTTTTTTATGGGCTCAAGATCTCCTGGACTATGAGGAGGCCACAAATTCCTTACATTGCTAGGACAGCTACGCCTCACTAATCCAATTTTCAGCTTCTTTGTTTCTGTTTCCTGGGATTTCTACTTTCTTGTGAGTTCAGTTTATCTAGTGTCACTTAGGATCCTATCAGGAAAATAGAAACCACACACAGATATTTTAACAGAGTGAATTCAGTAAAGGGATTTAGTTTAAACCCTTGTTGGAAGGCTGAAAGAGCAAAAAGGGAGTCTTAAAGTAACTTTGATATAATAACTGCATTAAGCAGCTGCCTCATCTAGGACTGAAAACAAAAGAAAGTTGGGGTTGTCAGAACCTAGAATTCTGGAGGGATCTGGTGGAACTGCGCCCTGATTCTCTGCGGAGAGGGTGTTGCCTGGTTCTGCTGGTTTCTCAGGAGCTCACAGAAGGAGCCTGGAGGAGCCAGGTTTGGTTGAGCCCTGCCCTGCTGGTGCTGGTGCCTCTGAGAGAGAGTTTGGAAAGAAGCGGGGAGGAATCAACTGCTGTAGGTCAAGAAACAGCGAGCCACAGGAAGAAGGAAGTCCCTTGCAGCCTTCTCCTGCCTTCCATTTTCCCTTTAGCACCCCCTGTTGACAGAACCTAACTGGGAGCCAGCGGGCAAAGGTGAGATGGTGTTGGTGGGGTCCAAGCGCCAGCATCACAGAGCAGAGCTTGACAGGGTAGGTGTGGAGCTGAGAGACAGTAACTTACCTAGCAAGTCTAAAAGGATTTTTATTATATTTTTCTAAGCATTTTCAGGCATATTTATTTATTTAATTTTATTTTTTGGTAAAAAAAGAAAAATTTTTTTTATTGTAGAAAATTTCAAATCTGTACAAAAACAGAAAAAAATAGGTAGGCTGGGAAGATGACTACCCATGTATTGGGTTGGCCAAAAAGTTCGTTTGGGTTTTTCTATAAGATGTTACAGAAAACCTGAATGAACTTTTTGGGCAACCCAGTGTTAATCACCCAGATGCAACACTTCTCAACACATGGCCAATCTTGTTTCCTTTATATCTCCACTCACTCTCCTTCTTCAAGTCTCCAAGCATATTTAGTAGGAAGATTTTCAGGTTATCTGGCCCCTTATATCAACAGTCAGTAATAGCGATAGCTGACTTTCTTTTTTTTTCAGTGTATACTGTGAGCCAGGCACTGTTCTAAGCACTTTACATGAACTGCTTCCCAAAACTCTGAGGTAAGTACTGTTATTATTACTATAAATTAACCTACCCAAAGCCATACAGTTTGTAAGTGTTGGAGTTGGTGTTTTAATCCAAGCATTCTGGGTTCCATAATGCACATTCTTAATTTCTTTATTGTGCTGAAAGTTCTTGCCTACATCAAACCAAAATCTATCCTCCTTTAACTTCCACTCACTAGTTCTGGTTTTGTCTTCTTGCAAGGGGACACGTAAATCTGTCTCCTCATCTCCATGACAAGCATGCATATATTTGAAAAAAGTTTTCATGTTTTCCCTGGCATAACATCTATAGTTCTCCCCTCACATTTGCCATGACATGACTTTCAGCCCTTCACCACGGTGGTTGTCATTCTTCCTCTGTATGTGCTCTGACTTTGCTTCTTAGAGGTGGGGCACAGAGTTGTCTTCTACAAACCAGGGAAGTCCCCAAAGGCAACTTTTTAATATGACTGTTATACCAGGTCTCTGCCATCCCATATTAGTTGGTTGATTTCTTTTATTCTAAATGCAGGGCTTTATATTTAGTCCTGTTAAATTATATATTGGTGAGACTTTCCTGTGGTCCAGTGGTTAAGAATCCGCCTTCCCATGCAAAGGATACGGGTTCAGTCCCTGGTTGGGGAACTAAGATCTCACATGCTGCGGGACAGCTAAACCCATGTGCCACAACCACTGAGCCCATGTGCTCTAGAGCCCACGTACCCCAGCTAGAGAGCCCGCACGCTCTGGAGCCCATGCATCACAACTAGAGAGGAACCCACATGCCGCAGCAAAGACCCTGCACGTCACAACGAAAGACCCCGTGCACCACAACGAAAGACCCCCACGCGCCACAATGAAGATCCTACATGCTGCAACTAAGACCCGGTGCAGCCAAATAAATTTAAAAAAATATATATATTGGTTATTTTTGGTAACATTGAACCTGTTAAGATCTTTTTGCCAAATCAAATCTAAAAACAATGTATTTTCTTTTCTTTACAGTTTATAATTCCAAAGTTTAACAAGCAGACCTTACATGTTTTCATTCTGTCTTTGGTAAAAATGCTAAACATGGTAGGTTTGAGAAGAAAGCTGAATGTTACACCTCTAGAGATCCTTACTTCAGTTAATGGAGGTTTGGGGGGAATAGTTTTGACTATTCCTTCTGCTAAATTGGGGGAGGAGTTATCTGGAAAGGGCAGAATTTTGGCTGTCAGTGAGGGGAGGAGAGAGTCAAGGTTAAGGGTTGGCCATTGGTCAGTCAGTCACCCTAATAAGGGACCACTTGGCAGAAGTGAAATGATCTGGTGGCTGTAGAAGGGAGAGAGGGCATATTGCACAGTATGCTTCTGGGTTGAGGCCTCTGTTGGCAACTGTGTGAGCTGCTCTTTATGTCCTCTTTAAGGGCCAGTTTCTTTGAAGCCAGTGCAGGAAATGCCAGTGATTCAGCCTTGCAGATTTCTTCTGCCATATTGCAGCTAAGGGCTGTTTTGTCTGGTGAGGAGTAAAAGCATGCATATATTTCAGGCATATTTATTTGACCACCTGGGTGCCTTCCTGTGACTGGCCAGAGACACTTGCTTTGTAGGCTGTCAAGATTTTGGTACCCTGTGGCAAGATGGATACAGTGTGACCCGAGCTCTTGGTCCTATGTGTGGGTAGCAACTGCATCCTACCCTGTAAGGGGGCATTTGTCAAGTGCCTGACTTCTGGGTGGTCTCAGTGAGGGATGAGATTATAATAGCTTTGGTTGCCTACTTTTCTGTCTTTCTTGTGGCGTGACGATGTGAGATTGAGGGAAACCTCTTGTTCCCTTACAGTTTGCCACTGTACCCCTCATGAACTACTGCAAGGTGGACTCTGTCTGGTTGCTGACTCCCAAAGCCCAGTTTCCTTAGGCAGTGAGCAAATACATGAGTGCCTGTTGTACCTTTCACAGAGCTGAGTATATAAAGAAGTGTGTATGTATTACAGGATTTCCCTGCTCCCCAACTGTTCAAACCTGCAGACGTTTTACAAGAATAATGTAACAAATTCTTATATATTCTTCACCTAGATTCACTAATTGTTAACATTTTGCTATTTTTGGTCTCTATCCTTCATTTTCTGAACCTTTTGACTTTTAGATGTAAACATCATGCTACTTCATCCCTAAATATTTCAGCAAGTATTTTCTAAAGAAGTAAGAATATCTTCTTATCATAACCACAATAAAATTACACTCAGAAATTCAATACATCTGGTATACAATACTTGTTCGGGTTGCTCTAATTTTCCCAATGATGTCTTTCATAGGCTTTTTGTCAATTCAGGATCCATTGAAGGATCATGCATGTGTTAGTTGTCACAACTTTGTCATGCCCTTTAGTCTGCTTTAACTTTGAACAGTTTTTAAATCTCTTAATCTTGAATGCTTTTTTGTCTGTCATAGCATTGACATTCTTTTAGAGTTCAAGTTAGTTTTCTTGCAGAATGTCTCTTAATTTGGATTTGTATGACTATTTTCTCTTGATTAGATTCAGGTTAAACATTTTTTGGTAGAACTAGATAGGTTAATACAGTAGTTTGATAGTGAAGCTTGAAAACACATGGAAGCAGTATTCAGTTTCGCATGACAGTGTATAATTTAGCACTCGATTAAGTTGTCTAATCTGTAAGCCCCATAGGAATTGAGAGGAGGGAATTCAGTAGGACCTGAGGTACTAGGAAAGACTTCAGCAGGAAGATGGGGTTTGGAAAATGGACAGAATTTGAGGCAGTTGGAGTCTGGTTAGACAATCTGCTATTTGGACTTCTCATCCCACTACTAAGGTTATATATATCATGAAAAGTGAATTTCCTCTTCAGAGCTTAGAGCTCTGTACTTTCCGTGGTGTTTGTACTACTGGGAAGCCCAGTAGTTTGGAGCTCTTGG
Source organism: Hippopotamus amphibius kiboko (assembly GCF_030028045.1). NCBI lineage: Eukaryota > Metazoa > Chordata > Mammalia > Artiodactyla > Hippopotamidae > Hippopotamus > Hippopotamus amphibius. Next base: position 42,061,371 of record NC_080194.1, on the reverse strand, counting down.
TTTCAGACAGGCCTAGAGAGTGTGCTTGGCATTTTGCCAGCTGCTTAACCTTAAGGAAGTTTCCGTAGGTGCAAGCTAGAAAGAGTATTGGTAACTTTAAAATGTTATAGTGAAATATTGCTTAAACACTTGAATTAAAATATTTTAATGCCTTTAGATGGCGGCAACACTTCCTAGCTTTGCCATGTGCCCCACTGGAACATTCATTCCTGTTACCTGCCTAACCTCTGAAGGGGTTGAAGTTACCACTGCTGGATAACTGAAGGCATGGAAATGAGGAGGGGCTTGGCTTATGCAGAGAGAAGTGGGAAGACTGGCTAGATTAGTTCAGAGTGTACACTGTGAACTAGTGGGAAATAAGGTTGCGGCCATATAATGGAGGGCTTGGAAAGTTAAGCCAAATAATTTAGATATGGTGCTTTAGGAAGAAAACCATGGAAGGTTTTTGACCAGGAGGGACGGACTTGGAAATGGGAGTGGTATGGAGCCTCCTGAGGAAGGACCTTTCCTGCTTTAGAAACTGGAATCCTAGTAGGGCAGAGCCTTCCCAGTGCTGACCACATTGGGGTGTGGTTTGGCTGTCTTGCCACAGGAGGCCAGACTTTCTGCCCCAGTGACTCTTCCTGCTCTGCCACTGACTCACCCCGTTGACCTGGGCTGCGTGGCTTCCCTTCCAGTGGCCATCTGATCTACAGAATGCTGGGGCTGCCCAGGGTGGTGTGAGGCTGAGCTGACCAACAGTTGGTGGGATGGGGAAATGAACAGCATTCCTGTCCCTTTGCCCCTTCCCTGGGTAGAGGCTAATTATAAGCCCGATTGCCAGGGATCACTTTGTCAGAACCTGAGAAAGCTGTTCACCAGGAGGTAAGTCAGGATGGTTCCTGCCCTCTCTTTGATTTTTCATTGGTCAGCTTTTTCCCGAACGTGATCTCTACTACTTTCTTTTTCCTTGATCCAGGTTCTTCTAAGTAACCTTCTTTCAATTACTTGAAGTAAACAGGTTACTACAGGAGGTGGACAGAGATGTTTAATAAACATATTCTTCTAGCTGTGGGGGGAGTGTCTAGGGGGTTTTACGGACCCCTGTTGTGAGGTAGAGCCCCGGAACTCTTGTGAACCAGGCACTTAACGATGGCTCATACTCATAGGAGTGACTGCAGAGAAGTCCTGTCTTAAGCTATCATTTGTCAGCAACTGGGTTTCAAAACCATTCTTGGCATGCTTTAGTGTCCCAAGTTATCTCCCCTTTGAAAGACAGCAGTGAGGAACAGAAAAGGGGAGGCTCATGGATTAGAATATGTTTGTAGCTTATGCTGGGAGTCAGGGTGACTAGGTTTCTAGTCCTGATTACTGCTAACCAGCTGTGTGACCAGGGACAAACTGCCTAACCCCAGTGGACTATAGTTTTCTCATATGTAAAAATGAGCAGTTTAGATTATATGATCTGGAAGATTTCTTCCAGGGCCAAAATATATACTGTGTGGTTATAAATTAGTGTAATAGTTTATTTTTAACACATGTGACATATATTGCCCATACCTTGTCCCCTTCAATGTAATTTTGGAACAGTTAGAATATTTGTAGTTTGTCTCCCTTAAAATAATTGTGTTCTCAGACTTTACATTTATTCTGGTGATACTGCCAGTGCTCAAAACATTTTTGGCCTCTAAGCCAGTCTTTTGAATATTCTCAGAGGTAGCAAATCTTCACTCTTGCATAGTAGATTCAGTTTTTGGAAACAGCCAGAAGATGTTGTGAGCCAAAGAGACAAGCAAGGCAGTACATTTTTGGGAAACAATGAGGTGTGACTGTAAAATAGTAAGATTTAATTTTTGTGTGTGTCTCACATAGAGTAGACTTTGAAAGGCGGTTCCCAAAGGAGTGTTTTCTAAATTTTAGGAGACTATTTTGATTACAGTTTTCCCTTGATTTAACAAGATTGGAAATGTTTGTTTAAAAGGGTGTCACTTCCTTTATACTCACTCTGCATATGCACGCTCCTAGGTCAAGGTGACTAAATAGTGGAGAAAATTAGCCTTTCTCGTGGTAGTTCTCCCAAATCACAAGTGTGTTGAGGGCCAAAAAGGGTTGGAACGTGTTGCTGTGGGATGTTGTAGCTGAGGAGCCACTGCAGTCGCAGCCCCAGAAGACTCACAGCCACAGCCACAGGTCCTTCCGGCCGCAGCAGCCCGTGCTCACCAGCACCACAGTCCGTTAGGATGATTCCCAGGTGGTGTGGCTGAAGCAGGTGATTTGGTAGCTCCAGTCTTTCGTAGGAGAAATGATATATCAGGTTACTTGTTGTTGTTGTTTATTCATTTGTTTTGGTCAGCAGTTTGAGTTTGAGAAAGGGTGGGGATGGGTGGGGGTCAAGGCAGAGGGGCTATCTCTAATGCATTTCACTTAGGCTCCCTGTAGTACCCTAGAATCTGTTCCTGGAAATGGTGGTCTTGTTGATAACTAGTCAAGAAAATAAGGTGTTAGGCATCCTAATCAAAAGATTCTGTCCCTAAGTCACTCTGTGATCATTTGCAATTCTCTTTCTTAAGGCCATGTTTTGTTCATTTTTATATTGAAAGAGTTAGATACTAAGAGTTCTAGATCTGAAAACAGGTAGGCCAAAGGAGATTTGAGGTAGGGAAGTATCTGTTTATTCTAAGCTGCTTGACTATTAGACTAGGGGTAGAAGTGGAATTCCTTTTTGGTCCTTAAATTATAGTGACTGTACTCTCTACTCCCTGTCACAGCTGAGTGATCAAATGTGAAGCAGCTATTTAATGAGAAGCAGGCACTGGGAGCTTTCTCCTGAAAAACAATCACAGGACACGCTGGTCCTGAGAGAGGTAGTCATTCCCTGGTAGGATCTATTGTTTGAAGGAGGTGGGGGTGAATTTCATCAAAATGGACAGTGTGGATATTGTGATTTAGAAGGTTTAGAGACTTCGTTCCCTGCTGTTGTGAATTTCAAGCCTTTCTTTAAAGGGATTCTCTTAATGATTGGAGCAGTGTGGGATTCATTTAGAGAAAAAGCCCCATGTAACCACAATTAGAAATTAAATGCCTAAGAGCAGAGCCAGTTGCAGGAGAGACCTAATCAGTTGCTTTTCAATACTTAGATCCTACAAGTGATGGCAAGAATAGGCTGCTTGGTGAGCTTGATAGGTACTAGGCTGGGAGATTTGGGCTCCAGACAGAGAAGAGGTGACCTGTAGAATCCACACCTCTTAATCTCCCTATTTCTCTTCCTTCCCCTAGTGCCCTTTGGTTTTAATTAGGATTGTGTAAACACAGTCAGCTTGCCAGTTTCCTTAAAGTGGCAGGCCCATGACATTTTCTGCAGGTCACTCTTGCTAGGTATGTGGCTTTAAATTAGGACTGTCCTCTTTGACAGTTTGGCTTCACTGACTGCCTCACTGAAAGAATTCTCTAGATTAGGGCCAGTTGGCTGTCATTCAGTTGGGCAGCATTATTTAGCACCTGTGGTGTGCAAGCATTGTGCTGGAATGGAGCTGATAGGTGAGTAAGATGGTTTCTGCTTTCCAGGAGCTTAGTCAAGTGAAATATGTGTGCAGCTAGCGTCGACCCAAGGAGGAATGAAATAAAGTGTAAAGAGGTGCAAGCAATATGGCAGCATATAGAGGAAACAACAGTTGTTCCTGAATTGCGGGGAACAAGGGGAGCTTCTGAAGGGAGAAAGTATTTGAGCCAAGTTGTAAAGGGTGAATTAGAATTCCATAAGTTTAGAAGAAAGGGCATGTTGGTTTTTTAAAAAATATTTTTTATTTTTAAAAATTTTTGGCCATGCTATGTAGCTTGTGGGATCCTAGTTACCCGATCAAACCCAGGCCCTCGGCAGTGAGAGCGTGGAGTCCCAACCACTGGACTGACAGAGAATTCCCTTTAAAAAATTTTTGTTTTACTTTTTTTATTTTTCAGAAAGGGCATTTTGGAGGAGGTCATGGCATGGGCAAAGGCACTGGCAAAGGCACAGATGTGGCCTGGAAAATGCCTGACATGTTTGGGAAAAGCGTTCCTGAGATAGAAGATATTTTAGAGGAGTGAGCTGGTGATGAGGCTGGAAAAGACTTTTGATGGTTGGATCGTAAAGAACGTTAAGTGTCATGCTAAGGGATTTGGATTTTATTCTGCATCGAGTTAGCTCTTGAGTGTTTTGGATAGGAAATGACGTGATCTAATCTGAGTGACTTAGGTTTTGGTCTGTTTTTCAATCGTAAGGTCTTAGATTTCAGGGTTGAGAAGATGGTGGTCCTGGTTCTTAAAGTATAAAGTTTGTCAGGCGTCTACTGTTCAGGTACATGATTCCTTAGTTATATTTTCTAAAGCACCTCCAAAAGCAAGAAGGCAGGAAATAGCAGTGTCCCTTTAGACTGAGCTTTCCCCACCCCCAGAGACGAGGGTTACCTTAGGCATATACGTCCTGCAGTCTTGTTTAGTGGGTTGCTTACTACTGCTAATCCTTTGAGGATAAAACTCATCATAAGGGATGGACTTTTGATTATATAGTGGAAACCAAAAACATTTTTTTGAACTGATTGACAAATAGTATATATTCATTGTAGGAAATATGAAAAATACAGAAAAGTATAAAGAAGAAAACTAAAATCATTCAAAACCCCACCAGCTGGAGAAAATCACTTATTTCCATTTTAGCATTTCCTTTCAATATTTTGTACCTACGCATATTTCTGTGTGGCGTAGTCCAGATCATATATTACTACAGTTTTGTCTTCTGCTTTTTTCCCATTTCCCTTTGTTTTCATTATATAAATTCATATATGTTTATAATGTTGCTGAAGCTCTTTATAAATATTCCTTTTTTATCCTCTCTCTCTCGCTGTGCTGCTTGGCTTGTGGGATCTTAGTTCCCCCACCAGGGATCCATCCTGGGCCCCCTGCAGTGGAAGCACAGAGTCCTGATCACTGGACTGCCAGGGAATTCGCGCTGTTTCTAATGGCTGCATAATAGTCTGTCGTAGAGGATTTTTATAGTGCTTTTAGTTTTTCTGTTTTAAACAATACTCTTAATACTTTGATACAAATTATAAAACTAACATATACAATAAGTTCCTTGCACGTCACCCTTTATCCTAATCCTACTCTGCAGAGGTAACAATTAACTTATTAATAGTTTTTATTAATTTATAATTTATTAGTAATTTCTAGTGTTTCTTTGCATGAACATTATTATGCATAAGTTTTGGTCCATATTTTTCATTGTTTTCTTATGATACCTGTCTGCAAGGGAATTACTGGGTCAAATGAGGTGAAATTAAATTTTTTTCCTGATTGTATATCATGGTACAGTTTAGAAAACATGAAAAATAAGGTTTTTAAGAGAGGAAGTAAGAATGACCTGTAATTCCACAACTCAGAAACACATTATTGGACATATTTCCTTATAAATATACACACGCATATTCACACTCACAGGTGTGCAGGTGTGTGTGTATCACATACACTCGTGTATGTAGTTTAAAAAATAAATGGGCATGGCACACTAACACTGTATATCCTGCTTTTAGAATTCAGCATTTCCTCATGTCATAAAATGTTTTTAATGACTGCATAAGGCTTCATTATATGGCTGTATCATAATTTACTTGAGTTATTGTTAGATGTTTAGTTTTTCTCCAGTTTTTCATGATAAATAATTATATTAATACATATATAATTTTGTTTATATTTCAGATAATTTTCTAAACTTAATGCTGTGAATGGAATTATTTGATCAGAGAACACAAACTGGTTTTTTTAGCAGTCTCACTTGAAAATTATATTTTAAATTACATATTGTTATATATTAAAATGTATATTTTGGTAAAATATACATAAAATTTACCATTTTAACCATTTTAAAGTGTTAAATTCACAATTTAAATTCACAACTAAGTGTACAATTCAGTGGCATTAAGTATATTTACAATGTTGTGCAATTATCACCACTATTCATTTCCAGGACATTTTATCATTCCAAACAAAATTTCTGTACCCATTGAACAATACCTCCCATTCCTTCCTCCTCCAGTCCCTAGTAACCTCTGTTCTACTTTCTGTCTATATGAATTTGCCCATTCTAGGTACCTCATAAATGGGATCATGCATTTTTTTGTTCCTTTGTATCTAGTTTATTTAACTTAGCATAATGTTTGAATATGAACATTTTTTAAGTTCTTGATATGTATTGCCAGATTTCTTTCCAGAGAACTGCTTAGAGAATGCCCACTTATTTACATGAGAAAATGCACTGTTCCTTCTTTAATCATTAATTTCTCAATCAAAACCCTAGGTTAAGTTATCTTTCCAGGAAAGTGTGATAGCTTCTTTGCCATTACTATATAAAGTCAACATTTGGGAGAGGATGGAAGGAGAAAGTGGGGTGGGTGAGGGTGTCCCTGTATGAAGGTCCTCTTTGCTAAAATGACCTTTGGAAATGAAAGGTCAATTACCCTCAGTTCCCCATTTATAAAATGGGGATGACAGCACTTTCCCCATCTGCCCTACAGGAATTGAATGGCCTAAAATTCCCAGTTGAAATTACTTACTTTTGTGGCCAGGATCTTCAGAAGGGTAGGATCTAGAGAGGGAGAATTGGCTTTCCTTTCCCACAAAAATCAGGGCCCTAGCTTCTTAGCAGTTGGCTAGACGTACTTGAAATGTTAGCTGCTTTCTGGTGAATCTTCTCTCTATAAGCAAAAGGGAAGGAGAGACACATAATGTGGTGGGAGGGGCGGGGTGTTTAGCAGCAGAAATAATGGGGCTTCATTTGGTTTCATATTATCATAGTAGTGTGTGAGTGGGAGCTACATTGCTTATCCAAGTCACTGAAAGAAAGTAGAAACCGGATCTCTTTCCCATTAGTTGAAATTAAAGAGACAAGGAAGATGAATAGCACATAGGAAGCCCTTTAGAGCAGTGTCCCAGCCAAGAAGTAGAGGAGTGTCTTTTGACTTCTTTTGAGTGTTTTGGATTCTTTTCTTCAATATTATATACCAGACCTATACTGCATATAAATTTTTAAAAATTAATTTATTTATTTTATTGGCTGTGTTGGGTCTTCATTGCTACACACGGGCTTTCTTTAGTTGTGATGCACGGGCTTCTCATTGCGGTGGCCTCTCTTGTTGCAGAGCATGGGCTCTAGGCGTGTGGGCTTTGGTAGTTGCGGCACATGGGCTCAATAGTTGTGGCAGACAGGCTTAGTTGCTCTGAGGCATGTGGTATCTTCCTGGGGCAGGGATCAAACTCGTGCCCTCTGCATTGGCAAGCGGATTCTTACCCACTGCACCACCTAGGAAGTCCTGCATATAAATTAATTTTAAAATGAGCCACACTGTCTTACATAGCCACACTCTAATCATTTGGACAGCAGTTAATTTCATTATGAAACTTTTCTTTAGGTGTTAAATGTGAGTTGTTGTTTTGTTTAGACCCAGGTATAAATCTTTTTTGTTTTGCAAGCCATGTAGTTGCAACTACTCACGTTTGTCATTGGTGAACTGAAGTAGTCATAGACAATACATAAATGAATGGGCATGGCTGAATTCCAGTAAAACTTGATTTACAGAATAGGGGCAGCTGGCCCTCAGGCCATAGTTTGTTGACCTTTGGGTAGTGGAAAATACTTTAGATAGTCAGAAGGCCTAGCTTTGATGGGAAGTTGTTCAAAAATTTAGCTTTGACGCCTGCTACTTACTAGCTATGTCACCTTAGCCTCTCTGAGTTCTTATGTTTAAATTAAAAATGGAAATACTTTCCATTAAAAATAAGAATCACTGATTATACATATGGATATTTAACTTTTCTGGAGATCAGGAAAGTGTAAATTAAAACAATAGTGTATTGTTTTCTATCCTTTATATTGGTAAAATAAAAAATAACATCTATTGTTGGAAGAGTGTTGAAAAGGAAATTTTTATGCTCTGTTGGTGGAACTATAAATTGGTATACCTTTTTGGATGCTAATTTGGGAGTACCTCTCAACATTTAACATACACAGACTTCATCAATTACAATTATTGGTACATATCCTAGAGAAATATTAGCTTCTATGTAAAAAGTTTCACCAGTATCATTGATGTAGCATTCTTTGTTATGACAAAACACGATGAACAACCTAAATATTTCAGACATAGCAAAATGGGAAAATAAAGTGGCACAACCTTACTGTGGCATTTTCCATGAGCTCTTAAAAGTATGAGGAATCCATTATATACTAATAAGAAACAGATCAAAATTTTTAAGTGAAAAAGTCGAGTTGCAGAACACATTATACAATATGACAATAGGTAGATAGACCAAACACACTTTTTGTCTACACACACATGTATACATACATAAATACATATCTACATGTATCTGCATACATACATATATATATATATACATATATGTATGTGTGTGTGTGCATGCTTAGGAAAAGTCTAAAAGATTATACAACAAACTTATAACAGTGGTACCTCTAAGGAGGGGACTGCCATTGACAAATGTGGTTAAAGTTTGGTGAATGGGAAGTTTTGCATTTTACTCTGTGTACTTCTTTATTATTTATTTCATAGTGATAATGTATTCTCTCTCCTTCCCACTGGTTTGGATAGCTGGTGGGCCTCTCTGCACTTGTCAGGGTCAGGAGTGTGACACAATAGGATTAATTCTCCGAGCCAACTCTACCCGCATCAGTTGAGTTGGACGCAGCTGCTGAGACCAGAACAAGGAGCACGTGTATGAGGGGTGGATGGGCACTGTGTGCAGGTGGCTGGGAGAGGCAGCCAGACAGGCCAGTTCTGATTTACCAGCACTAACGGTCATATGTCGGATCCTGACATTCTCCACACTGCTTTGCTCTCAGTTATCACGCCAGTCCCTGAGAAGAAGTCTGTGAGCAAGCAAGGTACAGACGATGGTGGGCGACGGTGACAGGAAGAGGAGCAATCAGAACATGGGACAGCAAGGGAAGTGTGTGTGTAGAAATAGGTTTTTTTTTGTTTCATTTAAAAAGAAATATGGGACTTCTCTGGTAGCACAGTAGTTAAGAGTCTGCCTCCCAATGCAGGGGACACAAATTCGAGCCTTGGTCCAGGAAGATCCCACATGCGGCAGAGCAACTAAGCCCATGCGCCACAACTACTGAGCCCACATGCCACAACTACTGAAGCCTACGCACCTAGAGCCACTGCTCTGCAACAAGAGAAGCCACTGCATTGAGAAGCTGGTGCACAGCAAAGAAGAGTAGCCCCTGTACACTACAGCTAGAGAAGGCCTGCACACAGTAACGAAGATCCAACACAGCCAGTAAATAAATATAAGTGAAAAAAAAAATATGTACAGGGATATTCATTACAGCACTGTTTGAAATGGTGATAATGGAAGTAGCCATGTCCATCAATAGGAAAATATGTGAACACATTATGGTATATCTTGTATATGGACTATTATTTATTTATTTATGTATTCATTCATTCATTCATTCTTTATTTATTTATTATTTATTTATAGCTGTGCTGGGTCTTCGTTGCTGCTCTCAGGCTTTCTCTAGTTGCGGCAAGCGGAGGCTGCTCTTCATTGCAGTGCTTCTGGCTTCCCATTGTGGTGGCTTCTCTTGTTGTGGAGCACGGGCTCTAGGTGTATGGGCTTCAGTAGTTGTAGCATGTGGGCTCAGTAGTTGTGGCTTTTGGGCTCTAGAGCACAGGCTCGGTAGTCATGGCACACGAGCTTAGTTGCTTCTCTACATGTGGGCTCTTCCCAGCCCAGGGATCAAACCCGTGTCCCCTGCATTGACAGGCGGATTCTTAATCACTGCACCACGAGGGAAGTCCCTGTACTGTTATTATACAGTTTTTTAAAAGTATGAGTTAAAATTTTATTTACTGACCGTTGAGGGGGATGTCCATGATCAATTATGAAGTGAGAAAAATAAGTTGCAGAGCAATGTTAATATGTAAACCTAGTTTTTTAAAAATAGAGAACAATAAAAAATATCCTCTTAAATATAAAAATATGTTTGTGCTTATGTTTTTGAGGGCCTGGAAAAATCTGCTAACATTTCTTATCTTATGGGAGGACATGGAGGCTGAGAGATTACTAATTTTGTTTTTTACCTAACTTTGTGTTGCTTCATTGATTTTAGAGAACAAGGAAGATAAACTTGTCTAAGTAAGAAATGAAGTTTCCTAAACAGTTTTATTTATTTATTTATTTATTTATTTATTTATTGGTTGTGTTGGGTCTTGATTGCTGCATGCAGGCTTTCTCTGGTTGCGAAGAGCGGGGCCACTCTTCGTTGAGGTGTGCTGGCTTCTCACTGTGGTGGCTTCTCTTGTTACGGAGCACAGGCTCTAGGCACCTGGGCTTCCGTAGTTGTGGCATGTGGGTTCAATAGTTGTGGCTCTCGGGCTCTAGAGCACAGGCTCAGTAATTGTGGTGCACAGGCTTAGTTGCTCCGAGGCATGTGGGATCTTCCCAGAACAGGGATGGAACCTGTGTCCCCTGCATTGGCAGGTGGATTCTTAACCACTGTGTCACCAGGGAGACCCCTCCTAAACAGTTTTTCATCTTAATTGATTTGTAAGAGGTACTTTAAATTTTTTTAGTGAGTTAATGAAGTAAAGAATTGTGAAAGTAAAAATAGAGTTATCATGTAAATCTTCTCTTGGGTTTAGGGGAAGTATCTGGGTAGTGGAAAAAGAAGCCAGGAGTAAGGAACCAACTTTGTAGTTGTAGTTCTAAACTTTCTGATGTGTGAGCTTTAATTTAATAAGATCATTTAACAACTGTTAAACAAGGACCTCAGTCTTCTCATCTCTAAAATGAAGAGCTTGTACCAGGAGACCTTGATTTCCAAGGTCCTTTCTAGCCTAACAATCCACAGGTTTATGGTTCTACAATTCTACAGTTGAACCACCTCTTGAGAGTTTAGAATATTGTATTTCATTTATTTTTAAATGCCTTTTGTTGTTGTTACATTTTAGCAGTCTGAAACTAGAATGCATTTTATAATTGGCATTAGCCATTTTTTCACATTTTTATTATCTCTGAAATTGAAATATCTTATCTTTGATGATATAGGATAGTTCTACTTTTCAGTGCCAATTTTTTTTTTGTCATTAACTATACTCTTGGCCTCTTCCTGGGTTTCCTTTACTACTAATCCCATCAGATTCACTCATATCACTTAGACGTTCTGGGTAGGGTTAGAAGTGGATGGATGTGGTGTTTGAGTGTGCAAGGGTTTTGTGCTTACTTAATTGGTAGGTGTCCTATATATAGCTGCTGCTTGAGAAGTCGGGTAAATATATCTGTAGCCCTGAGGTATCCAGCGTACTGCTTCTGAATTTTGTTTATTCTCTATCATAATTTTTGCCTGGTGTTTGCTTTTTAAAGTATAACATACACACAGAAAAGTTCATAAAGTATATAGTTCCTGACTTTACAGAAAGTGAACACACCTTTGTAACTAGTGTTATATCAAAAAATAGAACATTAGCAGCATCCTGTTACGCCCTTCCAGTCATTATCCCCGTACTGTTTTCTTTTTAAATGCAGTGAAAGTATATATTGGGATGGGTCATGGTTTATCTTGGGTGAGTCTGCTGGAAAGAGCCCCAGGTTTGGAGCCAGAAGATTAGAGTTGCATCGTGGTCCCGTTGCTTTTTAGTTGTGTGACCTTAGGTGAGGTACTTTTATGAACTTCATTTCTTTCTGATAAAATGAAAACAGTAATATCTACCTCACAGAGCTATTGTAAGATCGAGTGAAATATTTTGTAGATGGAAAACACACTCAGTGGTGAAAAGCCATACACAACTGCTAGTCACTTTTGGTGAGGGATGTAGAATCCCAAGCAGGAGATGATGTGAACCTCAAGTAAGAAGAGAGAATGAAGAAGTTTGATCCTTAAATCCATTCTCTTAACCGCCAGTATTATCTCCTTTTTTGTTGCTGTTGACATTAGTGTGGTCACTGGTTTCTGTTAAATTCTCCGAAATGGAAGTAACATAGAGGACCTAAAAGGAATCCCTGAAGATTTGGAATTTCTTCCAGAGTCTCTCATTTCCTCTCTTAATGCTGGTGTCTCCTGGAGCTGTGTAAGGTAGAGGCTTTGGCCTAAGATTAACCAATTTCAATAGCAAGTGAATACACCACCGCTTTACAGGCCCAATAGGGAAGCGTGATTCCACCACAGACCTGCTTCTGATTATAGTCACACTGTTCCAGATGTGACCCAAATCTGTATCTCTAGCCTTCTATGTAAAGATTGCACCTGAAGAGGGTTCGCTTTAAAAACATAATTTGAAACCTTTCATTCATTCAGTAAATGTTTATCAGGTACCTTCTATGTGCCAGGCGCTTTGCTCAGTTTTAAGAATTCAGTGGTGAGCACACAGTATGTGATTTAATGGAACTTACGGTAATAGGAAAAAAGAAATTAATGAAATATAAAAAGATGTAATTAGAGACTACGGGTGCTATGAAGGAAAGGGATATGGTGCTGTGCATAGTAGGAACCTGACCTAATCTAGGTCATTAGGGAGAGTTTACATGGGGAAGTAACATTTAAGCTAAGATATAAAGGGTAAGTTAGAATTAATTAGGTGACTAGGTAGGAAGAGCAAGCTTCAGGTAGGAGAAAGAGCATAGAGAACACTAGACCACACACGGAAGTAACTTTTTACTGATGAATTTTCAGCCTCTAATAGTAGCTACATTTATCTCTATACCAGGTACTATGCTAAGTATTTTCTTTATACATACTGTCTTTTAAATTTCTTATATCAACCCCTTGAGAAAGTATTATTCTTATTTCCGTTTTACAGATAGGGAATCTGGGAGCACAGAGAGGCTAAATAACTAGTCCAAGCTTGCACAGCTAGTAAGCTCTAGAGCCAGGATTTTAATTAGGCTAACTCCAGACCCCATGCTCTTAGCCATAATGCAATATTGCCTTCCTCCTATTTCTCACCATTCTGGCCTGTACTTCATGCAGACTGGAGTATAGATCTGGTCTTTGTTACTCCCCTTTACTTCTTCCCTTTAGAAACCTTGATTGTTCCCCATCTCCTACAGGATAAAAATCTGAATTCCTTAGTGTGAGGGAAGTACCTCACAGTTTAGTACTACTTAGCTTCATCATGTGCTACACCTTCCTAAAACTGCATGCCATTGCTCAAATGTAATAAGCTCTGTCTTTGCACATGCTGTTCTCCCTGCTAGAATGCCTTTTTTAACTTCTCTTTTGGTGAAACCCTACTCATCCTACTCATACTTTTAAGTACCCAGCTTAAATGTTACTTCCGTGGTAAAGCTTTCCTCACCATCCCTTCCTGAGTTAATCAGGCCCTCACAGCTTCTGTAAAACAGTGACTCCTGTGTTCCTCTTCTGAAGTCTTTCACCAAAGCAAGAATCATAGAGGTTTTTTTCTGATCCCCACCTTTCCCATACTCCCATATCCTAAGAGCTTGGAGTCTACCTCCGCAACACCCTTTAAACATACCTTTCTTTTTAGTCCCTACTACCCTTGCCTGACAGCAGCAGTTTTCTCCCTGCCACTGCGATGGCCGCCTAACTCTGTGTTCTGCCTCTGGACTCAGTGTCGTGCCAGATTCATCTTTTCCCCAGACACATACAAATATGCCATTCTCCTGCTCAGAACCCTTTAGCACCTCGCGCTGCTCTTTAGTAAATCACTCTTAGTCTCCACTAGACTTTCCAGTGTTCTCTCACCTTCCTTTCAGCACTGCCCAAGGCCATGTTCTTTGGGCTCATATTTAGGTGAGTTATAGGTATATAACAGGATTTTCTCCACAGGATTTTGAGCCTGTCTAATTTATCTTTGAGTGCCCAGCACAGTATTTATAGGTGTTTGTTTCATGTTTATAGTTGAATGTCCCTGATTAAATTTCATTAACTACAAGTAAAGAGTAACATGTCTTATGCATTTTGGATACTTTGTATTGCAGATAGTTTTTTAAAAAAGGGTTTGGTTTCAAGGGAGTACATTTTTAGAAAAATTACTTGTGAGGAATTTTGTACTTCTCAGTGAGGCCAGATACATGAGATGTTAATTTATCTAATGCTGTTCCAGTTACTTAGTGTCTTTAAAGATGGAGAAAATGATTCCTGCCTTGTCCATTTCAGGAGCTGTAGCAGAAACAATTTGAACAAGGAATTCCCAAGTGCTTTGTATGGATAGAAGGCTATGCTGATGAGAAAGGTATAGGATGTGGCTGAGTTGGGCTGGAGAGAGCCATGGATTTAGACTTGAGTTCTGGTTCTACAGCCTTGATGGTTGACCATGAGGCAGTTATTGTCTTCTTTTTGAGGCTTAGGTTCCTGGTTATAAAACTGTAATAAACATGCTTGCCTTTTAGGGTTCTAAATTTAAGGGGGATTCATTGAGATGTGAGACATAGCCTTCTTTAAATTCTTGAAGTCTGTTAAAATGTTAGGGTTTTTTAAATTTTTTAATTTTTGATTTTTTATCATGACCATGTTAGACACTATTCCCATTTGTTTTACTTATTAGTAACATATTGACAAGTTTGGTTCTTGAGTCAATCTGGCATCCTATTCAGAAATCCAACCCCTATTAATATTTGTATTTGTTCATTTTTATCAGTGGTTAAAGGCATCTTGGTGTTGTAGAAGGAGAAATTGATTTGAGCCAGAAAGACAGAGTTTTCAGTGCTGTGTAGGAGGTGGAGATATAGAAGAGGAAAATAGAGAGAATGGGAGAGTGGGAGGAAGGGAGAGAAGGGAAAAGAGAGAGAGATGTCCTCTGAGTTTTGTAGCTACGTAAAGCCTATTTGAAACAAACCAGATCCTGGGCAGGGTCCCTGTTCTCCAAGCTCATGTTGAAATTGTCAGGCCTAGCTCAGGCATACAAATAAGTTGTAAAATTTCTATCTCAGGCAGAAGATAGGAAATCTTCAGCAAAGTTGTCATGTATTCCTGCATGGATGAAAGGGGGGAACTAGAAGACCATTAAAGTCTCTTCCATCCTTAAGAGTCTGTGATTTGTTGACCAGATATAGAAAGCTGCTTTTCTTTAGGCTGTTTAGATCAGTGTAATTATAAGTTGCACTTTCTTTGTGGCTTTTATTTATGAAACCTTGTAAATGCCAAGTATAGCTCCAATCACTTCACTGTACCCCATGCAAAGTTGGCACTGCCAGTTTCCAAGGACCTCCTCCTCTCATCAGGATTCATGAAATACCCACATGTGCCTCCCTTTGGACGTGGAACCCAATTGTGTGACAAAGTGCCTGTTTCTAGGGAACTTGAAATTTTGGGGGGAAGGTAGCCCTACCTGGTGAGGTTTTGACCAGGTTCTGAGGAAATTCATTTTATTGCAAGCTTTTGTTGCTGAGAATGGTGCCCTAGACAAAGAATTATGGGAAGTTTTTGGAGATACTTCAGATATGATCTGACCCTCATGTTCTTTTACTGAGACCCAAGCTAGGGCAAGTGCCTTGCTTAAAGCTACAAATAAAGTCTGTGGCTAATGTAGAATTTACCTCCAGGGGCTTCCAACACCAACAAACCTAGTGTGTTTTCCATCATTGTCAAGGCTGTCTCCAGGAGCTGCAGATCTTTACATTAAAACTGTTCCTTTCGTTTCTTTTACCTTATCATCAGTTCTGTGTTTGTGAGCAAACACTGTGCTAGATATGTTGCCTGTAGGGACAGAGCCATTTCCTCCTCTGTGACGATGAAACAGGGTGAACAGGTTCTTAGGTGTTTTGTAGAAGGACCTTCTTGAGGGAGAACTGAATAGAGCCTCTTGGATGTCCTAATGAATCCTCTCTGGGTTTTGATTTGCCCTCTGCTTTTCTCCCCAGGAAGATCAGGCTTACCAACACTGCCTCATTACTTAGCCACTACCCTCTGGAGAGGGAGAGTGAGGCCTGGTAAATAAGCTCCAGGTCAGGGTTCTGAAATATTAGTCTTGCCCTCCAGCCAATTGCATTTGCTCCAGCCTTCTTTCTCCATGGCTTCTCCCCCTTGAGATATGTCCAACATCTCTTCTAGTAGAAGACTCTCTTTCTGTGCTTGCTGCTTCAGAGGAGTTTTGGTCCTTTAATGTTTATAAAGCTCTTGCTTCTTCAGAAAAAAATTTTTCGTGGTTACTTTTGAAATTGGAACTGTTGAATGTTTTTAATTAAACAGTTGATTTTTATGAGGAGGTAGGCTTCTCTGAGCCACTGAGAATGTGCTACCTTTTTTTCACTCTTCAACGATTGCTTATTCAAGAGCAGTAGAGAATAGTGTAGAGACCAAATAGATAACTCACTGCTTAAGTGACTGAGTCATTTAATTCCTGAGCCTCAGATTTCCTCATCTTTAGAAATAAAACCTACCTTATAGGTTGTCCTGAGAATTAGATAAAATGACCATGTAAGTGTAAAGAGGATGGGACCTAAGCTCAAATTGGGCTCAAATTTTGACTCCAGCACTTACTCTTTGTGACCTTAGGCAAGTTACATGATCTTTCTAATTCTCGGTTTCCTTTTTGGTAAAATAGGGATAATCATAGTATTTTGGGTTATTGTGTCATTGGGTTATTGTGAGGATTAAACAAAATAAAGCTCAGAAGTGTTTAGCGTAGTGTCTGGCACATACCAAGTGCTCATTAAATGTTAGCTATTAATTATAACAGTAACAGCAACAACAATAATGATAGGCTTTAGGTTTTTATTGTGCTAGGACATCAGGTGGCACAGGAAGGACTAGAAGGCACTGCATAGGGTGGTGGATCCCTAAGCATTTTTTCCTGCCAGCTTCTTGTGGAAGGGTCTGTAGGGACTGAGAGAGAGCTCTCATTGGGCCTTCGCCTACAGCTTCCAACCATGAAAGCTCCCTCAGGCTGGTAGGCTGAGGTAGGAGGTTCAGAGGGACTTCAGAAGATAGTGAGAAGACCAGGCAGGGTGGAGGGTTTGGGTAAGGGCAGTAAATGACTCTGAAAGGTAAGTCCTGGGCCAGGTCACAGAGGACCTTGAATGCCAGGCAGATTATTTGCATTAAGAACCACTCATTCCTGAGCTGTCTCAGGAGAATCTCTCCCTTCCCATCTTCTATTTAGACTTGTAAAAATGGTAATACAGTTTTAAAAAATTATAATATTTACATTTTAAACAAACACCGGTACACCATGTACCTCCCAACTCTGGAGATGTAATATTACCAGGCCCTTTGAAACACCCTGTGCATTCTGTACCCATCACCAGCTCCCTCCAACCTCTATCTGAAGCCTATTCCAGATTTTGTGTTATGTGTCATTTTCTTTCCCTCCCTCCTTTCTCTTTCAGTCTTTCTCTTAAAAATGGTTTTACCACTCCTAGCCCAGTCTTTTGGACAGTGAGCAGGCGCTGTGGAATCCAGCAGGAGCCACGTGGCCTGCCAACTGCCTGGCTAGGCTGGGAGGAGAGGTGGGGAAGTTCTTCTGGCTGGCTGCCACGGAAGGGGAGGGGAGTGGCGGCTCTGTGGTTGGGGCGGGAGAGGCTGGGGAAACTGGCCTGGCTCCTTGGGCTGTACTGAGGAGCAGGCCCAGAAGCTTGGCAACTTTGGTGGAGAGGTTCCAGAGGAGAGTTCAGAGCCTTTGAGGCTGCACAGCTGGAAGCTGTTGCCTTGAGTTTAGAGCCAAGGGAGGGTCAGGGGAGGACCTCTTGTATTCTTTGGAGACACAGTATCAATTCTTTCATGTGCTAGGGAGCTGCAGGGCTGACACAGTGCCAGATGTGGCCAGGGTGATTTTAGCAGGCCTGCCTCCTATTTTCACCTCATACTTTTGTGGAGCATTGATCGTGCCAGTAATTAAATTATGTTTGCCACTTTGCTCTTCTATAAAGGCTTTGGTTTTTGCTCTGCCTTTACTTTTCCTGGTGCATCTTTGAATACCAATAGCGATTGCTAGCCACAGACTGCAAGTGATACCGTGGGATAAGATACAGGGCCTGCCTGGAAGAAGAAGCAGGGCATAGGAGGTCTCTGTGGCAATGGGCCTTGGTCTGACCCCTTCCACAGGACCCCCATCACTCACCACAGTCATTATCTGGTGGCCAGCAGGTTGAATTTGGAAGCCTCCTATCCAGATGTAGTTCAGTGGAACAGCTTCAAGGAGCCCTAGTGTGCTAGGTACTATGGGGGGATCATAGAGAGATGGAATTGGTTATGCCTTTGAGGAATTTGCATTCTAGATATGAAAACAAGACTTCCCTGCATTTACAGTTAAGTCAGTACGAGTGATGAATGCAGAATGTAGACACATTTTTCTGATCACCAATGTAATTCATGGTTATTAAAATAAATTCAAACATAAAAAAGAAGCCTGGGGCATCCTAGGTGGCGCAGTGGTTAAGAATCCGCCTGCCAATGCAGGGGACACGGGTTTGAGCCCTCCTCCAGGAAGATCCCACATGCCGCAGAGCAACTAAGCCCGTGCGCCACAACTATTGAGCCTGCACTTTAGAGCCCATGAGCCACAACTATTGAGCCTATGTGCTGCAATTACTGAAGCCTGCGCGCCTAGAGCCCGTGCTCTGCAACAAGAAAAAGCACGGCAGTGAGGAGCCTGTGCACCACAACAAAGAGTAGCCCCTGCTCTCCACAACTAGAGAAGGCCCGCGTGCAGCAATGAAGACCCAACACAGCCAATAAATAAATAAGTAAATAAATTTAAAAATTATATAGCGTAGAATGTCGCCTACAATCTAACTCCTCCCCAAGATAACCACCATTATCTGTTAATATTTGAGGTGTTGAAATTTGAGCTAACCTTAAAGTAAAATCCATAGAGGCAGACTGATGGAAGGAAAGCAAGCATCCTGAGGATCTAATCTCTTTCAGGGAGGAGCACCCCACTAGCTTCTCAGCAAACCGTGAGCCAACTTCTGCCTGGACACCTTGGTGAACAGGGCCCAAAATGCCTGAGTAGGAATTAACCTTTGTTAAGTACCACCCTGTGCCCTATGTGCTAGCCATTGTGTTGGGCATCTTATAGATGTTATTGAATCCTCATCACAATCTTATAAAATCTTTATCCTTGTTTTACAAATAGGAATACTGAGTCTCAGGGTTTACTTGCCAGGGTCACAGGGCAGCGAGTGGTGTCAGAGTCCTGCCATTCATGAGCTGTGTGATCTTGGGCAAATCATTTTCTCTCTGTGGCTCAGTTTCCTCACTGTAAAGATGAGTGATAATAGTATGTACTTTACAAAGGGAGTTTTTCAGATTAATGTGTTAGCACACATTAGGCCAGCAGGACAGTGCTTGGCACATAGTATGCAGTCGGTAAGCATTTGCTGCTCTTTACTGTACCTTGTTTTCTCTCTTGTTCTAACATGATCCCTAGCACTTCTACACTTATTTTAATTCTATATATGGCCTCTCTGTCCTCCCCACCATCCCTCACACTTTCTTCTTTACAGTTCCTCCCTCTGTTTCCAGTCATTCCCTTCTCTTCATCCTAGCTCAGTCACGTCTCTCACTCCCCGTCTTTCCACTTGCTCTTACCTCACCTCCTTGTCTTCATCACCTGTCTCCTGTTTGTTGCGGTAGCCTTCTGAGCCAGCTCTCTACTGCTAGACTCATTCCTTTATATACCAGAGTAATTTCTCATAGTACGCTTCTCATCACACCACATCTCTGTGCTAAAAACAAACAACAAAATAAACGTCCAAATCTTTATTCAGTTCTTGAAGTTCAGGATTCTCCAACTTTTATCCCAACTCCCCCTTCAAGTTTGTTCCTCCACTGCTTCTACACCTTCTTTCTGCTTTCTCTTCTTCCTTACTTCTCTCTCCATTTGCATCTGGGCAAGTTCTACCTATGTGTTTTAAGATCCAGATAAAAATATCACTTAGTTTTTAGTCTTTCCCTACTCTCTACTGGTTAGAATTTTTATCTTTTTGTGAGAGTTAGCACATGCTGTCTTGAAATATAATTTCAAGTCACATTTCTTATCTCTTGTGGAATTATAACCTACGTTAGTGTAGATGCGGAGTTTAATGCATCTTTGTATAGTCTCTACAGTATACTCTAGCAGTACTTTTTGCATAGTAGGTGTGGTGTAAATGAAAGATGAGGGGCTTCCTGATGACTGGTGGATTTCCCTCCTGATCTTGGTGAGGGTCACTGTTTAATGGGTGGAAACGCTGTGGTTTTGTTTGCGAAGAGTCAGACATCTTTTCTTTGCGGCCATGTAGGCGAGGCAGAGCCCGTGGGCTCTGCCGTTGGGTCCCAGTGCCTGTGTCTGTGAAGGGGCTCCAGCCAGTGCCTGCCGCACGAGGTCCCGTGCCTTGGCCCCTCAGCCCCTCCCCACAAATGCTCAGCGGAACAGGGGATTAGGTTCTGGCAGCACAGCTGGGATTTTGGCGGCCATTCCGCAGTCGACAATAGCACGCAGTCACCCGGACAGGACAGCGCAGGCCTGCGCTGCAGGGCCACAGGCTGCCCGGGCTCCTTGTTTGGGGGGCCGAGGGGGAGGAGCGGGCGCAGCGCGGCAGACTGGCCCAGGCACGCGGAAGGTACGGGCTGGAGAGACTCCCTCGGGGAATGGGCTCCGGGCGGCCATGTCCCAGGGCAGGCGGCGCCTGCGGAAGGAGGCCGGCGCTTTGTGTGCGAGAGCAGCATGTGTGCTCAGCGGCGCGCCCGCCCTGGAGCCGGCAGGAAGCTGCCCCCGTTTAAAAGGGCCTGCGTCTTGCTCGCACTCCAGAGCCTCTGTTCCCGGGTCTTCCTCCCTGCCCGCCTCGTCGCCAGGCAGGGCTGATCTAATCGGCAGGGCAGGCCGTGGCCTACCCTTTCGCTGCTGGCCAGAGGTGGACAGGCTGTCACTGCTGGCCTAAGAGCTCAAGGGGGAGTGTCCGGGGGATATCAGGTTTGTCAGGCAGGCCGCTGTGAGGTGTGTTTTGTCTGTGTATGCCACAATTTGCTTTGACTCTCGCCACTGTTTCAGTTCAGTATTTTTGTCTGCCGGCTTCCCCCCCTCCCCCCACCAGGCGTCCTAGCCTCTTGTTTGCTGGCCAAGCTGTAGCAGCCCCTCCTCTCCGGTGCTCCAGGGCCCCCTCCTCTTTGCCCCCGACTGCCACCCCTCCCCCCTTGCTGAGAGTCCCCCGCTTCGCCTGCGCTCCCAGATCGCGGAAGCTTGCTGCGCCTTTAAAGAAAGCAGACTCCTGGCTGTGACGCACTTCTGGCTGTCAGCCAGGAAGATCGCTCCTGCCAGGCTGACTGAGAAGAAAACCAACAACTTTTCTTTTGTGTGTGGGGTTACTTCCCCCCCCTCCTCCTCTCCTTTCAAGATTTAAATGCTAATGGCGGATTAAAACCTGTAGATACGTGTGGCTTTGGGAGTCTGGTAAGGCCCCCCCCCCCCCACTCCTGCACTGAGACTTTTTCTCCCTCACTGTTTCTCTGGGTTTTTGTTCAAACATGGAGGAGGGGGTGCGGTGGACTCTCCCCCCTCACCTCCCTTTCCTGCGCCATCCTTGAAGGGGAGGGAGAGGAGAGGGAAAGCAAGTAAACACTCAGGAACAGGCGCTGGGAGCAGAGCTTGCCAACATCCGGGAGTTGGCGCCTTTCAGAGCAAAGGGTTGCTTTCTTCCCCCTCGCGTGGATGTCAGCGTGTTTTTGTTCAGAGGGAGAAAGCGTGTGCGCCTTCACGTTGAGCTGTAGATAGCTCAGGAGAGCGTCTCCATTCCCGAGTGAGACCTGGGTGTGTACGCAGTGGTGGGGAGTGAAAAAGGTTCACTTTGTCAACTGGTAGGGACCAGGGGGTGTGAATATAGCAGTGGGGCAGGTGCTGATGAACTGCTGGAGTGAGCTCGGGTGTGTGTGTTTGTGTCTGTGTGTGTGTAGTATGTGGCCAGATCTGGTTCATGATTGGAAACCTTGTGCCCACATCCTTCTGATCTGGACCCTCCAGAGCATGGGGGGAAGGGCAGTTATCAGTCAGCCACTTTGAAGAAACCAGGGAAACCTTGGTTTCCCTTGCAGTCTTTTCCATGTTCCTCTCCAGGACTCTGGGCCAAATTCTAGGCTACACTGGGGGGATGGTCTGCATGAAGAGGGGGAGGCCTGAGTCTAGAGTGAGCCCCTTAGAGGGCTCAGGAAGTACACCCAGCAAGCTGGTTTGCCCTGACTTCAGGGGTACAGAGAACCTCTTTGGACTTGGACAAGACACCCTGATCAGAACCTCCCAGGGGTTGAAAAGGATTGTGTTTTTCCTTTGTTGGCTTCTCTTGGAGCTGCCGGTCCTTGGGCCTTTTACCTCCTTTGAGCC
This sequence comes from Hippopotamus amphibius kiboko, assembly GCF_030028045.1. Taxonomy (NCBI): domain Eukaryota; kingdom Metazoa; phylum Chordata; class Mammalia; order Artiodactyla; family Hippopotamidae; genus Hippopotamus; species Hippopotamus amphibius. Next base: position 42,039,082 of record NC_080194.1, on the reverse strand, counting down.
AGGGAATGCACCAGCAAGATATTTCCTATTCTGTTCTTTATGGCAGGTTAGCCAGTGGTGACATGGCTTGGCCTTTGCTGGGCCGCTCTGGGGTAACCTACCAGAGGAGGTCTGAATGCTTGCTTGACTGTGCCTCCTGACCTGTTAGAGGAGGAGGAACACCTTCAAGATTAGGGTGTTCACTCTTTGGGTGTGGGGGTCTCTCCGATGGTGGGGGTATTATCCCTTTTAGAAAGGCATGCAGAGCTTGGAATTCTTATGGCTGCAGGCAGGCAGGCTGTCTGGATAAGTAGTGGTAAATCTCGCCACTGAGCATGGGCGCAGAGTTGGGACAGCCATTTCCCTTATGAGTTACGAGCCTGTGGGCCTTTGGAACCCTCAGTAGAGCAGGGGTGGTTCTTGGGACAGGAACCTTTGAGGTGAGAGTTAGTGTGACCTTTGGGTCCTCAAATTTTGGGAATGGGAGCTGACACCTAAAAGAATGAGGGTACAGCAGAGGTAAGGGCCCATGGGCTAAGTGATCAGTACAGTTCTGCAGCTCTCTGAGACCAAAGGTCACTTTGGTGTTATCTTGGGGTAGGGCCAGTGTTCAGGAGGGCAGTAAGTGGCTAAGAGGTAGTCTCAAAAGGAGCTGGCACCCAAGGTGGGGGGCGGGGTAAGGAGAGCAGTGCTGCCACAACTCAGACCTCTGGCCTTTGGCCTATCACTTGGTCAACCCTTAAAACTGAAGCTTTTCCAGAACAGACCCCAGAGCTCAGCAACCTGACCCTTCAGTCCTTGCATCTGAGCAGGTGGTTTGCATTAGCTTTAGCCCTGGTAGGAAACCAGGACTAGATTTTAACTCTTTAAGACCCAGGGAGGGTATGGGCCAGGTGTCGGCGTATCTTTTGAGTGTCAAGTTCCTTGGCCTGGTATATCTTCTTTGGAAACATAGCTGGGTTACTGTTAATGTGGGAATTGATCCTGATGTGAGTTATATTAGTTTTGAAAGTGTGGAGAGGATGCAAGGCCTTTAGCTTACAAGGCAGCTGCTTCTGTGTCTTGGTTACTTCTTGAGCCCAGGGAAAAGAGAGGGTGCCTTCTCTTCTGGAGGCACGTCTTTTCAAAGAAAGAGGTAGGTAGGAATTCTGAAGGTGTCCTGAGAGGGCCTGCATTTTGTTTGTTGATTGGGGGTTGTGGGGGTGGGGGGTGGGGAGTTGCCTGATTGAGTTGGGGGTGAATCTTAGCAGACCCTTCTGTGAAATGATTCCGGGCTACAATTGCGGGGATCTGTTTTTCCATCACCATCACCCAGTCTTCTGGGTGGGGCCTGCCTCAGATTTCAGGGGGAGGGTGTGGAGGATGGTGCTCTGGCTGGGAGCCCTAGGGTTCCAAGCCAAGGCTTGCTTAAAGTTGTAGTCCCGGTGCCGAGGACTAGCTCCGCCACTGGCTTCAATCATTGATTACCCTGAGAAGAGTGAATGGCTGGGCTGCCCTAAAGGCTCTCACCCCAGTGTCCTGTCTCTGAAAAAGTGCCCCTCTATGGAATTTGAGCTGATAAGGTCTTTCCTTATGTTGAGTATTGGATTCTGCCTGTTCCTGGGCCTGGGGAGCACAGAACAAGGCATTTGGCCTCAACACCAGTTTTAGACAGGTTCCCCTGGGAGAACATAAGGGTTGTATGTTTTGTCTCTGAGATGAAGAGGCTGGTCAGGTCATTTTTAGCAACACAGCTGTGGAATCTCTCAGATGGGGCGAGATCTACCTCCAGTTGCAAATAAAATTTCTAACTGAAGTTTTGGGCCTCATCAAAAGGACAGTGAATCTAGAGGCAGCAGTGGGGATGACAGGGAGGTGATCTGGGACTCATTTCCCTTGTTCCTGAGCAGCTCATACCTTTTTTTTTTTTTTTTTTTTTCCTAAAGAAGCACTAGTAGAGCATTCGGACATTGCTACCTTCACTCCAAGGGCCAAGCGTGGTCCTTCTAACTTTAGGTTGGCCAACCAGCAGAAAAGCGTTTTTGCAGTGCAGTAGTTGAGGCCATCTGCCTTCATCCTAGTGAGCAAGGCAGTCAGTGCCCATAGATAGCCCAGGCTGGGTGAAAATCATCCAAAACTGAGGAACACACAGGCCTCTTAGCTTCTCTGCCCTCCTGAGAACTCCCTTAACCACTTCACCAAAGCCTAGGTGAATTCACTCATTTCCAAGACTGTGTCGTTTGTATGACAGGTGGAATCACGTTGGGTTTTGCAGGGTCAGGAAGCAATTAATTATAACTAGCATTTAGTTATATTTAGCATTTAATTGTTTTCTTCTGTTATTTAATGCTTCTCCTATGTTTAGTTTTACTCCTCACCCTGCTGTAAGCCCCTCAAAACAGGGACCATGTCATTGTCTCCCATTTCCCACATAGCTTCTAGCACAGGATGAACATATGTCAGGACTAAGGAAATAACCTTTTTGGTTGTTGATAAAGCAGAGTACACTTGCATAGGAAGGCCTAAGAGATGCTGGGCAGTGGATGATCAGATTTATGTATCTCTTTCCCCTCCTAGACAGGGAGCACCTTATGGGCAAGAATGGTGTCTTTTTTATCTCCAGCACTTTGTATTCAGAAAGTACTTAGCAAATGTTGGTTCCACAGAACCCACACCTTGGAGATGCTGATATGTGGGGAGAGTTATAGGTGATCTGGCTCTTACCACTCTTGTTCCTCCTTCTACTAGAGTAGTGACAGAGTTAGCACACCTATGGCAGTAGGAGGCGGGTGGTAGGGCTGATTACTCCCATGAAGATTTGTGGGAATTCTGGGGGCTGCTAAGAGGAATTGGGGAATATTTAGTCACCAGGTCTGCGGTCTCTTGAGCAGGTTGGCAGGCAGATGGCTGATTCCCACTGGGAAGGGAAATTGGGGGTAAGAATACCAGGACAAGTCCTAATCTTTCATTAAATGTCTCATGGGATCTCTGCCGGGATTGGATTTGGCTTCATCCAGTCTCCCATTTGACATTTCTCTGGGGGATATAAAAATCCAGAATTTGAAGAGGTTTCCCTTGAGGACTTGGTTATTGTTAATTGGGTAGACTTTGGATACCTGCAGAAAGAGCCAGAAATCAACATTTTTGCTTAAGAACAGTGATCATTTGTTGAGTACCTACTGTATGCCAGGCACTGTGCTGTTACTTTATCTGCTTTATCTTGAAGTATCACAGAAACCCAGAGAGGTTTTTGCAGAACCCATTTTGCAGATGAGGAAACTGGGACTAGAAGAAGTTATGCTGCTTGTCCAAGGTCACAAGACTATGGCCATATGGAATCAGCATTCAGACCTAGGTGTGTCTGAAAAACTATGTTTGTTCAATGTTTTAAGGGCACCACATCCCAAAGAGTAGGGTTGAAGTCCAGCTTTGAATGTTGTATTCAAAGGGACAGAAAGATTTTGTGTAGAGCTTGTGGACATTGAATTAAATACAGGGTTCTTTATTGTCAGCTGTGACAGTAAGTTTTATAGTAATTTTGATGTGTACTCAGAGCTCTCGAAAAACTCCCATGGTGCCTTAGTAGAGTAAGTGCCAAGTGAAGAGTGACAAATTTATTTAGGTATTCAGAGCTGGTAAATGAAACCATTTCCCCCTCTTCCTTCATCATGGATATCTGATATAATCAACTGTACTGCCTCTTCTCTTGGGTTCCAGGTGCATTGGGGTGACTGTCTGGTTTCACCAAGATGACGCTCCATGCCACCCGGGCGGCTGCACTCCTCTCTTGGGTAAGTGGTCTTCCTCTCCTTTGTATGCCAGACTTTTCGGGGAAGCTTGGGAGAGGTGAAAGAGGAGTTTTCTAGGATTCAGGGCTACATAGACTCTCCTCCTCTCCAGATGAAGGAAACTATAGTTTTCCTTTGCCTTTTCCCTTAGTTTTTAACTTTTATAATTTCTGATGCTGCTGCTGCTGACAGGTGATCCACAACTACTTGTGTAGCTCAGAGAAGGCTTTTCTGAGGTATATATTCCCTTCTGGTCATGGGAAGGGTAGCTGCAGAACAGCATGGAAACTCATTTTTATTTGCTTCTTGTGTATGTTTCATTTTCTTTTTTTTTAAATTAATTTATTTATTTTATTGGCTGTGTTGGGTGTTTGTTGCTGTGTGCGGGCTTTTTTTTTCAAATTATAAATTTATTTATTTATTTAATTTATTTATTGGTTGCATTGGGTCTTCGTTGCTGAACATGGGCTTTCTCTAGTTGCTGCGAGTGGGGGCTACTCTTCATTGTGGTGTGCAGGCTCCTCATTGTAGTGGCTTCTCTTGTTGTGGAGCATGGCCCCACGCGTGTGGGCTTCAGTAGTTGTGGCACATGGGCTCAGTAGTTGTGGCTCATGGATTCCAGAGCACAGGCTCAATAGTTGTGGTGCACGGGCTTAGTTGCTCCATGGCATGTGGAATCTTCCCAGGGCAGGGCTTGAACCCATGTCCCCTGCATTGGCAGGTGGATTCTTTACCACTGTGCCACCTAGGAAGTCCCGGGCTTTCTTTAGTTGCGGTGAATGGGGGCTACTCTTCATTGTGGTATGTGGGCTTCTCATTGCCATGGCTTCTCTTGTTGTGGAACATGGGCTATAAGCACATGGGCTTCAGTAGTTGCAGCACATGGGCTCAATAGTTGTGGCTCATGGGCTCTAAAGCACAGGCTCAATAGTTGTGGCACAGGGGCTTAGTTGCTTTGTGGCATGTGGGATCTTCTGGGAGCAGGGATCGAACCCATGTCCCCTGCATTGGCAGGCAGATTCTTAACCACTGTGCCATCTAGGAAGCCCTTGTGCATGTTTCTGAAAAAAAGTTGACACTGAATTTCACTAGCATGTAGGGACTTTGTTCTTGAAAAGCCTTTAATCTCAGGGCAAGGTTCTCCTCTCTTCCTTTACCATGTTCTTTCAACTTCCATCGTCCTCCTGTTGCCTTCTTGATTACTTCACCAAAATTCTTGTGCTGGGTCTTGTCTTTGTCTTTTTTTTTTAATTCATTAATTGATCTATTTTTGGAAGTCCATGCTGGGTCTTTTCATATACTTCTGCCCAAGACAATGGCAGATGAAAAAAATAATGCTGAGGGACTTCCCTGGTGGCACAGTGGTTAAGAATCTGCCTACCAATGCAGGGGACACGGGTTCAACCCCTGGTCTGGAAAGATTCCACGTGCCGTAGACCAACTAAGCCCATGCACCACAACTACTGAGCCTGTGCTCTAGAGCCCATGAGCCACAACTGCTGAGGCCACTCGTCTCAGCTCCTGAAGCCCACACACCTAGAGCCTGTGCTCTGCAACAAGAGAAGCCACCTCAGTGAGAAGCCCAGGCACCGCAATGAAGAGTAGCCCCACTTGCGACAACTAGAGAAAGCCCTCACACAGCAACGAAGACCCAATGCAACCAAATAAGTAAGTAAGTAAATAAATAAATAAATAATACTCTGCCATATCACAACACTATAAAGCAATTATACTCCAATAAAAAATGCTGAGCATCAGGAACTTAAAGCTACAGAGAAACAGAAGAGGCCACGGAGTGTAATGATGACACACATGGGCCTTAGAGTCTGCACAGCTCGCTCTGGCCCATCTGTGTGACCCAAGACAAGCTACTTAGTCTCTCAGCACCTTATTTTTATTTATTTTTTATTTTTTAAAAATATGTGTGTATGTATGTATGTATTTATTTAGGCTGTGCTGGGTCTTAGTTGCTGCATGTGGGATCTTTGTGGCATGCAGGCTTCTTAGTTGCTGCATTCATGTGGGTACTAGTTCCCCACCAGGGATCAACCTCTGGCCCCTGGTTTTTGGGAACTCGAAGTCTAACCCACTGGGCCACCAGGGAAGTCCCAGCACCTCATTTTTAAAATGGAAATAAATAATAATACCTCATGGAGTTATTATGAGGATAATGAGATAATGTCTGTAAAAAACACTTAAATATTAAAACATTGCCTGGGGGACTTCCCAGCGGGTCCAGTGGTTAAGACTCTGCACTTCCACTGCAGGGGGCATGGGTTCGATCCCTGGTCAGGGAACTAAGATCCCACATACTGCATGTCGTGGCCAAAAGATAGATAGATAGATAAAATACTGCCTGGGCATACTATTTGGTAAAGGGTATTTTAGTAGTCACCGCAACTACTGATCAGTTAGGGCTAATTAAAGAGCCAACGTTAAGGAAAAATTATGGAATACTTTAAGGAAATGAATTTTTAATTTCCAAGTAGGATAGGTTTAATAAAACAGTGTCCTTAATCACTATCAAATCTCTAGTCAGGAAATATGTGTTTGGTGTACAAAACGTGCATTCTTAGTCTTCAGTTTCTGAAATAGATGCAAATTTTAGCTGTATGGTTTAAAATGGATATTTTATATATTTTATATTTACTTTTCAGTGTTTTATGTCTGTATTAGAAACATTATCTCTTCCTCCTTTTCCCTAGGAAAAGGCTGGTTGGGTTGTGTCTGTGTGTCTAGTTCAGTAGATTAACTGAATATTAGGGGATCCTTTAGTCACATTGTTTTAAGTTTATCAGTTTATTTATTTCAGTCCTAGGCTTGTTTTTATAGTGACTATTACCTTTACAGAGAAGAACAGACACAAGACTAGTTTTATTTAACAGCAGATGCTTGTATACTTTTCTCAAAAATCACAATGAACATGCATTAATATATTAAAACATAGTTAGATATAACTTTTCAATTTAAACAAAATTAGGCAGCTAAGTGGATTTTATGACACTGTGGCAACATGGAATAATGCTTGTTAGTGAGAAGAGTGGCATAGAACACACACAAACACAAGCCTGTGACAATCACAACTGTGATTTTTTTTAATGACCTAGGAAAAAAGACTTAGAAATATCAAAGTGCTGAAAGTACATGTATTAAAATACTTAGAGTGAGTGGAGTTTTTCTGTTTTCCAAATTTTCAGTAATTTATTTTCTAGTATGTAAAAATAAATTTATATTTTACTTAAAGTGTGGCTTGAAATTATTCTGTACCCAGCAATTATAATGAATAAATTGTCACAGGGAATATAGGGAACTTTAAGATTCTGCAACCTTAAATGACCCTGACAGCCTTTACAGGCAGCTCCTGGGTTCTTCAGTGAGCTTGGCCCTCACTCAGGTTTTATACCCTCACTAGAGATGAAGGAGCTTCTCCACTTCCTCAACTTTCAAACGATTTCTCATTTAAGAGCAAAATAATGCACAGGAAGAAAATACATTTTTATATCCATAAAAGAAACTATTGCTGGATTATTACTTAATTGGTATGAGATGAATCCAGACTCCTTAAGTGACTTTATTTAAAAAAATTTTTTTAAATTAATTGTTATTGGAATATAGTTGTTTTACAGTGTTAGCCTCCACTGCACAACACTCAGGTAACTTTATATCAGCTAACTGGTAATGATTTTTTCAATCTTGTTAGTGAACTAGCTTTCACAGCCCTTGAATGTTTTACCTAGATTGCAGATATTAAAAGAAGATGGTTTTTGGATGCTTAAGTCGTGGCAGTCTCTTCATTTTCAGTAGGTAGAAAGGGACCTTGGCCTGGAATATTCAGAGTCTTCCTAGAAAATTCACATTGGCCTTTTCTAATTAGATTAAGCACTCTCCTTCCCCAAAAAGATGGTATAAATTAAAGAGTCCAGTGAGAGGTCATATTTTATATTCTGCACTTAAATTTTTTTTTTACTGCAACCTATTTTAATTTAGATTTATCTAGAAGTTGTTTTCTTTTTTTAAGATTTTATTATTTATTTATTTATTGGCTGCATTGGGGCTGCGTTGGGTCATCATTGCTGCACATGGGCTTTCTCTAGTTGTCGCAAGTGGGGGCTACTCTTTGTTGCGATGTGTGGGCTTCTCATTGCTGTGGCTTCTCTTGTTGTGGAGCATGGGCTCTAGGTGCACAGGCTTCAGTAGTTGCAGCTGGTGGGCACACTTGTGGCTTGCAGGCTCAGTAGTTGTGGCGCACTTGCTTAGTTGCTCCGAGGCATGTGGGATCTTCCTGGTCCGGGGATGGAAACTTTGTCCCCTGCACTGGCAGGCAGATTCTTAACCACTGCGCCACTGGGGAAGTCCTAGAAGTTGTTCTTAATTTAAAAGTATTTAATGGAAATAAGTACTATCATTTCTGAAGCTGAATCACTGATTTTTTTTTTTTAATCCTCTTGACCCTGCAGTGCAGTCAGCTAATTTAACTGCTAAGAAGTAGAACTGTTGCTGGATCTACCTCATTATTTTAATTTTATTAAGCATAATAGGCTTTGCATCTAGTACTTTTATTTTGTAATGTATTCTTACATCCACCGTCCCATTTGAACACAAACTGGTCCTTTAAGGTAGATAAATTTGACAAGAGAGAAACAAGCACAGAAGGAAACAAAGTTGATAACAAAAGTTTCCTGGCAAGTTAGTGGAGGAGATGGACTCAAAATCCTTGTCTGGGAGCTCCCAGCCAAATGCCTGTTGAAGAGCATATATAAGGGAGAGGGACAAATTAGGGGTATGGGATTAACAGATACAAACTACTACACATAAATAGATAAGCAACAAGGATATACTGTATAGCACAGGGAATTATACCTATTATCTTGTAATAACCTATAATGGAGGATAATCTGCAAAAATACTGAAGCACTGAAACTAACATGATATTGTAAATCAACTATCCTTCAGTTTAAAAAAAAGCACATTTATAAACAGTGGAATCTACTCGTTTGCACATAACCACTATGTTGAAGTTTTGTTTTTTGGTTTTTTAAAAAAATTCATTTATTTGACTGCATTGGGTTCTTGTTGCTGCACATGGGCTTCTCATTGCAGTGGCTTCTCTTATTGTGGAGCACAGGCTCTAGGCGTGCAGGCTTCAGTAGTTGTGGCTTGCAGGCTCTAGAAGGCAGACTCAGTAGTTGTGGACACGGGTTTAGTTGCTCCATGGCATGTGAAATCTTCCCAGACCAGGGATTGAACCCATGTCCCCTGCATTGGCAGGCAGATTCTTATCCACTGCGCCACCAGGGAAGTTGCCTATGCTGAAGTTTTTAAAAATACCTTGTAAAGCAGGATTAGTCTCCCTTTTCCCTCAGTCTTGCATTTGTGATTGATTGACTTAGCAGACCCTTACTTCCTAGTAAGATACTACAAAGGAAAACTTCAGCCTAGGCTTCTGAACTTGGTACCTGTGGAATTCATGAGGTTTTCCTGTAGAAGTCAACCGCATATGCTTGTTGAATAACCTTGTACCTGGTTCATTTGCATGTGACTGCTGGTGAACTTTCTAGTGTGGATGACTGATTTAGATGAATGCTTGCCTGAAGGCAAGGAAAGGGGAAGACAATTGGATCAGAATTGATAAGTTTTTCTTTGGGGTTCCTAGCTCTTCTTTCCCTTCCTCCCTCCTTTTTTTTTTTATTACCTTGTTCTCCCATGATTTCTCCCTGCCTCAGCGGAAGTTTCATGTCTGAAAAGAATTTAAGACATCAATCACAAGGTTTTATATCTGTGTGGGAGTATATAAAATATATGTATTATTTAATGTAAATTTTGAGTAGATACAAAATTCAAATTTCAAGAGCTATAAAACTCAAGAGATCCAAAGGGTTATAATGTAAAAATTTGAGCTGCAAAGGTTTATAATGTAAACATTCAAGAGCTACAAAGGGCTACAATATAAAAAGCCTTTCTTTTTCCTACCTCCAACTCCCAGCCATCAAGTTCCTCTCTCTGGAGGCAGTGGTGGTACAGGTTTCTTCCAGAAACTACCAGTATCCTTCTAGAGCCATTTTATGCTTAATTATATTTAAAGTACATTCAGAGTGCTAGAGAATTTAAGCTCTTATTTAGTTGAAGCTAAAGTAAGGCCTCTTCTGATAGCACAGCATTCAGGTGGCCGCTAGTGGATGAGAACACGCCGAACACCTGGGGAAAGGAGTGGCCCGCCCCCAGCACTTCTTGCACTTACGACGGTTTCACCAGGCTCTTCCCATTGTCTCACAGGTGAACAGTCTGCACGTAGCTGACCCTGTCGAGGCCGTGCTGCAGCTCCAGGACTGCAGCATCTTCATAAGGATCATTGACAGCATGTGAGTTTGCACCACATCCCTCTCCAGCCTCTCAAGTGAAGCTGCATGCTGGGGTGGGGACTGCGTTTTTCTTTTCCTTGTTGACAGCTCTGACCAGAAAGCACTACAGGATAGGCATGTCTAAGCCAGTGTAGGGCTTAGCGGGAAGAACACATTTTCCAGTCACTGTGTGTCTCTGTGAGAGATGTCTCACTCTTGTCCCATCCTAAGTCTCCCTCACTCTTTCACTGAAGAGCTTCCAAGTCTCCGTGTTCTCACAGTGTTCTCGGAGCCTGCTCTGGGACGCTCTGTCCTCTTGTCTCAATAAGAGTCTTCTACAGCCCTCTTTTCATGACTCATCCTTATCTCACAAGCCCATTTTGCAACCTGTAGGGCCAGGAAGAAGAAAGGGGAAGGTCTTAAACCTGAGGGAAATAAGCAGCACCTAAAAATCTCTAACTTGTTAGCACAGCACAGATATGCCCCTTTCTAATCCATTATAGCATTTCTGGGGCTGTTAACCTGCCTCATTAACTTGCTTTGTGAAGTTGATTAGCATTTGATAAGCTGCTTGTTGTCATGTAGCCAGGATTTTAGTTTAGGCCTCTTCATTTTATATCTGTGTCTTTAGCACATTTCCTTTGAACTTCACAGTTACCTGGGAAATGAGTGGAGGAGGGCCTCCTCCTATCTTACCTCTCTGGAACCCAGCAAAGATGGGTCAAGCCATAAGCTACATTTACCCTTTTAAAGCTCATATGGGTCATCCTTTTTCCTGTGTCCTCAACTTTTAGGAATTATGAAGGGCAAAACTGGCGAGCTTTTTACTTCTTTGTGCTGTGGGCAAAAGTAGAGGCCAGCCATGAATGAGGACTTGGGGTAGGGGCAGTGCAGAGGACAGATCCTCCCTGATTAAAGGAGAGCACAATAGATGGTGAGTCCCCCAGACCAAAATCTGAAGTGTTGAGGGTGTTTGTGTTCCACACACAGCAGGTAGAAACTGGTGTCAGGGATTCAGCATCTCTGTGAAGCAGGTTGGCCACCCATTCGTGGGCAGCAGCTCATTGACAGGGAAAGAAGGTAGAACTGAGCTTGTCAAAGGCAGGCTGTGGGTCTAATTCATCTTTGGGTCCTCCACACCTAGCTTAGGACAGTGCAATGATTAGATTTTAATTAATGTTTGTTGGGTGAAAATGAGTGAACAAAAATGTAGTTGATATTCTGCATCAGCAAAATCTAATGGGGCTGAGTGCCCCCATGACAGATGGGTTTGCTAGAGTGGTTTTTGTTTTTGTTTTTGTTTAATCTTTTGAGATTTATATTGATAAGGGGATGTCGAGTATGATTTCTTAAAAGTCCCTGTGGCTCTAACCAGCCAGCCTACCTCAGTGAAAGAAGTCACTCTACTCTTATTTTGGTACAGACACTACCATTTCCTTTTTTTTCCTGCTACACTGCTCGGCTTGTGGTTTCTTAGTTCCCTGACCAGGGATAGAATCCAGGCCCTGGCAGTGGAAGTGCCGAGTCCTAACCACTGGACCACCAGGGAAGCCCCAGACACTACCACTTTCTTTCCCAGTTACCCATACAGGACATTTCATCATCATCTTGAATTCTTCTCTCACCTGGGCACTGATTTCTAATCATTCACCATCCTCTCAGTTTGTCTTTTAGAAGGTTTCTCACATCCCTTCCTCTGCCTCATTCTGGACACCAGGCCCTCGAGACTTCGTTCTTCTCTAACCTCTCCTTATTCCAGAGTATTCCTATACATGTGATTGATCTCAGGGCCTTCCTCCATCCTGCTTTCATTGTGGTGTTCTACCGCTGACGGACCTCAGCAATTCTTCGTTGCCAGGTGGTTGAAATCTAAAATCTGCAGCTTTAGTATTCAGAGCTGTCATCAGGGGCCCGTCTTCTCCCACCAATCTTGTTTCCTATTTATTTCTACCTCCATACCCCACTCCTTTTTTTTGATCCTATAGAATTTCCTAAATTCCGACTTTTATTAAGTGCGTCTTCATGTAACTGCTTAACTTGTTCTTCCCCTTGTTGCCTATAAACTGGTAATTAGATCTAAACTTAATTAGCTTAAGATTTTTTTTCAGGGATACTTCATAGATGGAGTTGTGCACCACCTGTAAATCAACATTTTACAACTCCTGATGAAAATCATCATTTTGCAGATCCTAATGAAAAATAGTGATCTAGGCAACTAACATCAATGGCCAGTAAAACCATTAGGCTGGCAATACCCAACCTACAGTTTAATTTTAACATCACTAAAGGAGAGGCAGCCAGGTATGACATGCCTCACTGTAACAGACAGTAGGGTTCAGCATGCTTTTTTTAGACTTAAGAATAGATCAAAGAGCCCTTGCTTTGAGGAGATAAATTTCCTTGGCCTGAGGACAAGAGCAGTAGGTGTGTCCGGGGTGAGGATGTATGTTCTTGGTTTAGCCACTGTAGGTTTATAACCCAGTGGGACATTTTCATAAGGAGGGTCAAAAATTCGAGATGTCCATTTTCCAAGTTGTTTTCTAAGGTGCTACCTGAGCTTTAGACTGGAAGAGATGGGTGGGGGAGGGGTGGAGAGAGAGAGTGAGTGTGAGTGTGTGTTGGATGGAGGACGCTGCTGAAATCCCAGGTTAATAACCCTGATCTCCGTCTCAGATCCAGGATGATGCAGACCAACTACCTTTGGGAAAATAGACATCCTTGGTGAATGTGTTCTGGCTGATTCATTTGCGATGCTGTGACTGTTGCTGATAACGGAAATCAGACACCTAGTTCTCAGGGCAAGGCAGTGGAGGATGGCAGGGTTGGTGGCAGACAGAACCTGTGGGAATCGAACAAAAGCTTGTTCCTTGGCCTCTTGGCCTTCTCTCTGGGAGAATTCATTGGAGTCAACCCCTCTGACAAGTTCCCTTTCTGGTTTTCTGTGTGTGAACAGCCTGAAGCAAAAAGGCTGTCCCATCTCTTTGGTATCTATGAAGCTTGCATAACAAAGTTTAGTGGAGGCATTTTTCAGAAAACTTAAAGCCCTGACATTTGTCTTACTGATGTTGACCTCTGCTCTTCCCAGTAAAAAGAATTCCTCATCTGTCAGTCAGCCCATGTGTACTCAGCACCTGCTATACTCCTAGCTTTCAGCTCACACAGAGTGGTCAGTTATAAATGATGCACGTGTATCCCATGAGTGCTGTAGGAATTCCTGAGCAGGAGAGGGGAGACGTGACTAGCAGTGGTTCTGTTTGGCTTCCTGCCAGCGATGAGACTTGAGTGCAGTCTTAAAGGATGGGCTGGATTTCCCCAGGACTAGCGTTTTCCAGAGTATGTTCCATGCAACTATACTTATCCCAGGGGCTCAATGGGGAATAAAAGAGGTTTTGTGATCAGATAGGTTTAGAAAATAATGCATGTTATACCTTCTTCTTTGGAAAATGTTCAGTTTGGTTTAGCCCAGTATTTCTCAAACAGTTCACCCAAGAACCCTATTTTTATCTAATGGAATACACTTAGGGTAAATTACTACTCTGTGCTGAGGCAAAGAGTCACAACATTCCAGATTGTAGGTTGGTAGGGAAGATGGCTCTTTCAGGAGTCTGTGAGGAGATTAGCATCTCTGAAAGACTTTGTAGGTGTCCCTAATCACAGACCAGCTACCTGGAGTGCTTCTTGTGGGGGGATTCACTTGGAAGAAGCGTTTGTAATCATGAGGGAGCTACGCTTACAGTCTTGACTGGGATGCTTCTTGTGCTTTGCAGGATATCTGAAACTGGAGGATTCTAGAGCCTGCCCTGCCTACTAGAAAGTTGATTGAAATCTAGAGATTTGGGTTCTGAAGAACAGGAGGTCTTTTAATCAGATCTGCAAGCCATAGCCTAACTTGAAGTGAGGGTAGTCACTTCCGAAAATGAAACTGCACTTAGCCTGAGGGGCTGGAGCAAGGGGCCAGGGCTGTGTGAGAGCTCCCCCTGCTGCCTCCCTGCCCTCATTGCTCTCTGCACTTTGCTTGCCTTTCCACTTAAACACACAAGCACCGTGAAGGCCACAGATCAAGAGTGACTGTCCCTTGGCCTGGCCTCTCGGAGGCCACCTCAGCCTTCAGCCTAGTGTGTGTTGAGCTTTGCCCTGTCACTTCAGGGCCTTGTTCCCTCCTGTTCTTGGATCTGTTTTTCCCTGTCCGTAGTCCTCTCTCACTCGTACTCTAGCCACGTTCCCAGGTGTCCTGACCTTTTACACTTGAGCCATTCTGGACTATCAGCCTTAGCTTCCCGTTCATCTGTGCCGCCTCCCTCTCCTCTCAACCCCCTTCCCACAGAGCTTTTTGATATTCACAAATGGGATGGCAGAATGCCATCTTTTCCAGGAGGACCTCATGCCTCAAGTCCCTACTTCTCACCCACCACACAGTTCCTTCTGGCTACATGGTGTCTCGGTATCTTCTTCCCTGCCTCTAGTGCCTGGTCTGGTTTTCCTGCAGATCCGGCACAGACTTAACTTGAAGGGGTGGGGAGGTGGTATGTAAAGCAGTAGCAAGGACGGAAGGATTGCTGAGTACTCTGGTTCTAACTCTTGTTCTTTTTCTAGCCACGGCACTGACGAAGGGCAGCAAGTCCTGCAGCAGCCGGTGCCAGAGAGACTGGAATTTGTGTGCAGTTTTCTGCAGAGTAAGCACCTTTCTTATCTAGCTGGGAAGGAGCTGCTTCCTCAGCTTCTGGGACTTGGGAGGCAAGAAGAACCTGTAGGCTGCCCACTCTGTACCACTGAGATGAGTACAACTGGGGTGGCTTTCCTGGGTCAGGTGGTGCCTGCACCAGTTGGGGAAGAGTGTCCCTACAGTCCCAGAGCCCATCTCTGGGGTCCGTGTAGAGCCAGAGGGTTGCTTCTGGGGACTCAGCACCTTGGGTTTCCACTCCTCCCACTGCAAGGAGACAGAAGGATCCATGTTACCCTCTTCCCTTTGCAAGAAAAACATTTTCCCCTGGTAACACTGAATTAATTGCTTAGGTGACAGGTATAGGGGCACAGGCAGGTTAAGGGTGAGATCTTGGCCCTTCTACTCCACTGTGACCTTTCTGGACATGGGTTCTCTGTCTATAAAATGAAGATGATAGTAATTGGTCTTAAGGTTGACAGATAGAGGAAATAAAAATGCATGAAAAGCTTCTAGCACGGCACTTGTCACGTCCCCTCCCTCATACAGCTGTGGACACAGAGTCCTCATCTTTGCCATGGGAGCTATCTGCCATCCCCACCTCAAGAGAATTACAGGAAAGGTGATAATAGATTTAAATAAAGCAGGGTATTAGTAATTGAGCCCTGCCCCCAGGCAGCCTAAGAACCAGGTGTCCCAGCCCTAGTCTGAGTCAGCTGCAGGCAGGCTTCCTCTGCAACCTCAGTTGCAATGAGACTCGAGAGTGACCTGGAATCTCTGGGCTCCTCCTCTGTGGGGCTGAGTGGGAGTTGGTGCACGGGTAAGTGAGTGCAATTTCAGACCCCAGAGCTGCTGTGAATTTCCAGCCGGCTTTCTTCTTGAACAGTCCCTGTACTCCTTGGACAGATCCAGGATAGAACTGACTTCAGGTGGAAACATGTATGTCAGGGAGAGAGGACATAAGGATAAGTAGCCCCGTGTCTCCTAGCCCCACCAGCCGCTCTGCTCCTCTGACTGTGAGGTGTTCTGATGATCTCAGGGATGGTCCTCAGGAAGTTCACCTCACTTTCTACGTTGTTGTCATTACAGAAAACCGAAAACATCCCTCTTCTCCGGAATGCCTGGTGTCCGTGCAGAAGGTGATGGAGGGATCAGAGCTGGAACTGGCCAAGGTACCTGTAGAATACCAGACTGGTGGGGGGTGGGAGGGTGGCACCAGAGGGGCCTGCAGAGGGGCCTTCTCTTAACCCAGAAGAAGCGGTGGGGGCTTTCTTTCTGGGCCTTGTGGAGGTTGGCGGTAGGTTCAGGCGGCCACCTAGCAAGGCAGAGGCTGATTCAGCCAGGGATTTTAGGAGCCCCTCCTTGTGACAGAGAGATTTACTAGACATTACTGTGGCCTCAGTGGAGACTGGGCAGGAATCAGGCCTCACCTAGCTATCATCATAGTCTTCATTTAGCTCAGTCCATTTAATTCCCTCTTGTTTCTGGGTGCTGGCCCACAGAAGATGTCTTAAGCTTCATACCCAGTGTCCCACGAGTCCAGGAATTTAGTTACGCAGGAATTCTGGCACCTGGCTTTTTGCACACTGAGCACTGAGTCCTCAATCAAGTGTTTCCTGGTGCAGTTAAGGGCAGTGGCCTGTGGCTGCTGAATTCTAGGAGCTTTGGAAGGGTCTCACAATAGCTCAGAGTCCCCAGAACAGGGCAGGGGTTGGGGAATGAGAAGAGAGACAGCCCTGCTCACGACTGCCTTCTGTTTGGCTTCTAGATGACCATGCTGCTCTTATACCATTCCTCCATGAGCTCCAAAAGTCCCAGGGACTGGGAGCAATTTGAATACAAGATTCAGGTAAGCCCTTGTGCCTCCACCCCACCCAGCAGGCCTTGCCTGTGTTTCACCTCATTCTAGTTGTTTTCCTTTAAACAACATATATTATTCTTTTCAAAAATTATAATAGTTATAGTCATTCATTATAGAAAGTCTGGAAAATATTGAAAGGCACAAAGAAGGAAATAACAGTTGCCAGTAATCTCATTCTCAGCAATAAATGCTTAATTTTAAAGGATATACTTCAAAGTCCTTTTCATGTACATATACTTAACTGTACCCGTACCTGAACTGTGTTTGGATAATACATAGAAATTATTCTTTCTTCATATATGTGTTCCTGTATGTATTTGTGTGTGTTTTACACAAACTGTCACTCCATTTCTTCCTCCTTTCCTCTAGTCGGAAGGATTAGTGAGACTGTCTTTGTCCACCATGACAGTCTAGCTTAGAGCGGTTACCTCCTCTCTCCTCCTCTGCATGGTCCCTAAGTGAAGAGGAGTTGCTGCATCTGCTTCATTAGAGAGGGAATTGACCTGGTTTCCAGGAAGTACCTGCCATATGGGTCCTGATGTTGTCCTTGCTTCTTGCATGAGCAGCTGTCCTTTATTTCCCAGAGCAGAAGCAGCTGGGATGCCAGAGTGGGTAATGTAGGGGGCTGGTGGGGCAGTGTCCAGGGAGTTGTGGCCTTTCATGTAGTGGTGGAAATGTCGAGTCACCCCTTTCTGTACTCACTTAGCTCGTGGCTCATCTCTGGGGTTGGGGTTATAGTGGCGTGGGAGGGTGGGTGGCTCCTTCCTTCCTTTAACCTTTTCTCTGCTCCAAGCTGATCATAGACCTGGTAGAAACAAATTCTAAAGGAATAAGGAACTACAGAGATGGCCAGGAAAATCAGATCAACTGTGTAGCTTTGGAATTCAAACAAAGAAGGCAAGATTTCACAGCTGAGCTGGTGGTTAAGCTTTGGACAAACCCTGGAGGTGATCTCACTCAGACAAAGAACAACAGTGAGGGTCAGCTGGAAGAGGCCAACAGAGTTATGTATAAAAGCTTTCTGACGGCATTACTTTGCTTGCCTGTTCTCATCTCACGGTCAGGAGTGAAGTCAGTTTAGACCTCTCTCTGACCCTGGGTGCATCTTTAGTGGAGACGAGGGGCTGGGGACAAGTAGGGTGAACATATTGCTGGTAGAATGTTCTTGGCGGGACGGTGGGGCTTCAGGCTCTGAGAGGAAGTGTGGGCTCCAGCAGGCTCCTAGGGCTGCACCGCCAGGATGGTGCCTTCCATCCCTTCAGGCCCCTGGAACACCTAAATGATGCTCTTTCTCTCTCTGTGGCCCAGGCTGAGTTAGCCGTCATTCTCAAATTTGTGCTGGACCATGAGGATGGGCTAAACCTGAATGAGGACTTAGAGAACTTCTTGCAGAAAGGTAAGTTGGGGCCACTCCTGAGGATCCTCTCTTTTCTGAGCTGGGGACTGCTAGGGTCCTGAGTTGTCAGGAAGTGCAGTGGGAGTTTGCCCCAACACAAGGCACAGAGTTGGTGCTTAAGAAACGTGTGTAACAGAGTAAGTTGATTTCTGGGTGGTGTGGCCATCATCCCAGTTCCCACAGAGCTCCTTTTTGCGCCCAGCAGCAGCTAAGCAGGACATTTGTAAGTGATCATGTCGGCTGTAGGTTCTCCTTGATTACCCTCCCCACCACACCCACACCCACACCCACATCTTTTTTTGTTTTTTTACTGTTTAAAGAGTCATTACTTTAGGCTTATAAGCTGGGAGTACACAGTCTTAGAAAATTGTTTTTCCCTACATAATGCTCGTGTTCTAGGTGGGAAGGCAGATACATAAACCAGAATGGATGACAAGGAATAAGTGCTAGAACAGGGAGGTATCGAATCTACCAGATGTCTTGCTGGAAGTACAATAGAAAGAGTGAGAGCGCAGCCTGTTTGGAATAGCCATCTGATGACGACAGGGTGTAAGGTGTGGGTCTAGGCACATCCATTCAGCTGCTGAATTTGATGTTCCTCGTGTTCAGGTTCCTTGTGAGCCCTTCAGGTGGAGATGTTGCAGATGTGAGTCTAGAATGCAGGAGGGGGCTCCGGGCTAGGCTGTGGGCTTGCAAGTCCATGTAGGGATGGCCATTGAAGGCTTGGGCACCTCTGTGGGCAGAGCACGAGGGCCCCATCAGAACTCTGGGGCTTGAAGGGCAGGTGGGAGAGGGAGGAGCAGGTGCGGGAAATGGAGACCAGGTGTTAGAGGTAGGAGGGCCACGCAAAGGTTGCCATGAGAACCAAGGGAAGAGGAGGTTTTGAGAAAGGTCATTTTGGCAACGTGTGATTTCAGAATGGAGGGCTTCAGCAAGGAGGCTGGTGGCTCTGACTCGGGAGGTCATTGGGGCTGAGAGGAGATCTGCTCAGGGTTGGCTTGAGGGAAAAGTGTGAGAACTGGGTCTGATCTCTGAGTTCGGAGGACAGCGTCACTCCACTGTGCTCTTTGAGCACTGGTGGCCTGTAGAAATGGAAGCCTCTTGCTTGGTTTGGCTTAGGGCAATGACCTCTGGATAACCCAGATACCAGCCTTCCAGTTCTGCCCAGGCTCCTCCCTCTGTAGCTTACATATAAGTGTCTGCATTCCTTCCCGTTAAGGCGAGTTCTCAGACTGTGTAAAGGTGCAAATCTGTCCACCCTCTTACTAACCTCTCTGTGGCCTGTTTGCTCCTTCTCCAGCTCCTGTCCCTTTCCCCTGTTCCAGCACCATCTCTGAAGAGCTCTCCCCACCCAGCCACCAGGCTAAGAGGGAGGTTCACTTCCTAGAGCTACAGAAAGTTGCCTCTTCCAGTGGGAACAAGTATGTGCTGGGCCTCCTCCTGGGATGGGGCCTCAACATCCAGCCCTGGGATCCCTGCATCCCAGAGGCTTAGCTGTTGACCAGCCCCTTACATC